>NC_055683.1:23899647-24573397 GCF_017639745.1 Melanotaenia boesemani | reverse complement strand
TCAAGGTGTACCCTTTCTCTTACCTGCTAATTGCTGAGATTAGCCTCCTCCTTTCCTGTGACCCTGAACTGGACTAAGTAGTATAGAAAATAATATAATTATACAGTATATAGAGCCTAATTGACTCTCTTGTATACACATGTAAAAAAAAAACCCGGGAAGCCCATCATCACCAACAAATTGCTTGCTTCCTATGATGCATAAATACATATGCACAAAATGCATACTGTTGCATATGTTTTGTTTTACTGTGACTGCAAAGCTTCTTCAATGGCAGAATGTACAGATCAGCAGGTTTTTTATGTAACGCATGAGAATCATTAGGAGTTGTTTATTTAAAGCTGAGTTCTGATCAGAAGGGTTGATTTTTTGGTCATGTTGAAATCCATAGCAGATTGGAGGATTATGATAGATCAGTGGATGGATTAGTGGATTTAGTCACCTTATCAAAATTGTATTGTGAGTAAATTTGATCATTAAAATGAGGCCATTTGATCAAAATCTGAAAACCTACAATGATGCCTGAGTCATTGATTGTTGTTCAGTTTTTGACAATCTGACATTCAACACATTTCATAATGATTGCCTTCAACTTGGTTACATTTTCAGACATCAGCATGGATTCAGTACATCTTCCTGATAACATTTCAACTTGGTTTCAGCCTGATTTTCCCATCTGGGATCAGAAAAACAACAAGTGAAGCAACAGCACTTTTTAAAGACAGTTTAATCCTAAACTCTGAACGTAAACTGATTGAGAGCAGGCGGTCTGTACAGCATAGGCTACCATGTTGGTCCAGTCAGGTTAAAGGACACCCATCTTTAGCTTCGATATAAGTCATTATTCTCACATCATCATACAGAACATATGGATAACAAAATAAAATGGAGAATATGATGCTACTGAAGTAAAAACAGCTAAAGAAGTGTTGCAACCCTCCCACATCACACATAGAAATGTACATAATGAAGCACATTTACTACAAACTTTTACAACCCAGAGTCTTAACAGAAGGCGAGTTCTTATAGTAGCGATTTCTGGTATCATTTATTGATCCAAATAAAGTCCTTGACACTATTTATATGCCAAAGGAAAGTAATTTGCTCTTGCAGTTTTTATTGGAAGTAAAACTCTTCTTGGTTTGTACTTTCTCTGATGAGCTTGGCAGTATCTACTGTACTAATTAAGCAAACATGTCCAGTTACCCTTGAGACAACATCTTAGGGAGCTAAATAACAATTAGTTAATATAATAAGTTAATTTACAAGGAGATAAAAATCATAAAATAACAGTAACAACACAATAAAGCCACCCTGCAAAATCTAGTGTATGTATATTATGTTTAAGAGCTTGTGGTTCTAGTACAATGATGTTTCAGAGCATCTGTGGGTGCTTTTGGTATTTTTTTCTGAAAGGTTGTTTTTATTGCAGCGATGTTGGATTGTATTTTGTCTGCAATGTACAGTACATGTCTGTGATCAATCCAGGTTCTTTAAACTAGTCCAGACCAGAGTCCAGACTAAACATGGAGAAGCAGCATTTAGCTGTTATGCTGCAAACAAATGGAACAAACTGCCAGTGGAGATTAAACTTCACCAAATGTAGACATTTTTAAATCCAGGTTAAAAACATTTCTTTTCTCATGCACCTATGAATGAAATCTGCATGGAAACTTTTTAACTTATCTTGCTTTTAATAATTTTTAAAGTAATTTATTATTTTATTGTGATTATGTGTTGATGCCTTTTACTATTTCTAAATATCTGTAATGTCTTTGTTTTATGTGAAGCACTTTGAATTGTCCTGTACATGAAATGTGCTATACAAATAAACTGCCTTGCCTTGCCTTCTTTACTGAACAATAACCAATTGTTTTTGGGGGGGGTTTATGTTTTGTTTTGTTTTTGTAAACCTAGTGTTTCAAATAGAAAAAAAAAACATTTAATAAATGAAATGTAAAAGCAGAGAAGACAGCAGTCCTCTGTGACTTCTGTCTTGTGACTCAGCTAATGAGATTCAAGTTATTCATATAGAAAAGTGCAAAAATGTTGCAACAGATTTTCAGACAGTTCTGCATAGCTCATCGACATCAGTAGTCTGCAAAATTACAGTTACAGTGGTATCACACTTGAAGCTCTCACTGCAGCAGGTGGGAAATTACGCCTTGAGTGACAAAATGACACTGCAGGGTGGCAAAGCTTCTTTCATCAGAGGATCATTATGTGTTCAGGGAAAAAGTGACTGACAAGCAAACCATTTGATTCCATGATCAACTCATTATAGAACAAATAAAATAAACAAATGTATGAATTAGCATGTTAACAATAAGAAATAAGGTTACTTTTCAAACAGTGATAAGCAAACTCATTTGCTCTCTGGACAAAAGTAAATTTCCTTATTTTATAGAAGCGCTATCATTAAATATTCATATTAATTTAATATTTTAAGCAAGACTTGTTCTTTATCAGAACATAAAGAACAAATCTATATTTCAGATTAAAGAAAGGAAAAGACTTTAAAGTAAAAAGTGCCATGTCTAACACATTTGAAGTTTTGTCCACCTTAGCATGTAGTCTGAAGAAGCCATGACCTTCCAGCACCACCCTCCTTTCTGAGCCACAACCTCCCCGTGTTTACAAAACATCAAGGCTCATAAAATGCTTTTTATGAAAATAAACCTGAGAACCTACGTTTTTACTCTCAGTTCTAAAGTCGACAGATTTCCAAACCAGTCTCAAAGCAAAACATAAATAGTCCCAAAAATTTAAAGGTGCAGCTTGTAACAAAATCAAAGGTCACCAATAGAAAATTTTAATATATCATTAAGAACAGATTCGATTGGTCTTTACTTACTCAAAATAATTGTATTGTTTTTATTCTCTTAGAATGAGCCATTTATATTTACTTCCCATGGGTCTACATACATGGCAACTGCCATATTTGTGTGACCATTTTTACTACAGTGTCTGTAAATGGACAAAAACTCTGTGTGAAGTAAAAACCCTCTGAGCTTTAAAACTGCAGCACCAGCTTTGTTCGATGGATGCAAGAGCATCCTTTGGGATAAGTAGAAGAAAGCATTGTAGACAGTACACATTTACAAAAGACAGACTGAAGTATGTCTGCAAGATTTTTGGCCACTGACAGCCACCGTCCATTCACAACTGTACTTGGCATTTGAGGTGATTTCTATGTCCATCTTTATGTCACTAACACGCTGTACCTTAAAGACTCTGATTAATGGCAGTCACAGTTTGTGTTTTTTTTTCTGTGATATTGTACTCCACATTTGGGGATTGCAGGAAAGCACTAAACACACGACTGCCAAGTGGAAGAGAAGATCCAGTATCCATCATGACTTAGAAATGATTTTTGCCTTCAGTTGCATTTTTGCCTGTTTCCTAACTGCTTTATAAATTAAAGCTTCCTCAGTTAAGGTTAGGCATCAAAAACTAGATGGTTAAGATTAAGAAAACATTATGGCTTTTATTAAAACTCACTATATGATAACATATCTCTTCATAATATCCTTTTCTGCGTTACTAGCTTCTGAGTCCAGCCCCCTCAGCTAAACACACAAAAACATCCTGTACACACTAACCAACCTTATTTCTTCTTTAGCTTTTTCAGAAGTTGTGTCCTTTTTTATCTCCAGCATTTCAAAGAATCATTTTTTTGTTTTGTATGCCTGTGAAATGCTCTGCAACCCTGTGTTTTAACAGTTAAAAAGATGTTCTTCTCACTCATAACCTTTAGCTTTTTACGCATCATTTGTTTAAACTTTTTGCCGAGCAGCTACCTTGTGGTGCTCCGAGTTGCTGATTCTATGGACATGATTTGTGGAGTTAGTCTTCATAAAGGTCAGAAATTAGCACCATCTGATTTTTCCTCAAGATGCCTGTGGAAAAAGCTGTTGCCCTGACAAGCTCATTATGATCCTGTGACAAAGTGGGTGAGTTCACACCATTTGCCACCATTTCATATCATTTCAACCTGTTCACATAATTTCAACTATACCTGTTTGATTTTAACAATGTTGGTTTCATCAACTATCCCAGGTTTGTTTGTGTTTTGCTTTCTATTTGAGTTCAGCTAATAATCATCTGTTAAAGCAAGACTCAGAGCTGTGTTAATATCTTTAGTTCTGTTTATTTGATTAAAACTGTTTTGTTTGTTAAATATTTAATTTGAATATGTTACTCACAATACTTACCATGTGTTCCAGGAGCAAAAGGAGACGTCACTTTCTGTATTTATAGGGTTTGTCCTGATTATTGATGTCACTAGAAGGGTTCAAGTATGAGGGGAGATTGATTATGTTTCGTTACATGAAATGTTTGATTTTTCTATTGCCTAGTGTTGTGCGTGGTCCAGGATTCATTTATTGATAATTGTGTTAGTCTTTATTTAAATTGACTGTGAATGAGTAACTTAAATTGTATGTTGAATTTATGTAGAAAGGATAGACTCACCTGTTAAGTAGAAGGAGCCTAGGGAAGCCATTTTGTTAATGGAATTCAAGCTTATATAAGGCAGGCCTTTTGTCTGTGTTGGGCGGCCATGACAATGTAGCAGGGTGCGTGTGAAATTTAAGTTTGGTTCGTTAGATTTCAGTTATGTTTATATGGTTAACTGTTAGGTAACATTACGTTTCTTTGCATTTTCTCATATATATTTTTGTTGAAACATGCACCTTCACAAATAAATTCTTGCCATTTTGGAAGACTGAAGCGGGATTAGTGAAAATTCTGAATTAGTTGACTCCGAGTTAAGGGAAACTCCGGGTTTTTGGTTTCACAAAGCGAGTTCAGTGTAAGTCTGAGTCAGTTCCTGCGGCATCAATCTCCATGAAACAAACCTGCTCGCTGGCAGGTTTTCTTCAGCTAACCCTGAGTTTCTCCTCCTCTTTAGCTGCAAACTGAAAGAAGTGTCAGACATCGCGTGTCCTTTTCTTGAAGAGCCAGCTGACGTCGAATCACAATTACTCCACAGATATCTACGTCGGGAAAGGGTGATCAGACCCCGCTTGGATGTTTTTTCATTCCCTCATGATTATTTGTTTGAGCGTTACAGTTTTTCTGCTCAATCAACCATGTATCTGAACAACATTCTCAGCCCTCATATTGTTCATATGACACATTGTGGACAGAACAATATTTCATCTGCTCACTCAACCAGTAGCAGATATTTTTATGTTGTTTTTGTTTGTTTATTTGTTTGTGCCACTCTGAATGGTTTTTCCCTAATTAATGTGGTGTTTTCTTGTAAACAAACCAAAGACGTGTTTATTGTTTTGTTTTGTTTTTTTGTGTGTGTTTTTTTCTTTTAATTACATCTCACCAGAGAACAATGTCTTTATCCTTTAAATGCTGTTATGTTAGCACACATTTATTTTGTCTACAGTCGTCTTTTGGTGTTTGTCATCATGCAGCTGTGTTTATTTTAAAGTCACAGTCTCTGTTAATATACAAACAAACCAATAATTTACTCATAATAATATAATAATCACTAACTCCGCTGGGTAAATTTAAAGAGATCTCATTTTTGCTGCCATGTAGTTCTGTTGATGCATTCATTAAATATAATTATTCAAACAGAATTTATCTCATTTAGATTTCCCAGACTGTGACTTACTTACTAAAAGGAAAACCGGGTGTTGAGGCATTGCATTATCTTAAAAACATCTAACTGCCTGGCTAACTGTGTAGTTTTGAAAACTTTTTATTGTGATATTAACATGCATTTTACAAACACCAGTTAAGTTTTGTGTAAAAGTCTTGAGCTGCCCTTCTTTTCCTCACATATTGTCATGAAATTGGAAGAAAGTGAACCCTCTTAGACAAGGTTAGCTGTAAACTTGTTTATAGTCTTCAGGAATAGTTCTCCAGGTTTCTTCAAGGACGTTCCAAAACATTTCTTTGGATGTTGTCAACCGTTTGTTCAAGACTGCTTCAGTAATGTTGAGGTGGATACAGCACTCCATAAGACCTGTTGCTACGGATTTAATCCTTGTGTCATTTACGATATCTCAGTCTTTTCTCCCTTTTTCTTGACAGTCATTCTGCCACGGAGACCATTTCTGATGATACTTCAGTGAACGGCAGATGGATCAGCTGAAGTGTCTGAATCATCTCTGAGGTCATGTGTCATATCTTTGCTGGATGTTTCCTATTTTAGACATTGTTCATCCACTGCAATAGTTTTATGTCTACCTCTTCTTCAAATATTCCACATTTTGTCTTTTGCTTTTCCAAATTCCACCATGCTGAGATATGCCAAGTTTTCAGGAAATAGTTCTTTGGGAATCAACTGTGTAGTCAAATTATGTTCCTATTGGCATTTTTCATTGAGGCAACTAAAGAATTTTAATCAAATAATATTACTTTGAAACTGACAGTAACAACTTGTCTGGTGATGAAATTTAACACTGGGTATATGTAATGTCTTTTTACACTGAAAATGTTTTAAATGTAGTCATTTAATTCTTTTCTGCCTTAGTGACTTATATCCTTTGCAAGGACAGTTTTTTCCTCCAGATAGAAATTAAATCTGGGTCAATTTTCACCACCTTTTGTACTGTGTTGTATTACTACTATCAAATCTAAGGCCAACAACCAACAAAGCAGCTGAACCCTCCCTCATTCACAGAGAAGGTTTCCATCATTCATTCTTTTTCTCTGGTAGAAAAAGATGAATTCATGCTAATCTCCCTTTTCATTGCACATAGTTCTTCTGTCCAGCTGCCATGAATGTCTGTCTCTTTAATGAATTACGAGCCATGCCATCTTCTTTTATCTAGCCAGCTACACAGCCTTGATGTTGGAGTAGTGCTTAATTCAAGGCAGTTACAGCATCAAACCCACTGAAAGTCCAAACAGCTACAAAAACAAAAGATCACCTGTGAAGCTAACATGGACAGCAGGTGTGCTTTTAGTGTTTGCAGTGGTGTGGGTGTAATTTTGTGCACCTGAGAAGCCTGTTTGCATCATAAAAGGTCTGTTCAAACACTGACAGACCAGCGCAGTTTGATCAGAGGATTTCATTCTTTGTGTATGTGTGTGTGTGATATGGAGAGTGCATAATAATCTCTCAAAACAATATGAAATAAGTTATATAAAAAAGCCACAGATCTGAACTAAGCCCTTCTCTTATTGGTTTAAAACAATTAAGTAAAGTATATTGAGTGAGTCGAGCAGCTGACATTAAAGCTATAATTCTTGGCCAGAGGAGCATCCCTGCCTTCCTGAGGGACACATGGTGAAGTGATGGGAGGTACAAAAGGATAACTACAGGTTTTAATGAGAGAGGAGCTCCTCTTGTAGCCCTGTGTTGCCACTCTATTCATCTCCTACCTTTACTGCTTCCCCACTCCCTGCTCTGCTTATTTCTATGTACCATAAGCCCAGGTCAGATTGATACAAAGGTTCAGCAAATAATGGATACGGGTATAATACTGTACCCTCATCTTTCTTTAACAATGACCTCTCTAACTCCTCTGTCTCCTTTAATTATTTCCCTTTTCCAGTGGTTGCTAATCCTGCAGCAGCTTTCAGCCAAGTCCCTCTTTAATCATAATTCAAGCAGTGGATCAAAATGCAAGAACACATGGCTGCAACAGCAATTCATCAAAACATTGAAGCTCAGAGAGAAACTGTATATGTGATGAATTATGGAAGCAACAAACAGCAACATCAGTCTAATTTTTCATCCTTTTTTTTTTTTTACAATGTAAACTTAATGAACCAACTTCTGAACATTCCAGCACAGCTTTGGTTTTTCAATAAGACCTCATAGATTTTGAATGTAAATGATTAAAGTTTTCTCTGTGACTGACTGCAGCAAATGTTGGTTCATTATAATTGAATGTGGGGAAATGCTCTGATTAAGTGTTGCAAATTCAATTACTATCTGTGATGAAGTAGATGATAAAACAAAGCCTGATGTCAGGATTTATCAAAAGAGACACACAATATGCTGACGGAAGCAAAGAGACAACTATCACTCCCAAAACATAAGGAGAGCATTTAACTGGAAGATGGTTCATGAAAAGATTGATACCACTTGTATGTCAGGGTATAATTTCCACTGGGACTGAAATCCCATTTTCAGATAATCTTGCTGTCATTGTTCCAAGTTGATTTTCTTACAGTAAGGATTAACAGCAGACTCCACTCAGCGCTTAACCAGCATGTCTCTGACTATAAGAATATTCCTCTAAGAAATCACCTGAACACACCCCCAGAGCACATGTGGATGATAATTGCTCATACATTATACATAAGAAGTGAAGAGTTTTTGCATAGAGAATGCAAATTAGATTCAGAGACTAGATACTCTTTACTTTGCAGGCTCTTGTAAGTGGATTTTAAGCCAGGTTTGTTCCTCTGCTTGTGAACACCGACTGCAATCAGTTCTTTTATTTAACCCTTTATTTAAGCCTGATTATTGTTTTAAACTGCACCACATTAAGATTTGCATGCACAAAATGAGGTGATATTGCTGATGATGGTGGCTGGCTCTGAGTGGTTGAAGAGGCCTTTCACTCCATCCTCTGCAGCGCCCTTTAGCACCCTCCAGGGAGTTTCTTTTGAGCCTCACTCTCCACAGTTGGAGGACAGGAACCGCAAACTGCCCCCTTCATCTGGCTAAATGACAACCAATGACAAAAAGGGCTATCCTATTTGACACAGGGCAGACTCCAAAAGACATTTTGTTCTCTTGTGGCCAGCTGTTGGCTGAGCTCCCCTCTGCTACTTCAAAGAGGTGAACAAAGTAAGGAATGACAGAAGGGAGGGGTGAGTATAAACAGACCGAGTGATGGAGGAGTGTAGGTATCAAGCGTGACAGGCTAAAAAGAGGGGGAAAGCACCAGGTTGCTCCCATTTTCTCATAAAGCACAGAGGTTTTTGGCTACAGTGTCAATGAAGGACAGATGTCAGCGCTGTCACACATGATACATTTGTTAAAGCCACACATGCACCAGTAACCATGGGTACCACCAGAGATTTCCAGCTCTTCATTACTTTTCCTTTTGCAGTGATTAGTTTTTACAATCACTGGATGCAAATTGGAATTTGCTGACAGCCAATCCATCACATTTTGGCTGCAATCTGTTGAGCAGCCTGATGCATGCTTGTAGACATATATGCAGTCCATTTGCCCTCAGAATGTCAAATATTCTGTACTGAACACAAACAGGACGGATTAACAACGTTCAGTTTTCATCTGTCCTACAGTAATAGTGTTTGCTGCTTGTCACAAACGTTATTCCTGTCAGGAGAAATGGAAAGACTCTGTTACCCTCAGTTGTTGCATTTTGTTCATAAGGAAACTTGTATTTAACTATTGGATGTGGTGTAGTTCATTTGAAATAGTTATCTTTCATTTTTTTTTCCTGTATCAGCTCACATACCAACTTTATTGTTGTACATTTTACTAAAGTTTATTGTAGTATGTGTTAAAAAGTGGTTATTTTTTATAAAAAGTACAATATAAGTGGAACTTCTGTTGCAGTGACAAAAAATTTATTTTTTCTCTTTCTGGACTATTTCAACAATAGATGAATTAGATTCAGTTCCCTTCCTGATGTAAAGACGAAACGCTGATTCTCCTTGTTTAGGTTTATTTCTTACCATGGAAAGCAAACTTGACTTAGATGATCTTAGAACTGTAGGTAGCTCATTTGGCATCATCAGATCTGATTTATATGTAGGCCCAGACTTGTTCAGTACCTTGTACAGCAACAATAAATTATTTGCCACACAGGAAGCCAGCGTAAAGATCTGAGAACTAGAATGTTCCCTGTTGTTGGTCTTTGTAAGGACATGAGCAGTGAGACAGTAGTCAAGCCTACTCATTACAAATGAATGAACATGTTTTTCTAAAACAAACTGAACCACCTTTTTTATTTTAGATGGTTTTAGGTGGTTAAAAAAGCTGATTTGGTTACTGTTTTATTATGGCTGTTAAAATTTAGCTCAGAGTCCAAAATTACACCAAGATTTCTGGCTCGATCCATCATTTCTAACATCATTGCTGAAGCTGGCCACAAATCTTTGGACACTCATCTTAGTTTCCAATGACAATTATTTCAGATTAATCTTTATTTAGCTGCGGAAAGTTCTGGAATATCCAAGTGTTAATTTGACTGAGGCACTCACTTATGCTTTGTATGGGACCAGCATCTCCTCGTGAACAATAGGGGGCTCAAAATAGAGCCTTGAGGAACTCGACTAGCCTCCTCTCTTTGTAAACCTTTCTCCTCTGGGTGCATTGTAGGACCTGAAACAGCCTTTGCTATGAATAATTTCCGAGTGGTAAGTAAATGCAGAACAACAGAGGCAAGGAAGCTGAAAAGTGAAATGAGAGGAGCCTTTAGTATTTGGTGGAGGCTCTTTTATTCCCAATCCTGATGCTTTCACCGATTGTAGAAAGGAAATTTCTTTTATAGGATTTTTCTTTTAACTTTTGTCTTTCTTTAGGATTCTACTGGCATCAAATTTTAAATTTGTCAATATTTCCATAGTATAATAAAGTTGGTCTGTGAAGACACAAAATATTTTCTTTTGACTTGAAGTCAAAGTAGCAGATTCAAGTTTTTATTGCATTTTTAAAAAGTTCCCAAATTTTCTACCAATTGGTTTTGTAGTTTGTTTAAATTTCTTTAGCTAATTTTTTGGTATTTTCTGAATAACTTGGGGTCTAACAAGAAAAAAACAAGCTGGTAAACTGCAATACTTTTGTTGATTATGAGGTAGAACTGAAAGTCCACCTCGTAAAACTTAACAAACAAAAGAAGCATATTGGCTTGTTTATTATTATTATTATTATTATTATTAGTAGTAGTAGTAGTAGTAGTAGTAGTAGTATGGGCGTGGTTAGGTGCAATCTTAAGGCTGCTTTGACCTCCAGGGTGGAAGTGTTTTTTTTTTTTGTTTGTTTGTTTTTATTTATTTATTTATTTTGTTTTGTTTTGTTTTGTTTTTTGTTTTTTGTGTGTGTGTGTGTGTGTGTGTGTGTTATGTAATAAAAAAGATCAGCAGCATGGGGCAACACTAAAAATGCAGATTATAATTATTGAGAATTCAGTATATATTTGTGCAACTAATTCTTTTGTAACTCCTCTGTAACTCCTGCAGCACGGTTCACTGAGTTCATAGTGTTTAGCAGTCTGGAGGGGTGGATGCAGTCTTTCTTCTTTTCTCTCTCACCAAATCCTTCCTCAGAACTCAATACAAAATACTGTGATTAATTAGTATGGCCAGCAGCTATAAAGGCTCTAAATAAGTTGTCATCACTGGTTCCTAATTTGCCTTTTTTGGGTGCAATTCAAAATCACACTTCCATATCACTCACTTAGACCTTGCAGTTAGGCATCTACATATATTTAACACTATAAAAACTTAAAAGATAAAACTTAATAGTATTGATGGAAGAGACAATACCAGAGATTCATGCTCTGATTGAAGCAGAACGGAGTTAAAATAATAAAGATCAACCCCTCATTATTCTCATCAGTGTTTGTCTTCACAGAAAAATGTTACTGTTACAATCTAACAGCAGCTATTAAGCAGAAAGCTGGAAATTGTTGACATAATTTCTGAAAGCCATTCTAGCCTGAAGGTTGTAAAATGCAGCAGGAAGCCCCCTGCTGGATCTCTGAAAAACTGTAGTCATATACATATTGGAAAAACCAGCTACAGTAACAGTTCACAAATCAATCAAATCAGTATTAAACTGTGTCTGCTCATACATTAGCTATCCCAGTTTATATCACATTGTATTTTTAATGCATTTCCTATTTTACATATGTGTATAGCATATACTTATAATTCAAAACACATTTCCTGAGTGCACGCTTTGTAATAAATTAAGTTCCTTTTGCAGGCAAATGAGATAAAAGCTAATTCTGAAATAATCTTCTGACTTCTGCAAAAGCAAATTAATTCATATTCATTCACCAGCCCTATAAAAACAAATCTGTGTTTTATAGCATAATTAGGCAGAGACAGAAAAGACCGGCCAGCCAATCCATTATAATTTGTTGCAGTAGACTTTCACTGACAATGATTAATATATCAGAGAAGTAAAAGCATGTATGTGGCTGGAAAAGTGGTGATATAATTTTAAGACCATGTAGACAGGAAAAGCTGCCACTAAAACTCACAAAGTTTAGAATCCTTTATTATCAAACATTTAATTTATCGTATAACATCTTGCCTATTTAACCTAATATAACTGTTTTCTATATTTTCACACTAACACATTGATATATCACTGTATAGAATCAATATTACATGCTATCTCATGCAAAACAGTGAGGGACTGTACTGCTTCTACACAAAGTGTAGTAGATTCTTTTGGATGTAGCGTTGCAGTTCCACAATATGGCCACAAGAGGGCAGAACACAACCCTTATCCATACTTTCAGGTGAAAAAAAATCTTCAAGTTCAGACATAACATATACCAATCAGTCACATCAGAAACACACTCATTTTATCACAGTGCAGTGTTGTATTGGGAAAACGTAAAGTACTTATGTGCTGCATCTAAAAATGGTTGACTGTTTGGACAAAGCTTTGCTGGAAATATCAGTGTAACATTTATGTTTTTTAGTGTTAACAAAAGGTGACAATAAAGGGAAGTTAAAAAAATAGAGTTGCTTCTGGTTTTCATTTAGTGCTGGAGTCTCCAAAGTGTAGCTGCCAGCACTTCTGTTATGTGGAACCCAAACCAAAAGGTTGTCTCAAGTCTCTAATTTAAGTCTCCTGGTCTCCTCGCACAATAATTTATTTCTGGTACCCGTGACATCTATAATCTGTTTGGCTCAACCAAGTACTGAAGAAGCTGTGTGCACTTATGCCAAAGATGATATTGTGTGATGAAATCGTGATGTTGGTACTTAAACAAAATGACTTATAAAAACTACTAAGAAACTACAAAAAAACAAAACTTAAAAAAAAAACTTTTATGCACTGCCTCTAGCACTACATGACAGCTCGTGGGTCCAACTGGATACAAAGCAGTCTGACTATCACTTAATTATGATGTCCCATCTTGTTTGGATTCATGCTTGTGTTGTTCTTACTCTCAAATGTAAGTTGCTTTGGATAAAAGCGTCTGCTAAATGAATGTAGAATAGAATAGTAGAATAGTAGAATAGAATATGAGGACATGGCATGTTAACCCTACACTTTAAGCTGAATCTATAAGTAAATTCCGACTTTATGGTCATCTGATGCAGTTGTGTCAGACATATTTAGTTTGATGCAAGGATGTCTCATTCTGTGAAATGCCTCTCACCTTGCCCCCTCCCTTTAATTTCTGCTCTCAACTCTCTTGCTCAAAACTCCGGTGGGAGGAAGACATGCCGGCTAGAGGAGGAATCGAGTGTCTGCAAACAGAGAAATGAGATAAAGGGCTAGTAAATAAACACAACCAGGAAGTGAGAAAAGTGTTTTAGTAAAGGGTTGTATTATTAATTGAAAGTAATTTATAAGATGAAAAAATGTATTGTGATTTGTTTCTCTAAAACTAATTTCTTAAACGAATGAATAAACAAACAAACGAATGAACGAATGAATGAAGACTGTTCATTACCATGCTATAAAACTATCCCTCCTACTTATAAAGATTTTATGGGTTATCAAAGGAAACACTAGAGCATAAAATCTGCTTTGACATAGAAACACTCTTAAAAGTTTAATTTCCATTCTGCCATTTCAGGGAGTATTATTTTGTAGGATGCTGTTATGGATCTGATTGAATAATATGATCAAACAACTTATATTATCATATCAGTTGGAGGACTAACCCTGCGATAGACTGGCGACTTGTCTGTTTGTATGCATCTGTGAATAAGCGGGTAAATAAGAAACTGGCCAGCCCTGTCATACCTAGACCAACGTTTTTAGCTGTCGCTTAAAAACCACTGTTGAATGCAGATCCATAATAAGAAAAAACCATTATTAATGTAACTAGATATCAGATGACGTTCAACAATATACCTTTAAAGTGCTGATCCCTTCTTGTTTCCCAGGTTGGGAAAAATGTCTCTTATTAAATTAGCAGTGCACCTTTGTGTAATGCAGGCATGTCAAACTGGTCCAGCAAAGGGCCGTGTGGCTGCAGGTTTTTGTTCCAGCCAGCCAAGAGCACACAGTTTGACCAATCAGCTGTCTGAAGACTGAGATCAGTTGATTGAATCAGTCAAATCTGGTGTGCTGCTGCTTGGTTGGAACAAAAACCTGCAGCCACACGGCCCTTTGCTGGACCAGTTTGACATATGTGGTGTAATGCCACTAACTTCTTACACAATAAATAAATAAATAAATATATACATAAATACTTGAGCACCAACACGGCAATTTCTAATTTCAATATGAAACACAAATCTTTATTCAGACTGAAACTGTCCGATATTTTCCTGATATTGGGTTAAATAGTCAGCTATATAGAAGTGACAGAAATGTCAAACAGTGTACAAGCCAAAGAAAAAATACTCTGCAGAATTTCCAACATACTGCTAAAGATTACACCAGTGGTCTCCAACCTTCATTAGGCTGAATGATTTGAATATATATACAAATATGTATACAATATACTAGCATAGAAGGAATTTCCTTTTTTTTTTCTTTTTTTTTTTTTTTTTGGTTCTTCTTTTTTTTCTCTCTTTCTTTTTTTTTCTTTTTTTATATTTTTATTGATTTTTAAAATATATATTTGGCTATTCAAATATATAATTTGGAAATAACTGTACACAATATCTCTATGTATTAGATTCTGATTAAATCTGCAAAGCTGCAAAGAAACCTAAACAATAAACTGGACTAGACTCACAACATGGACGCACTGCACAGGAAGGGTCAGAGCAGGCTCCATCTTTTTAAGAGACTGTGGTTTTTGAGAGTGAAGGGGGCACTTCTGAGGAATTTCTATGGGTGGTGGCATCAGCCGTCCTGTACGATGTGATCTGCTAGATCAGCAGCATCATGGAGAGTGAGAAGAAGCTAGACAAAGTCATCAGGAAGTCCAGCTCTGTCCTGGGCTGATCCCCGGACTCTGGGACTGGGAGGTAGGTGACAAAAGGGTCCTGGCAAAACTGACATCCGTGCTGGACCATGAGTCCCACCCCCTGCTGGACGCCCTGTCTTCTCTGGATGTCAGCTTCAGTGACAGACTGATCCATCTTCTCTGTGCAAAGGGGGGATACCGCAGGTCTTTCCTCCCTGCTGCTGTCTGACTCTACCATGAACACATGTAAACTGTTCCCATTACACCTGCATTCTCTCTATAACCATCTTTTTGAAACCTGAGCTGTATTTTTCAGTTATGTTCAAGAATTATTTCTATGCAGCAATTTCAATTTTACTCTCTTCTGCTGTTCATGAATATCCATGTATTGTACATACTCAGTCTGTCAGACCATGTACTGTACTCTGATACTTTTTTGTGTTGTTGTTTGGCATCCCCTGTGTGTTACTGCTCCCTGTACTTACTACTTAGTACTTATTTACTCACCTTGTAGACATACAGCACTCATGCATCCAAAATCTGGATTAATTGAAGCTGAGTAAATGTGTTCATTTGGTAGAAAAGAAAGAATTTTACTATAAAATTTCCTGCTGGTTACAAATGTGTGCATTAGTGTGCAGACTTGTGTTTAGAGATTTAAAAATGGCCTCACTGAAAATGGCATTCTGCTACTGTATAGCAACATGTGTCCACATGGTGGCAGAAGGCCCCAGGAAACAGACAATTTGTTTCTGTCTCTTGGTTTATGATGTGTATTTTCTCTCTAATATTGCTGCTGAAATGTGTAGTATTACAGTAGCGACAACTCACAGAGAATAAAACAAAATCGGATTCAGTTTCTTTTTTTTCTTTTTTTTAACACTTGATGCATTGAACTTTTTCTACAACACAACTTTCTTTTGGGCCAATTTCAAGAAAAATCTCCTTGCTGTCCTTTGTGTTTTAATATTCAAAGTTTGCTGTTTAGCTAGGGACAGAAACGTGCTGCATTTCCTCCAGTCTTGTGCTGCGACATGCTTTATAAACGATAGAGGGCAGAATTAATGTCCACAAGCCTTTGGAGTCACTATTTCGGAGGAGGAAGATGGGGGAAGTAAAATGACAAAGAGGTGTATTCGTGGTTCTGGGTGTGTTCGTGAGCATGGGGTATAAACGTTGGAGGCAACACCAGGACTTCGGTGCTGGGAGCTGCCGCTTACTGACACACAGCCGAGGGTTACTCCATTGTTCAGGTAAGCTGTGTATTACCAGCTGAGCTTGACTTCAGAGATGTAAAGTTATTAAGTCTTTTATAGTTACAGGAGTACCTTGAGAGCGTGCGCGCGCGTAGCTTCACTTGGGAGTCACGTCGCACATTTATTCCTTTAAAAAATCCTTAAAGATGCGAAGCTACTGCTTCCTGTTTATTTCATTATTTATTTCTGTCGAATGTGTTTGTGACAATATTAACAAAGCCAACCAGTTCAGGCTGGAAACTAGCTTACATGTATAACAAATTCTTAGTGGTTCATGAATGTTTCTGTAAATGTTTTAGACGTCACACTTGACGGACTGTCTAACTCCTAACTTTTTTTTTCTCCCCACATTGTTGGATTTTAGGTTCAATTTGTTTATTTCATAAAATTGGACAGGGAAAAAACTGACAAAGAAAAGTTTGACTGAGGTCAACTCTCCATCCATGCACCCATAAAGAAATTTATTTATGAGATAAATGTTATAACTTTGTGGAAACAATACTTTATGTTATGCCCACAGGACATGTCATTTTACACTAACCATAATTTTTATGTCATCCAACACATCCTGGATTGTGCTGCTGGATTAAGAGCAAATTAATAAATAAATACATTTTGAATCACAGGTATACTCTAAAGATTACAACGCATTATATTATTTTTGTTTCTTTTACCCATCTATCGTTTATCTCTTCTCTACTCCAAACATTATTAAGCTGGAACTACTTTGAAGTGGACCAGACAAGACAAATCTAGCACAAAAGTAAATGCTGCAAAGTAAACACATAACCATAATTACACGATCATCATTTTTCCTCAATTATTTTATTTTTACTTCAATTCTAACTGAAAGCAAGATATTTTTTATTTGTTAAGCCTTAGATAACACCTTAGCCTGTCCTTGTTTGCATGAAGTTAAGGTTACTTTCATGTGGGTTCAGTCAGGTTCAGCCAGTGTGTGTGAATGGTTGTAGGAGGGTGTACTGGGTGTGTTTCATCAATCTTTCGTCCTGACCAGTATAGGGAGGCCATCAAGCATCTGCAATGCTGGGAAGTGGGAATATCCCACGAGTCCAAAATTGTTAAGCCAATTTAAATCTTCACATCAAATGAAGTTTGATGTCTTTATCTTCGTTGTGAGTCGATGTAAGCGTGCAGGAGGTATTAATGGCGTGTTTTAATCAGTTGGCTACATTCACATTGTCCAGCTTCCACTGGACTCTTACGTACTCATAGAGGAGCAAAGTATAACACCGGTGCATCATGTCACTTAGTGGTGAGATTTCGCCTTCCAGATTAACTTTTTTTTCTGTCCTTAGGCGGTTGAGGTGTGTGAAGATGCAGAACATCAGCAGCAAGTTGACTGGGCAGCTGTGGCAAAGATTGACAACCCTGTGGAATCGCCTGCGTGATGACCCCAGGGTAACCGTAAAGCTTCCTTCTGCAGCTGTCTTGTTCCTCTATCTCTTTGGTTAATTTTCCACATTCTCTTCAACAGGTAGCCCAGGTGATGAGCACAAGGATCGGCCAGTACATCAGCAGCCACCCTTCCTTAGCTCTTACGCTGCTGCTCTTCAGTGCCATGGCTGCACTGCCAGTTGGGGTTTTCCTCACTTTTGCTATTGTGACCGTTGTTATATCGGTAGTAGGTTTTGTTTTCTTCGAGGGTAGGTATACACAAGTTAAACTCACCTCATCATTCTGATGTGTTCGTTATTTGCTGCCACATATCTGTTATTTTCTGTGTTTCTCTCAGTGTTTCTGTTGTCTGTTGGAGGTTTGGCTCTGCTGTCCGTGCTTGGGGGCATCGCTTTCTTCTCTGTCCTGGCTTCAGTCGTCATTAACGTGTTCTTCATCGCCATTCCAAGCCTACTCAGGAGGAATTATCCACATCTGACAAAGGTTGTACACCGTTTTGCTTATTATTGCAGCTTTAATAAAGATCATCAGTTTTAATTGTAAATGCATACTTTGTCTGATCCTTTCCTTCCTTCAGAGAGGTGTAAACCATGAGAAAGAGAGTGAAGGCGAAACTTCAGGGCTGAAGGAGATGTAGAAGAATGCTTCATCCTCTAACTGAAGCTGTGAGTCCAAACGGTTGAAGCTGGGTGTTCATGATCCAAAGATCTGATCTCTTGGTACTGCATGGTGGCCTGAGTCAGGTGATCTGCTGTGGTAACGGATTAGCTAAAGATAAAAACATGGTTGTTGTATGTCTAAACCTTTTAATGTTATTGCTATTTCAATATGAACTTAAATTTTAAAGTTTTTTCTTAATGTCAGCAATATATGAGTTACCTTGAGCTACCAAAGCACTGGCTTACTTTCATGTTTACTGTCCATAATGTTACTGTTTTATCTGGATTTTAGCTTCTTAATCTAGTTATTGTAATATTTGCAGTTTTACTGCAAACTGGACTGGATTTTTGTCTCCTATATAAGTGACTTCAGTTTACCAATAAATAAGTATAAAGTATAAACAAAGATGTGATTAATACTGTATTTGTTTTTTGTATTGAGTTAATATTAAAAAGTACCCAGGGAACGGAGAGGTCAGGGTGTCAGAGGTTGGCCTTCGTACTAATGAACATCTCTTGTGTCATATTATTTCTTTATTAGGCTGGAGATGAACAGAAGTAGTTTTAACAGTTAATAGTTTTACAGGAGACGTATTTCACTCTCCCCCTAAAACTGTCTAAGGACATAACTATCAAAAAGTAATTAAATTCTTGCAAATCAATTCATTCGACCGTGAACTTTCCTCTAACCTTGAGTGATCTGGCTGTTCTGAGTGTTTTCAGAGTTGGAGGATGTTGTTTTTTACTCTGTTTTTACTTTGCACTATTTTCCTTCACTGAAGTCTGATGCTTTAACGTTTTTACCATCTATCCTTTTCTTTTAATGAGGGTTTTCCATCAGGTCATGCACCCAGATTAATAAAACCTCTTTTTGAAAGTTGTGTATAAACAATCTAAGTGTTTAATTATATAATTATATAGCTCTCTTTTATCCACTACCATTACAAGACTTGATCAACACTGTGCACAGTGACAACTGAGGTTTTTATTTATTTATTTTATGTTTTGTGACCCTAATCATTTTGTTAAATGAGTAAGCCCATAAGAGCTGGTATATTGTGCTTTATTCATACATGACGTGTTTGACTTCATGCATTATGGATTTCAGGAGGAAAATGCTCTTTTTATGTTTAACTTTCCAGGTATTTAATATTTGTGATGTTTTCTGTCACATAAACTGAGTTGAACATTTCTAATTGAGTCTGAATAAATTCCTTTTCAGAACAAGTTTTTCTGGTCCTTGTCTTCTTTTGAAGAAATAAATCATGTATTGAGACAAAAGTTTGTCAGATAAGTGTATTTATGGGTGGCTGAGATCAACACATGGGGTCATTTGTATTTCAGTCGACTTTCTGATCTTCTCAAAGGTCCTTTTTCAAACAAGTGAATTTCCTACAAACTGGCTTTGCTTTTCCATTAAAGTCAGTCACTACCTGCAGTTTCAGTGGTTTTCTGCCTTCAGTCATTTCTAGTGTCCTAAGTTTGTAAAAAGCTTGCTGACTTGTGTTGAGGTCAGGTGATAACATTCCATCTCTTTGCCTTAAGCTCTTTGGTTTTGCCAAATGTTTCTGGTCATTATCCATGTGTCCTTTCAAGCACAGTCCAGCCAACTTTGCAGTAGTTAGTGGAAACTTGGCAGGAAATATGAATTAAGAAATTATCCTGAACTTCTCCTCAGTTGCGTCAGCAAATGGCAGTGACCATACACTCCCACAAACCATGAGGCTGTTCTTTTGTATCCCAACTCTACTTCTGCCATTTTTCTGCTACAAGGTTGTGATTACATGGTCCCAATAATCATATTAAGAGCTGGTGGTTTGTAGATTTATCTTGATTAAACTTGAATCTAGTGTTCTTGTGTGTTACCACTGGTTTGTTTCATAGAAAAACTGATCATTTGAGACGTCACATTAACTTATGTAAAAACTATTAATACACTGCAGTTCTGCAGTGTCATTTTTGCATAATTGTAAAAAAAAAATAAAAACAACCGATGGGTGATTCTCATAAAATCTTTAATGGAGGTGATATGCAAATAAAAAAATGAAAAAACAAAGAAATGTGAAATAGTCCTTTAAGAAAGAGGCTTTTCAATTTAACAGAAATGCACCCGCTAAACACCATCACACCTAGTCAGTTACTCAGCAACATGATGACATGAGATTAAATGTGTAGATGCTCACACTAGATTTACAGTGACAAGACACCACCGGCAGATGTTCATGAGTTTGTTACTGAGGTGCAACAACAGCCGAAAAAACGTCTACATCCAAAATGTGAGAAAGCTACCGTTTAAGATTATTCTTTGAGATATTTTTTCTAAAATACAGTGAGCAGAAACAAAATGAATAAACAAGCAATTCAGACAAGCACCATTTGAAAATACTGATGCAACAATACGACTGCTCCCATTCAAATAATTTAATTTGTGAAATATTTAGGATCTTCTTGAGACCCTCTTAAAAAAAGTTTATATTTGTAAACAAAACTAATCTGTTAAAATGTTTAGTTTTGTTTATAAGAAAGCAACATTAGTAGGTTGGTGTGACGTTGGCCTCTTTAAATGTTTCTGTTGGGGTACACATACAGTTGCCCGGACAAATAAAGCAAAAATCAGATGGAGAAAATAAGAAATACTGTGAGAAAGTGGACATAATCCTCATCAGGCACACAGATACATTAACAATTATCTCATTCTTTAATAAGACTTTACATTTTGTGCTTTTTTTTTTTTGTTTGTTTGTTTTACCAAGTCAAACAAGGTGATCCTCAGTCAACCCGATTTGTAACATAAAGAAAATAAAAACTAAAAAAATAAGCGTATGCACCTCATGTTTAAAAAAGAAAAAGAAAAAAAAATCTCCTACTGTGAACATGGATGAAAACAATGTTAAGGCAAGATGCTGAACGGTGAAATCCAACATGATCTGGGATGATCTTTGTTCAGCTCTGGTGTTGGTTGGCATTTACCAGTTCCATCAGTAATCATCAAGAAGACTAGTGTTTTTATCCCCCTCTATAGTTGGCTCTCTGTCTCAGACATCCACTGCTTTAGGTCAAAGATTCCACAAATTTATCTCTGCACCTCCCTGAGTCTGCTGGGAGTCGCCATCTCCATCTGTCTGCTGTTACGCTGGCAGGCTCAGCTTCTTGCCTTTCAACACTGCAGGATCAGATGTTAGACAGTCATCACTGAGAAACCATCACTTGGCTTAACAAGTAATAAGCAAAACAACAGAATACAAATTACTGTACAGAAGTAGCCAACTATAAACAAACAGGACATTGGTGGATGAGCCTAAATCTAATGTTTTTTTTCATCTTTAGAAACCTACAGGTGGCTTCAGATTATGTATTTCTCGTTTCTTACAGCACACTATGAATAATTGCAGCTTTTCTGTGGTGGTCAAGTGGTGTGATTAAGCAGCATGGCATCAGTTAGTGACAGGTCTTAAACTATCCCCAGGCAACTTTGAGAATTATGAAGTAACACTTAAAATTGAAAGGTTTTTAGCACAATATTTCCTTTATATCTTCCAGGGATTGCAAATCCACCAAGTTATTGTGGAGGGAATGCAGCATAGGGAAGAAAATTAGTCTTAAAGACTGTAACTTTGGAAAATAGCTAGTTCATTCAGGAAATTTAGATTGCTGAGACCACTGATCATCCAAGGGTGAACTTTACAGTGTGGTTTTCCAGGGAACTAAGACATTTGAGTACACATCTCCTCCAACAATGCTACTCTAGTCAGAGATGGTTTGAGGGCCTGCATGGACTGAACGAAAGATTATATCAAAGAATGACGTGGTAGGCTTTAAAGTTCAGTTTACAGGCATGTGAATGTTGCATGAACGGATACTAAAAACAAAGAAAAAACTCAATATAAGCTTCTACCCAAGCATTAATAAAAGCGTAACAAATGGACATTTAAGATTGAAGTTTATATGAGTATCAGGTCTCCTAGCTTATTTCACGTTTGTATTACTAACAATAATACATAGATATTTGTGTTCTTGTGGTTATTTATCTGATTTGGTAGATATTTACATCATCATTAGATAATGATTAAATGCCAGAGAGGACAGCATCAGTAGAAAACCCACCTTTGGTGACATAAAGGTAGAAGAAGTCACAGTAGAGGACAGTCTGGACCACACCGGCCACAATGGCGATCAGGTCAAAAAAGCCCTCAAAGTAGTAACGCCAGATCCAGTTGAAGAGATAGAGGGCCCGATACAGGCCCAGGGAGAACAGATAGTGGGTGGTGATTGTCTCTGCCTCGCCGGTCTTGCTGATCATAAAGAGCTGTGGCAGGATTGCCACTGACTCCAAGTAGATGGAGAATGTCCACAGGATCTAAAGACAAAGGTTTCCTTTAGGCGTGCAGGAGCCAAAATATTCTTATAGTGAAGTGTTAATTATCAGTTAAATCATACACGCTTTACCCACAGCACAGGAAGCTGAACTCACCTCTAGGATGGAGAAGTCGTGATTGATGAGAACAGCAAGGCCGCCAACAGGAACAACCAGGAACTCCACTCTGAAGCTATCGTGGTTGCCATCATAGGTGGCTCTAAACTTCGAGTAGATCAGGTAGACTGTTGCATACGCACAGCCGATGTAGATCATCTGGGTAAAAAAAAAAAAAAAACACCAGCGGCTCATCAGTGATGCTACAAAATGAAACTTGAGAAACACATAAAGGGTTATTGGCTAGGACTGGTGTCTTACCTTCATGCATGTGTTATACAGCGAGATGAAGGAGGTGAGCAGATCCAGGTAGCGTGTGGTGAACACAATAGCAAACAGAATTTGGCTCTTTCCAGAGATACCTTTAACAAAAATATCAGCAGAGTCACAGTTTAGACTGAAGTGTGCCAACACCATCAGTAACTTCAGAGCTGAACAATCCATGGGAAGAATTTCCTAATAGAACAGTGACATCTACTGGACAAGGCATAAACATATCTGGAAATCAGCAATCAGAGCCCAATCACAAAATATTTTCATCTTTTTAGACAAAAATGGATTTTATACTGCATTAATTATACTCATTTATACAGAAAACAAGGCAAACCAAGTAAGAGCAAGGGAATAATTTGCCTTCATGAACCTGCAACATACATGTTTATCATCAAAAAGAAGACAATGTGGACAATTTCCCTGATTTTGTTTGAATATCTGATTTAATCAAAAATTAAAGTAATTGCTTGTTCAGGCTTGTTAGTGTGCATGTTTAATAAATTAAATTCAAGGCCCTGTAATCAAGGAAAGGTACAGCAGATCTTCACTTTCCAACATGCGGAATATGAAATTCCCACCAATATCAGAAAGATTTCCAAGGAGAGAACTTGCTGCATTTTGGTTCCCACTAGGAACAAAGTATTTGGGTTTTAAACAGCCATTTTTTGGTCAAGTGTAGCCATGATGGTGGAAAAAGAGTAAAAGGTTCCTTAACACCCCTATACCTCTGAGTTTAGGTTTCCCAAGTAAAAGCGACCAAAGACCGAATGCTCACATGTACAACTGTGAACACATGTATGTGTTATTATAGATAGTGGCGCCTTAATGTTGTCTGTTACAGAATTATTACTACACAGATCCTTCAAGAGTCCCACTAACTCCCACAGTATTATAACACCGGCATAAATTAGAGCTATTTTGTGAGGTCATATCATTCCTAACAACAGTAAGTACTACTTAAAAGGGTACTCAATTAATGATATTATCCTTGTTTTATTTTTCCTTTATAATGCTTCTTTTGCACCTTGCTCTAATGATGTTAATGTTTTATATAAAGCACATTGAGTTGTCCTGTACATGGACAAAAAAGTCTGCTGTGCCTTTAAATTTATGCAAATTATTCAGGGTTTTTTTAAACAATCTTATAATCCAAACGTAATTCAAAACGATCATCTTGTAGAAACTCCAGGAAATATATGAGAAATTAGGACTGTCTTTTCTGGCTGCAACTAACAGTAAACACATGGAAACCTTCAGGAAGAACTTAAAAAGTCAAGCCAGATTAAATTAAAGTAACTTTTAGCGGGTTAGCTACTTCCGTAGCTTCTTCTAGAACGCCACGTCAGAAGCCAGACCAAAAATATCGAGCCCCACACCTGGAGTTAACGGAGTAGGATGCATCGATGTGATGTGTCGGCAGCAAAAGCACCCGGTGAAACTGTGGTCAGTGATGGGAAAATATTAGCTACGTTTATAGTTTGATCATTAGTCTACCAAGAAGCTGCTGACTGCATCATCTAGTCCACAATTTGCAGTTCGTTAACACAGGCTTGCAACCTCCACACAGAAAGCCAGTCATGTTCTTTGTTTGGACATGTTTAACATCAATATCTTACGTTTGATTTCCATTAAACACGGAAGTAGTTGGAACTGTGGACAACAATAAGTAATTGCTACTGGCAGTTAGCTATGTGACTATTAGCCATTAGCCATAGTCTCAAATGAATGAGTAGATATCATTAGCATTTAAAGCTAGCCACCATAGAGATTGCTTTAAAAGAAGAGGCAAAGTTATAACAAAAAAATATGAGCAACTAAGGAAAGGAAGAGTATTGTGTGTGACATTAGCAAAACATCTGTTTAGCATAACTGATAAAACTGAAGCTAGGGCTTACCTGCACACGACCTGCTTTTCCATATTTTGAGAAGCAGGATGATGATAGCAGCTAGATGGGAAAGGTCTCCTGTAAGTCTGAAGATATTCATTGCAGCAGATGAATAAGCAAACAAAGCTAGAAAAAGATTACACCGACGTCAATTTTAAATCTGAAACAAACAGTGTAAACTTTCTGTAGTCTCGCGAAGCTTTTCTTGGAAACTTTAGGGTACACAGTCCTGCAGGGCTGAAAATATGGCGAGGATGCGGGTCGACGTGGAAGGGGGCGTGAGAAAGCACAAAGTTGAATGTTGATTGGCCTAAAATGTGATTGACAGCACCAAAGGGCCCGCCTATAAACTGGTCTATGGAGGGAAAGCGTGAGACCCATAGAAATAGTGCATTTTTTATTTTCACAAAATGAAAGATAAAGGACATATAGAATAAAAAAAAAACTACCTATTTATTTTTTTTGTACTTTACTTAAAATGGCTTGTACTTTGGTAACATTTCATTATATTTTGATGCATATAGGTGATTAAGCTTATTTTTATGGCTGTTAAAATGCTCAGCTTAAAGCAAAAATGAAAGCGTTTGATAAGTTTGTATAACTAGGAAAGCATATCTAAAGTACTAAAAATAAAAAAAAGTCGCTGCTGAAACATGTCTGGAGTGTTTCTATTACTGCTGTACTGTATACTATTGTACATTTGTTCAGCAGATTTGAAGTGGAAATAGTCATTAGACCAACAATCTATAGACAAATAAGGTTTCAAACAGCATATTTAGTTTATGGAGGACATCACACAAGAACTGTTCCCATACCATCATGTGTGAGAAGATAAACTGTCTTTGACCTTGCAAGACCTCGCTCTGTTTGACAGATTTTTCATCTCAGAGTGTGATGACATGCTCCCTCATCCATCAGTTTAGTGTTTCTGAGGTCAGCTCACCCAATACATAAACCGTCTGTCTTCCTTAAATATTACAATTCCTAAACAGCCTGTAGTATTAAAATGATGCACTTTGAAACAAATGTACTTCCTCTTTACAGGCAACAGCCTAAACTTATAATTTATTCAAATAACTCAACATTAGCTAAAATGCACAATTAAAAAGGTGGAACAGCTGAAACACCAGTTATGGGACAAACCTACCTAAACACATCTCAGTCCACAGAGCTGTTTGTATGAGTGATTTCTTTATATATTTTCTAAACTTAAACTACTCGCCTCATCAGTAGATTTGAAGAGTTGCACTTTTTCTCATATTTTCTATTTACCAGAGTAGACAATTATTTTATCATGTGGCAGTGTCACAGTATTTCTACATGTTTTGTGTTTGTTGCACATTTCTAACCACATTTCTGTCTTTCTTAGATTGCACCATGACCAGTGTGCAGAGCAGACTTTTTGTTTGTTCTTGCATTGTCGGAGATGTTTTGAACAGTATGTAATTGGCTGATGTGGCATCTCATGTTTTTTTTTTGTTTGTTTGTTTGTTTTTTTGTTTGTTTTTTAACAATGACAAACGTTAGGCTCTTCCCCATTAAAAGTATAAAAGTAATATATGTGTTCACTATTGAGATGATTTATGTCAGAACTCAAAATACAACCAATCCCGTTATGTTTAAGCACAATCAAATTAAGATGTAAAAGCAATCTCATGTTGTTACCGTTAAGCTAAAAAAAGGGGTGAAAAAGAAGAAAAAAGAAAGAATGTAATAGGAAGTATAAATGGAGGAAGTTTTGTGTATTCACTTCCCATGTTGTCAGAGCTCTCTTCTTCCAGGGAATCACGAGCTCTCTCACAAGCTGTCAAACTACCAACATGAAGCAGCTGTTTTGGATTTCTCTTCTACTCACCCACCTAGCTGGGACAGGTAAGATGTCTCTATTTATTATTTGATTTTTCCAATAGGAAATATTTTCTCAGGCATTCATTGCTCCACATCTATAAGTATAAATACACCAGCAATGACTGACAGCAGTTCTGTGGTTGGTCTAAAAGACTTTAGATAATAAATATTGTACCTATTACATGTATATTTTTTTCATGTTATCCAGAGAGCAAAGACATAGAAGATAACTGCTTATCCGAGCCAAACCAGGTGATCGAGCACGAAATAGGAGAAAATGCTGTTCTCCCTTGTTCCGTCACTTCACATTGTTCAGGTCAAGAGCTGGAGTTTGCGTGGTTTGTTTTCAAACACGACAGCCATCATCGTCTCAGCGTGATTGGCAGCTACAGTATGCATGCAGGATCTTTACACATCCGTTCAGTTAATATCAATGACAGCGGGATCTACCACTGTGCAGTAGAATCACAAAGTTCAACATCATGCTGCCAGCAGTATGTTGGAAAAGGCACGACTCTGGTGGTGAAAAGTAAGGAGCAGGGAAAGTTGGTATGGGAGAAACAAACATTTTGTATATAACAAGTATTTGGATGGCTTCATTAGATGAACAGTTTTTCCTCTCATGGTGTAGAACAAATGAAGGTGAGAAACATTCTTCTGTGGGCATCATTTTCCCTCTTGCTCACTTATAGCCTGGCAGTTGTGGCACTTATCATCCTGAAGAAGGTGAATCCCATTATATTTGTTATTTATGTTTATCTACCAAAAGCTCATACAAACAAGACTAACTTAGTTCTCTCTGTCCTAGTCTGGAAATAACAAGAAATTCAGCACAAAAATGTCCAAATTGGGCAATGTAAGTGAAGTTTTTTATTTATTTTATTAATTGTAATTTGTGTTTGATATGTTTAGAGTTTTCTCAAAAGAGGAAAGCACAGAAGAAAAAGAGGAACAGGAACAATGCCCTTTGTAAATTTTTGGCTGAAAAAAAAAACATTCTTGAATGAATACTTAAAATAAAACACTTGTTATGCTGTGGAAATATACAAAAAGAAATCTCTATTTTAAAGTCTTACTTTTGTTTTTTTTTTAAACAGAATAACTCAAGAAAACAGCTGCAGTTTCGTGATGTTCTGCAAGAGCTGCACAGCCGGGAAAATTTGAAGAGAAGCAAAGAAACAAGAGGAAATCGTTCTCAAGTTGAGGTAAATCCTGTTGCAGCATGCTATGGTCAGATTTACTCAACAAAGATTGCATCAACTGCAACTGCACGTATGCAGTTACACGTAGTCTCTTACCATTGGCTTGCAAATGCGAGAACACATTACACCAGTTTTAAAATCACTGCATTGTCTCCCTGTATGTTTTGGGATTGATTTTAAAGTTATTTTAGTCTTTTCTATTTGTCTTCATCTTCTTGTGTCTTCTTGTTTAACTGCTTTTAAAGTCTGAGTCCTCGTGGACCCAGAGGTTCTCTGTTATTGACCTTTTGGTTGTCATCAAAGTTCGAACCAAAACCTACAGCAGGACCTCGTTCCATCATTTATTTCTCATCCCCTGTAAAACAGCCTGCCAGAGGGCCTCAGGGCTGAGCAGACTGTTCAGGTTTTTAAAAAATAGGCTCAAGACCTACCTACAATTTTAGCTCAGCTTTTAACTAATTCTTATTTTTCATTTCTTTACTTTTTATCTTTATCTTATATTTATATTTGGTTATTAATTTATTTATTTCCTTAATTATTAATTTATTTCCAAACTGCTATGTGTTTATGTAGCTTTTTTTATTCTGCTTTAATTAATAATCTATTTTAATCTATTTTGCAAAATTTAAATGAATAAATTTTATGTATATTTTTTTTTATCTATGTTGGTTTATTTTTTGCCAATGTGTTTAGATAGATTTGTTTTCATTTATATTTTTTTCCACTCCGGTGCTTTTCTCATGGGTCCTCCACATTGGGAGCTCTACATTCTCTGACTGCGTGGTCGTTGCCATGGTATTTGCCCTTGTGAGGGTAGTTGGGGTCCTTCACTGCAGCTCTATGGTAGTTGTGTGGACCCGGTCTGCCCTGATCTGGGTGGTTCCCATGGTGACGACCTCTTTGGTCATGGGTGGGGTGGCTCTTGATGTCAATGGACCTCTGGGTTGTTGTTTCTTCACCTGGTTCACTGGTGCCGTTTATACTGTTATTTTTCTTAGAGACAGTTTGTCTTAGAGTGAGGTCGAGGAGTGGGGCTCTATGTCTGTTTAGTTTGTGTGTGTAACAGACTATCATTAGGTGTGTGTGTGTGCTTTGATTTGTTTTGTGATGAACTTGGGTGTGATTACTTGTGTTTTTAAGATACAAAAACTTGTTTTTATCATGCATAGCACTCTGTTTTTGTTATGCATGGAATGTACTTTTTAAATAGATTAATCATTTAAAAAATAAACGCTGATATCATGACAGGCAGCAAGTGACAAGTGCAACATCTCCGAAGACATCTACCAAAATGTCTAAAAGTTCTACATGAATGTTGAAGAGCGGATTTTCCTTATCCTGGCGGACGTGAAACACCAGAGTGAGGAGGCTGTTCTGCAACAGAAGATAGGAGTATATTTCCCCAGGATGGACAGAAGTTGCATGTTTTGCTAAACTTTTCGCACAAAAATGAGACACAACCACAGCACTGGTGCAGTTAGCGTACCTTTCCCCTCCAAACCTTCAGTCTGACCAGTATTACAGATAACCTGTGTCTGCTGTCTTAATCACACCTTACGTTCTTTTCAACTTTTTCTCCTACTTTTATTCCTAAGATGATCATTTCAGGAATTTCTGCAATACAACATGTGGGATATATTTCTGTTGGACATAAGTTGAGTAGCTTTATGACTAAATAAAAAGTGTTCTGAAACGTGACAACGCACTGAGAGGAACTGATGATGCCAGCTGGCTTTATTGCAGCTCCGGTCAAATGTGTGGACACACTTGCACATGAACTCTGAGAGGCAAGTGTGTCCACACATTGGACTTTACAACTCTGTAACACCCAATAAAATGAATGAAACAAATGACAGGATATTTGGAAATATATTTTAATCAAAAAACATACTAAAGAATTCACATTTAGACCACAGCAAGCTGATCATTTTTAAGAGCTATAAATACAAATTAGGCACATCACACAAGGCAGTTTATCTTCACAGCTTATATGAAATCAGAAAAGATTTATTTTTTTTTGCTGAGACTGGCTGTTTTTTTTAAAGAAATAACTGTCAGCAAAAAGAAAAACTTTAAGGCAACAAAACATTGAGATCTAAGTGAGAGACGTCCTGCATTTGCTCCATTTCAATTGAGTGCAAGTGGCAATATTACACATGTAGACTCATATATTACAATCTGCAAAGGGTAGTAGTGGATGCATATAAAATAAATTATTTATTTTTCTTCACTAATAAATTGTGTTTAGTCCTAATTCAAAGACTGTGGATTTAATCCCTTTAGTGCCTTTTCTTCTTTTTCCACTCTATACAGTAAACCATGAAATAACAATGTTGGTTTCAAGTTTAGTCTCAGAATACTTTGTGCTCTAATTTCACTCAAGTATTGAGCAATTCCAGATAAATTAAATAACTCAAGAGCCTCAAGTTATTTCTACAATCTTTAATTTTACACATATATGCAGTAAACTGACAGTATTAAGTGTCACAGTTTTGACATTTTGCTTTTTTTTTTACTTCCAACTTAAAACTGTGCCGTCATTAATAAGTAAATCTCAGTCAAACTACGTGCCAACTATGTCATTAAACCACCTCTTCTTTTTGGTTTGAATACGTTTCATCTAATAAGTTAAGTCCAGTGTCAGAGCTTATGTGTAATTCCTGACTTTAGTCTAGAGCAGGGCTACTTAATTCGGTCATACGAGGGCCACAGTCCTGAAGGTTTTTAATGTATCTCTGCTCTAACACACCTGACTAAAAACACAAAGCCTTAAGCAAATAACATTTGACCAACTCTGGTTTAAAGGAGTGTAAAGCTGTAAGCATCTATTTAAATGCTCCATGATATCTGAAGCAGCTAATTTAATTCAATTTAGCTCCAGTGTTTATTTAAGTACTGCTACTTTTTTTGGTGCAAGTGTTAAAAAAAAAGACAAGCTGATGATTGCAAAAAAAAAAAAAAATACCAGTTACAGGACCATCAATGAACTTTCTCAGGTCCAGTACTTTAAAAAGTTTCAAGTCACTGTTACTGTGAAAAATAACCCTGATCTCATTTCAATCTGAAGGAGAGCTACACTTGATATAAGTCACTAAAGCAGCAGACAATTACTCTCTCCAGGTTGAACATGTACAGTCTGTCATATCATACTGTGCAAAAATATCAAGAGATGCACAATTTCTCTAAAATTTGCTACCAAATGTCAGATGTTGGTATAATCTAACTGTTCTTAAGGGGTTGCACTACAGGCTGACAGGTCTTTAAAACTGTTCTTCAAACACTGTTTGCTTTTTCCACTCCTTTTCCATTCAGTCCTTATAACCGCTGTCAGAGGAATGTGTGTGTGACTATTTGTGTGGGTTAAGTCATGTAAGACTGACTTATGAATCATTTGAGAATAAAAAAATGCATCTAACTTGAGGAATGAACTTGTGTCGTGTCCATTTATAACAGACAATTTAGAAAACTTAGGCACTTTATTGCTAACAGGATGTTATAATGGCACATGAATTGTTCTTATTTCTTTAGTTGCATCTACAAAAATTGCCAACGCTAACACTGTCTGACAGGCATGAAATAGTTTTTTTTTGGCAACTACAAGATTATTCATAATAAGCCATTGGCAAAAAATTTGGCATGTCTCAACACAGTGTGCAGTGTGTTCTCCAACATCATCTGAGGAAACTAACAAACGGAGCACAAAAGAGGAAATTACAGGCCTAGAAACAAACTTTACTGGCAAGATATAAAGAAATGAGGCGTTTCAATACATGTGCACAGTATTGTACATCCCTGATTTTATTTCTTTGATGTCACCAATCAGCTAACATACCAAAATGATTTAAAGTAGTTGTTCATCACACATTTTCAGTATATATTCATAGACTGCTACAAACAGTCAATTTAAAAATATGTTCATGTGATTGCTATAGAAACTTCCCCAAATCACAAATTAAAAAATAAACAAAACATAGAATCACCTTGTTTTGAGAAAATACCGAAATTAGGCATCGATGTACTTTGTATCAACTGTGTGACTGTTGCGGATGGAAAACGGCCTCCAAGCCAGGATCTGCAGCGCAGCAACACACACTGGCACCAGACACACCAAGTAGAACATGACGCTGTGGAGGCTTTCTAAAGCGCTAAAAACAGAGACACAGAGCAACTGTATTTACTGTCTTTTACAACTGCGCCACTCTTTGCCTCCAAAGTGTAAATAATAAAATCCTGCATTTTTTGTGTCTGTGTATTCCTTAAGGTCACTCCAATGTGTGTATTACCACACACAAGATGGTTAAATACCCAACTCCAAAGTAACCATTACCAAAGTTCTGAATTATCATATCAAAAATGACCTTTAAAATAAATTGTAATGGCAGATTATCTTTTCATCATTATTTAGTTGAAAATAAACTAGGTTGTAGGAAAAATGTAGAAATCTCCCTGTTTAAATGTATGCTGTTCCAGCTGCTGCAGAAGAAGCTGAGATCCAACATTTTACCCCATCGTATGCAAGTCACTACAGCAAGTTTTCCAAAATCCAATCTGTTTTTTTTTTTATTTTCTTATTATCTTCCAATGAGGAACTGGTTTCCATTGCTATAAAACTTGTCATTTGCTTTTAATCTATTATAATATACAAAGAATTTACATAATCCATTCAAGATAATGTAGTTGTTTATGCTATCTGAACAGACAGAAATAAATTTGGAGTATTGTGGTAAAATTTGCAACAATAAATATGTCTTTAAGTATTAACAATAACAAACAATGGCAGAAAATGTGTCTTCAGCAGGGGTTTAAATCAAAAGCAGCCACTGCATTCAGCTGACTGGTGCAATCTCAACCTTTAAATCAGTAAGTTATAAGAAGCTATCTGTACCTTGGATTTGAATCCTGTCCTGCATCCTTCAGCTGCTCATATCCAAACTGGTTCAGGATATTAAGCACTATCATCGGTGCCAGAGACTGAGCTGGCTTAGTGAACAGAGCATTTGTTCCAAACACCATGGAGGAAAGAGGGGAACTAAGGAGCAAATCACATTACCAATCAAATAACATTAATCTGCTCAATTATAAATGTAAAACCAACAAACTCTGCACTGATAGTAAAAATGCAGCAGCACATATTTACCCATTTAAAATGGTAAAAGCACAAATTAGATAGTAAAAGCAAAAAAGGTATAAACATAAAACTACACCAAATTAAGTTTATTAAGTGGTGTATATTTATAACTGAAGAATGACTAAAATATTATAAGTCACCTCCTCACAATTACAGAATGCCGTATCATGATATCTACTGTCAACATCTGTTGCCATTAGTGGAATTTTCAAAGAGGACTTAGATGGATTTCCATGAAATATAAAAACTACTCTTTAGTGTAGAGCCCCGTTTCTTCATCTCATTCATTAATGTTTTTCTTTCATGCAATCCTTCTCTGGTTTTGTTTACCTGCGCTTGTGTTTCTGCAGATCTGTGTCAATTATATCAGCCAGAGGTAAGCCAAAAAGACTGAAAGCTGCTTGTATTATAATCCTGAATAAGAGACAGAGGACAGAAATTAGGTGCAACGCTTTATAATGAAAACAATCAACAACCTCAACCTAAACCTCTTACATGTTAATAGTGAGGAAAAATGCCAGGATATAGTAGTGCTGAGGACCAAGTGTTAGCATGACCACTGCCATTCCTGCCTCAAGGTAGAAGGTGTAGAGGATTATCTTATAATAGCCAAGACCATGCAGCAGACTTTGACTGCTCAATACTAACAGCTGGGATGGAGACAAAGAATTGATTGATTAGTACATGGCAGTATGATCCAGTTGTTTTGAAATACTTTGCTTACTGGTGCTGGTAAAAAAAGAAAAAAAATGGCGCTACAAACATGAAAATAAATTGAAACTACAGCTAGTGTTCATTCTACAGACAAATATAACTTCCTTTTTCTAAACCAGTATTAATGCAAATGTATAAGTTGGAATGACCAAACTATGTTACCAGAATTGCATCTTCATTTTATAATGTTTATGAATAAAATCTAAGCAACCATAGCAACCTAGCAACCTACCTGTGGACAGATGAATCCTGCTCCATACATGATGCTCTTGGCCAGTGATGGAAGTACGTCAGCAGGAATCAGGTGCTCAGTGAATATCATGGTAAAATTATTAAAGAAAGCCAACATGAATACCTGGAAGAAGTTCATGAGCACAAACAGCTGAAAGTCCCTATTGGTCAGGATCTGCCATGTCAGCGACTTCAACATGGCGAAGGAACATGCTGTTTGATGGGGAGCCTGGGTAACAGACCCCAGAATATCTGATTTATCTGACTCAGATACTTTATTATCAAAGCGGCTCTCACTGTGGAAGCCTGTATACATCATGCAGCCACAGCTCAGAAAAGCAATCAGCACTGCGAATGCCTGGAAAGCTGTAAAGTCTTCCATGTTCTTGGACAGCACTCCACAGAAGAGGACACTGGAGGAGCCAATAAGAGAAGCCACCTGAGAATTTGAGGGAAGGGGATATGAGAAGGACAGACTAAGTTGACTTAAGTGTACATAGAAAAAATGCTGGCCTTACCTGGTTGTACTTTATAAGTCTTAATCGGCTCTGGTGTTGGCTCGAAATCTCTGCAAACAAGGCACATTGTGCCAGTAGCACAAAAGTCAGCATGCCATCAAAAGCACACAGCGCCACTGTCAAGTGTAAGCCACTCAACCAGTCGCCAGGAGCGTAAGACCGCCATGGGAACCAGGCTAGAAGAAAAGCCAGCGAGTAGAGGGGAGCACCATAAAGGATGGAGAGACGTCGCTGAGAGCAGCAGGGCACCCTGGAGTTATCTTGCAGGTAACCGAAGAGAGGGTCATTGACTGCATTCCACACCATATACACCACCTATGAGAGACATTTCTTTACAACAAATTGCAAGTACTGCTGAAATAATAAATTAGTAATAAACTGAAAGTTAAATTACATAACATGTAGCCCACCTTCAGAAGAACCAGACAGATTTTCAAGACCTCTATTTCTTTTTTTTTTTTCTATATATACACCACAAATGCAACTTTTTATGTACAAATGTGAGACATCTGGAGACAAAAATACTTACTTGTGATTGATGAAATGCTCCTTCAGATATCTTGTACTTATTCAGGAAGAGTTTGACATAATAGAAGCTGAAAATATTGTTAATCATGCCTGACCCAAGAGTAGTCATGGCAAAAGCCAGTGCTGCATGATTGACCCCAAAGTTCATCAGGTGGCGCATTATACTCATTTTTCCGGGGTGCACACTTGACACAGGTTTCTTCTTCACAACTATGGCAGCTTAAGGTTACCTGTTGGGGGAGGTGGTCCTGCTACCTGCTAAATATACTTCACGCTGTTGATTATGTTGTAGCACATATTTACTAGTTTTAGCTAAGTTAGTCAAATTAGCCGAGCTTCACTTTGTGCATTTAAATGACACGATAACATATCAAGTTCGTTTCCATTAGGCTTAATAAATTAAACTTAACTAAATGTCGCAGTAAGACAATGTATTTTTACAATGTTATGGTTAAAATCCCGTCTGACTCGATTTCTGTGCTTCTATTTCGGAGTGGAGTTTCCGTGTAATAAACAAACATTTGATTGGTTAGAGGAATTTGTTCCTCCTACTTACTGCTTTGTAATTGGTCAATATAAACGCAAATCAAAGAAAGCAGGAAGTTACGACAATTTAAACTGTTTTGAAAATATTCAACTCTTAAGTCATTATTGAAGACTTTATCGGGTCATGTACGATGTTAAAAGATAAACTAAAATATTTCATGCATGTAAAGTGTTTAAATGAAATTGCTGCTCAAAAGTAATATTCTTATATTGTCTTTCTGCCTCCTACCGGATCCCGGGGTGTATTAAGGATTTGCCACGTTGCTGTAGGCAACATTGTTAAAGCCTTTCACACACGCTTAGAGGATGTAGTCTCAGTAACCCGCGGCGGATAACGGACAACTTTAAGCTGCCATACTAAAACACGTCTGTGTGATAGACTTGTGGTCTCAAAATGTTAACTGACATAATTTTAGAGGAAGAGTTTGAGAAGAATGGAGACTCCTGGTACAACCCGCAGGATCTTGAACACGGTAAGATCCGCACAGCTGTGTGGACGCACCCTAAACTCCGTGGGCTGCGTTCACATCACCCGATGAATGACATCAGTATCACCTTTTGTTTTAAATGAAAGAAAGACTAAATAGTTTATTCCCCTGGTGACATGACGAATGTCCCACCGAATAATTATACAGGTAAAATGAAAGAGTATCATGTCTGTTCTCGTGACATATGTGCTGTTCATAAGTCTTGTTTGTGCTGTTCAAAACCTGTAAGGAAGAGCTGGATGTATTATGGATACATTAAAGACAAGATATAGTTAAAGAAAGACACATTAATCATGAAACCAGCAAAACAAGGAAGACACCAATTAAAAAATCAGAAGTTTAATGACATAAAATTGGGGATTACAGTTTAAACTAAAACAAAACATGTTTTACACTGTATAATCTTGGTTTTCAACGCTTTTCTGTAGACTTTGCATATTTTGAATAAAAAAATGAAGATTTAGGAATTGCATCATAAGAATATGTAATAACAAAGATAGAAACGTAACTGGTAAAATGATCAAAAATAGGTATATCAGCAAATTAGATTCTCATATCTGATTGTTTGATGTATTTTTAAGTTCACAATTTAATATGAAATTGAATACATTTAATTTTTGGACTGTGAACTAAATTATAACCAATTAAGTAAATGTTGCAAATCATTGAGTAATTTTCTGTCGTTTCACAGTGGGTAGGTAACTACAAATCAGTCACAGAATAAGGCTAGTTGGAGTGTTCATCTAACTTCATCTAATAGTTGCTGTTGTAAATTGAATTGATGAAAGTACAAATACATGATAATGTTTCATTCACCATCAGAGATGACTTGATAAGTGAAGAAAACTTAAGAGGGAAGTGGATTTAGAAAGAGATGAGAAACATTCTATGTGTTAGTGATTTCTTCCTAGAAGAGCCTGAGATTATTTGTAGGTTTTGCATATTCAAGTTAGAAGTCAGCACATTTTCTGCTTAAGGTAATTTTGCATTTGCTGTATTTTATAGTCCCACATAAGACCGGCTTCTCTGAAGAGTACAGATCAACACTGTTGCTTGGATAAGACCTTAAGAGAATTTAACAGAGGAAATAGTCACAAGGCACGCCATAGATTCCTTTGTGATCCATCATTGCCAAATACTAATACTATTATACAATGAGCTGTACGTTTATGTGAGCCATACTAATGTGAACTTACTCCTGTCGGTTGCCAGTATTTGTGGCCGTCTTGTATCTTGTGTTTACACACTTTACTCTGCTTTGTATAGATCTTCATCTGGCAGCAGAGCTGGGAAAAACCCTCCTCAACCGGAACCACGACTTGGAGCAGGCCCTGCAGCAGATGTACTCCACTAACAAGGAGCAGCTGCAGGAGATCGAGGTGATAAATTTTAGGAAGGAACTGACCGCAGCTCTGAGGCTTCAGCAGCACCAAACTTATGTTTGTGTTTATGTGTCTAAACCACAGACTAAGCAGTGAACTCACGAGCCGGTCTGCCAGTGCATGTTGTTCTTGTGCTAATGTCTATAAATGAACGAATCCAAGATTAGAGACGATTCATTGAGAAAAGTCTACATCCACAAATAGCCAAAAATAGGATGGAGTAAAAGCTAATCCTGACCAGTCAGACCTAATGAGTCCCTGGCATGGAGCTTCCTCTTGGCAAAATGTCAATCTGCCTGTTTATCGGTTAACTTTGACATGACTATTTGCCTCCTCTTTGCTTGGACCACAATTCAGGATTTTAATTAAGGTGTTTGTATTTGTCATGGCGTCACTAATTAACCAGCTACAATGATAAATAATTAGTAAGCTGCCAAACACTGGCATAATAAAGCATACAGCTTATTTCTGAGGTTTTCAGATGACTCTTTTAAACATAGACAATTAGGCTTTGAATTTCACATGTGCACATATTGGCAGACACAAACTATGCTGATCAGTTTGAGCTAGAGGACACATCACTCAGTAGGTCAGCAAAGATAAGAGTCTTAATTTGTTTATAGTGATGAGAGGGCTGCGGCTTGAGGAATTATTGAGCTTGATATGGTAATCCCAATACGTCTGTGTGACCCTCATCCTAATGCTCACGTGATGAAAGGATGTGTTTCTTTTTTATTTAAAAAAAAAAAAACAAGGTGTCTGTAAGGAAAAAAATGTGTTTTACAAACTCAAATTCTTAAAAATAGATATGAGTATTATATAAATACTATTTTAAGCTCTTCTTTCTAAAAATGAGAAAAGAATTCAGCTCACTAAACGCATAGCATCGATCTAACTACTAGTTTTCTATGTCAGTTTAATCATTGGTTTAGTCTATGTTTGACCTTAAATAAATAAATAAAAAAAAACAAAAAAACTCTGCTCTCTTGTGCATTAGTACCTCACCAAGCAGGTGGACCTGCTGCGTCAGATGAACGACCAGCACGCCAAAATGTATGAGCAGCTGGACATGGCGGCCAGAGATCTGGAGCAAGGCAACCAGAGACTAGTTAAGGACAACCGCCTGGCCCAACACAAGATCCTAGGGTTAGTTGACTGTTTATCGACTTTAAGATCATGTTTTACACAATTATTCACACCGTCATTTGGTCAAAAAAAGTTAAAAGATAATCCCAAATTCAAAGTTTATGTTTTTTCTCCTCTTGCCCTTCAGCCTAACAGAGACTATCGAGGGACTTCAAACCCACATGGAGGACCTGCAGACCCAGGTGGAGGAGCTGAAGGCTGCCCAGGCCGAGCGAAACAAAAGAGAGTTGGCGGAGCACCGACGCAGCCTCGGAGCCCAGAGTGTTTCATGTCTCAAAGAGCTATACAACTTGCAGCAGGACAGGTAACACTCATGAGCCACATCCTGCTGGACAGGGCTACTAGTGGAGCTTCAGGATGTGACGCTGAAAATGTTTTCAGAGAGGAAACTGTGTGGTAGACGGTATGAAGCAGCAGAGACACAGTCTGATGTTTTCTGTATTTACTGAAATCATTCTAATAAGAGACGTAGGTGTTTGAATACCATTTAAAGAGATTTCATAAGTTGCACAAAACTCTGCAGAGGATCAGACAAGCAGTCTGTGAAAGTTAGTAGTTTATTTTTGTTCATTTATAAAACAGGAATGGAGGCATGGACAAAATTATTTAATCTGGATGTTCAACAAGCATTAACTCCTCCAACAAAAATGTCTCTTTCACTGACCAGTTTTGCTTTGCTGCCGCCATGTTTTCACCCCTCTGAAACTCAGTGCACAGACAGATTAAGTGTCTACAAAGCAGTATTTTCCTTTTGATCACATTATTAAAATGTCTCTCTTGAGCTGATTGAAGATTACTTTTTGTGAGAGATTCAGATCAGTCTCTTCTGTCTGAGTTTTTTTTTTTTTTTTACTCTGATTTAACTATTCAATTTATTTAAAAAGTAGAACATAAAGCCTAGAGAATTTAACGTTACATGTTTGCCCATCTGGGCAAAGTGCTTCCATGTTCAGCTTCTCTGACATGCAAGCGAAGCAGGTCAGGGCTCCAGCCTGTTTTCTGATCTCCACTTCATCATCATCACTCTTCTGTCTCAGCCCTTCAATGCTGAATTGACACGTCCAGGTCACCCAGAGCCACAGTAGAGCCCTTACTTTAGAAATAATCCACAGGACAAGGAAGTTAATCCTTCCCTATTGTCAGCAGTGTACTAACACACACGCACACACAACTGTCTCTCAGGCTTACAGCTTCACACCTATTTGATGTTGTCCTAAAATCTTGTGCTGGTAATCAGTATACCCTGATAATTATTTTAAACTGTCCTAACCAGGTACATCAACTTATTTTATATCTGATGATATGGTTAAACTGTTGTTTTTACCATAGTTATGTTTTAAAAACTATTAACATTATTTCTGGCTCAGGTTTTCAGCGAGCGATGGACTCTGGTCGGCTCAGAGCTTTCTCCATGACAGAGATCGACGGCAAGATCCAGAAGAAGAGAACCAAGCTCTTCAACGCTCCGTTCACACACTTCAGAGGCAGGTAGCAGCGGAGCGGAGCCGCAGGGAGGCTGCAGAGCGGGAGATTGAGTTGACATCCAGGGAGAACAGAAGTCTGGAGCAACGGTTGGCCATGTTGTCGGGCTGCCGGACCAGACAGAAGGAGCTGGAGGAGGAAGTGGAGCAGCTCCGGCTCCTGTGGCGCTCCGATTGTGCCAACAGGTTAGAGAGGATTTATGATTAGGGTGCATTCATATTGTCAAACTATTTTACCTACAAGCCATGAGTGTAATTCCTCAAAATATAAACATTTCGGTCCCTCCGTTTTCTCCAGTGTTAGAAGACCTGAGCAGCTGCTGCTGCCGGAAACCGTGTTCTTTGCCTCAGAGGAAAGGCCAAGTCCAGGACAGAGTGAGGCCGATGACATGGTGGAAAAGGTTGAGGAGCAGAGCAGGCACAGCCGACAGAGGTGTCACAGCGACAGCGTCTTAAGAGCAACAAGCGCAGATGAAATTCGCAGTGGTCACGAGCAGCTGTGTATCAGGAGGGCGGAGGCTGTGAAACAGAGGGGCATGTCTCTGCTCAATGAGGTGGATGCACAGTACAGCGCTCTGCAGGTGGTGTATTCATAGCATGTCTGGTAGAGACTTGTGAAGTTTTTTTTTTCCTAAGGATCCTGTTCTACCATATTTCCTAATATGTGTGTGTTTTCCAGGTGAAATATGATGAGCTGCTGCAGCGATGCCAGCAGGCAACGGACGGGCTCAGCCATAAAGCCGTCCAGACGGCCAGCGGTCCTTCTGTGAGCACCCGGGCACGCCGCCGCCTGTCCAGCTCAGCCACATTATCTGATCTGATGGCTTTTCTAGAGGATGGACAGCAGCCCGAGTACAAGGCTCTCTTCAAGGAGATCTTCACCTGCATCCAAAAAACAAAAGAGGACCTCAAGGACAACAGGTGTCCAGTCAGGGACACCGATTCCCAGGATTCTTCAAACTGAATGTTTTTCCCATTGTCTCATCTCTGTCTGCACTGAGGTTGCTTTGCTTTAAATCCATCCTAATGGTGCAGATGCTACATGTACATAGCATCCTAGATTGGCTGGCTAAAGTTTTGTTTGTTTTGTTTGCACTTTTCATTTTATTCCATCCTTATGAAAATTAGTCGTAAAACTTGTACGTGATAGGTGTATTATATTAAATATAATAACTCCATAAATCTGTAGAAGCTAAAGACAATGTAATTGGAGATATTTAAACAGATCTTTTGTGAATAAGTAGCACATTTAAACAAATCCTAGAGTATTATGTCCGCTCAGTGTTTTATATTTACGTATATATCCTATGACCACTTGATTGGTTGGTGATTGGAAGAGAAAGGCAGACGGAGTAACGGCACAATGAACAGAGGAAAAAGAAATGAGTTGGAATGTGATGAAATACTGTAGAATGATAAGAGTTTATGATGGTTAGCCAAGTAACTAATGTCAGTTGGTTTTTGTAAGTTACGCAGTAGATGACGGTCACTGGTATGTAGAAACGGGCTCAAACAGTTTTTTTCTGAGAAGTTCTCGCACAGCAGCAGGACACAAGAGCTCCACACTTTTTAAAATGGATCACATTTCTGTTTTATTTATTTATTACAGAAGCTAAAACATATTTATTTATTTACTTTGTTGATTTATTTTCAGAACAAATTGTAACTTGAAGTATGGCTCTTATGTGGTTGTAAATATTGTTTCACTCAGGTGATTTAATGAATTTTATCTTGTTGCTGATTGGGTTAACACACATTTGTGAACCCTTTGTGCAAACTCCATCATTTGTAGGTAAAATAGTAAAAGTTCAGGACCTCAGCTATTATTTATCTGACTTTCCATGTTAAAAAGAGATTTATTAAAGCAATATTTTACAGTTTAGAAAGGCATGGATCGGTATAATGTTGTGAATCTGTTGGATTCATTGTCATAGATGTCCTTCACAAAGACTAGCATTGTTTTTCTTTCATAATAATAGAAAACATTGATTTCTTTGTGTCAACACCAAACCTGACATCAGTGTGTGCATCTTAAATGGTGTCACTACAGAGTATGAAAGAAATCAGAACATAACGCTCAAGCACTGAGTCCTTAGACCTTCATCCAGTTTATTCCAGTCAAGCAACAATTAAAGAGCCTTTGTCTCTTTTCAGTAATAAGTTTTACATAAGTGAGATTTTCCCCACCCTCCTTTAAAGTAACTCCAAATCCGCTCAACCTCCTAACAAGGGGATTGCTTACCACGCTCACCCAGACAGGCAAGAATTGGTGAAATCTGAGCACGCACTTATAAAGCACAAATCCTACAAAAGCATCAGATATGCAGAAAACTGCTTTATTTATCAAACGTTAGATTACTGAGGATAAAGTATCACAGACAGTTTAAAGCTGAGATGGCAAAAGATATGATTTAAAACAAAGTGTCATTACTAGAAGCCACTAAAACCCAGCAGGGAAAGAATTTTCTTGATTATGTTAATATCTAACTTAAATCAGAGGATTTTCCTTTTCTACATAGTAAAGAGTTCAGTTATTACAGTGATACAAAAATGTTTGTATCATGTACACAAATAAAACCTGACAGTGCAATATTACTAATACTGAAAGATTTCTTTTTGTATCTTCAAATGATAACATCTAAATTTAACATAGAGCAGAATTGTTTCAGATATTTGCAAATAACATAGTTTGAATCTGGAACTGACAAGTCTTTTGCCTCAGAGTGGCTACTTAGTTTTAACAAACAAACCAACAACCATTGGATTTGTACTTTATACACCACAAATTCAATTTCACATGTCCACTCCAGCTCAGGGCAAATCTTCCACACATTCCTCCCTCTGACAGCTGCAGCTAGAGCTCTGCCTGTTTACCCAACATTTACTGTCTGTGCACACTTGGTCTGCACTAAAAGGACAGTGGTTTAAAGTATCCCCAGATGACTTGAAAAATAGGATATAAAATCAGAAATAAGATTAGTGCACTTTCATTTTCTAGGGTCATAAGTCAATAGGCTGTTTTGACCATACTTTTGGATACTTCACTAGAACTTGTGCACCTCTGAAGGCCTGCATAGGCCAATGCATAGAGATTACTGTTTCCCAGCCTGCTACATTCTGATCTACCCTTTTTTTTTGCCAAATGATAATAATAATAATAATAATAATAATAATAATAATAATAATAATAATAATGATAATAATAATAATAAACAAATAAAATCACTTTTTTTTTTATATCAAGAACCAATCTCTAAACATAATTTGTCACACTTAAAAAATTTATAAAGATTTATAAAAGCTCATGCCAAAGCTAGCGTCTTCTAATTGCTAGAAATTGACCGTGAGTTGGTTAAATTTAGATCAGATCACCTAGCATGATTGTTGAGTTAAAGTTCAGAGCGGACTCGTAAATCAACATTAACATATAATCGACACAGTTAATTAATGACAGTGTCAAATTATTCATTAAGTTATTTCATATACATCTTAGTAAATATATGCTAACCTAAAGGCGTAACCTGAGGTGGCGAAAAGCTCCTGCAGGGTTCAACATTTCTCCGCACTGATTGGTCAAATGTTGAAAAGGTTGGACACGATTGGCCAACATCCTCCAACTTTCGCCAACATTTTCCCGAGCGTTTGATTGCTGGATGTACCCTTTTTTATGCTGTTTTGTCCGTGCTTTTCGGTACTTCACTAGAACTTGTGCATTTTTGACGGTCTACAGACGCAATGTAAAAAGGTTACTTTACTTTTTCCCAACCTACTACATTCTAATATACACGCTACCTTTAAAACATAATAATTAGCGTGAATACATGAGAACTCGTTTTCATTACATGACCGGGTGGTAGCGTGGCCGAGTGGTCTAAGGCGCTGGATTTAGGCTCCAGTCATTTCGATGGCGTGGGTTCGAATCCCACCGCTGCCATGGTTTCATTGTTTTTCCCGATCAGAGTTACCTTAAAACCCATTTATTGGCATCAGAGGTAGATGCTGGCTTTTAAAAAAAATGCCAATGCTTAATATATTATGCTCACGCGCTACAAATCGGTGGGTCTAATGAGGGCATACCATGTAGTGTCATGTTTAGAATAGCAATGGCGCCATCGAGTGGCAGCATCAAATACCCTTTAGAGAGCAAATGCCTTGCTACAGATATTGGATAAACACTACATTCATTGTTAGTGTTTTTATTTCTAAAAGTGTACAAAATCACTACTTTGTAATAGTAATTAAAATCTAAAGAAACATAATACACAACAAACATTTATGCTATAAATACAATAATTGACAGTGTAAATCACAGTAATACAAAGTTAGGCAATCATGTTTTGTTTTGTTTTTAAATAGCTTAACATTAACATCAAACACATAATGCTAGTTTAATACTTTTCAGATGTTTCATCAATTTGAAATCAGGCACACATCATTTCAAAAGGTAGAAGAGGAGAAGTGCACTTACATCAGGGGAAATTGCTGTCTTTGGGAAGCAAGACAGGGGTATAGCCTAACTACACAACACTTATCTTTAAAACATCCTTTATTGTGTCTGGTGAGTTTCAACAGATTTGCCACTACTAATGAAAACCTTTCATTTCACTTCCTAACAAAGAGATTAGGTGTCTGATTAGAAAATAGAAAGCCTGAGATGAATTATAGTCTATCCTTCTGCACAGTATAGTACAAATTTATTCAGTTCTGACTGATTATACAGGACCACATGAGTAGCATCAAGCTGAGACCCAGCAGTAGCAAAATAAAAGTTTGAGGCAGCTTGGAGGTCAAGGACGAACTGGAGCGAGGCTTTCTGTTCTTCAGATACAGCTCCACAGAGTCTGTGAGGCTGTAGGGCTTCGGTTTGTAACCCAGTTCTCGACGGGCCTTGTCAATTTTGAAGGTGTGGCTCACTGTGATGTTCCTGACCTGCAGCAGACAATGAGACATTTACAAGTTATTATTAAGACAAAAAGCATTTCAAGAAACTCCATCAGAAGCTGCACAGATGACCAAACCAACAGATTAAGTTAAAGGTCATCCTGTCCAGCTAATGGCTCACATTAACCTCAGTTTGGCAAACACTCTGATAACCTGGCTGATAGGTGTCTCCAGTAAGAAGCATCTTCTTACATTAGGGCATAAGATACCTGCATGTTGGGAGTGCGCAGTGACAGAAGAGTTTAAGCAGACACCAACAAGATCAGAAGAGGTTTTTTTTAAAGCTGTTTATCCTCCCACATGATTAAATTATTTTTCTATTATGATGCAAATTTGTTTTAATTAGCACACACTTTTACAAAATATAATCAAAGCTCTCTTGTATGACTCATGCTTAGTTGTATATTCATCTAACAGCAGATTAAACACACACTTCAGTCTTGCTGATCCTCTTTGACCTAATAATCATTTTCACTATATTTGAGCCCCTTTGACTGATGCATCTTCAGCACAGTGATAATATTTTTTAAAGGCTACATATGTTGTTTGAAAGGCTTGTGATTTCTAGTAAAAAAAAAAAAAGTCCCCTGCACATCATACACTGTCTTAACCTGACAGTGGTCAGGATTATATGCAAGCCAAGGCATTGCCAAAACAGCAGTCCTTGCCCTGTGGCCACTTTCTGTAAAGTTGATCTCAAACTTCCTGTTCTGACCCACAGCAGTTTATGTTTTATTCACAGGACAATCATTGATCACCCAGCCAGCAGCTGTCTGACGAACTGAGCTCCAGGCTGCAGGCCCACGACGCTCAGCTTTGGTTTCTGCTTCATCACACATTCATGAGGGCCTACCAGGCTGCCAAGAAGACTCCTTAAGAGACAATGTCGTCCTGAGGCAGTAATAAGTATTATGCTGTGGTGTCAAGATGAAGAGGATAGAACTGAAAGCTTTGGCATTTGTGCCAATATTTTTCTTTTTTTTTTACTTTGTTATTTCTTGTTTTGTCTATAAAAGATCAGAGAAAAACACAAGTGGAGGCATGTCTGCACAATAACCGAGGCATAGATATGTTGTTTTGTTTGCTGCAGCTCTCAGACCAGACAGCATCTTCCTATCGTAGGCAAAGACATGAGGTGGAACAATGGTCACCTCTCTGTTCTAGCCATCATTTACTGTTTGAGTTCCTCCTCCAAGCAACAAACACAGCAGGTTCAGCTGCCTCAGCCTTGCTCTCCAGAATACGTGTGAGCCGAGAGTGAAAAATAAAGTCATACAGAGACAGAGAGAAAACTTGATTACCTCACTTCTGGTGAAAAGGAGAGGTACTTTTATCACTGGCCTGAGAATCACATGTAAATATTCCACCAGGATGGCTGGAAACAGAGCACAAAGAGTTAGTCGCAAGTCAACACATCTTCAAAATTAGAGAGTAAAGAATTTCGTATTAACGGGAAAGAGGTAAAAGCTACCTGCTGAATAGACAAGTGAAACTGGCAGATTGATCTGTGGTCTCTTGTAGCCCAGTTTTTCAAACTGCAAGAAGGGGCAGCAAAAACACACACACACACACACACACAAAAGAAACAGGAAGTGAATCTATGACTTTGCAGATGACTTTACTGTTTCCTTTACTAGACCTTTACTGGACATAAGCTACAAATATATAATACATCTAATAAATACTACATGCTTAGCAAATTATATTTAAACAAAATTAAGCTGTACATTAAATTTACTACTTAATTTACTGTAATTTCATTGCACTTTTGTTGCAGTGACAAAGTTCTATTCTATTTACATATTTTCAGTGGATAAGCATACATAAAAGAAAGTTCTCTCATTCAACTAAACTAAACAATCATGATGCAGTTTTTGGACAACAATAGAGTTGTGTGCCTCAACGGAGCAAGACATTTGTGTCTTTAGTTTTACTAATAAGAAAACACAGAGATCATCCACATATTTTAACTCACCAAAGGGGTCAGCCACTCAAACAGATTGACTGAAACACCATCATTGATGAAATAGGCCTGCCCGTTCTGTAAAGGAAAAGACACTTGATATAACCTTAAATTGACAGTACAGATGAAAGTAAGGGATCAAGATTAAAGCCATCTTTAATCTGAGGGTCTTCATCTCAGTAAAAGGTGACTCACGGCGACACAGTTCCTCTTCGGTGTGAGAGCCTCAGCTGCCAGCCTGTGGGCCATCACCAAGTTGTCTACATGTACCCAGTTCATCCTGGCCCCTGGGTCACCAAACCTGAAGCTGAACAGGCGACGCTCCACATTCATCTGAGCACAGATAACTTATTAATTACAATTATGATGTGGAAGGTTTATGAATAACTAAAAACCTAACTTTGACTAAGAAAAATAAATGCTCTTTAAATTAACCCTTTATTTAGCTTAATCTGTACACTTATATTAGACGGACTGGCGGAGAAAACATGTTTAAAACGTCCACTCAAAATTTCAACCAACAAAATATTTAAAGGCAGCCTTTCTTGGTAAAATGAATCACACTATATATCCAAACAAACCAGCCCTTCACCAGATGGCACTCAGTGCTGCCTCGCGGAGGAAAAACTGCAAGGAAAGGCTGCTGTAACTGGATGCCTGGAGAGCTTCATAAATAATGCAGACTCTTCAGACAGGAGCACATTCTACCAGGGAGGCATCAGACTCTGCAAGATGTGCATTTTTCCACTACTGGTGCAAAAGAAGTTTCATTGTTGTCATAAGATGCTCACCATTACTCTGTGAAGATGTTTCCTTTCCTCCGGTCCATAGATACCACAAGGCCGTAGGACGCAGGTCCGCAGCACGCCTCCAGCTTTATGAATAAATGAATTAATGCATTTTGGGAGGAGGCAAAGCAAAATAACATGCAGATTTTGGCAGAAGTCAGCATCAGCTTGCTCATATAGTTTCCCCACTGGAGCTGATCTTTCTCTTCTAGCAAAAGTCTCCCATTCAAACTCATACTCCAACAGAAGTGCAAGGTTTAATTGTGTTACTGCATGCATTTGATAGATGACGCTGATGCACCTTCAAGAGACATCCTGGAGTTGTGTAGAGCAAAAACATTCCTCTACATAAATTAGTGAGCACTATTGTGTATATAAACACAATATTTTCAATGCATATATTTGTTTTAGAACTAATCTAGAGGATGGAATAGTACTGTTTCTGTCAGCTATTAAGAGCCCCATTGGTGGACTTTCCACTCCTGCTGGAGTACCTTTATGTCAGCATGTCTTCAAGGCTAGAGCAGTGGAAAAAAGTTCCTCCTGTGGCAGATATATGAACTTTAACCTGTAGTATAAATTGAGACGTCTCCATGTATTAAGCTTAATTAAATGTATGGGCTGATGGTTGCCGATAGCGTGTCGGGTTACCTTAAAGGAGGGAATAAGATGCTTCAGCACTGTTAACAAAATACACACAGTGGAACATAAACCTTATCAGAATATACTTCCAGTATGCAGGTATGTCGGATACATCAGCATCAAGTGACTGCTGCTTTATAATGATACCTTTCTGTACAGGTCTAAATTTAAACTGCTGTTACCATGTTGCACCATGTATTGGATTGCACACCGAGTCTCCATGGCAACCACTGCCTTTTTCCAACACACAGTTTTACGTAGTAAGCAAAAGCTGGATTGCAATCTCCTATAGATTAACCTCATTATGTAACTCTGAAATGGTGATTTCACTGTGTTCGCTGATGGTTTCCCACCTTTCAGAGAGGACCCGTTGGCCGAGAGGACTATCTGCTCTGCGACTGCTTTAGTTCTGGAGTAGTGGTCGATGTGCTGAAATGGAAAAATGCGTTCCTTTATTCACCTCATTGTTATTATAAGTGCATCAATAATTTCTATTTGACTGCTGCTTACCAAATCACTGGGCACATATGGCACTGAAGCCTCATCTCCATCTTCAATTGGTTTACCTGCAAACACCACATTGATGGTACTGGTGTACACCAGTCTGGAGATGCTCCTTTCTTTGCACACTGAAAGAGAGCAAACACACAAAAACATCACAAATGCACCTTGAAAAATGCAGATCTCACAGCATAAACTGCATGTAACTGCACATACACATACTACATGACATACTACCTATGATCACACATTTTTAACACTGACTGGTGATTTTTCTTATCTTAAATTAAAAAATACCTTCAAAACCTTACATATTTTTAATATTTACTCATTTATAAATTAAGTTCAAAGTGTGTGCAGTGTTTAGTGTCAAATCACTGCATGCATTATTACCATTAATGACGTTATTGGTCCCTGCAACATTAACAGATTCCACTTGTTCCTTCCTCAGCTGGAAGTCAGAGAAAAAAAGAGTAATTTCTTAATGACATCCCACATTTTATCTGATAGAGTTTATATGTAGGGAACTGTAGTTTCACCTCTACACACAAAGTTCACATACATCTCACAGTGACAAAAAAAAAAAAAAAAATCCTGCCTGGCTGGATGACTGCCTACATCGTGTCTGCAAAAAGGATGCAACCTGACAAAAGACCAGCGAGGCGTTTTTGCTTCAGCGGGTTTCAGTAAGGAGGTGCATCCTTGAAATGGTTGTTGAGGGGAAAATCACCTGGTCTGGTCCGGACATGCCATAAGATGCTGTGTGGAATATGCAGTCGACCCCTTCACATACTTTATAGAGGGAGGAATAGTCCCGAATGTCACTCTGCAAAAAAACAGAAGGAATGCCAACTCTAAGGACATGACAGATCAATGTTGTTCTGGTGCACTGTGGCACTTGTGATAAAAAAATTAACCCATTAGAGGATAGTTACAATTAAGGTAAATGTGCTGAGAGGTGCGCATGTGAAATCCGACTCATGTCTCCATCCTCTCTGACCCAGCCAAGCAGCTGGTGCTCTGAGACAGATCACTCACCTGTGCCGGTTTCCAGCCAGCATACTGGCCAGAGAGACACACTGACGTACGGTAACACTAGAGGTGACACGTCACGGCTGTAAGGAGTCATGTGAGTTATGAGAGAAACATGAACTATTTGCAAAGGTTTTAACGGCAAGACAGCAGAACTGTGAAACTTAGATTATTCAATGAGTAGCTGGACTTTTAAATTCTGTTAGATTACTAAGATTACGAGTCACTGATTTTTATGTAATATTCTTATCAGGAAAAAAAGAGCAAAAAGAATGACAAAAATGGGTTTCCATTGTTCATTTTGGTCATAATTCAAGCAATTTATAGTTTACTTTGGATGGATTTTTGTTACAGGCCTAATATCCCCGAAAAAATTTTGCTCTACTTTCAAGGCTGAATAAATACTACCACTAATCATTGTGTGTGTGCATCAAAGTTACAATTCAACTTGCCATGTGTGAAGTTTTGGGGAATATCAAGGAAAATATAGGCATAAAGATAAATATTAATGGGTATAATGACAGGAAATGTTCTCCATCGTGCCATACCTGATAAAAGATTGCTCCGTCAGGAACATCACAGGAGGGTTTGTTCACGTCTAGAAGGATCACTGAGAACCCCTCATTGGCCAGTTCTTTCCCCAGATTGAAGCCAAAGTATCCCGTTCCTCCTGTCACCACCACATTCCCCTTTGAGACACTGCAGGCCGTTGCTGCCTCTTCTGCCAGTCTGGAGGCCGCACACTCCGGGCTACAACAAGTGCCTGCCATGGCTCCACTTATCCTGTGACGTATGGACATGGTTGGGCTGGAGGCCACTGCCAGGCTTTGATCGTTGGCCCACGGCTTGTAGGTGAGGTTAGGGAGGTTGTGCATATGATGTCCACCAGTCTGCAGGCGACAAAGGGGGAGACTACGGCAGGGAAGCTGCGTCACCTGGACCAGAGAGGCCCCACTTTCACTCATGTTGGGACTGTACAACTCCACAGACATCCTGCTGGGCTGAAAAGGATATTTTAGTCATTATTTCAATATCATTAAAGTCTGAACTTCAAGAAGTATTTATACAGTGTTGTACACTGCTCCTTCAAAAGCTTTTGTGGAACCATTTTCTAGCTTTATTTGATAGAAATTTAACCTGATGCTTTACGTACTTCATCTCCATTTTAATTTAATTTCATTCCACTGTATGTGGAGTCTTCCTGACAAAATAAACCAAAAAATCAGCTTATTTTTTCTCCAGAACAAATGAGTTAATAGGAAACTCAGCAAATGATAAATAAACCTTGCTCAACTCTAATTTATATATTTTTTCATACTCAACTTAATCAGTTATGTCATTTAACTCACCTCATTTATGTGCTCCTCTTCCTGGTACATTCATACCTGCCTTATAAAGAAAATGCTGCCTCTGTCGTCCCTTTGGCCTCTCCCAAAGCCCCACCTCTCTCACCGGTCTGTCAGTCGCCTGCAGCTTCACCTGAAGATCTCCTACCATAATGCCTGTATGAGGCGTTCAGGCTCAGTAAGGATCATGTTTCCAGAACTCTGACAGAAACCTCTTTTAGAAGTCAAAAGCATCTTTCTCTAGGAAACGTGCCTTAAATCAGGATATGTGCTTTTCCAGCGGGAGATTCAGCTGTTTATTGCTACTCTACAGCAAAAATGGCCACAATTATTGCTCATATGTGACCTGAGAGCAAAATAAACCTGATGACCTTACCCTGCAGCTGACTGAAGAAGCACTAGTATTTGTGCTCCTGTTTAGCATACACACACACACACACACACACACACACACACACACACACAAACACACACACAGGATATGTGTTTAACTTAATCTTATTGCCTCAAGTGAAACTTTTGCCACAGAATAGATCCTGTCCTTTTATTTAAAAATATTTATAAAGAGTGACGTTAAGTCAAATTACTAGAGAATTCAGGTTGTGCTTGTACAAAAAAAAATGTATATATATATATATATATATATATATATATATATCAATTGACTTTTGATTAACAGATTAATGTGGAGCATTTCATCTTCACTTTTTAAACTGTAATTGGTAGAGTTTAAGACAAAGAGACACATGGGAGAACTGAGCGGACGGAGTTCCCATGATCCTAAAATACTATATCAGAGTTTACTTAGAGATTATTAGACATACTAAAGTGTAGTTTCTTAAGTAAAAGCTAAAATTAATGTAATAACATAGGTCTGTGTGGAAAGGGCACAGTGAAAAGGTCTATTGGAAATGAGGTGTAATTTATTTATGCATTACTATCTGCTGATAAAACTGAGATTTGTTCAATTTATCACACGACTTTATTGGACATATACCTGCAATATCAACTTGTATGACGAAATATTTCTTAAAGAAAAGAAAAACTTAAAAGATAAATTAATATGCATTTGCATACATACAGTAACATATTTGAAGACACAATAAAAAATATACAAAAAAGTTGCATCTAATGGTAATTTAGTTTAGTTAATGAGTTAAAAAAAACAGCTGTTAGATCTTTATTTTGGCTCTATGTAATCATTAAATTAGACTCCCTTGTCCTCAGAAGATGGTGTTTTAATAGAAGTGTGCTGTAAAGGAAAACTTGAAGATGAATCTTTGACATGACAGAAAGACAGGTGAACAGCAGCAGCAGCATTTGCTTTCTGAGGACGGCGCTTTTGGAGGCGGCAGAAGTAGAGGCTTCATGTTTTATTTAGCTGACAGCAGACAGATAGCCAAACCTGAGCTGGCAACTGAATGCACTGCACGTAATTAAAGAGAGGAGAGAAAAGTCTTAAGCAGCTGGACACTCACAGACTATCACTATGCTATGTTTTTCCCTTTTAATAGAATGGTTTAAGGCTGTGTTTATTGCTTTTGGAAACAGACTGTATTTTAATTTCCATAGGAATAACAAGACTCTGTGTGCTTCGAAGTATCTCAAGTCACAGAGTGTCCTTTACAGGACCCCCTGCTCCACCCTGTGCTGAAACTATGCTGGTTTTAGGCTTTCAAAAGTGAGATTCTCACCATAAATATTGTATTCTGGTTGAGTACTGTCCTTTGAAAAAGCCAAAGTGAAATGAACAACATACATCCTTACTTTTATTCATTAAAATAGGGACAATTTGTGGACATTAATTACAATGGCTCTAATGTTCAAAGCCTCAGGGACCCCTTGTGCTCTTCGGGGGACCCTGTCCCGGACCCCAGGTTGAGAACCACTGCTGTACATAAATACCATTCAGTAATGATAGAACAAACAGAAGAGGACAGTGTGCGTTGATTGTTCTTTTGTTTTAGAATGATTAACATTAAGAAAAATCATTTTGCAACTTGTGTCAGACATCAGATGCAAAGGTGAGGTGACAAAAATTCAGTTGAAAGCAAAAAATGTGCTAAATATTAGAGGCAACACGTAGAGTCGACTCAGTGAAAGAAGCTGTAACTGGACCTCAAACTGATCTGCTGAACCACCCAGATGTGCTTTGCTTTAGAAGTTTGACCGGCTAACATGAAGCTGCTTACCACTTTTATTCATCTATAGGCCGTGTGCTAATGCTTTAGCAAGTCAAACCTATTAAACAGTAGCAGAAATTTAACTAAGTGAACTATAAAACCAGATCTGTCCTAACCCAATGCTTCTTTTGGCTGCTCATTTGTTATTTTAGCACTTGGTGTGATAGAAGGGGTTGAGTTACTCTCATTAAATGCTACCCCATACTCCATGAATCACAGTCAGCAGGGAGCTGTCACCCTGTCTGACCTGCAGCAGCAGTGACAGGAAGCAGGGTGGAGGAACAGGCAGACGTCTTGGCCTGAAGTCCAAGTGAAGATAAAAAGGTAGCACAGCCACTTTGACGTAATATACAGACAAGTATAAGACACGTGACCAATTAAAAGCATTTAAATCAGACTTTTTGCATTTAAAGGTCCCATATTATGCAAAATTCACTTTTTAATGGTTTTGGAACAGTCATACTGGTCCCCCCGCATGTGTAGGAGACCCGTAAGTGTGAAACTCTTTCAGGCGCTCTCTCTCCCCCCTGCTCCACCTCTAGGGAAGTAAGCGCTGAAATGAGCTTGTTTGAAAGTGTGTACGTTATGACGTCATAAGGGACAATAACCACTCCCCACAGAGCGATGGACCCGTCTACCGGCTCTCAAAGCCCGCCCTCTAAAAATCACCTAGCGCCCAGTGTTTTTCCCTCTTCGGCAACCCTCGTTAGCGGACATGGCTAAGCGACAGAAGCACTGTTCTGTTTGTGGCTGCATAAATGAACACGAAAACGTTTTTTTACTTCCATCCACTGAACCCACGAGGACTGAGTGGATTAATTTTATTTTTGGAGGAAATGTACCCGGAAAACTTCCAAAGGTTTTGCATGTCTGTGGCCAGCATTTCAAAGAGGACTGTTTCCACAACATGGGGGCATGGAAAGCAGGCTTCGCCAACCGTTTGAAGCTGAAGCCAGGTTCATTACCAACTGTCCGTGACACAGCTGGAGAGGTAAGAGCTGGCAGTTATTTTATCGTTTCGGCCTTATTAGTCTGATAGCTTGAAAATATATTAACCTGTCAATCACCTCATGACGGGCGATGCGATGGGCGGAGCCAACAGCTGAGCTGCTCCACCAGGGTTCCGCCCACCATAAACGGCACATTTCTGAAGCTGCTAAAAAGAGGGAGGTGAAGAGAAGCCGCTGCACTCAAACTGAGGGTCGATTTGTCCATACCATGGCGGAAATATTTCATTTAGATATTAAAGAATGGTCTCAGATTGGGAATAAAGTGTATAATATGGGACCTTTAAAGTCTGAAAATGTCTCTGCACAACACTGCAGGACTGTTTTCAGATTAGTCTCCTGAAGGGGCCAAGTTTCTCTCTGATCAGGGATGTAGGGACAGTGATTCCCATTTAAGTTGGGAGCATACAGTAATGCACCAGTCTTAGTCAGAAAAAAATGCCATGATGAATTAATTCACTCATCATTGTCCTCATAGACTTCACTATGAAATTTATATACTTTAGTTGTAAAGAGTTGCCCAGAGCGTGTGCTTTGCATGTATGTGCTCCCGGGTTCAATCCCCGGCATCTGCATCCCCAAGAGGGGCACGAGCCAGTGTTCTCTGAGGGCTGGTTCCAAGCCCGGATAAATGCAGAGGGTTGCGTCAGGATAGGCATCAGGTGTAAAACATTTGCCAAATGGACCTGTGAATATGACTTCCATACTGGGTCAGGATGAACGGATAATTCGCGGGAAAAAGCCGAAAGGAAAGAACAGTTGTAGAGTTGCCTAGAAAAATACTGGGAACCTATGATAAGTGCCTGACTCTTTTTAAACCAAAATAATATTAAGTAAAAGAAAATAAATAACTAAAAATAACATCAGGATTTAGAGAGAATGATAATGAATAACTATCAGATCTGTATAACTCTAAACTTGCATCCTGAAACATTAAAGAAGCAAACATCTACAGTGTTCAGTTATGGGTTCACTCAAACAGCAGGGGGTGCCAAACTACAACATTTAAAGACATAAAAGGTACCCAAATCCTCAAAACATTCACTGCAGATTACTTTAAATGTAATATTTCTTCTCCTGAATTTCAGACCCAACTGTGTCAACTGCTGCTATGTAGAGTCTACATATCGATGAGTCGCTGCAGTTTGATTTAGGGTGGAGATCAATGCGACATTTAGATTCAAATATGAAGGTATTGAGAGCTGTCAGTGGGATGAGCAACAAAGGGATTATGACACTGTTTGTTTCTTTGAAGCTGATTGAAATTCAGTTTCAATACAATTTTGTGTCCTTGATGAAAAGAACAACACAAACTCTGACCCCTCTGACCCTCTTACTGACAAATTTCTTTGAAGGTTTCAGTGGGCGATTTGTTACAGATAACTTTAAAGCTAGCTATACTGATGAATTTGGGGGAAGATGTGTGTGAAGTAGGGGTTTGACAGTTGAAAGAAGCTACTGAGTTAATATGGCAAAGGAGAAAATGCCACAAGAGCTGTCACAAGCAGACAGAGCCCCCGAAAAAGCATTCAACAAAGCTACATGCACACTAAATGACAGGGTCAGGTGGGTGGAAGGTTTTCTGAAGTGATGGAGCCATGTTTTCTACTCAGTGTCATATTGAAAAATGACCTTTCGGTGGAAAAGAGTGACAACTAAAGCACTTAGAAAATTTCAAACACACCATAATAAAGATGTAGAATGAAGGTATATTTTAAAAAGTAATGTAGGAAACCTGAGAAATAATCTTCCCCATGATGCATCCCATTAATAACATTCTCAGAAAATATTCTAAGTACATCTAAATTCATTAAGACACAAATTACCCAACATTCTTGTTAAATGCCTCTAAAGGCAGATCTTGGAATGAGTAAGTTGGGAGGATCATCATTTAATTTCATGCTCAATTTAGGAAGAGGATGCTTTCAGGTCAAATCAATGGGAGAACACAGCTTGTGAAAGTTTAAACTAAACAAAAATAAATTAATAGAAAAATACATTTTATGCATAATGTCTGGAAATGACTTGTGTTAAAGTAAAACATCAGGAGAAAAGCAGCTGCACAATGAAAAGGAGATGAAAGGTAAGGCTAAAATTACATTTTAATTGACGTACCTGTGACCTTCCAGACTCAAAATAGCCGTGTAAATGTTGAACCAGAAGAAAACAGACAAAGACTGGAGACTACACGGTTTGACTTTATGGAGGCGTTAGATAAAAAAAGTACAAGGCTAAACAGAGTCTGTATGATTCATACCATTGATGTTAGCAGCAACGTTTGTGCCTATTTAATCAGTAGTTCTGGATATCTAAGGGTTGGGCAAGAAAAATCTTTGTTACTGTTATAATTCACAGGCAGTGGTAGCAAAGACTGTAGGAGCCTCTTCCTGAATTTATTCTGCTAATTAACCTTCTCAGCCTACTGAACGACTCTGCAAGACAGGAACCACAGATGGCCCATTAGTGAAACGTGAGGATAGGATTTTTAGTTTTATTCTCTAATTTTGTGTATTTGATAAAGGAAAAAGAAAGAGAAAAAAAGACTGGTCTTTTTCCAGAAACACAAATTGAATAAATTAGAAGAAATGAAGTACAGAGTTGTGGCTGTAGAAGTGTGATAGGAGAACAGAGGACAAACAGGAAGAAGGAGTTTTTCTTCTCTGACCTGAACTCATAGTTAAACATTGGGAAGGAAATCCCAATCAACCAAAAGCAACTTGCTTATTGGTGAGGTCAGAGCTCACAAGACAGTTTCCAACACAGACTCTGAAAACATGCTCAGTAGGGAAGGATTTCACTTATCTGTCATTATAGACCAGCATCGCATCAGAATGTAATGATCACAGTTAGACTTTATGAAAAAAAATCCATGATCCATGAGAGTTTTGCTTCAAACATTAGGCAAGGCAAGGCAAACCAGTTTATTTGTATGGCACATTTCAAAGACAATTCAAAGTGCTTTACATAAAACATAACAGCAGGGTGCAGAAAGCAATACAAGTGCATTTAAAAAAGAACAAGGATTAAAAGAAACACAATTAATGAAATAAAATCAGAGGGAAGATGCTAAAATAAAATGGATAAAATGCAAGAAATAAAGTGCCAGTGTGGGGAAAGACAATATTAAAACATGATTCCAGCTTAAAAGAACCAGATGTAGATTTTGACTTCTAAATAAAAACTAGTGAAATGCAGCAGAGAACAGGTGGGTTTTTAACCTGGATTTAAATAAACTGAGTGTTTCAGCTGATCTGAGGCTTTCTGGGAGTTTGTTTCAGACATGTGGAGCATAGAAGCTAAATGCAGCTTCTCCATGTTTGGTTCTGACTCTGGGAAATGATAAGAAACTGGATCCAGATGACCTGAGGGTTCTGGCAGGTTCATACTGGGTCAAGAGGTCACTGATGTATTTTGGTCCTAAACCATTCAGAGCTTTTTAGACCAGCAGCAGAACTTTAGAGTCTATTCTCTGACGAACAGGCAGCCAGTGTAAAGACCTCAGAGCTGGACTGATGTGGTCCACTTTCTTGGTGTTAGTGAGGACTCGAGCGGCTGAGTTCTGAATCAGCTGCAGGTGTCTAATTGATTTTTTAGGTAGACCTGTAAAAATACTGTACAATAATCAAGCAGACTAAAGATGAAAGCATGGACTAGCTTTTCCAGGTCCTGCTGAGACATCAGATCTTTTACCCTTGATATATTCTTAAGGTGATAGTAGGCTGACTTTGTAATTCCCTTAATGTGTTTTTCAAAGTTAAGGTCTGAGTCCATCAGTACACTCAGATTTCTGGCCTGGTTGGTGGTTTTTAGGTGTATAGACTGAAGCTCTGTGGTGACCTTTAATCGTTTCTCTTTGGCTCCAAAGACCATAATCTCATTTTTGTTTTTGTTTGACTGAAGAAAGTTCAGACACATCCAGTCATTAATCTCCTTAATGCATTTACCAAGAGCCTGTACGGGGCCTCGGTCTCCTGGTGACATTGTAATATAAATCTGTGTGTCATTTGTGTAGCTATGGTAACTAATGTTTTTCTTTATAACCTGTGCCAGTGGGAGCATGTAGATGTTAAACAGAAGAGGCCCCAGGTTGGAACCTTGGGGAACTCCACATGTAATTTTTGTCTGCTCAGATGTAAAGTTACCTATTGACACAAAGTACTTTTAATTCTCTAAATAAGATTTAAACCAGTGTAGTGCAGTGCCAGAGAGGCCAACCCAGTTCTCCAGTCGTTTAAGTAATATATTGTGGTCGGCTGTATCAAATGCAGCACTGACGTGCAGTAAGACTAAGACTGACATTTTTCCATCATCTGTATTCAAACATATGTCATTAATGACTTTGGTCAGAGCAGTCTCAGTGCTGTGGTGCCGTCTAAAACCTGACTGGAAGACATCATAGTAGTTGTTTTGTGTTAAAAAGTCGTTTAGTTGATGAAAAACGGCTTTTTCGATTATCTTACTTAGAAAAGGGAGATTTGAGATCGGCCTGTAGTTGCTCATTTCTGTCTTGCCTGGATTGTCCCTTTTTAGCAGAGGTTTGATAACAGCTGTTTTTAGAAGTTCTGGGAAGATGCCGGAAATTAAAGACAAGTTCACAATCTGTAACAGATCTGGCTCCAAAATCTTTGAGACCTTTTTGAAGAAATCTGTGGGCAGGATGTCCAAGCAGCAAGAGGAGTTCAGCTAACATAAGATGTCGCCCAGATCTTTGCTGTTAATGGGATTGAACTGTGTCATGGTGTTTAAACTGGTTTTAATGGACACAGTATGTCTGTGGAACCTGCTGTTGATAAACCAACTAACTTCTCTGATATTTTGGATTTTTTGGTAAACTCATTACAAACATACATACTTATCCAATGAAAGAGTTCAAATTTATTTAAGACTTTTATATTTGTATTTGACAAATCAATCAAAATTAAACATCTACTTCCTACTATGTTTTTTTTAGCAGTACTCACTGCTTCTGTTGGTATTGCTTCTTGGGTGGACTTCAGCAAGTTTCCCTCCACAGTTCTCATCGCTTGATGACAACTGAAATAACTCCACAACACCTGAATAAACTCCATCTACTGAATGTTGTTGTAAACTGCATGGAAATATAAACTTAATGATAACAGAATAAAAACGAAACACCCAATGACCCCAGGTTACATTGCAAGAGGCTTTAAGCCTTTAGAGTGATGCTCAGCAAGCTCTTGATAAAACGTAGACCTTTCCTCTAAATGCTCACTTCTTTCTAAGTATATTTAGAAGCTTGCAATAAATAGTATTTCTTATAAAACATATTAAGTCTACAGCTTTGATCAAATCACCTTCAAGACATTACTGTGGCATCATCAACATCTTTTAATTTTCTTTTTTCCTTCCAGGCTTCTTCCAAAACATCAAGAGACATTACACAACTTGTTTTACAGGCTGGATGATGCTACTTGCAAGCAAACTGATATTCATGTGATCTCTATAAATAGACATGTGTGTGCTCCTGAATCAGAAGAGATTGGGGCTGTTTTGAGCCTTTTGGTGTCTGTTCCCAGCTTGTGAGCAGCCTGCATTTATTAATTATATTTGTTTAGGGCTTTGGTTGCATGCAGGTAAAAGTCTGTGAGAAGAAAAATTAAATCAAATTCAGAAAACATTGGCAATAATATGATTTTAGCAGCTGTTTTTTTTTTATTTTTATTTTGTAAATTAATGATTGGGGATTGCTGATTCTGACACCAACAGTCTGTATTTTCATGTTGCAGAGAGAAAGGTGCAATGACTTAAGCTGATAATCATTTTTACAGATAAATTATTTTCATGTTTTTTCTTTCAACTGTTAATAGGTTAAGCGTGTCCATGATAAACCCAGATTTTTTTATGGAAATAAACATTTTCTTTATTACAAAAACGGATTGAATTTGCAAACATTAAATTTGCTCAAACTGACAACAGAAGACCAAATGTTTTAAAACATAAACATGTCTTTTCATGTCATTTTTGTTCTTAAACAATATTATAATTACAAAATACAATTTAGTGCAAATTAATGATTAAAAGCAAAAATTACTATTGGTTCTTTGGGTTTTTTGCCATCCATCCATCCATCCATCCATCCATCCATCCATCCATCCATCCAAGCTCAGTTCACCAAAAAAACTCCTAATGACTGAAGCAGACATGACTTTCAGTATTATATCTAATCTAAATTCAACATTTCACCACCACTTCCAAACTAAAAAAAAGTAATATCAGTACAGACGGTACATTTTGAGTTTCCACAGGCAGTTATAAGCACCATCACGTTTCGACCACTGCTCAAATATGTCAAATAATGATGCAGTCATTCAATGATTGTTATTAATTCTGCCTGCACAGCAGCTCTGAAAGTATGACATTAGGCACTCATGAAAATATTTGACAGCAGACTTACAACCAGCAGCATCATGAAGACTCTGATTGTTGCTTACCAATCAGTTTTGTAAATGTAATGTCCTTTTGCATACAGTATGTGTGATATTTGTATAAACTTGCAAAATAAATAAATAAAAAGTAAAAAAAAAAAAAAAACTAGACAGTCACTAAATCACATTCTCTGCTCATGCTAAGCTTCAGAATGAGGTAAACAAATGATAGTAGGCAAACTCAAATACTCACAAACTGCTTGTAGAACAGTCACAGTGGCCTGTAGTCATTTTTCAAGTGTTCTTTTTTCCTTAAAATGTATTCTGCAAATATAGTTGCATGATGTTGAGTTACTGTGAACCAGTATCCCCAGCCCTGTACATTATGACTACAAATGCATCAAAGAAAACACAGATTTCTATAGAAAGAACAAAAGCTGTTAAATGCAGCGTAGAAGTGTCAAGAGTCAACTGTATTATCTTTTTTTTTTTTTAGTTTCCAGGACTTAATGTGTAATTCCCAGTTATTCCAAACTGGTTAAATTATTTATTGTATTATTTTGGTTGCTTGACTTTAGTATTTGTTTATATTGTTGACTTTTGATCCCACAGGACACTTCATGAAATATTTATAGTGCACAGGGTGCAGTACAGAAACAAGACGAAATATAAACATTTTGCATTTTTCTCCTTTAAAAACAAGTCTAGTAAGAAAGATCATGTATAATCTCAGTATAGTCATGCAGCTGATGGATTTTGGAGTCTTTTTCACTGATTTGATCCCATCAGTGAAGCGTTGTCTTGTATCTCAGAAAGAGACAAAGGAAAGAGAAATCAAGGAAGTGACATATATGCACACAGTTTCTTAGAAGACAAAGATAGAGGTGTGGGATGTTGATGATAGCATTGCTGCTGCTTCACGGACAGATTAAATAAAAGGAGGGATATCTCCCGCTGATTTACTGTACTTTTTAAGGATCAGCTTGACTTTAGAGCAAATGAGGACAAAACATGCTCCTAATAGCTTGGAAACAGAAAATGACGAACACATGTGGTAAAGATGAGAATGTTTATCAGCCTGAGCAACAGCCTCATTTAATTGACAAAAGTTTCCAACGGTGATTTTATTAGCAGTTTACCTCTTATATGCAGAGGCTGTAGTCTATAAAATAAGGCTGAATAGCACCACAGACTGTATTGTGGCAGACTTTGACAGATTTTACTCTTGAACTGCTCTTGTGGAGGTCAGAGGCTTGCAGCCGATCAATATTTGGCAAGGTACCTTTCAATCCATCGCTCCAGAACCCAATCATCCAAGTTGCTGTCCTGATGCACCTGATGGCACAAAGCAAAGGACGTGGAGAAGATGGAAATGAGCAGAGTCCACTATTAACCCTGCATTTATCTGATTTATCTTCTGCTGACAAACCAGATATGAAAATAAATAAAGAATGAAAACATGCAAGCTTTGAGCTTTGCTAAGCGCTAAGAAGAGGACAAAAAGGATTACAGTCATCCACCATCGCTATGACTGTAACGTCCTCCAGTCGTCCCTGACAGAGACCACTAGCCACGCTCAGCTCTGCTACTCCACACCAGCATCAGTGCTGTTATCTAAAACACACACACACAAATGAACAGAAAAACACCAGAACGGCACAAGGATCTCACATGTGTGAGTTTCTGTGATCTGAAGTAAAACCAAAGAGAATGTTTTTACTTAGTCCATATAACAGGACTCCATAAATAATTTATACCCACCTGGAGAAAAACTGCATTTTCTTTGTGATTTCAGCTTATTGTCTGAGGTTTGTTAACCCTTTAACATCTATTTACAATTATATCAAAACAATATAAATACAATAAAAAAATAAGATAAAAAAATAACAAAAATTAAAAAATGACTGGAAAGAAATAAAATACTGAATAAATGAACAATAAAGAAATAATATAAAATAAATACATAAATAATAGTACTGTAAATAAATAAAACAATTTTTGCACAAGTGGTTTGTGGCAAATTTGCAACAATAGACATCAAGGGGTTAATGAGTGCTGCTGCCCTCCCAGCATGCACTGGTTGAAAGTCAGCGATGGTGTGTGGTTAAAGGAGAAAGAGGAAAGAAAAATTAGACAATAAAGAAGACAGGCATGTCTAATGTTCTCCACATTGAGCAGATAATTTAACATTCATCCCAACAGACTGAGAGCATAGAGATCATGCGAATCTTTCGGCAGCACCTCTTCCCAAATGTTTGATTTTTACTGAAACATCTCAACAGCTCTGAATACAACTGAAATGATGAGGATCAAAGCTGGAGAACTCTGAACTAAACTCTGACCCTCACATTTCTGTCAAAGTAAATCACTATTTGGACAAAGGAAATTTCAGAGGACCTTAGAAATAAAGCTATCAGTGCTCATTTGGCTAAAAGAATGTTTCAAATCATCTTTACTCTGTCAGTCAGATATAAGGCATTTTAAAACCATTTTTATGATTCCACTACCAGGAGAACACTGCAAGGAGTTAATATTACATTTCAGTTTGGTGAAGACCCATATCCAGACTCGCTGAAGGGAGGCAGATGGATAGAAATAAACAAACCTTTATTTAAACAAAAACAAAAGCTCTGCAGCAGACAAGAATGCAAACAATAATCCAAAACAGTACAAAGCACTGGAGGATGGAGTGAGATAACGTAACAGAACTGACATAAATTACTGAAGACAGCATGGAAGATGTGGCCAATAAGAACAAAAAACCAGGGAGTTAACAACAGCAGACCAGGTCGGTATCCAGTGCAACAGGTCAGAACAGATGTGGATCAAGTAGATAAAGAAGGTAGAACAAACTCAAACGCACAAAGTAAGAACTATTTTGTTAGAATTATACAGGAACCATAGCTAATAAAATAAAATAAAAACAGAACAAGAAAATACAAAAAGCAAAAAACAAGGTTCAAATAATATATCAGGGTAAGCTTAGTGAGGTTAATTCTGGAGGTCAGCCAGGCAGCAATCAGGACAGGACAGCGACATCCTGCTGGCATAGAGATCAGCAGCCATCACCAAGGAACTGGCGTCATGGCCACATGGGATGCCAGCTTATGTGGAGATATCCTGATAAGAGTTGGACTCTGGCGCTAGCTAAGCAGGTGCTGGTTACGGCTCGGACTCCAGCTCCAGCTCTGGCTATGGCTCTGGTGTAGCAGGAGCTGAATCTGGCAACTTATTCAGGTTAAATATAAGGTAGTGTCCTGAGAAATGTTAGTCCTGAAGAATGGGGTCACGCTAGAAACTGAAGGCAAACTTTCTTTTTCTCTTTTTTACACAGTTGGATAATTTCTTCAGTAGATTAAAAATAAGATTTTGTCATATTTTAATCCTTCTTTATCTACTTCTGGGACTTTTTTTGTGTTTCCTTAAAGAAATAAGGACAAATCCATACTGTGCACAGCTGCATATGAATGTATAGAAAGTTATAACTTTTCTTTTGGGCTTTTCATGATGCATACAGAGAAAACTGACAGTAAACCAGATGCAGACCACTGTTCAAAACCAGAAATAGGCTACACCTCCCACTCAGAATATTTAAACATTATAGCCATCAGCTGTGTTTTTTGTCACAGAACAAAAGAAAACTAATTCGTTTCTTATCACAACTAAACAATGATGTAATTCTACAAAGCTCACATTTTTTAAATTTCAGTGCACAAGAACAGTCTTTCCTTTTAGTTTAATCTCATTTCATGGTAGCTTTGTAGACATATTAAAAACACTGAAAGTCTCTCTACTTCACAGCAGGAGACAGACATAATCAGATGCATGTTAGTGTTTTTTTATTTATTTTTTTATCCAGCGAATGCACCAAACACACATCCCTCTCTGGCTTGTGTGCGTCCTGCCATCCTCTCAGAGGGACAGACTGTTCTGACACGTATCCACACATTCCCAAATGACTCATCTAAAATAACACAAGAGGCATATTGAAGTAGACATTAATACCCTCATGAAAATAAACATGGAGGTCCAGAAGAAATAAACAGTGGTCAGCAGGTTTGGTCCGTGGACCATTAAGAGTGCAGCTCCTACTGTTAAAAAAAACATGCCAAGAACACGGGCATGGCTTCAGCTGGTTTAAATGACTGAGCAGCTCTTCAGGATACCACAAGGTTTGACGAATAATGGGGGCTTTCACTTGAAAGGATATGTGTCAGCAGGAATATCCGAGGCATGTTGACTGGCAGGATGAGATCGGCGGAGATTGGATTCATCTGGGGAAAAGGTAAAGTACAGGAAAAACAAAACAAAAACAAAAATGAAAGACAGGGGAGAAAATGGATTCCTTTGAGTGTTTAGTCTGTTGGGCTTATCTTTCACTACACAGGCACAATATATTTAATGAGCACACTGACAGTTTTTACCTTAATCACCAACTGGGAAAAGTATAGGAGCTAAATTGAAAAATTAACCTTCCATAACATCCCGTAGCAAATCATTAGAGCCTACCAGCAATCAATTTTCAAACATCTTTCTAAACTTTTCCAGCTTGTGCTCCGTATAGTATTAAATAGAAAACACACTGCATTAGGCATGAAATTTATCACTTTGCATTTGAAATAGAAAATAGAAGACAAAATAAAGTACAGTATTTAAGTATTTAAGTACAGTTTGGGGTGCATGTATGAATGATGTTTCAATAGTTCTGTTTACTACTTATTTATAATTCCTTTAGATAAAAAATCCCCCAAATAACTGACAACTAAATTATAATGTTTAATTCCAGATTAACACTACAAATTGTTTGATTAAAAATGATATGATGAATATAAAGTATTTAAAATTAGCTCTGTGTTTACAATATTTAGCATTAAAGCAATGTTAATGCAGAAAGCAGAAAAATATTCTAAAGAAAAAGACACCATGAGATTTTAACCAGAACATTTTAAAGTGGCACCACCGAACTGTGGCAGAGTTTCACACGTTAGCACCCCCTAACAAAGGCTAATCCAGCATGTTCTTCATCCTATCTCTTCTTTGATCGCACCAACCAGCAAAACTAAGTCCAATGTTGACTCGTGCTCTGTCACTTTCTCTCTTTTCCTTGCTTCTTGGAGTCTCTTTGCCAAATCAGCCTTGGTGGACATCTAAAAATGCTGATATCCGGTGTCTGATGTGTGACATGGTGCCATAAAGAAAAGGCATAGCTCTCACATGATGGAAAAAAGTTGTGAAAAGTGTGGTCTCACATACAGATTTGGCTTCATGCAGAAGTGAAGGGCGCTTCTACACTGTGCTATTACAACTTGATCATTAAGTTGGCCCACAGTGCAAAATGTTGCAGTTTATTTATAATTGCACCATTAATATGCTTCCCAGACACAGTCTATGCAACAATATCTACCATTGTTCTTGTTTTGTTATGACATTTACTAGCTATGTGTTGCTGCAGGATGACATCATGCACTTTGCTCACTTGGATGGCTAAAGATGTTGGTTGATGGTTTATTCCATGACCACAGGAGTGAGACCCACTTGGTCCAAAAGCCTGTTTAGTAGTTACTCTTTACTTTTTAGTTGAAGATTCAGCGTATGAAAGTTTGCCTCTTGCTTACGTGTTGTAATAACCATAGTTCATGGTTATTGTCAAGTATTGTGGAAGAAAGTAACTGCTTAACCCATAAGAGCCCGACGTGACATGTTTGTTACATACAGTTTCTGAGACATTTTGCTTCAATTTATGGTATAAACTTTGCTCAAAATTCTGTTGAACACAATCTGGTATTCGTATTCTGTCCCCTAATATATACCCAGAAGCAGAAAACCATTTTTTAATATTTTAATATACCACATGGTAATAAATGGTAGATATCCCTCCCAAAAAATGCCGGGTCTTAAAGGGTTAACAATGTATTGTCATCTCCTAAAAAAAATGATTCCATTATAAACATCTGGACCACCTAAAACTAAAAGCTCCATAAAAGGCTGGTCATTTGTCTCTGAGATGTAACATTTTTCTAACTGCTTACATATTGGCTGTTGTACAACTGGTGATAGCAACGACTCTGAAAACCACTTGATTGTGTTTGCAGGCCACAATCTCCTGATGTCGGTTAATGGCTCTAAATAAAAAGACCCTTCCATCAACCCATGGTGTTGCTTGAAGCATCCAGCATCATGAGATGTTTGTGATTCACGCTCCTGTTTTTCTGAGAAGGATTTTCTGGCACAGACACAAACTGCTTGGCAGAGTCAGTTGATTTCATTAATTCATTATTTAATTTTTCTCATTGCTGAACAAGTCCATTGATCTGCCAATAAGTATGTGGATGTGCTGTTCTTTTCCTTTAACCTCAATAGCCCACATTTAATTAACTGATAACTGATGCAATGTGTCTCGATCAGATATTTGTCTTCCATATAGCATTTTAACACAATAGTTTGTCTCTGAATGTTTTTTTCTTTTCTTGTCACTGCACTGAATTAAAAGAAAAAGAAAAAAAATAACACACACACTGTCTGGTCTGTTTGACTTTGGATTAGCTGCGAGCAGTGAGGATGTGATGTCAGAAAACACCAACCTGCAGCAAACACACCAGTCACAGGTGCCCTGTGTAAGAAAAACAACAGCTGTTATATTGGCATGTATGTGTGTTCAACAGCATGTGCTCATACAATCAGACACACCTAAGTGACAGCAGATGCATCTCAGTGTTTGTGCAGCCTTCTGTTATTGTCACAAACTCGCAGTGACATAAGTGAAAGTCCGGCTGTCTGCCTCAGACTGTCACAAATGAATTAGCAACATAACAAGGAGAGAAGCTGCTGTTGGTTCAACTCCTGAGCAGCAAAACAAGATTGAATACGTGGAATTAGATTTTAAAACAGCAGTAATAAAGTTAGACTTGGAGTTAACGTCTAATTGGGCAAATGGAACACTTAAACATCCACAAGCTTCAGAGTAAATACTCATTTAGGTGAAAACTAGTCACTAGTCTTGTTCATAATAAATACCTCTTTGAGAACACTGTGTTCAATACAAGAGATGCAGTTCCACAAATAGCCCTTTCCTTTTTGCTTTCTGTTTTTCTTGCCTCAACTGCAGGTTTGCTGTAAGATGGATGCTGACAATCAGCAGACAGACATCCGTCTGGGAGGAAACATTACTGCATCCTCTGCTAGGTCTCAACCGCCCACTTAAAAATCAATCAATACTGAAGGCAGCTAAAGTTAGTAGCAACAAAGCATCCCTGAGGCCTCAGAAAAGTATGTGTCATTTCGAATACAGTTTGTAAACTGCACCTAAATTGCTTGTATAGGCTTTTTATGTGCATGGATAAATCAGTTAATGTAAATATAAAGTGTCGCTGTCACAGTAGAATGATACCTATAAGCCAGTTGTGGTGTAGTATTAAACTGATGGATAACAGATTATTGGCAGAATTGTGTTTTAAAGGTACAGTGTGTAAGAATAACTGACATCGAGTGGTAAAGATGGGCTAAAAAATTACTTGTACGGTGGTCATTAGTGGCCAAAATTCTTTCAGACATAAACATGTTGGTCGAATCCCAAATGGAACACTTGAGCACTCCTGCACTCACGGGCGCGCTCCCGCGAGGGGCTCGAGGGTTCAGTGGTATTCCAATTGGAATTGTGTGAGTGATCAAGGGATGATGGCGGACATTTTTGAGCCCTTTCTGCCCCCTTTCCATAAGTCAGCATCGATGCCAACTTTCGCTAAGGAATTACCCATAAATCACTGCGATGTCACGTGAAACACGGAGTTTACCGAGAGAAGCCGACGTGTGAAACATGTTCTTCAGTATTGTGGCGCTGGGTCGTTACCCAGCAACCCATGTGCATAAACATTAAACAGGTTAACCCTATATTTCTTCTTTAAGTTTTCCCATTTCTTTGCAGCCTGGCTGGGGGTCACAACCTTCTGCAGACCCATTTCTGCAATGATAACACTATACACATACGCACACAGACACAAATGCTGCTCATCAACACTGGTTTTCTTTTGTTTTCAGCCCATTTACTTTTATATGGATTACAAGAACTCAACACTTACTCAAATCCTTGTAAGGACGCGTTGCGGAAGCCCGTAAATAGCGCTTCATGTTTTATCCTGAGACAAATTAATTTTTTGGTTTGGTCTTCAGACCCTGTTGATGGAGATATTACGTTGTTATTAGCCACATTCTTTCAGACATTCATGACAATAAATCATGGCTGCAGTGTTTTATACTTACAGACAAATCGTCGCTGCAGCAACTTCTCTTCTGTCATTTTTTTTTTTTTTTTAAAGAATTGTAATCCTCTCGTTTTGGCGTCTCTCTCCTTGCAGTGCAGGTCTCAAAGTGCTGTCCCAATCCTATTTAAAGCATTTCGAGCCCTTGTGGCCTGTCACCCTCGACTCCTCATGCAGGTGATGTCATTTAGTCATCAGGGGCTCAGGGCGAGTGCTCAAGTTTTCGGTTTGGGATTGGGGGGTTATCACCTCTGGGTAGATCCAGTGGCCACAGGTGCAGCGATGATTGCACTACTTCAGTACTTCAAAATACTGTGCATGTGCATTTTCTTCTTCTATGTGCCTTTTAAAGGCATTACTTGTCCCAAACAGTGACCTAGCATCTATCAAACAAAGCTGGTACTGCAGTTGTTTGTCTCTTCAGGGACACCATAGTAAAAATGGGGGCACAAATTTGGGAGTTGCCATGTATGTGGTCCCATGGCAAGTAGATGTAAAAGTCTCCTTCTAAGAGAATAAAAATATAATAGTTATATTAGTAAAGTGATTAAATACCAAAAGAAGCAGTTTTTAATGTTTTATTATTGTTCTCTGTCAATGACCTTTAATTTTGGTCTTTAGAACCCTTCAGTACTGACAACATCCCCACCAATAGAGAAGCCCAAGAGAAAGAAAGAAAAACCTGAAGGTGACTCAGATTGTGGCTACCTGGACTGGACTTTTGTTAAAGTTGCAACAAGACCCAGGAACACCAAGGAGAAAAGATGAGGAGAAAAGGGAAAAGGAAGGCCTTTTCATCCCTTATGTGGTTGCAACATCTCAGAAAATCAATGATTTTTCAAAAACACCAAATACACATGATTTTTAACCTAAGTCGCACTATCAGAAAGAAACCGGTTCATCCAAAGGACTCACCTCCACACTATTAAAAGCCCAACCAAAAGAACACTGATCCACCACCAACCACCACAGCAGAGTCAACATATCAGGCCAGGACTCGGCTCCTTTATTTCTTCTTAATGATAAAGGACACACTTTTGAGGACGGCAAAGTTAAAGTCATGGACAGAAAAAGAGGTGGTTTGAATAGGGAGTGAAAGAAGCGCTTTGTGTCAACGTAGAGAAACTTGAACAGAAGAGGAGGACTTAGACATTACCTCTCCCCCCACCTACAATGGCATCCTTTCATTCAACCCAAAAAGACAACTGCTATTCACATTTAACCTCAACTGAATCTATGGACCGTGTTTACTCTAATGCAACCTCAGTCAACCTGCATCAAAACATCATAAATGGCTTCTTACGCCAAATTTTGGAAAAACAAAACAGTATGTTGCAAATGCAGCTTTGCAAATTAGTTTTGAATTGACAAAACTGATTTTTTTCTTTCCATTTATTGCCTTTTTAAAGGAAAAATTTGCATTGTATAATTGGACAGACTGTCAGATGACACCATCAGGTTGATTTTCTCTTCAGGTGGAACACAACAACCTCTCATGAAAAGATGGCAGCCATATTTTTATCTAAGTGTATTTGGCAGCATGCTGAGCTTACACAATAATCTGTGTTGCCGGGTAGAGCAATGCCAGCCAAACTGTAACCCATAAAAGCTCATGGAAGAAGATAGGTACACACATTTCCAAATGAATGGTATGAAATTTGGGAGTAAGTGCTGCTGCTGCAACATACACTGACAATTTTCCTACCATTTTTTTCCACCCACACAGTGTATGTCATGTTAACGCACCTATTAGGGAGCTCAGTAAATAGTCGCATTATGGTGCTGAACAATCCTGTTTACCTTGTGTGATAAGCAAACAAATAAAAAATGAACAAACATTAATATACAATCTGCTGCACACCAAAAATCCTGACAGCTGGGAATTGTTCTAGTCTGCCAAGCCCATATTGACTGAAACAATCCCATTTAGCAGAATTGTTTTTTAGACCCTGTCACAAGCAAATGGAATAGATCTATATTTCATGTGTAATTAAACTACATCTGCATCATGAAATGTTAAAGAAATAAACTGTCAGATCAAAAGATGGCTTACTTGTTAAATGAGGCATTCCCACAATATTAGAAAGGGTTTACTGCTTTATGACTTCACATTAAACATACTGCGCTCTCAGCAGTATTGTTTCATATTTTCACAGGAAGAAAATCATAATTGTATCAGTTTTTTTTTTTTTGTTTTTTTTTGTACCATTATGTACTACAGTGTCAATAGTTACTTTAGAGTAGTAACTATTAAAACTAATAGCTGTCTGTTTTAAACCTGGGTTTTGCCTGGATAGTGAGCTAGAATCCATCCCAAACCACTTTTTTGTCTAGTTTTTACTCTAAAATGTGCCCTGCTGTGCTGACTGCTCCTTCATTTTTAGAAAAAAAAAAATAGAGAAAATCTGTGCTAAAGATAATGAGTGCATACCGGTTGTGATCTAAAGGCATGTGCATTGCATTTGTAGTAGTCTTGATTGTAATATAATGTAGCAGTTTTGACCAAAGGAACACTGCATCTCTGCCTGGATTAAGAGAAGTCATCTAGGATTAGAGTTGATTTTTTCTTCATTATTTACACTACCTGCCACTGATCAGTGTGGCTGGACTAATTCAATTGGTGGCATCTGAGTTCTTCTTCTGGTAGACTTTATTCACACCTCGAGTTTGACTGTGCATGCAGACTGATCTGTTAGTGAGGAAAATACAGTGTAATTTTGGTTACAAAGTAAATATTTGCTGCAGGAACATCAAATGAATTGTTTGTCTTTGTTATTGTTTGTGAGTTCTTTTCTGATTTAATTGATAGGAATAATTCATGTTATTTGTCTGGAAAAGTTACTCTTTACAGAGCTTCCAAATTTTCAGCTTGCAACCTCTTTGGATATGCCCATATGTAATACTAGAACGATGTGGCCTTACTAAAGGCTTTAAATCCACAGTTTACGTTGCAAGGCAGCAAACAGGCTATCAAAGCTCCCTAATGTGCAGATTTGTCTGCATTCATATTTTGTTTACCATCTTTATCACATGCACCTAATGCTAACTATATCAGTAAAGCCAGGCTAACAGTCCTACTGTCTTTCACATTTTTCCTTTAAAGTGGAAAAAAACTGATTAGTTATAAATATCATATGTGAAATTGGCTAATTAACCCTAGTAAACAGTGTGTTTTGTGCTAATAGCGAATGTTAGCAATTAGCATGTATTAATTAACGTACTAATGCACAACACAACAGTAGCTACCTGCTAAACATCAGAATGCTAATTTTAGCATTAGCTCAAAGCTCAGCTGTGTCTAAGTATAGTAACAGTGCCTGCTACATGTAGCATGACTACAGATTCCTAAGTGTTGTTTATTCATCTTTAATCATCTGGCAGCCAATTACAGTCAGTTCCTGTCAAGAGCCCTTGAGGTGATTCTAACCTCAGGGTGAAGCTGCTGCAGTAACAGATGGCAGCAGTAATTACGGAGTCTTTTAGATGGTATGGCTCTTGATTTAACACCTCCAGAAGCACAATCAGCAGTTGGCTCTATTAACTGAGAAAGCAACCAAATTTATGGCAGTGTTACAGTCAGTTTGACAGAATAACAAAGTTTGTAAAGGTTGCCACATGTGTAAAAATCCTAGACATGACTGTTGAGATCAAATATTAATTTCTTGTATTTCTGTAAAAAGTCCCCAGAGAGCAACAGACTGATGTGATCCACTGAAATAAATTGCCGTGACCTTCTGTAACCCTACATGAAATTACCACTCAAACTCAACCCAGAGCTTCATGTCACCCAGAGGTTAATCGAAGTGCAGTCCTGGAACGAGTAGTGCTGCCTTATCATCAGCTCCACACCAACAGGGAGAAAACAACAAGAAAACAGAAGAGACTTTTCCAGCTTAATGGGTAATAAACATGAGTAAAAAGACCAATTTAAGGTGGAGATTTGAGCTCGAGTTCAGAGTTTATTTGTGCAGAGTTGGAATGGCCTACTACTTTTATTGAAAGAACCATTTTCTCCTCGGCTGACAAAAACCAAAATGCAATAAATGCATATTGCTGTTGAACAATGGATAATGGTCCTGGCCACTACTGGCTAGATGCTTTTACTTCTTGGTTGTCTGTAAACCAAACAATGGCATCAAGGACAAGGCAGATTTTACCACCTTGTATGATCCAGTTAACTAGCTTGTTAAAGTAAGTGAATTAAAAAAATATATATTTATTTTTGCATTTACATCTAACGAAGCAACATACTGTACATGTCATAATTATGGCTGAGTCATGGCCCATGCAGAGTCAATTCCAATAAGCTTTAAAGCTTAGATATTGGCAGATTTTCACATTTTGGTGCCCCCTAACAAAGGCTAATTCTGCATCCATCTTGCTCCTGTCTCTTATCTGAGTTGTAAACAAGTAAAACCCAATCCAATGTTGACTCTTGTCTCATCTATTTTGCTCTGTCACATTTTCTTTTCCTTACTTCCTGCAATAATGTCCTCTTGAGTTTATGTGCTGAACCAGCCATGGTGTGCATTCGATTGTGTTGATATCCAGTTGCTAGCTTGAGATGATCCTATAAAGCAAAATGCAGCTGTTGCATGATGCCCTGGGCTACTAACATAAAGGATGCAACTACTACATGTCCTTAGCATAGTCTATTAAACTGTTATTCCACTGTTTTGATTGGAAACATCAGCTACGTTCAGACTGTAGGAATGACTGTTTGCGTTCTTTGATTGTGAGCTTAAAAAGTGTCAATGTGACTGATTTAATCAAAGCACAGAAAATGGTTTTTAAAACCAGATTTCATGGAAAATTATATGTAAGTTGACAAGGTAGAGCATAATCCTAAAATTGTTCATCAGTTATTTATTAACACGAAAATGCAGTAATTTGGCTCTCCATGTGGCTCTCCAGGTAAGAGTCTTCCTTGATGCATTCAGGGTGGCTTGCTCTTCAGTTGTCTCAAGCTTGTGTCATGGAACTTATTTTATATTTAACGAAGCAGAAGGAAAATATGGGTTACATCACAAAAATATCAACTATAAGATGACTGCTTGCTCTTTACATCCTTTTAAATAAACACACAGTAGACTGTTTCAGAGTCACACACACCCATTTTTCAGTTTTTATTCAGTGATAAATAATTTCCTATGATCATAGGCTTTATGTGTAGACATCCGATCAAGGCAAGAGACAAATTAGAGGGCACACACGTTGCCACCTTAGAAAATAATAGCAGAAACAAAAACCATGAGGTAAGAAGTTTTTTTTATACATTTGTGGTGCTTCTAAGTCTGTTACCTATACTGTTGAATGCACAGTGCTTCCTAATACAGAAATCCTGCCTTTTTGTGTCTGTACATTATTAAACAAAACAGGTCATGGCACAATACTAAACCAACTGAGGCAGAGTGTATAGTTTAGCAGAATATATCATCAGATTGAGAGTAAGCTGCAGGAGACCGAAAAAGAAAACAAAACTAAGACTTTGCAATTGAGCGACTGTGACTGTTTCAACACACACAAACACACTTTCCAAAACACCAGAGTGGTACTAAATTACATGATGCCATACTGTTGAGTACAAATGGGATGTTTAGAAATATTTAGAGGATGAATGTGCTGTGAATCTACTGTGATTCCAGTAACACAAACTGGTTTTCAATAAAGAACTATTCAGCAGATGTCACCTGTAGATAGACCCTAGATATTTATGAGTGAATCTAATTTCTGAGATTGAAGACATTTGATTAGTGCATTTTTCAGAATGACTCAAAGTTTCTTCTTCCTGAAGGGTTGATGGGTAGAAGAAAAGATGTGAGGTGTAAAATCAAAACTGTGTCATTATCCACCACGAAAAAACTGAATTTAGAAATATGGAAACCATATCTACAGATAGCATTGCTTTTCAAACCCTTTAAGATGACACATCAGAGGCTCCATACGATAATGTTTTATTCAGTCAATTCAAGCTCAGTGCAAGTTTTTTTTCCCTCTCCTTGATGCCAGTTGTGCATGCTGAAATGCAAGTTGCTCATGTACCTGAGGTAATGAACCCTTTCCGTGCGCCTGCAAAAGTATGGCTGCCTCCTGGTTTGGTGTGCTTGTCATCCACTGTCATGTACATAACTACAGTAAAGAACTGAGCGAAGTAAACAAGGCACAAAATTTCCACAGAATAGCAAAGAAAGGCTGCACTTACAGTGTGCGCAGCCATTTAAAAAAAAAAAAGGTAACTGGAGTCACAGTAGATGAGCCTTACTCAAGTTACAGAGATCTGAACTTCAGCAATGTTTTTTTAACTGATTTAGTTTTAGATTTTAAATTCTGACTTCCCAGTTACCATCAACTGGAGCATAACCCTAACAAAACTGTCTGCACATACATTGCCAGCACTGAGAAGAGATATTGCAAATTTGACTTAATAGAGGCTAAAAATATGTAGCTGTGCTTTAGTTAACTGTAGCTTACAGCTATTTAAAGCTGTTTCGCATAAATGAGAACCAAAAGATGTCAGGAGAATCAGGTCTGAACTGCTTATTCTCAGAGTGAGATGTGGTGGCAGAGTTTTAAAAAGGTTTTAAAAAGCAGGCAGAGAAAAAATTACAGGTTTCTGCTTCAGTATAACCAGGATTGGTGTTTTAATGACAACCTTTATCAGCACTCACACTAACTTTTTAAAATTCTGTTAAATTACTTTCACTATTTTACAAATTTGGACACTGTTGGCTGGGTAAGGTCCACCAGCTGACCAGACTGGCTAATGTGGACATTCGTCCTCTGACATGCAGCCTCTTTAGAATAGGCACAAAAAGTTTCGATGCAGCAACACATGTGAAAAAAAATTTAAATAATAACTTTGGTGCCTCCATGGCATTATATCAACTGTTTGCATGCTCTGGAAATATCAGAACTTGAGAAACCAGTTTGTCTCAATATTTAAAACCTCCTACTAGATAAATATCAATATATGACCACATGTGAGAATATTCTGATAAATGCTGGAAAGAAAGCACATTCTGATGGGAACTCTGGGAATGCGTATTATCTGATGTTGAGTACACTGATCGAAAAGAGCTTAACTGACAAAGTGAATGTGTGTTTGTGTGTGTGTTACATTCACAGTCGTCTCGAGCAGCATCCTGAGGCACAGCCCCATGCATGGACCTGACCTGCAGTCCCAGTGCCTTCACTGCTGCACAAAACAACCAACAAAAAAAGAAAAGAAAAAAAAAGCAAAGGAAGAAAACATTCTGGTTTGTCTTTTCCTGTCAATTAAAGGAGAATACCACTGATTTTTAGAATTCACGTTTTTTTTTTCATACATGTAACTTTATCATCTATTTATAAAAGTCAATACTGTCAGCAATGCGTGGGTCTATCTAATTTCTCCAAAAAGCAACACTGCAGTGATGCTCAGCCTCAGAGAACAAAGGTCACTGTGCATGTGGCTGTAGTGTTACTACAAATATAAGAGACGTGTGTGTGTTCAGGTGATTATTCTTTAAATTCACAGTCTTCTAGTCACTAAGGAAGTATGCGTTTCAGCATGATGGGTGTAGCTGAGCTGCCTATACTAATGCTCGGTTGCTGTTTGTATAAATAACATTATACATGGTCTAAGATTGAGTGGCATTCTCCTTTATGGTGCTAGATCACCTGTTCTGCTACCCAGGGAGGTCACCCCATGCTGCTACCTGCTCCTGAGTGTGAGCTGGATGAGACAAAGAGGAAGCACACCTGTATCTACCTCTCATCCACAGCAGGACATGTGTGAGCCTAAACAGCTGGGATTGCAGCTGCTCTCCACAACCGCACACCTGGGGCTGCGCGATTTTGGCAGAAGAGAATACACGTTGCTCTCAAGCCAGGTTTTCAGAAACCCCCCGATCCCTTCAAAGGTTCAGTTCAGTGAACCTCAGTAACACTCAAACTACTTTAGTGGAAAGGTGGTGGGGTATGGGAGAAAAAAAAAAGAGAACAAATTGTACAACGACAGAAAAACACAAAGCTGAAAATAGCAAAGAGAAGCCAAAAATAGCAACGGAAGCGGTCGTGACGGAGCAGATGTGTGATGAGGGCGGCGGGGAGGGCGGCTGGGAGTCAAGTTGAGGAGTGGATGTAGTGGTCCTCAAGAAATGTGTGCCAGCATTGTGGCTGCGGTTGCCATGACAGCAGCACATTAATCACCCCTTTCCAGCAGAACAACAACAGAGAAACGGCCGTATCTCGAATCGGCTGTGGCAGGGGGGGCGCGACAGCCTCGGACGCCCCCTCTCACACTCCTCCACCCTGTTGTGCCCATGTCCCGTTTTAGTGTTTTGTTCATTTATTCATTTTCATCTTTTAGTAGTTAGGTTCTCCATGGTGCTGCGGTCCTTTGACACATAAGCAGAGACTTCCCTGTTTCAGGCTTCTGGCCAGAGTTTGTTGATTTTGATTTTCAGTCATCGTGTTTTTGTAAATCCCATAAAATTTTCAGAGCCTCTTTTTTCAGTCCAGAGGCGAGCATGGAAGATTCCTCAGCCCGGAAGGCATACCTTGCCTGCAAATAGCAGTCCCACTATGGTGAAGAAGATGGAAAGGACAAACAGCACATATGAGGAGCCGACCACCGTGTTGTTGGGCAGCTTGTATGGCTGACCTCCCACCTCGTTGATATAGAAGCCTATTGGGAAGATGAGAGCCGCCATGCAGAACAGGATCACTGGAGAGAAGGAGCAAGAGAGGAAATGTTAATCACTTGAAATGTTTTGGAACGATTCTGAGAAACTAAAATAATCTAAATCAGTACTTTTTTTCCTCAGGCCCGTAAGCAAGCTGTAAGATAACCCCCCAAAACCTCTGCAAAATGAACAAGATACTTGCACTGAAATATTCATACAGTAATCTCAAAACATAGCTGTGTCATGTGTGTGTGTGTTTTATGTCTTCAGATGTATACATTTGGCTCTCTTTGCAGTTACTACAAATCTCTTTATAGTGATCGGTCTCTTATAGGTTCAGCTGTGCTTGTTGTCTAATGCTTGTTGCTGTGGATTTCTTTCACTTTGTGCGCTTTTTTTCTGTCTCATTCGGGTTATCTTACTTCTATTCATGGGCAAACTTAACTGTGGTACGTTTGTGTCACTTTGACTAAACATGTAGGGCCATTCATCAACGCTTCCAGATTTCTATGCTGTAAATGGGAGGTACAGTTTATGAAAAGGCTGATATGTAAATGTGCAGGGTTAAGTAATAATCACAAACAAGCCAAAAACAATTACTAACAGAAAAAGAGTCTGAGCTCTTTGTTTTAGTCTTTGCTCTCCATACAAGATAAAGAAAATTAAGTGTTGCCTTATTATTAAGCAGGAGACATAAGCCGAACATAATGAATTCAATTCTAGCGAGTTCATTATTGAGACACCAAAGTGCCATTTAAATTGCTTTGAAGAAACAATTACAAAAAATAAATGTAGTATTCACAGCACAAATCTGCCTTATGGGGCTTTTTTAAGTGATGCGAGAAGAAGGCAATAAATGGTATTTGTGCAACTTTAACTGTTCAATATAGATCAGGTAGCAGTTTGTCTTTCCTCATTTTACAAATAGATGACTTCACCAGAAGAAGCAAAAAGGATATTTTAATTGTTCAGTCCTTATATCATTAACTGAAGGCAGAAGTTAGAAAATATAACAATTTACAGCAAATGTTTGTGAAAGCAGCAGCTAGAGCTTTACTATGACGGAAGATGGATCTAGAAGTCAATTAAAAACACCTGCAGACCCATACCACACTGCAGGACGCCGCCACGGGACCTGAGAATTTAAAACAACTGTGTCACAATAAAGAGGAACCACTAAAATGTGATTTCTTTCCGTTACATTACAGGTTTTTACCATCCACATGACAGAACAACGCTGTGCTCAGTGAGGTTTTAATGGTAAAAAATGCTGGATGCCAGACCTGCTCTGGAGGAAGTTGCATCCACAGTTTGGTCTTTAAATCAGCAGAAAAACAATATTCCACTCGTGCCTTGTTACAGTTCAGTGTGTGAGGTAAGGCAAATTTTTCCTGAGCACCACATTTAAATGCTCTTTTGTTTGTTTGTGTAAACAGCTCTAATGTGAAGTTTCTAGGGCTGTTCATGCTTGAGGCTCATGTGGAATAAATTTAGTCATCCTCTTTAGTCTCTGAGGGCCCACTGGGCCCCCCCCACCGCCAAATGAATGTTGCCTAAATGTGTAAACATGCTGGATGACTGCACCAACTGTGTGCGCCCCAGGCAAAATCTTAAAAAAACTATTCTAAACTAAAATAACAAAACAACAAAACCTAGAAGACAAGAATTAGAGGAATAACATTTGCTTTGAGGAGAGACTAAGCTGTAGAATGACGGTTATCCACGCCTCTACAACATGGCTATGCAAAGGAAGCTTCAACACAGATTATCAAAATCCTTTAAAAATCTTTACATCTTGCAGTTTACACAACCAGTTTCTCACAACTGCATAAAACAGCTGGCAAACTATATAATAACTGGGTTAAATTCTTAAAAAGCAACAGATAACGTGTTAAATGCCCGCTTTAATGGTAACGTGGAATAAGCCTGATGAGGAACGCTGGGGTAAACAAAGAAGCGGAGAACCACCATCAGGTTGCCCATTACTGCTGACTGGGGTTTTAGATTTGCACTGAGCCAGCTGACCATGCTTGCAGGATAAATTACTTATAAATAAGTCATTTAATAATAATGTAAACATAATATTTATTAACCTGCAACTCCATTATCTACTACAGTAATTCCCACCCTTTCATGCATGACGCTTTAAAATATCAAAATGCAAGCAGAACGGTGAAAAATTCGGTTTGGAATGGGATGTACGGATTAAGTGGTGCGTGTTTTCTTATAAATGCAAAAACAGCCTATATTTGTGTGACATAAAAGATTTTTCCTATACCTGTAAACATCTTGTGAGAACTTGGTTTAATCCCTTGAATTTGCATAAGAAAATAACCGTCCACACAAAAACAGAAATACCTGCTGCGCAAACACCGCAGAACTTTATTGACCAAAGGTGTGCAGCTCAGCAGCAAACACCTGTTATAATACTGATAAATATTATGCTTGGATATTTTTCCAGCACTGTAGTGGGAACCATAATGTGCAACAACATTTCAGGTTTTTTTGAGGACAGGTTTCCACAGCCCTGTCAGAGAATTCCCTCTGAGCCTCTAATGTTTGCCCTTTCTTCAAACAATCCTTCCTACAGTGCTAAAAGGAAGGTAATAATCAACCTTCAGACATAAATTAAGTTTTTATCCATGTTTGTATATGTAAAGTTCTTTTGTAAATCATTCTTGAGCAAAATCTGGTCATATTAAGTTTCCCACTCTTATTGAATGGAAAATTTAATTAAATGTTTCTCTACAAACCATAGGCATGCTGTTTATGTCACTCAGGGCTAGGCCTGGGCAATATGAACCAAATCTAATATCTCAATATTTTTTACCTGAATCACGATATACAATATATACCTCAATATATATTGTTTTGTCAAGTAACCAAAGAGACTGTTCTAATTTACAGCCTTCAGTGCTAAATACACTTTTATTAAGGATGAGCAGAACATGTGCATTAAAACAGCTGACTGACATTAAAGTAACTTTAAAATAAATTAAATTCACCTAAAACAAAATAAATGAAAAATACTTTTCAATAACCATAACAGAAATACAGCGATATTCCCTACTTCTATATTGTGTCTGATAAAGTCTCGATATATTTGAAAATCTCAATATATTGCCCAGCTCTACCCAGGGCATATTAATATGGCACATTCTCCACACGGGAGCACATCAAATTTGAAACTCTATTCTAATTTAAGTCACAGCCCAAAATAAAAATTAAAAAAAAGCAAACAGACTTAAGGAGAAAGCTTCTTGTGCAGTATGCTAATATCATTAGCTTCCTCCAGATACCATTAAATGTTTTAATTAGAGGCATGAGGGGAGTGATAGCCAGTGGTTACAAAGGTGGACTTGGATCTGCAGTCAAGTCCCCAGTTCTAGTCCCAGGCATCAGCAGAGATGAACCACTGTAGTAAGATTTAAATATAAGTAAAATGCAGCACCAGCATTTTCCAGTAGGACTAATAAAGAAAACATTGTTATTGTTCTTATAATACACTAACTGAACCTTTATATCCTCAGATGTGTGCATCCAGTGACAGTTATGGTGCAGGAGGCTCAAACAGAAGCTAACACTGACCCAAATAAACGAAAAATGCTAGTTAAGGCAGTATTTTAGGGATTACTATAAAAAAAATATGTCAAATATGTTTTCCCTGCAGTGACAATAAATTCCCGCTAAACTGTGTTACTCAAACTGTAACATGTATGACAAACCTGCTTTCAACAGAGTCTGAGATTAGAGAAATGCAATTTCCATAACTACATTCCTCTGGGAGGCTGATGGTTTTTTAGGCTCTGCATATATGAAGTGCAGCAGAACTAATAATATTTATTTCATTCCTCTTTCTTGACAAAACCTGCCACTCAGATCACCTAAAACACAACTCAACTTTAATCAGCTCCATCTCAGATTTAGGTGTGCCAGTGTAGAAGACGTTTGTTCCAGAACATACCAGCTTTCTGTGAATTTAAGCCGTCTGAACGTCTCTTCATGTAATCTAAACGTGATTTCATGATCAACTTTTAGAGAAACAGGATAACCACAACATATGTTGAGGTGTTCTCTGTTTTCTTGTGCAACATGGATTCACAAGTGAGCATAAATACACTGATTAGTGTGCTCTCATTAGTATCAACCCCAGTGGGATCAATTAGTTCCGTGTTTGTTGACCACATGGGATGAATCATTAATTCATTCCTCAGTAATAACAGTGAGCATGCTGGGATGCCCTGCTCAGCAAAGTGTGTTCACAGCTGCAGAGCACAGCACAGGTCAGAAATGAAATTATTGTGGAGTTATATCAAACTATTCAGATTGAATAATTAAGCTGTCACCAACTAGAAAGGCTCTCCTGTCCTCTATTTCCTATGATGGCATTATAGCTGGAGCTTGGGGACCAGCTGAGGCTACTCGTGCAACACCTTGACATTACACAGCAAAGCAAACTGAGTCATTTGAATCACAGATTAGTGGCAGCACAGAACTTGTAGAAACACCTCAATAACCCTGACTGATGTATCAAAGAGCTTTTCATTATTTCCTCCACTGTATAGCAGCATTCCTTTCCACTCTTTCTGTGGCAACATCAATGCAGGTGGACATTTTTTCCATTATTAGTGTGTGCTACTTCAGGTCTAAGTAAATACCTCTGTAGTCTGTGGTAAACTCTGCATAACATGAGGACAAAAGTGTGCAGAATTGTTCTGGGTCTGCAAACAGTGTCAGTAAAGCCATTTTTAGACTTGACTTTTTCATTGTGCTACTTTCAGAAATTTTGCTGATGTTCACCTTAAACTATATTAATCTAAAAGTGGCGCAGCAAAAAAAAGATTTTTTAAGAGTGTTAATTATATGGCAAGCTTACAATAACTTCTCTTATATTTCACCTGAGAGTGTGGCTTTTATCCAGCAGTGTTACGGTATTATGGTCCTATTAGCCATTTTCATTAGGCTACTCACAAAAAAAACCTCTGACTGTCAAACTGGTAATCCAGTACTTACTGTAAAAAAGCCTGAATGCAGAATTTCTGTAACAGTCTTTGAAGAGATAATCAGTTGCTACATGCTGTACACACTCGACCATCGGTGAGCATTGATGAACATGGTCTAGTAAACCAGCAGCTCAAGACATGATATATTTAACATTATCATTACTTTAGCCATGTATAAATATACTAGTGATGAGGCTGCAAAAGCTATCGGACGTGATGAAAGGGAAGCTAAAAGGCAGGGAGAAATACATGTCTCAGCACTGTACCTTCAAGCTTTTCTACAAAGTGAATCAAGTGCACTTTTCATGGTTCACTGCACCTCTTAAAAGCCTAAACTGATGACACCGAGTTAACTTGCTCACCTCCTGTTAGTGAATGTATACCAACTTGGCTGATGCCCTTTTAATGTAAGCACTGCAGCCCTGAAATTTACTAGACTACCCGGAGAAACTCCAAGTGTGAAGGTGAATGTCTGAATCTATCCAATCAAGTATTTCAAGGATTTAATTGTAACACATTAAATAACAGAATAAAGCCTCTGGGCACCACCCTTGCTAGAGGAAAAATTATATATATTTTTAAATAAATCAGTCTCACACGCTACTCATAGAGTTCTCATTTGAATTGACCACACAAGGAAACCACAACCAATGACCAGTTAGAATAATATGATATATTTATTTAACTATTCTACAAATAACATAAGATAAAATATGAACATTTAAAGACGGATTATGCTATTTTCCAACCTTAAAACCGTGAATTCAGGACTCCTTTTATGGTGGAGAAAAATCTGTTATGTGCATTTCTGGAGCCGCTGCTGTCCAGCAGCCCCCCAAGGCGCAAACGACCAGGACACGCAGCAACGGCGGGTCTTAAACAGAGGAAGGGTTTTAATCTGGAACCACACACATCACTTTTCCCTCACAGAGATGAAAGACAAGAACGTTCTAAGAAATGTTCATCATAATCAGTTTTTTTTCCATGGCGGCTATAAGCGGAGGAGGCGGAGACGCGACTTCCGTCAGCCTGAGATTAGTGGCGACAATTTTTCTGTTAGTAATTTATTCCATTAGGTTTCCATTTCATTCATTAGTCAGATTTAGTATTCAGTTTTATTATGAATAAAATAAAACATGCAGATGAATCTGAAATTCCCTTAAACGGAACATATTTAAACATTTTACATTACTTTTCCGAGTAATTAATTACTTTTATAATGCTGTAACTTCATTACTAACAGTGCTACTCTTTACAAGAAGTAACTAGTAACTATAATTATTTTTTTAAAGTAAGATGCCCAACACTGGTCATTTGTTAAGCAATAAAATTCCAAAGCAGGACTTTGTAGGTGTGTGTCTCTTCCTGCTGGGCCCTTTGTCCTGTCAGAATTCACTTCATAATCTTCACTACATCTACTTGAACCCATGTGTAATGAGGACTCAGGTACTTAAGACTTGATTTGGCACCTGTAGGTCAGATGCAACTGGAGGCTGTCAGGTTTTTTAGACACCTTAAGTAAAAGCTGAGTAGATCCAAAGGGACTGAGCCTTGATCTTTATGCAGCTGATTAGAATGTATGTAAACGCTGTAAAAGAAAAATGCAATCAGCAGAGTCTATCTGCGTTCAAATGATGGAATCAAATTGTGTGTGAGCCAGTTCTGCTGCTCAGGAGCTGAAGAGTCACAGATAACACAGATAACAGCAATGTAATTATGCTAAGGATAGCAGCTGCTGCAATGAGAAATCAAATGTTATCGCTAAAAAACGCAAACGGCTCTTTATTATCTAGATGCAGCTGAATGTATCATTCTAAGTAAGATGTTTGTTTTCTAACATTGCCCCATAACTTTACCTGCACAATCCTTTCTGTTTTGAGGATAAGTTAAAATGTCAAAGCTTGACATAAACTACTATAATAATGCCACAGCTGTTTCTATCCAATAGTAAAGAGCTGGATTCAGTGCCTTGTGGAACTCCTGATCATGGTTTTCAGGCAAATGATAAGGGGAGTAAAACAGGTCTTTACAGCTTTCTAAATAGCAGGAGCAAAGACTGGTGGCTGTACTGCTACCACATCTTTCTTGATTTATTTGATGCCTTTCTCAATGCTAAGTGCTAACCATACAGTGTGATATTATACCACACTTTGTTTTAATGCATCACTGATAGACAAATAACTCCTCCTGAGTCCTACATATAAGTTAAACACAAAATCTAGCTCTTGCTCAGGTGTTAAAGAGGTATAACCATCACTTTGGATTTGTTCCATATAGTCTTCAGTAAACCTGAAAGCTCGCTGGGCTTCTCTATAAACAGTGACCATTTCCCACAGCCTCCCCCTCCCAGTCACAGCTGGTCATTGTTTGTTAAATCTAACATTGTTCTCAGCCATTTAAACCTTGTAAACAAGAATAATCCCAGTTTATAAACAACAAAACTCAACTACAATTACATCACAAATGAACAACTAGGCCTTGAATTTAACAGCTTCACAAGTACTTGCACTGAAACTGTCCTCAGTAAAAGAAATAGTCCCCTTGTGTTCTACAATTTGTTTACCTTGAACAGCTGATTACAGATGGCCAAATCCTCTGCTAGCATTGAAAGGAACCTGTTGCACAGACATCACAGACTTTGCTCCACCTTCTCATTTCTCTTTTCTTCACCACTTACACTACGCTCAAACTTAAAGCGAAAAGGCCAAACGGATATCATATTCATCTACAGAGACGGGAGCCATTCCATCTTCCACATGTGACATCAATAATACCCATAATCATCTGTGATGTAAGCAATGATGGTGGAGTACGAGTAGAAGGATTTCTCTAATACTTCTAAAACTAAGTAACACACTGGCTTCAGACAGCAGTTAAAAACCTGGAAGATTTTCACCAACTTCGTTAGTGATGAAGACTGATTATGTGAGTCATGGGCAAACACAAGACAGAGGGCATCAACAGCGGCTGAGAGACAAAACAATGTTTTGACAACTTGAAAACTAACAATAATTTGTCATTTGCAATCAGCAGCTAAAAGGTCTGCATTTACTGTCAGAATTTATTCCCGCCTCCTCTACAGGTGATCTTCATTCTTTGGGAAAACTCGCCTGGTGTGCTTTAAAAGCAACAGAGGTGGGTGTTTGCCAATCATACAAAGCCATCCATTCAAGTGACGATCTAAAAGCCAGTCCACCTCCTCGCAGACTTCATCACCTATTTGCCCAACATGATTCACCAGCATCTCTTTACCACCAGATTCCTTTTTTCTTTTCTGTCATTTTCCATTTGTGTCTTTCCATTCGCATCTCTTATGCGCTAACAAACTTAGCTTTTGACTGATGCTAAGATAATTTTTCACTCGCCTTCTTTACTTTTTGTAAACCCAACCTCTCATACTCTAACTTAACTTCTCGCCCCTCGTACCCACACAGCTGACAGCATAGATATGTTAGCCAGTAGCCAAAACTCAGTAACAGTTAGTTTGCAGTGCAACTTGTTAAGATTTGCAGGTGAATTCCAGGATGAACATCAGTCTCTGAAGTGTCAACTAATGGGTTCACCACTTCTTTAACTCTGAAATAAAGGAAACACAAAGACAGGCACAACAATAAAGGCACCTGTTAGCTGTTGATTAGAATCAAATCAGGTGTGTCCCACAGATGATTAATCAGCGTCGGTATGACTGCTAGGACCCATAGTATATAAAAAAAAAAAAAAGGTACATTTAATGAAACTAGATTGTTTTCAGTGTTTTGGCTGGTTTTGGTAATATTAGACTTGTTGACTCCAATCTACTTCTCATTTATTTCCTCAGCGACAATCATCATGATGCTTTCACTGTTTAAAAAAAACTTGTGCTAATAATAAACCTCTTGCCGGATTTGGCCAGTTGAAGCTTGGACAAGGAGACAGGGGTGACAACTGCTCTCTGTTGTCATGGCGACCTCCTTTCTTTGGTTTTAGTATGATCATTAAACAATGACTCGACGGCTTCCAATTTAGCTCGTGGCACAGATTTGTGCTTCACAGACAGTTTGTTGAGAGGTTTGCGAAAAAGTGATTCATCAGGTATTTTTATAAAATTAAATGTTTTAAAAAGCTAAACATTTGCATGGGGCCTAAGAGGCAAAAATCAAGATGGAGGAGATGAGTCTGCTGATTCTGTGAATGGATTTGAGAATAAAAAAAAACATTGATGATGATGCGGATGGTGTGTTTTAACATACTAACTTTTTGCATTGACAGGGTTCCACACCTGCACTTTATTTGTTTTTCCTGCGTTGTACATAAACGTGGCTGGTCTAGTGGCTCTCTGGTTCTCTCTGTATCTGCTCCTCCTCTCCGTCTCCTGTTCTGAGAATCATGACGGCTGATGGCGATCAGCTTTTCTGTCAGAAGTACTGTCTCTGTAGTAGTGTTTGTTTATCGTTCAGGTGAGAAGGAGGAATCTAGCGGTTAACGGTTCACACCAGCACATATTTACCAGAAAGCATTGTCTTTCGCAGGACCCTTATCAAACAAAGTAGCCAGCAAGTGGTAGAAAGGATTTACACTTCAGCTATGCAGGGGTGGGTCTAGAAAAGTTCTGAAGGGGGGCCAGGCAGGAGCACTAGCAAGGAAAAGGGGGGCACAAGTGAGATCTTTGTGCTTTTAGCCAGATCATCAGTTTCATCAGTTTCTTCATCAATATCAGCTGTTTAACTTCATTTGTCAATATCTGGTGGTTTTATGAAGTGTAGATGGTTGGTCAGATGATGATGATTGAATTCTGCATTATGATCTAAAATTTAGTAGAGATGATGCAGAACAACAAATAGAAGTACATTACATACACACATACATACACACACACACACACACACACACACACACACACACACACACACACACACACACACACACACATACATACATACATATACATACATACATATATACATACATATATATATATACATATATACATATACATATATATATATATATACATATACATACAGTCATGGACAAAATTGTTGGTACCCTTCGGTTAATGAAAGAAAATATCACAATGGTCACAGAAATAACTTGAATCTCACAAAAGTAATAATAAATAAAAATTCTATGAAATTTAACCAATGAAAGTCAGACATTGCTTTTCAACCATGTTTCAACAGAATTATTTAAAAAAATAAACTCATGAAACAGGCCTGGACAAAAATGATGGTACCCTTAACTTAATATTTTGTTGCACAACCTTTTGAGGCAATCACTGCAATCAAACAATTCCTGTAACTGTCAGTGAGACTTCTGCATATATATATATATATATATATATATATATATATATATATATCATCTGTGTCAGCATGGTGAAAAAGCTCCCAAGCTCCTTTTGAACAATAATACAAGCCATTGTGGTTTCACATACTACGGCTCCATCTGCAAGAGTCTGCTCGGGGCTGTCGCTTTGCTTAACAAACTGACCAATCTAACCTCATCATCCCACGCAGCCTTATAAAATCAGCCCAGGCAATGTGCACGAGAAGAAATTGAGAAATTACTAAATGCTTAAAGTACATCTACACAGAAATCTTGACTGAAAAAAAGGGGGAAAAAATTAAAGCTGTGATATTTGAGGCAAAGAGGGAGATAAAACACTAGGAAAATGCTGTGGTACATAAGCCGCCCACTCGGGCAACAGACGAGCAGCATTTCTCAATAAATCAGCTTAAGGGAGCAAGAGGAGTCATCAAGCATGCAAAAAAAAAAAAAAAAAAAAATACATGTGCATTTATATTTTCAGAAATGTGCAAATCCAACCAAACACACACGTCACCACATTACGCTTAGAAAAACAAATGCGTATGATGTATGTGGCCTTCAATGGTTTTGACGTCACACATGGAAATAACCAGCATAACTGGGCTGGAACCAATTTGCTACACTAATTTAACCTTAAACTATTTTATATTCTCCAACAATAGAGTGTGGCATACACGGACTACTTTGGTCATTGTCATGAGGTAATGTCAGAACAGATACACTAAGACAGAGAAAAAAGCTCCAGGGAAAATGTGTTGCTGATAATCCTAATGAGCACAAATATTTCATTCATTGTGGATGTCACTGTGTTCTTCACTTACTCCCTGTGAAGGCGATCCAGCGGGCATATTTGGTGGCTTCTCGGCGCCAGTGTGATGCCACCAGCAGCCCACAGGTGACTGTGAGGGATATGATGCCCATGATGATGAAGAAAAGTGTGGTGACCCACTCGGGGGGCAGCCGTGGTGGGATGCAAGTCCGGTCTCGTCCGTGGATGGTCTGACACTGCCGGACTAGACCAACTGTAAGAGCACCTGCAAGAAGATTAAAGCTGATGAAGCAATCACATTGCTCTAATTCATCATTCATACTGAAAAGCCTGATGACAGACAGGTTTTACAGTCAGGGTGACACTTTCTCCTCTGAACCAGAAGAGCAAAACAGACGGAATCACCTGAAGCTGCTTTGTATTGTGTATAATGTAGACAGAGTCTTATCTACATGAGAACTTCAAGACTTCTGGTGAATCTAGTAGTGTGTAAGCTACAAATCAGTTTAGTATGAACACAAGAGCTACACCCCATGTAGTGTGAAAAATGCTGAAAATCTTGCAGTATGACCTTGGTTTAAAAGGTTTAGTGCAGCACAACTTTAAGGCCCATTTATGCTCTGCACTAATGACGCAGGTCTGTTTCCAGGTTTCTTGCAGATGCATAGCACCACTGTAAATTGTGGGGACAGCGTTGAGCACTATAGCCAAGGTGAACTCAGTATGACAGTGGCGTTTGAAACTTACATACCCATTTACGTATGTAAAGGGAGTATAAATGGGCCTTTAGACTGTATGATGGATGAAAGGGTCCACTGTCTGACGTGAAGGAGAAGTGCTTTAAATCACCACCACTGAAGGTCACAAAGTGCCGCCTCATAAATATCTATTCCTTTAATAGATTCCTGTTTTAAAAATATCAATTTCTTTAATGAAAAGATTTTTTCCCTCAAGTTCCAGATGACACAATGAGCACAATTGCATGAAAGGAAATACTGAACAGCTGCGCATTCAACTAAATAGACTGATAGATGTTGGTATTTATTCTAAAACATCCCAAAACTTAAAACACAATAACTTGCTGTCAAATCAAACACAAACACAACTTCTACATCATCATGAAGCAGCTACAGAAAAAAAAAAATCCTCTTTTCCCCCCATTTTCAACATGGAGGAACATTTCTCTGCTTTTGATCTAAATGTCAGACATCACCCTCCATCTTTACCGCTGATTCGTCAAGCCTGAATACACCAGAGAAGATAAACTAAAAATGAGAAAGAAAAAAAAAGACCAAAAACAAATAAAGGTTTTAAAGGTTTCATATTTGCAAAAGACAAAAAAAAGCAAAGCAGGATTTGTCCCAAAATTATTTCACAGGCGTACGGACAGGAAAAACCACAGCAGCTCAACAGACACCAAAACCAGAGAGGAAAAGATGAAGGAGAAGGATAAGCCCATGTAAAATGTCAACAAATCAACAGTGGTCATCATTTTTTCATGGATTTCCACACTTGTGTAAAGAGCAAAAATGAAATCAATCTTGCCAGTTAGTGAATGCATCTCATGCAGCTGTGACGCTTGCACAGTTATCACTTCTTTAAAAAAAGATCAATGTCTCTGTAAATACACATGTCCAAGCTGCCCATACTCAGTCACAACCCCCAGCTCTTACAATCCACTCTCTACATCTTTCATCCTCTAAGTGCTCTGTTGAAGATCAAGGAGAGTGCAAGTGCACATCTGCACCGAAAACAAGACTTAATGTTCCACTGTACTTATCCATCATTAATCAAGACAGGAAGACAAACAGATTCATGCATCAAAGTGAGTCATGAGCAAATGTTTGGCAGAGTGAAGGCCGGTACTGCAGGAGCAGAACCAGGCTCCTGCAGTGCTGCCTCTCTGGAGGCAAGCCATTCAATCCGAGCACATCCTCAAGGGGATCGTCTACCTGAGTAAGCAGAACAGCGTCACACTGCTCAGTACTTTGCTGATCTCGGATCTCTGGGAATCAGAAAGGGGCTCTAAAATATACTGCAGGGGTGGGAAGTGCCTTTTTGAAAAAGGTTTGTATGCTTGGATTATGTGTAGCCGGTTCAGAAGACAGACAAGCTGTCACACAGCTCATGTTTCTAGTCTAACAACTGGACAGAGCCAGTAATGCACCCACACTGGATGATTAATCAAATCTTCAAATCCACTCCATTTTTTTATTGATTTTTTTTTTTTTACTTTTACTGTTTCTGCTTTTATATTTGTTGCTGTTTATCTTATGCTCCTGATAACTATTAAGTACTTTGGTCAACTTCAGTTATTTTTTAAATGTGTTATACAAATTAAATTGATCTGATTTACACCTAGAGCTGATAAACACATTTTTATTGTCAGTTAAACATAAAAAATATAATCTTGAAAAAAACAAATAAGATGAGATAGGTTGGCTAACAAAATTTAAAATGTAGTCTTCTTTGTGCTGACACCAAGGACACGAATTAAAATGTCTCAGTCCGAGGAAAGAAACTACTCCTAAATCTGGAGGTAGAGACAGATACTTCTGAAGAGCAGATGGAGGAAGAACAGGATGTACCTGAAGTGGGTTTTATCTTTTGCCATGTGCTCAAACTTGACCGGGTAATTGTGACTGTAATTTTTATTTTAACCTTCATACACCCACATTTTACCCTTTTTGCTTTTTACAAGAATGTGAACTCAAGGTGATACAACCAAAAAAGTTCAAAACAAATTAATCAAACAAAATAAAAACAAAAAAGGTAGGGATATTGCTGGTTGTGACTCCCCAGTATATAGTCTATGGATATGCATTTATTCAAACAGTCTCTTCGGTGTCATACAACATGCACTTGTCAACAAAAATATCTTCTTTCAATCTGAGAGCATAGGTCATTTTTAATTTGTATAAATTTCAGCAGTAATTCTTCTACAGACACTGGACGTTGTCTGGGCCAGTTTTCTTGGCAGCAATCAATAAAATCTTTGTCAAGTTTAGGTCAATATACACAACACATTTTTATAATACCAAGGTAGATAGTTTTAAAAGTCTTTAGTATCTGATAGCCCAGAATTTTGCAGATAACACAGTTGACATTTCTCAGAGATCGTGCAGTTTCAGATGTTCCCAAAACACATATATGACTCATTTTTATTATTTTGTTGAATTAAAATTTAAAGATAAGATCGATATAAATCCTGTCTAATTTGGAGGATCATTCAACATAGTTAGCTTTACAAAGATCAGTTAGTTGCCTGGTTACAGTTACACCATGGTATTCCAGTTCAGTTCACACTTGGTTCGAACCTCTTCAGACGGAGTGAAGTTGAAAGACAATATCTGGGTTTTAGTCACAATAATTTTAATTATATGTTCAGCAAAAGTATGAATTTATCAGGGGTATAAAAGTAAAGAGACTTTTGAGTCTCTTTAATATAGCATCGTCAGCAAACGGATTAATAACACGTTTTTTCCCTTTAATATCTATTCCTCTCACCACCTCAATCATGTGGAATGGCCTGTGCCAGCGGTTCGATATACAGAGCAAAAAGAAGGGGTGAGAGATCACCCCTTAGCCAGTGTCTCTCTAAAAGCATTTGCTTAGTTAAACTACCATTAACTTTAATTCAAGCTGTAGGGTTATACTAAAAAGATTTAATACATGTGACTACGAGATGGCACACAAAACACTCGTCGGATTTACCTACAGGGTCTCATAATACTCCCTAAATGTTTCTTCTATTTCTGGACCGGGTTTTTTTGATTAAACCGAGCCTTGACTGTGGTATGACTCTTCCGTCAGTATGAATTATTTGAAGAAGTGTGAATACATCATCCAAACCTCAGACTGAAGAACTCTACAGGTGTCAACATGTCCTAAATATCCTTCTGCATTTGCATCAACACCTCCCTGATATTAACTAGACTCTCTAAATGGATCGCGATGATGTTTTGAGCAGTTTGGGGGTAATGCTGGAACACGTCAAGTTTCCAGGAGGAACAGAAAAATGCTGTGCACTCAGACTTAAAATTAGCATCCAAGTTAAAAGCTGGAAACTCAAACTAGCATTATTTCAGCTATACTGAAGAAATACATGAATGCAAAGTAACAGGTTACAAGCAATGTTCCCTGTCAATCAGGCAAACTGTAAACAAATACAAGCCACAATTCTAATAAAATTCCTTTTAAAAAATAAAATAAAATAGTAACTTTTTTTCTGTAAAAAGTTACTTAAACAATTTAATCTTGCTTATCTAAGTGCTGCAGCTGAAATGGGTAATGTATTGCACTGTTATCAGCACAATAATGTTTAATGAGTAGTTAAACAACATTACCACAAAGCTAATTCATTGAAAAGGCGAGCCTTTGTGGACAACATCACAACAGTTCAACAGTGCCTCGGTAGGTGGGTGGAGACAAGTATGCAAACTGGAATGTCAAAAGGAGCTAAATGCAGTACTTGGTTGGGCTGCCACCCAAATCTAGACATTTTATTACTCGTTAGTTATACCCTTTGTGTACAATGAATATGATGCTAAGGCACTTGTACCTAAACTGAGGAGCCAAGCCTGTGTGACTCAAGTGTTCTTGTTGGGCCTGTGGGTGTGGAGCGCTGCAGGCTTTCCAGAGGAAATCCTGTCCCCCTTTGTAATATGCAGTGAAAGCGCTGCCTTAACAGTAACAGCCATACAGAACTCACACAGCTCACAGACAATACCAGTGGTCCAAAAGAAACAGCTCTAGAGTCTGTGGATGGTTAAGTTATAAAAGTCGGGGCTTTGTGTCTAACAGGCGGAGAAACCTCCGTCTTTGATCACCTACACAGAAATACTGTGAATTTTAGAGCAGACAGGAAACAACTTAAAAGCATGTTTTCCTGCCTTGAGTTTAATATTATTCCGTTGTGCCAGTGCATTTGTCATTTATGCAATAAGTGATAAAACAAAAACAACAACGAAAAAGTGGCACCTGAGAGGCTCACAGCTTATTCAACAGCCTATTTCTAAAGTCAGCAAGGGCAACTCTTAAATAAAAGACTGAGAGGTAAGCAAGATAGAGAATGCAAAGACCGAAGCTGGGAACATTAGGGAAAAGTTGGATAGCTGCAGTTAATGGCACTGGTTTATGACCATTTCCCCTGGATCCTCTGACCTCCTGCTGTTTTACTGGCTCTCTGAGGAATTCCTGCCATACAACAGGCAGTCACGCTATGTTACATGGACACAGGTAAACAATTCAACATGCAGAAACTGCTATAGTCCTAATTTCATACATTATCAACCAATAATGTTGCATTTGTGATGCATAATTTCCAATTTCTGCCCACAGAGAACCTCCATCATGGCCCCAGTTCACACCAGGCATAATCTGATAACAAGTGGACATAATGAACCCACTCATGACATGCTGAGGATACAATGAGATATGACAGCTCAGATCAAGTTTGGAGGAAGTCAGCCACATTGTTGCAGTCTGAAAGTGTCCTGAGCTACTTTCAAGACCACCTACGTATTTAATGTTCTGTTCAAAACAGGGTTTTCACTAGTATTTGTTTCTTACTGATTTACTAACCTTAAGGGAAAAAAAACTATTTGGGGTAATGCAGAATTAGTACAGAAAAACTTGTTCCACTTGTTTGCATTCATTTCACCAAAGTCAATGAACACAACAGTGTTGTGTGCAGCACCACAAATGGTGCTCATTAGCTCTCCATGTTTCTGTATATGTAGCACAAAATTAGTATCTTCATGTAACATTGCAGAATGTATCATGAAGCATTACCAGGATGGTGTGGGGACATATTTGGAACATTACAAGAAGTTCATGAAAGTACAACAGGCAGCAAAGTTAGTTTTACATCCAAATATCTGCAGACATATTGTGTATGAAAGCCTTTGCCTGTACTATACCATCAGATGTGTGCTCACGCAGAGATCTCCAAAATCAGAAATAAGTCTTGTTTTATTTTTTTTACTTCTCGCCTCTTGAATTTAATACACATCTGAATGTTTCTCAAAATATAACTACTACCGCGACTTGGGAGTTCAAACGTGGGTTCATCTATGAATCTATAACTATGTTTATATCGCTACGTTTACTACAGCATGTTGCAGAAACATCAGATGTGCAAATAATGTTCTGCTTGTTGTAAACAACTGTGAGATGCACCACATTTTTATTTGCACATAGAGCAGGAAGTGAGATGCGGACATTCAAGGTTATATCTAGTAAAACCTTTTTCCATAAGCATTTAAATGCTTTTATCAAAAACAGCTTATAGCATAAGCTTAAATGTTGCATGTATCATATTTGATACACACAGTTTCTGAGACATTTTGCATCACTTTATGGTAAAAACTTTGTTCAAATCCCTGTTGTACACAATCTGATACTTGTTTTCTGGCTCTGAGTGGATACCTTTTGCACTACAATAATTCTGACATATCACACTGTACAATATATATATATATATATATATATATATATATATATATATACACACACATACATATATATATATGCATTTTTCTTTTTAAATGGACAAACAAAGACTTCAGATGAAAAAAAATTTAAAAACAAAAAACGTTCTCCCTACCTTTCCTTGGATCTGGCTTTATAGGAATAACGTGACAATTCTTAGTCTTACTATAGTAGCAAGTAGTCTGAGTACTGAGTACGAGTGAATGATGAGTAATAATGATGATAAGTTAAAAATTACTTAGATCCTCTCTTTTTAGTGTACAATAACACGTAACCTAAGAGTTTAGGGAAGGCAACCAGCTCCTGGATACAGACTTATATTCAATATAGCAGATATGACTACAGTGTAATTAAACACCCAGAAAGTAATTTAACACATTTTCAAAAATAAAAATCCATTTCTTTTAAACTAATAAGAAAAAACTGTAAATGTGATGGTAAGACTGAGGCTCAGAGTCAGAGCGGGCTGTGCTGTGTAAAGGTCAAGTTTAGCTAAGAGTCCCTTTCACTCTGCACTGAAAATGATGCAAAGCCACAGAGTTGTTGTTCATGAACAGAGAGAGGAGACTAAGGGACTATACTATGATGCTGGAGTAGTGGTTTATGAAATTAAACTAAATTAAATTAAAAGTCAAGGTAAAATCCAGTTTCATCCAAGTCGATTCCCTTGTTGCAAGGCCGTATCACCATGGAAACCTGTGCTAAAAACTCAACCTGCTGCAAAGACTTTAAAAAGTTCAAACTGTTTTTATTGATCATTTTAGAGCCTGCAGGGCAGAAAATAAAGTTTGAATTTGACAAAAGTCCAACTAAATGTCTCCAGTCCCGTTTATGTGTGAATCTGCATTTTGTGATCATCTCATTTGGCTGCTAAAAACAATAACAAAAACACTTTATGCCTGGTTTAAGCACAACTCTGGTATGGTTCATTTTATAGAAAATAATGGGCCAATTCTCCCTTTGGAGGCCCTGCTCTTTTTTACGCCCCCATCATGCCCTGGTACCCTGCAGTCAGCTCTGCTCGCTATGATCAAAACACTCCTCTCACCATGTCTTGGTCCAAATGAGAGGAAATGAGCACCATGTCTGCTCAACTGTGGCATGATTATGCTGTCATTAGTGGAGCACAGTGGGTGCTGATGTTTGGAAGCTCAGGAGGGATGAGTTAAAATGGCCTCTGAACTGTGGTGGGTGGTAAGTAGGTAAGCTAGAGCAGCCAACAGCTGCTTCTTCTACAGCTGGAGGCTTTTACAGTGCCCACTTTTATTGCAGGGGTACTGGAGTTCAGCTGTGCAAGGACAAAACTGCTAAAAACAAGCCACATAAACTGATTATGCAGACAGAAAAACTAAAATATGTATGAAAACAATAATTCATTCAGCTGTGGTCAAGCGGAGAGTTGTGGAGCAAATATTTCCTCTTGATTACATTTCTGCTCAGTAAATAAAGTGACAGGAAACCTTATTAAAAAAAAGGTCAACAGTCAGTTTTAAGTTTTGATGCCTTAAATTCTCAAATGAGCCCAAAAATTTGATAAAATGTGCATTCCTATAAGATCCTAAAACATTAACATTGTAAGAAATTGGAATATGCAATAACTATTTAAGAATATTGCTTTAAAAAAAAAAAAAAAAAAAAAGGAAAGGGGTGAAGTAATACATTTCATGTTTTTTGGGTATTAATACCATTAGATTTTGAAGGTATTATACTGACTGCATCTCCTAAACTTCAGTGTACCTATTGATGAAATATCTTTATTGTTTAAATATTAAAATATATCTAAATAAAGGATTAGGAATATTAACTGTTTGCATGTTTACATCAGCACCAACAAGCAGCCTGAAGAGATTTTACAATTATAACTACATGTACGTCACTAGTCCATATCTAGCAGACTTAAAACACCACAGAAGCAGCAGAAACTCCAAGCAAGTCAAACTTAAATTAAAAGTTAAACATTGCTTGGAGTCCTTTATTGAGCTTTTTATTTTTTCTACCTGGAAAACCAGAGAGTGCATGATAGACACTAGGACTGGTCAATATCTCAAGATTTTTAAATATATCGAGAATTTGTCACACGCAATATAGAATGAGAGACTATTATTTATATCAAAATAGCTTGTTTTGAGTTAAAAGCTTATCGTTTTGCATTATGCACAACTGTATTTTTGTTATGGTCATTGAAAAGTATTTAATTAATTTTGTTTTAAGAGCATAGAACTCCCAGAACTACAACAATGTTCATAAGGCTGAAGTCCCTCATCAACATCAGCTACGTTCTCATGTAAATTAGTGCTATTAATGCTTTCCTGGAAGAACCACATTCACCTTCCGATCTAACTTACAGCTCCAGCGTTGTAGGTTTTTACCGATTCACTAAAGGAAATTATATTTATTATGAAATATAATCTTGTACACCATCTGCATTTTTAGATCTCTGATAGCGGAATGATTTCACACAGCAGCTGGTCGATCAGCTGATATACTGATACATAAACTACAACCCCAGATGTTTTAGGTGCAAAAAAAAACAGCAATAAATAAATGGGCTTTATATGCATTTCCATGAATAAAGGTTTCTCAAATCAGGAGCTGTGTTTCAATAAATCTATCAGCTCCGCAGAATAATTCAGTCCATATATGAACATCTACAATCTTGCAGGTTTTCAGCAGGACCTGGTCTAGCGTGCTCTGGATGTCAAAAGAAAAAAAATTCCATAAAAGTACCTGCAAAGACACGTGCACACACTCCCACCAGCAGACAGGCAGAGCGCGTGTGTCGGTAAATATGTGGCGTAAATAACAGATAACAACCAGACTTCACAAATTTACCCTCTATCCTGCCGATAAAACTGGCGTAGTTTAGTTTGATCATAGTCTTAATTAACGTTTACTGCTATTCATCAAAGTCTCTGCTTTATCGTAGCAACCTGTGATCCAGCGCAGATTTAAACTGCAGCTGGATCTCTCGACCACACATTTCCCAAGACCCAGCTCTGCTTCGGATTGATTATTAATGTGTTTAATTGAGAGCAAAGCTGCATTCATCTCACACTGTTGGTAGATGAACTCAAAGTGACAAAAATCCACATTAGCGCGCATTAAGTGATTAAATATTCTTTTACCGCAAAAACTCTCCAAGCCACATATCTGGCACGGTGCCGGAATATTTGAAGCCCTGTGATCATATTTCCTCTGTCCTTTACAAACTAAATATTAAAACTAGTTTTAATGAAAACTCATGTAGTTTTAGGAAGCCAGGGACGAGCAAGGCTTCATGATTTTATGTGACAAAGTTGTTGAATATGCTAAATTTACAAGGGTCAAAATGACCGTCTTGGCCGTTCTAGTGTTAAATGGATCTAATGTTTACAAAATAAAGATTTTCATCAATATGTATTTCTTTTGTGTTCAGTACTGACTGCTCTTTGGGTCCGAAAACTTGCCTGAATACCAGATTTGAATGACAGTAGGTTAGTAAGTGAGGTGATTAATGATGCGTTTCAGGTGTGTCTGAATTCCAAGCGGCCGAGAATATGTGACGTCATTACCATGAAGTAGCCGTTGCGGCTGCACCAACTTAAAAAAAATGGACACCTCCAAAATAGCCAGTTTGTAAGCATCTACACATGGCATATAAAAACTAGAAAATCACAAACACACTAAAGATGTGCACTTTGAGAACAGCAGCCAATTTTGGAGATAATGATTAATAAAGCACACATATTGATGCAAGTTTTTGCAAACTTGCTGTAACGACGGAAATATCGATAACTCGCTTAAACTGAACAGACACAAAATATATTATAAAGATTTTTAGTAAAGACAACAATGGACTACAAGTGTTACTGGGTGCAGCCATCTTTAAATCGGATATCTCGGGGTCCTCTGAAACTTGCAAGTTTGTCATTTCTGGCGAAAATTCCTCAGAATTCCAGATTCTGAGGATAATTTGAACGTACAATAAGTGTGGTAGAGGGAGGGGCTGCAGGAGGAATTTAAAATCTGGTATAGAAACTGGTAATTTTAGTGTTAATTTAATATACAGCTACTTTAACTCAGTCAGCTGTTTTAATGCACATGTACTGCTGAGCCTTAATAAAAGTGTATGTAGCGCTCAAAGCTGTAAATTACAACAGTCTCATTTGGTTAGTTGACAAAAAAAAATTATATCCAGATATATGTTGTATATCGTGATTCAGGTAAAATATAGACATATGAAATTTAGTTCATATCACCCAGCCCTAACAGACACTCATGTGCACTAACAATTAGCTCTGATGATGCAAAGAGGAACAGTAACTTTGCTCTGTGGTAAAAATGCTATTACAATAAATCAAAGTCTGCTTATCAATTAAGATTTAGTCCAAGATGGAGTTGTTCATTTAATGATGGCTCGACCCTGCATCTGCCATCCTGCTGGAGCCAAAGGATGAGTGGAATAAGCAGCAGGTGCGTTTAACACATTACAGCTGCAGCTTTCGAAGTGTAATATTTCAGTTTTATATTCAGTAACCATATAAGATAATACTTAATGAAATTTTCTTTTCCTAAAACTGGTAAATGCTTCCATCTCTCCTTAAGCTAAGCTAAGGTATCTGTCCTTGTCTGTCAGTCAGTTTTTAGGTAAACTGCAGATCAGAACTGCTGTCACTGTAGCTGGATGATAATGGCTGGCCTGGTTTCAGTTGCTCTGTAGTAATGATACTGTGTGCCCTTGTGCTTTGAAAAGGGATACTTAAAATAACACAATTTAATAGTGTCCTATTTCATCTATTTTAGGCTGTGTCAGATTCAGACTATAGCTCCAGTAGCAGGTCTTGAGCACTTGTTACAATGTGCTACAATTTCACCAAATAAAAAAAATAAAATAATAGCATGATGAGATCAAGATGATCCAAAATACCATATCTTCAGATGGTGAGTCTTGAAAAACCACACCCATTGCCTTGTGATCTCCATTAATATGTGCATTAATATGTGCATTTTTATGAGCAGTAGCTCATAAAAATGCACATGCTAAAAAATGAATAAAGAATGATCACAGTAATTTCAGGTTATAGTTATGCTGTGATGGCAAGCTGATAAGCTTTACAGACAGAAGAGGTGGCGGTGTTGCAGAGAATCACAGATTGTGTCCGACACTGCTGTAACAATGGCTTTGCCTCGAAGCTCTGCACAGAAGATCAGCTTTAATGTACATTTCCAGAATATATTCTGCTACAGCGAGAACAGCATCATACATTCACATTGAGTGAAGTTGAATGGCAGCAGTGCCATCTTTACTTTTTCAAAGGGATTTGGTTTTACGTGAATAAAATGGAACAATGGTGTGAACGATTGAAGGAAAAGGCAATCTGTGATTTTCTGTATCATCATTTCTGGTGGTTTACTTAAACTCCATTAGCCCATAAAACAGCACAGATCGAAACAACCTTGGTGGTGAAAGCCTCAAACACTTTGAGCATAGTCAGCTTTCATCAAAGCTGACTGCCCAGAGGACTACGTCTGCTTCTCAATGATCCGAGTACAAAGTCAGTCACGTCCAAAGACGTCAAACAGGAGGTCCTACAACAAGCACTGGGCCCTCTGATAAAACAAGAACAAAGCTGGAGACCATAGGTCAGCTGATTCGGAGTCATCAGAGAATCTTGCTTTATATTATATTAAAAAAACAAGGTACAAATATCTGTAAAATGGACAGGATAAAAACAAATGGAAATGACCTATAATAAATAAATTCGAAAAAAATGTAAGCAATCAATGAGAAATAGATCTCTTAAAAGGTCCAAGCTGTTTGAGCAGCATATCAGCAGTAAAAGATGGCTAAAATTACTAACGTAAGTGTTAAAATGAGGAACAGAGCTAAATAGAAACTGTGAAATTATCATACCGCATATAACCAGCTTATATAACCACACAGATACATATCATCTTATCAGAGGAAATATCAAGGTTTCTAAAGGTTTGCTGAGTGAAATCACGAGCTATTATTAGAGATCTAGTTCTTATCTCCTAAAGAGGCACGCTTTGTTGGTTAAAAATCCTCACCTCATTTTATAGGTGTGAAATTTGCAAGCAGTGAACAACAACCCAATGGTGATGGAGGATATTTATCTCCTGCGTTGCATAGACTTTGCCCTGAAACTGACTAGAATTGGTTATATTTAATTTTACTTGCCTTATGCTGGGCATAAAAATGACCTTACAGACCAAAGACCTATATAATATAAACACAGAGGGTCTAATAATAAGCTAGGTAAAATATTCTGAAAGCAGTGAGGAAAAAAAAAAGGGGGAGAATAAGACAAATGTCTGTGGTTCATCACCTCCACACCTCAAAACCATGACAGGACAAACCATGTTCATTAAAGAGAAAGGGCTGTGAGGGGGAATGAGAAAGGTAACAGTAATGCAAAAGCTGCTTGCTGTACAACTTTCGTTCTTACAAGCATGTTTACAAAAACCACAATACTGAAGCTTTAAAAATACCAAAGGTTCAACTTTCAGCACATGCAGGTACAAAAACTGAGGATCTGAGGAACTGGACCCATTATGCAATACAACTAAATGTCCACAAACTGTGGACAATGTTCCCAATTTATATGCAACATATTACTGCTTTCACATAGATTACTTATATCGTTGAGCCAACACAATCTAGATGTGTAGCGATGGATGATGAACCCTCCCTGACCCACTTACTAAGCTGTCATTGTACAAAGGGAACAAAGAGTAGCAGCTGTCTGCCAATAGACTGAATGTGCTCTCAGGACAAACACAAATAACATAGCACGTGCTTTATTCAACATCAGCATGGACGCCATTAATACGCACCTTTGATTCCTTATGTGCACACCAACTTCACTGATTACAAGAAAGTCACATCTAATGTCAAGTCATCTGTACTGACACAGAAATGCTTTAACATTTAGCACTTCGACAAAGCTACTGATCAGTAAGTCAATGTATAAACAAAAGGGGGTAAATAATGATTATTTTCACTACATATTGACCTGTTGGTTAGTTTCTTCTTTGACACACAGTTTGTTGTACAAAACACCTGAAAATGCTGCAAAATCATTCATTTCCTACAACTAATAATCTAAACACTAAAGATATTTACTTTAAAAAGGTACGTGAAACAAATTTGGATCTATTTAAAAAGATGGATGTAGCTAATATTTCAAGTCTTGTTTACGTTTTTCAGCATATTAAAAACATGTTATTGGCAAACTGCTCTAGCTATTCAATCATAGACATAGACAGTCTACACTGTTGAATAACTGAGTAGATATTTTAATAATGATCATTTAGTAGAGTTCCATGGTGCTGATAAATTACCATCTGCAAGACTCGGTAAAATAAATAAATAAATAAATAAATAAAAAGCTGGTTTGAAGACAAAAGATGCAGCAATAGATGGAACACAAACCAGCAGATTTCTCTTTTATTAGATTATCTGACGGAGAACATCGCTTGAAAAAAATGCTGCAATAAACACAAAACATAACTTGTGAGACGCTTGTTTCGTTTACCTGCTGATTCACCAGTGTTGATCCAGTCTGGGTTGGCGATGCTGGCTATTGCAAAGATATCTGCTGCCAGAAACAGGCACCCTGAAATGATCGTTAGCTTATCCATCACGCCAACCTTTGAAGCGGTGAAGGATATTGGAAATGTGGTGGTTGTTGTCCAAGGGGGAACCCGGGTGTTGAGAGACTCTGGGTGGGCTGCTATCAGTCTAACCTCGCCCCCTTCAACAGGAGCCTGCTGTTGTGGTTCTGCTGTGCATTTTGCAGCAACGATAGCCCCTTCGCGTCAAGCGTGAGCCTTCAGCTACGAAAGGCTCAAATATGACGCACAAAAGCATCACATCTCAAATGCTCGCTGTAGTCCAGGTGAAACAATAGTTCAACCAGCACTGAGGCCCTGAACCGCTTGTGTTGTCTTTCGGATCCGCTTAGCAGCAGCATCCACTGCAGCAGCATCGGGTACAGCTGCAGCTAGCAAACAGCTAGCTTGCTAATACCCAGATTCGGGCTCGGTATGCCGAGCTGCGGCCCAGAGGCTGCTCGACGGCCGAGACCGCAACTGCGCTAGCATTTCAAACACAGTGGCTCATCAACGGAGGTCCAGAAGAAGCAAAGTTCCACCCACTCCACAATATCCGTGTATTTTTGTTTGTCCCCCCCCCCCCAAATGTTTAACGTTACCCGTCAGGAAAACGAGAACCCATCACCCTCCTTTGCATATGCGAGTCCGTTCTCCTTCTCCGCTGGAATAGCATCTGGTACTTTCAATCCCCAGCCTGTTTCCCTCCTCTTCTGCTGCTCCCGAGCACCGTGACACTGTTGCACGGGTTTAAACGCTGCGTGTTTCCGTCCCACGAAAAGCTTAAATGTCCCAGCCTGAACGGTAAAAAGGGAACGTCATTGTTGTGCTTTCCACCCGTATGCCCACCGCTAGCTCAGCCTCCCCTTCTGCCAAATGACATCAGGCGGACACCCCCACGCAGCCTCACACACACATACACACACAGAGCACAGTGTGTTCACGTTCAAAAGAAGGAGGGTTGGGGGGGGGGGGGGGGGGGGGGGGGGGGGGGGGGGGGGGGGGGGGGTCACTCTCTCCTCGCGATACTCTGTAAATAACGGGGCTCGTGTTGTCCTGACTTTCCCCGTTTGAGCCAATTAATTCATAGAGCAGTGTGTGTTTACCCCCTGGTCCACAGCACGTCACAATGAGGTTTTAGAAAACACAAGATTTCAGAAATTGTAACAGCAAATGAAAAAATACAACATTTCAGAAAACAACAAACAAGATAACAAATAATAAAAAATATAATAAAAAAAAACTAAATATTGAACATGTTTAAAATATGTCAATACAACAGAAAACGTTTTGCAAAACAGGATATTTCAGAAAAAAACATTAAACAAAAAAGATAGATAGATAGATAGATAGATAGATAGATAGATAGATAGATAGATAGATAGATAGATAGATAGATAGATAGATAGATAGAACATTTCAGTTTATATGTTAGGTTTTCTATTTCAACCAATCATATTATCATATGTGACATTGTGATAAGCATAAATGTAATCTACAAAATGTTATGTTGACACTACACAACAAAGCCCCTTCCTAAATAATGCGTAAGCAAAAAGATCTTAAATATAATTTTTTTTTAAAAAGAAATTAAAATAATTAATGGCAAAATAAATAAATTTACTTTCATACAGAATTTTAAAAAGCCAAATTGTAAAAACCAACAGTGGCATAGCCTGCCTGACACATAGATACAGCTGGTCCAGAAGCAGGAAGACATATGCTTGGAAGAGGTTGGGAAGATGGAGTACACAGTAGGTAGCCTGTTAACCTTAAAATCAACGCTAAAATGTACCAGTTAAGGGTTGTAAGTACTGTGGAAATGTGCCAATGTTTACATGTTCTTGTTTTTAAAAAAATTAGCTGCATCTTTAAATCTGAGGGTCATATGCAGAAGTATGGAATGACATACATTTTTAATTGGGATGGAGAAAAGGTGAAGAATGAAAAGAGAGAATAATACTGTATAAAACTCAAGGCAGATCACTTGAGGAGGAAACAGTCAGTGAGTACAAGTACAACTTAAACCATTCCCATTTAGTACCTTTAATGCCGATAATGATCTGGGCAAGACTTAAGGATGGTATATATAACAATATCAAATACAGCAGTGAGATCTTTAAGTATAAGAATGACTCTCTTGAGTGTATGGTTACTAAAAGCTCATTATAAGTGAGCTTTTAGTAACCACAGACTGGCTTCAGTGCAATAAAACCTCTCTTAACATTAAAGGTCCCATATTATGCAAAATTAACTTTCTAAAGGTTTTCTAACAATCATGTATGTCCTTATAGTCTGTGTATGAGGCCTAAAAATGAGAAAATTCTGTCTCCTCTCTCACTTGCTTGCTCCACTTTTTAACAAATGTGTGTCAAATGGATGAGTCTGAATCTTTCCCTTTGTGACCTCACGAAGGGGGGGAAAAAAAAACACTGACCCACCCATCAGCTAGCTGAGCCTGCAATTAAACGATTTAGCTTATTGCCCCTTTAAATGTACCTGCTTTAGCGGTGTAAGCGGGAGGGGCATCCCCATCTTCAAGAGAAAAACTAAAATGCGACTTCATACAAATAATCTCGGGTAAATTCCAAATTTTATTAGTAACTTGTCTATAGATTGTTTTCCATCCCAAGATTACTTGTATTTGTGTTGTTGGGATTTATCTCTATTAAGTTGCATTGTTCTATTATGTCTCACCCAAAATGTAATGTACTTTAATACTGGGATTTTATATTCTTAGTTTCTGTTGCATGTCTACTTGTTTAATTGATATAACCACAGAATAATTGATCCACACTCCATTACCTTTTAATTGTTGAAATTAAATAAAGCTATTATAAGCTTTAAGTAGCTTTCTTGAACTGAAGTGCAGCTTTGGTGCTATGAAGCATTTTAAAAATTAAAAAAAGGATTTCTTTTGTACAGAAGGCACCTTCCCTTGTTACTAAAAGCAGTTTAAATAGGTCTTAGGACAAATGAGGCAGTTAATGTATAATTCTCACTACTATATGCACTTAGTGAGTTGGTACATCACCCAACCAAAGACTGCTTTTGATTTTTCTGGAATTTTAACTGTATTTCACATACAGACGACCTGCAGATAAAATGAATTATTAAATTACATTAGAAGAAGCAGTGACCTTAACCAGCTGCAACACTGAAACTGTTCTTACCATTTGGAAAAATATATAACACTGACTTGGATTTAATGTGTACCTTTATTTTGATTCTTTATGTATATTTAGCTAATATTGCAACATTTTAGGAGGTAATAATTCAGTTTTTAAACCTGCAAAAAAATCTAAATTAAACACCTTTCTTACATAGTTGTGCTTTTGGGTCCCTCCTCTGGTTGATGAATGAAACAGCATTTAACAGTTAAATACCTTAAACCAATGTTTCTCAATCCTGGTCCTCGGGGACCACTACCCTGCATGATTTAGAGGTGTCCATCTTTAACACACCTGACTCAAATGGATGGCTCGTTAGCAGGCTTGCAAAGAACTTGACAAGCAGTTCCATTGATCTGAATCAGGTGTACTGATGTTGGAAAGAACTAAAACATGCAGGGCAGTGGTCCCTGAGGACCAGAATGGAGAAAAACTGCCTTAAACTAATGCTAATGCCACACTTGGGCTAATGTAGTTAGTTTGGAAGCAGTTCAAACAGCTTTCTTACCCATCAGACCATACTCACTGGAATATAACAAACTTTACTCCAGAAGGCTAAATTCAAGAGACAATCCATTGGTTTACTGGCATTACTTTAATTTACACAGATATACAAATAACTGACTAAAACTGCAATGAGTTTACAGCTTCCTGTTGGTGCTCACACAAACTGCAGAACGCACTGAAGACGTCAAATATATTGCTGCAGAAGGCTGTGGCTTTGGAGTCTTCTTTTTTATCTCTGCCAAGCACTGCATACCCAAGTTAAAATCAACTGTTCTTATAGTTTATTTTCATACTTCGTCCACAAATGGTGTATTAGCAAGGTGTCCACTCGCTGCCATGGTCTTCTTGCCATCCACAAATTTTTTTGCAGCCTGTGGAGAAAAGGAATTGGAACTTTTTAATACTCTGCCCAGCACTTTGGCTTATTTAAAAAAGAAATTAGTAAACAAATTTGCAAGCACAAATACATCAATGTTCACTTATTAAAAAATAATTTTAATATACCTTCAAACATGATTGCCACTATTATATACATGCTATATCTCTCATATTTAATTCAGAATATGAAACACAATTTAAATGTTAATCTCAAAGAGAATGTGATCTGTCATGTTTGACAAAATCCAAACTTATCTGTGTGTGAGGACACAGAGCACAATGTGTTTTGCCTATGTTATGTCCAGGAAGTGGCCACAGAAAAATCAGCTTAATCAGCTGCATCATAGTCACAAGTAATCTAATCTTGATGTGGATTTTTATAACTTTAATTCAATCTGCTTAATGTGGCATTGGCCTTGACAGTAAGAGCATGCTAAAAAAAAAAAAAAAAAAAACAACTACTTAGTTGTTTTCTGTTAATAAAAAACGAAAAAACAAGTGAGATCCAACTGGAAATGTATTACTCTGTTTCTCTAATAAAGATGAGAGAAATCAAGGCTACATGGTGAGGAATTAAGGATACGGGTAAGGCTGTTTGCTGCCTTTTCAGAATACAACTGCGTTACAGTAATGTTGCCATGGATACAAACCTGAGGTCAAAACGTGGCAGTGGAGGCGTCGCAAATAAAACGTCAGTTCTGCAATGTTGGCTATAATTTTTAGTTCTTTTTTTCTTTTACCTTGACTCTTATTTTCTCTCTTATTTTAAGTTGTTTTTATTTATTTATCTATTTAAATGTCAGCCCTGAACCATACACCCACACACAAGAGTACTGACAGTTAACAATTCATGTACACACAGTATAAGTGTACTGGCGCTATCATAGTTGTGTACTACATTTAACTGTCAAACCACTTAAGCATAGTGAGAACTGTGGATGTGACCTCATTGGGGTAGAGAATTAAAAACTTTTTGGTAGATACCTTGACCACATCATCCTGGGTGACAGTGTCTATAGCCTGGAGGACAGTGTCAGGAGCCTGATAGGCTGCAGTGGTCAGAGCCTGTGCACCAATCTCCTCCAATAGGCCCTCAGAGCTCTCTATTGACATAAGATACTCTGCTTTCATCTGGTTTCTGCACAAAGACATCCAGCACAGACACAGTCAAGAAGAGTTTATCCATTTCTCAGCAAAGCATTAAAATGGAGCAGCACCTGAAGCACAACTGGCCTCTTACGGTGAACTCACTTTGCTCTGGTGATCTCAGCCTCTGACACGCTTCCCTCTGCCACGCCTCTCACCTGAGCCATAGCAGCTTTGATCACCTGCACAGAGAAATGCAATAAGGATGAGTAGAGTTCAGAGGATTTTATGGTATTTCAGCACATTTCAAATTAAATTAAACTCAGGAAACTTGGCATTCACCTCTCTGGCAGAGTCCGTTTGTGAAACGGTATAGACACCAAACAGGCCAGAGTCAGAGTAGGAGGCACTGAATGCAGTGGCCTGTAAGCAACCAGAGGGCATTAGACGTAAAGATACAGGCTAAGTAGCTATAAAACAAATACTGGGCTAAGAAATGAGGTAATTCCTTCTTTCCCTGTGACACTTGCTTAAGTTAAATAAATGGCCCCTCTTGTATTCAAGCCAACATGGCAATTATTTAAATCCTTAAACTTACATCAAATGGCTGCGTGGTAGCTTTGGCAATACCCTGGCTCAGTTTGCTGCTGAGGCTGGATCCCCTTTTCACATGTGGACCAGCTCCCAGAATCCTCTGCAGTACACTGAAAGCATTGGCCTCTGCACTACCTGTCACACCACCCTCAGTGACAACCAGCGAGTGGACCAGGTCATCATTGTTCTGCACTCGCAGCTCACCTACATACAAAATAACCTCATGAGAGTAAAGCACTGTTGAACTTTAGGAGTATAGCTTTTAATATGAATGCTTACCTCCTCGATATACAGCTTTAGCCACAGGTGCTCCAGCCCCGCTGCGCACACTCAGCAGTCCCTCACCTACTTGCCTCAGAACAGAGTGCTTTACACCTGGATGCAAAAATGAGAGATTAACACACAAATAAACTGGAGCAGTTTTTACTTAACATATACAAATACATTGAGAAGACTCCCACAGCTTGAAAAATCCAAGATAGATGCACAAAATGAAGTCAGATGAGAAAAGAGAGCAGCTGTAACAAAGCAACACAGACTAAACAAGACTCACCTAGTCCTACAAGAGCCATTCTGGCAGTAGTGAAATTCTCCTCAACAAACGAATGTAGCTACAGGGAAGGATAAATAGGAGGAGAGGTGCATAAGAGCCACACACACACATACTATCAAACACTGGTCTAGAAAAGCTGTATAGGATACACACAGTTTATTCTAATCATTTTCCCACAAGTTGGCAAAAGCACTTCATAATCCCCCTAAAGTTAAAATAAAAATCCATGCATCTATACCTGTTCAGAGGAGATGCGACCAACCATATAGTCTGGGCAGTACAGAGAGTTGGACAGGGCATTTTTGTATGCTGCTTCATGCAACTTCTCAATAACACCTTCAAGAGAAATACAGCAAAGGAGCCTGGATTTCAGTCTAGAGGAATTAAATTTTATTCATTTAAATAGAAATGGTTTCTGATGTTTTAATACAAGCTTTAAAGTTCTCTTGCTTTGAAATTTAATTCTATTTTTCTTATAATGAAGCACAAGCAATAATAAGCTGAGTTGCTAAGCCTGAGGTTTACCTATCTGAGGACTCTGCTGAGCCAGAGCCTTGTCAATCTTCACCCTGGAAGTCAGTTCGTCTACCTCCCATTGACGAAACTCCTGAGCTGTTGTCACGTTGACCAGAAACTCCAACAATGAATCTCTAGAGTTATAACATAAAGCATCAACTTAGCATTAGACAAATATTTATAAGAAAAAAAAAAAAACCCAGGTGTACTGAAAATAAATAATGACGACTTACATGTCATCTCTCAAACAGTCTGCAGTGTAGACCATGGTCTCTCTTGAGGTTGTCACACTGTAGATTAACAAATAAGCACTCAGATAGCTCAGTGTGGTACACTTTGTTGTTTACATTAGCAATAAAAGAAGTTGCAACCATCTGAGAACAAAAGCTACATTTACTGACTTCAGGCTTCCTCCCATTGCTTCCACACTGCGACATATCTTGAAGGAAGATGCTCCTTTTGTAGTCTATAACAGAAATTTAAAAATAATAATAAAAGTGATTAATTGAGCTAGTGGAGAAATGAGTAACTGGTTTCCTGATGGCATTACACATTCACGACTTATTCACAAGTTACCAGATTTGCTGCCAGTCGTAACACATGAGAGACACCCTGGTTTTCCATAGACTCATATCGACTCCCAGCTTTCACAAACACACTGACACTTGACAAGGGGGAGTAATTTTCCAGCGACGCTATCACCAGACCGTTAGGAAGTTTTGACACCTAAAGAAGAAAAGAACAATGTTAGAGGAATCCTAAAATTAAATGTACCCTGGTACAATTTTTCTAAAATGTACTTGTTGTCCTTGTCGTTCTCTACTGCACTTTGCACTTACAAGTTAGTGTAATATGTGGGAAAATGTGAGTATCACCTAAAATATGACTCCTACCTGCACCTACCTGGACATGCTGTGGAGAGAGGGGTGCAGCATTGGTGAGTTTCAGATTAGAAAATGGTTCTGTCAGAGCTTCACTCCTCCTAGCAGCAGCATAGCAGCGTTTCTGAGGGAAGCAGTGACACAAAATTAAAGACTGTGAATTATTTGTGTGTTATGTTAACTTGTCTGAGGAAACAGGAAGCAATTCATCCTATCATGGTCTTTGAAAAGGCGGCACATCTTTAAATAGTGTAAACAGCAGGTTCCAGTTTGGGTGCTTCAGTGATTCTTCATTTTTTACTAATCATAAGTACAGGTTGATATTACTGTAGATTGGTCTATTTTAACCCCACAAAGATTATAATGACCTCCTGTGTTACATAACTCCCAATTATACGTACTAAACTATGTTATGACTACATGGCATGTAGACCAGTCATCCACAGGGTCACAAGACACATCTCATAATGTAATCAACTGGATAGAAAAGTACACAAATTGATTGTTTAGCAACAAACACCCATGTCTCTTTTATTCTTTCTTGCTAAATCTCCATCCGAACACAGCTTTACTTTTCAGGCAGCTTAAAGAAAATGGTTTCCGATTGATCTGTTCACAACCTATAAACAAGACGTTAAAATGGGAGCGTAAAAATCAGCTATTACCATGATATCAAGTCAATTGTGGACTTAATTTTTTTAGTTGATAACGTTGTAAGAATTTGGGGAAAATGGCAAAAGTTTGAGGTGATAGCCCAAAGAAATGCCTCGAGATCATTTAAAAAAAATCAAGCCATTATCTTTTGTGTTTTTGAAAGTTTAATATTTCTTTATATCTGTTATCATTTAACAACAACCTAGCGTTTTTATGTTAATTAACTAACCCAATAACTGTTTTGATGTCATCATTTTTCTTAAGAGTTTAAAACAGTAGACAGTGGTATTTTGTGACAAAGACCAGGGTCAGTAACCTCATTTCATACAGAGGTCACAGCTTCTTCAGTTACATTAAATGCAAACAACATTAAAATAATAATAATAATAATGATAATAATAATAATAATAATAATGATAATAATAATAATAATAATAATAATAATAATAATGAAGAAATCTCTCAGAATGCGTAAAGGACCAGAGCCTGACCCCCCCTACAACATGTTCAGTGTACCACCTAAACATAAAGTGCGCTTACGGTGACATATGATCGGCTATTTATAAGGAGGTCGTCGTATTACAAGCAGAGTAGAGGTGTAATGTCTTCTGATACATCTTGAAACAAGAGAATGGGGTTACACGAGGTGCGTGATGACCTTCAGGTTGCATCCAGCTTAGCAAAGAACTGCACAAAACATCAACACAACAAAGCTTAATCCCATCGACAACCATGTGCTATACATGTCACGTGATTTGCTGCATTTTTTCAGTACATGTCTGAGAAGAAGCGTTACGTCGGCTGTTAAACGTGGAGTGTAGCTTTGAAGGGAGAACCTCGTATTAGCTGACCACCTAGTTAGCTAACTAGCCAAAGTGCTAACTGTGACAGCTACATTCCGTTTATTTTCTGAGAAGGGTTTGGTAGCGGGCCGAACCGGGATTAGACCCAAAGTGTTACACAATTCAGACCAGGGAAAACAAGGGACTCACAGAGAAATTGTTGAGGGATCGAATTCCTCTCATGACTCCAAAATCTCTCCTTCAGCCCGGCACAGAAACAGATATGGCGGCGGACTGACGTTTTACCCATAACCCACTGCAACGTCTTAAAGTCGGGGTACTGTAAAAGGAAAAAAGAAACGCACACACACAATGTATATACGCACAATGTATATATATATATATAATTTTATTTTTGTGTTGTAATTGCCAGCTCAAAAAATGGGAAAATAAGACACATTGGATATAGTAGCTATCAGGAGGAAGGGGTGAAGAAAGTGGGAAAGAAAAAAAATAATGGGAAAAAATTTTGGGACTCAGTGTAAAATATAATATAACATAATATGATTAATAAAACAGAATGTGATGATGTGCAAATCTCATACAGCCATATTTCATTCCCCAGTAAACATAAAATAATAAACAAATAAATAATTATATTAATGAATAAAAATTGAGACACTATAATTTAATAGAAAATAGCTAATTTTTAATAGTATCAAACATTCGAAATTAATTTATTAAGCACTTTTCATACAATAAAATGTAGCAATTTGCAGATTTTCTTTAAAAAAGCATCAAAAAGAGAAGCCAATCAACCCCCCCTCCCACCATACAGCTGTTAAAAAGAGGTATGATAAAAAAAAAATCTGTTATTAGTAAAATATAAAATGTATTAAAATAAAATAAAATGTCCCTAAAAAGAACCATGTTACAAAAAATAAATGAAATGTCCACACTAAGTAAAAGCCTAATTAAAAAGGTGAGTTTTGAGCCTGCTTTTAAAAATGTGAATGTAGCAACACATCTCTGGTCCATCACAGATGTTTAAGCAGCTCATGCCATAGGCACACCATAGATTATGCCACCCCATAAGCATCAGGCTTTGGATCTGTCCGCTAATAACAAGCTGGATGGTCCCTCTCCTCTTTAATCTGCAAGACACAGCATACTTTTTTCCAAATTGAATTAAAATTTTTGATTTGTACACTAATCTGAACACTTTTCCACTTTGACCATTTTAAATGAGATTTAGTCCAGAGAAGACAGCATTGTTTCTGACATTGTTTCATGTTCACATTTGGCTTCTTCTTTGCATGATAGAGCTTTAACCCATTTGTGGATTTCACAGCAAACTGTCATCACAGTGATTTATGAAAGTGGTCCAGAGCCCAAGCACTTACCAGTAGAGAATCATGCCTTTTATTATGTAGTGCCATCTGAGAGCCCAAAGATTCTGAGGATAGTTTACTGGACACATCCTACTAGGAGGAGGACCAGGGAAGATCCAGGACACACTGGAGGGACTGTCTCTGGCTGGCATGGGAACACCTTGGGATTCCCCTGGGGGAGCTTAAAGACATAGCTGGAGAGAAGGAAGTCTGGTCTTCTCTGCTTTTGCAAATTGTTAAACCTCTGCCCATCTTTACAGCTGAGAGGCTCTTCCTCTCTGAAATGCTCTATTTATACCCAGTCAAGTTACCGACTTGTTGCTTATTAACCTAAAAGATCCCTGCAGTTATTTGTGCCACTTACTTTTTCAACCTTTTGTTGCCTCTCTTCCAACTCTTCAGAAATATGTTGCTCATAAAAAATATATATATACATATTTTCCAAGAAATAGTGAAATGTCTGTTTTCACATAAGACATCTAGTTTATTATCTATTGGGAATAAAATACAGGTTTATGTGATTTGCATATTGCATTCTGTTTTTATTTACATTTTACATGTAAAAAAGTAAAGTGTAAAAAAAAGAAATTGTAAAGAGAGAAAACAAAGAGTAAATAAAAGAAAAATAAAAAAGGAAAAAGCTGGAAAAATGCCCAAAAATTGAGAAAGAACAGAAAAAAAAAACATTAAAAAAATAGAAAGCACAAATAAGGAGTAAATAAGAATCACAAAAAGTGAAAAATAACTCCCAAAAACGTTGTGGTTAAATAGTTAAACATCTTTATTACAAGTGAAATGCATTTAAATTCACTAAAATGTAAGACTCACATCACAATACAAAAATAAATTCAACATATCACAGGTTGAAAAAGACAATCATTCAGAACTTACAAAGTTTAATTACAAAAGACTGCTCACATGTGCACATTTTTTCCCACAGGTAACCTTTGAAAATATTCACAATATGATCCTTTGGCCCACAGAGCTTTTGTGACAACACTGTTTACGGTTTGCTGAAAAAGATAATTCTGACAGCTGGTCACACCCCAAATAAATACATCACATAATACAAAAATACACACTGTTGGCCAGGAACATCTGCAGAATGAAGTGCTTCGACGTACCCTACGACAATACCCTAAAAATGTTCACATCATATGGCGTGAGTTCAGGCCGCTGACTAGACTGAGAGTCACAGTAATTTGAGATCATGTAGATAAACATTAGCTTCTCAACCACCAGCTAAAACATAGTAACCCAAAGTGAGCAAGACTTACACCTCAAGTCATGGCCAACTAAAACCAATCACTTTTTTTGCCATCAGTAACAGCTCAAACAGGCTTGGAGTCAATTCCAGGCTTCTCAGTTCACTGTTCTCCACAGCTCTGAGCTTTGTAGTGGACTGACGCCAAAAAGAGTGCAAATAATAACCAGGAAAAACTTCCACCTTGATGTCGTCTTTTAGTTCTCATTTGGTGTATCAGGGCAGCTGCTTTCGTGGATGTCTTTCCTTAGCTGGAGAGACACACAGCTGAGCCAGCTGCGACTGGTGGGCATCTCTCCCACAATCTCCCATGTGTTAGTTTCATCACAGTACCTTTCAATAGTGTCATGATATCTGCAAGTAAAGTATTAATGAATGAATAAGTTCAACAGCTTTATCAGACAATGCATCTTTTTTTGGGGAAAAAAAAAGCTTGTTTTAAATTAGAGGAATTAGAAAAAGCTGCTTACCTATCCCAACCCTCTTCTCCACCCAAGACATAGATCTTGCCGTCTACGACAGCAGCACCTGGTCGGTAGCGTCGTTCTTTCATAGGGGCGCACATAGTCCACTGGTTAGTTTTGGGATTGTAACATTCAACTTTATCTGTGTTTTCCGTTGAAGCGTGCCATCCGCCTGAAATAAAAGCATAAGAGATACAAGAGAAATTTACACCCAACCACGCAGGATGATGACTGAGCAGTGCAGCTTTCATTTTTCTTTACCTATAACGTATATCTTTCCTTTGAGTGTACAAGCAGCTGAACCAGAGCGAGCGATCTGCATGGGGGCAACCTCTGTCCACACTGCAGTTTTAGGGTTGTAAACCTGTGCAAGGTCTGTGCCATCACCGTCTTCCAGGACTGCGCCACCTACCAGGACATAACCACATTGACATGCATAGTAAAACTTTACTATACCTCCCCGGTAAAATAAATAAATAAAAAAATTCACGTTTCCTACCGGTAACATAGAGCAGTCCATCCAGTGCCACCACTGCAGGACTTGTGACGGCCATCTTTACAGACTCTGTAAACTGCCAGGAGTTAGTGTGAGGGTTGTAACACTCCACTGAGTCAAGCCGAGAGCGGCCCTCCCAGCCTCCCACAGCGTACACAAAGCCGTCCAGCATCACCAGACCTGAGTACAGAGGACGGAGAGACCAAATAAATCAATCAGCATGGTCATTCAGTCTATGCTGTAATATACAGCTGATTATTTAACGTCCCCACTCACTGGAGGAAATTGATGACCAGTGCTTTAATATACTTCTAGTTGCCTGTTTGCTTGATGCAAATTAATTAATTTAGCTTTTACTTGTGTTACTTGAACAACTAATATTAAAAATGACAGTTAAGCTGCATTGTGACCTGAGTAATGTCTGGCTTAAAAAAGAGAAGGTCAAGTTGTGCTGCATCTATTTTCAGCCCTCAAGTGTAATAAAAATGAGATGCACAGGATTGTTAACCTGCATATAAAATGCACCTGAGATAATATAGCATTACAGTTGTCTTTGTCATATATGCAAAAATGTTGCAGATGTAAAACAACATGGATGCAAACAGAAGCCTTAAATTATGTTAAACTATCAAGGCAATGGAAATCTCTAAGTCTGGGCTTGTAAAGCTCTTTGTGGGGCTTTTTAAAAAAAACTGAGTGCAGCAGTTTAACTTATTACAGCAGAAGGAAAAACTATAAAAGAATTAATTGCAGACAGTTAAAAGTTCTTGTAACATGCAGTGATGCAAGATTTTAGTGCATGTCTAAAAAAGTTATGCACCAAGTCTAGTTGGAGCTGTGTAAAGACGCTTCATGCTGTAGCGTGTTGCTGCAGTCTCAGTAAAGCGTGGAACTATGTGAGGACTGAGCTACTGTGCAAATGTTGTTGCTTTAACTCTGTCGTGGAAAAGACAAACAAAAAGCTTTGTGATGGTGTAAAACTAAGTATTAAAATAATTGTAGGCTGTGTAGCAGAGCTGTTGCCTGTGCTTCTTATACCTTCTTGTTCCTTTGTGATGAGATTGTAATCTTGGTTCTTTCTGGCTCGACTAACTTTAAATAAATCTGCATTCAACCTATGCATAGCCTCTTCTTCTAGAGCTATGTACTGTTGGGTTTGTGGACACGCAAAACCCTTCTGTGATTAAGCTGAAAGTGACACACATATGGCTGTACAAGAATAAACAGACCCTTACCCAACTCAGAGCGAGCTACATTCATGGGAGCCATCTCCATCCAGGAGTCAAAGCAGGGGTCATAGCGCCACATCTCTCTGCTGGCTGAGCCATCAGGAAACTCCCCTCCTGCTAAATACAGAGTCGAGCCTACAGAAAGATGGAGAGTGAGGACACAAACTACAGTAAAGCTCACTTGCACATTTTAGAGGATAACGTCTGAAGCATCTTAATAAATTTGACCCAAATGGTCCTCACCTGAGACCACCAGCCCATGTTTGCTCACAGCGAAAGGCAGATATGCCAGATTCTTCCACTGGTTCGTCACAGGGTCAAAGCTCTCGACGCTACGCAGCACCACCTTGTCATCCTCCCCGCCAACCGTCACTATCACTTCAGCTGTCCCTGTTGCCATGGCAACAGCAGAGGATGAACAGAAGGGATAGATGAGGCCTACTGCCCTTTTAGATGCATGTTTAAACAAAAATAGACCTTGCAGGGTACAGATGCCATGTAGAGATAATTACCATATGTGTTACAGTCTACTACGTCCCTTTTAAATGTCAACATGTAAAAGTTGCAAGTCATGACAAAACTATGCAGAATTCAGGGTTCTTAAACAGCAGAAAGAAAGCTGGATTTCAAGCTTATTCGGTTTCTTAACACCTCCTTTTTGGTGAAGACCTTTCTTTCTGAGGAAACAAACAAGCCAGTCTCCCCTCAGCTCCTAATAAAGATATACAGCTGCGGAGCACAGAGCATCCTGTGCCATCAGGTGGTATGGTGGCTGCACCACGAAGAAAAACAAACAAAAAAAAACTCATACAGAATCAAAGACACCAACCAAACGCACCCACTTGTGTGCTCATGACAGTTAATCATCTCTGACTGCGTTGTGCTGGTTCCTTTATGCATGTCTTACTACATTCTTCTTAAGCTTGACGCAGACTGACAACATTAAAGCAAAGCTTCAAAAGATGGGAAATGTTGGTCAAACCTTCATTTATCCAGTGTGATCAGTACTTCAGTTGCAGAAGTGAGCATGTTTACCTGTGGACCTGCGAGGCCTTGCTCTGGGGCAGTAGAGCTCTCCTCGACGGTCCTTCAGCAGCAGATAGTCCTTGGCCTCAGAGATGAGCTTTTGGCAGGCCTGATTCTCCTTCACCACATCCAAAGACTCAATCAGGTCATGGAGGTAGTAGGGGCTGATGAGAGGCAGGCGGATATGCTCAAGCACCTTGGAGAGACAAAAAGCAAAAACATATTTTAAAAAGCTGAACTTCTTCCTAGTTGCTACTTTTAAACTTTTAATGTGATATGATATTCCACCTGTCCAGGTACACCTGCTGTTGGCTTTTAATGAAAAGAGATGGAGTTTTTCCTGTTAAACTGGGGGAAATGCATATGCCAGCAGGAGAAGGAGTCTCCTTAAAACTACTATGATTCGTCGGAGCAGTCAGAGGTTTAATAACTGACATGATAAATGTGCCACAGAGAAGAAAAGCAGCCTGTAATGAGCTGATAGTTAATGCAGACAAGAATGAAACATTCTGCAAAGTCACTGACTATTTAAAGAGTACCTGGCTGTTTGCATCAATCATATGACTGAGATGGCGTTTGTATTGATGATGTGGCTGATAGATCTGCGCTGGCTGATAGACCATTTAAATACTGTCAAGACTGTGCTTACTTGTCAGTGCTAGCATATTATTGATGCAGAATTTTCAAATATATGACAAAAGGAGCAGCTTCACACAATTTTCAGATGTTTCTTTACAGCATTTTGTATGGTGTGCAAAAGTAGTGGTGGGTGGCAGGGGTGTTCTTGTCCCACAAGATACATGTCAGTGTGGATTTGTTGTGTTTGGAAGAGTTTTACCTCATTATTAACAAATATTGAACCAAACAAAAGAACTTCAGATTGTGATACAAAAAAAATGTGTAATGATTCATTACAAAGTTATAATAAATATAAACTCTTTGATAAAGTAGCAGTGCCTGTATAGTCATTGTTAACCTCCAGATGTCTAACAGCTGCTGGGTTTTGTTCTAGGATACATATTAGGTTGCATGCACTCAACAAAGATAAGAGATAATGCAGCCATTTAAGCAAGATTTGGAAAAAAAAAACAAAAACAAAACACAACACTTAAGATAACAGCTTCATCAACTTCTGTAACCTCAAGTTAATCTGACCTTTTCAAAGCTCTGCTTGCGAGAAGGACATTTATTCAACCATAACATGACGGCCTCAAACACCATCTCCTCTTTGGGCACGTTGAGAAAGTCACTGGTGATGATTTCTGTCAGTTTGTCCACACACAGAGACTGGAACTCCTCCTGGAGGAAGGAGAATACAAGATGTATCAGCATTAAATGACAGTGACCACAGTTTCACTGCTGACACTGAAGATTTTATTTGTTGCACCCCTCTCTGACATCAGCTCCACACCCGCAACATGACTGGCTTTATGGATAACTTTGTTGAGTCCGTTGGGGTTTTACTGTTGCATTGAGGTACAGATTGCTCTGCTTGCACCATATGACAAAGTCTTCCACCACAGTTCTGTATTCCTCTTCATCATTTACTCTGTGATCCATCCAACTACTGTAGAGTCATCAGAAAGCCCCTGAAGGTGGCAGGTCTCTGTAGTCGCTGGCTTGTCCAGGTGAATGTCAGCAGGCAGAAGATGGCCTCAACTCCAAGTTGGAGTGAAATGGAGTGGATGTAAATGTAACTGAACCATGAGCTGTAACTGGTCCAGGACAAGTCTCTCATTGACCACAAGTCTGTAGCCCTTAGGGTTGTGGCATGGTTGGAAAAGGAACGGGCATTAAGTCTTCCACATCACATAAACCTTTTGAAGTTTGAGGGTCATGTGATGGAGAACACCACAGAGCTGGGAGCCACAAGTTTTAAGGACTCTGGGGTTGCCACTGTTTGGTCCCACAGACTTGCCAGAGCCATCTCAGCAGCTTGTTCTGGACCTGGTCTACAGTGAAAGCAGATTAATAAGATGTTGTTCTGCAGAGTGTGGAAAGTGCAAAGGGGCTGAGAGATGAAGGAGGTATAAAGTATGAGATGGCAGGAGACTGAGGAGTAAAGAGGAGGGAGAGACATAAGAGTGGCCAGTGGATGGAGGCTGACAGCAGCAGAGAGGCCAGTGGAAGGGCGATCATCAACTGCTGGGTCAAATCTGTTGAGACAAGGTCAACTTATCTCATTTATCAACAGCTTCCTTGAGCTTTGACATCCTTTGTTACCCATGGTTTATTGTTAAAACTTGAGTTGAAATGATGGAATCTGACCAGAATCAGATGTAGGCTGTGGTGACCTCTGTGAGTCCATGATAACCAGTCAGTCACATCAAAACAGCCCTGCAGCATCCAAAGGGCCCCCTCTGACCACAGTGTCACTATCCTTGTGGTCAGAGGCTGTTTCTTCACAGGAGGGGTGGAGCAGAAGGTGAGATGATCTCTATCATTAGTGTTTGCATGCAGCAGCTCTGTTGTTTTCTTCCCTCTAGTGGGATTACTCACGTACTGGAAAAAAGTGATTAATGCGGCATTCAATATGAGAAAGAAAAAAAAAGAAAAACTTCCTTATATTTCCTTTTATGATTATTTAACTTTCTTCTAATTAAACCCACTTATGGTCCCCTAACCTTTCCCACCTGTCAATTTATTTATTATAAGATGGCTTAAAGAAAAGCAGTCACACATGAAAAGAGGAAACTCACATCTTCTAAATAAAAATGCATTTCTCAGTTATTCAAGTTCAGCTCTAACCAGATATCCCCATCAAATTTATAAAAGGGTTTGTCAGCTGGCTTTCCTGAAAATGTTTTGGGATTAATGGTGCATTCCAGTTGTCTCGGGCGAGAGTTTGTGACGTCACTACCAGGTAGCTGGCGTTATCTCTGCACCAACTTGGAAAAAAATGGACGTCTCCAACCAGCCAGTTTGTGAGCATCTACAAATAAAAAAATAGAAAATTTCAAGCCCATTGTAAAAAAAAAAAGTGCACCATGAGAACACCAGGTGATAATGATTAATAAGCCACACATATCTATGACGCCAAAGCTTCAAAGCCTGTGTCGAGTAAAGGGGGCGTGTCCAAATTAAGCCTGCATAGAGGCTGTATTGTTTTCCTGACTATCATGTGACCAAAGACAAATGAGGCCTTGTTTTTTCTAAATCACGTAAGTGCCTCGTTGTGTGATTTGAGCTGCTGAAAACGCTTCAAAATGCAGGAAATGCTCTGCGTAATTCGAAGTGACAGTAAGGTGATACAACACGTGCAACACCGCCACAAAGACGAAAGACATCGTTAGTTTGGGAATAATTTTATATGATATATTCCAACAATATGAGATATAACTTTAATCTGCTGAAATAACGATAGCTAGCTAGATAGATGCAGGTGTAGCATGCCACATGTATAAATTAATTATACATCTAAAACATTAATTTCTGCACATCTGAACACTATTATTGTTACAGGTGAAGTGCTGGCTGTGCCTGAGAAAGTAGTCTTACAGCAATAACACCACATCCATGAGGAGGCACTACCGTGCACTCCATGACAATGAACCACAGCCACATCCCAGGCCATGTAATATACCCCTCATCTGTTAGAATTGCAATATCCTTCATTTTGACTGAAACACATAAGCTTCATCCTCACTTATACAAATTGGTCCTTCAGTTTCTGTACACACCTGCTTCTTCAGTCCCTTGTGAGAGGCTGTTTTCTAAGGCTGGTGAAGTTTTATCATAGAAGAGGAATCGTCTGAGCCTCAAATCTGTCAAAACACTCTTATTCCTGAACAAGAGTCAATAAAGCACAACCATCCCTCTCACTTGATGTTCCTGTCACACGAGCACTTCCTGCCACCACTGTCTACATACACACCCTTGAAAATTTCGGACACGAAATATATTATAAAGGATTTTAACAAAGACAACAATGGACTACAAGTATTACTGGGCGAAGCCATCTTTAAATCTGGAATCTCAGGGTCCACTGAAATTTATGAGTTTGCCGCTCGGAAAAATGAGATCACTTTGTAATTTCTGGAATGAATTCCGAGGACAACTGGAACGCATCATTAATCCTTCAGCTGTCACGATAAAAACAAAATCAGAATGGCAAGACAAAATGATCTATAACATAATAAAAACTGTATCCAGCTTCTGACTCCCCCTCGTTTGTGAATCTATCCAACTGAATGCAAGACATTCACCTGCTGGCAAACGCTGCTGAAGTGCTCCAGGATGTAGTCCATGCTGCGTTTCTCCAGAACCTTGCAAGAGTGGGCCTCAGCAAAACAGTGAATCCCCACACAGTTCATCTCATCCATCTGACGCTCCATGAAGCGACAACAAGCCTCTCTAACAGCCATCACATCCAGCAGATTGGCTGCTGCCAGCAGCGCCTACGACAAATCAAATCAGTTCTGAGTACACAAGCATGGAGGGTGATGTTGGAGAGGAAGAGGTGAGAAAGGTCCAGTTACCTCAGGGGTGCCCAAGTCCAGTCCTCGAGAACTACTATCCTGCAACTTTTAGATGCAACACACCAGAATCAAATGCCTGAATATGGGTATGCCATTTAGCTTTGAAGAGACCTAGTAACGACCCATTCAATTGATTCTGCCGTGGAGAAGGAATCCCTCTAAAAGTTGCAGGACTAGTTGCTCTCGAGGACTGGACTTGGCACCCCTGCCTTACCTGAACGTTTGCCTTGGAGATGTAGACCTCTGATGTGTAGGCGTAGCTCACTAGCATGCCAATCATCTGAGGTTCAACACCATTGATGGCAACACGTTCTTGTTTGGACTCTATCAGATCAGCTGAGAACATTGCCTGAGGAGAGGGAAGGAAAAACAAACACACACATGATTTTGATGTGATGTGATGTGAACTGGAGCCCTGACCTTGACACGGACCTCGTATTTAGCCATATTTAGCCTGGCTTCACCTTTCAAATTTGTTTTAGTAGGCTCCCGATTTAGTTCCATGAATTATTATCCTATTGGGCGTCTTGTACGTGTAGTTTCAGGTCAAGTCTTTGTGATGATCTCATCGTATCATGTCATATGTTTTTCATCATGTTATATTTCACAAGGTTCTAGCTGTTAAACTTCAAGTGAATTTGGTTTAGTTATTGAATACAAATTAAACCAAGTGTGAGATCAAATAAACCAAGTGTTAAGATTTAAATAGGCCTCAGTCTAAAAAAGGTTAAGACCCCCTTGTTTAGACTAGGTCATTAGTCCTACAGACGAATTGAATGTGGACCATATTAAATAAAAGATAATGCAATATTTTTCATCATGATGATTTTAAGTAATTACCCTAACTACAAAGATTTTTTATTATTATTATTATTTTGTGTGCTCCTGTCAGTAGAATTAAAATCCAGTAAAATATCATCACAGTTGAGGTTGTGTCTGTACCTAATGCAAAATGTTTTTACCTGGAAGTAGGAGCTAAAAGAAGCCAGCACAATGCGATGACAGGGGAACTCCTGGCCTCCACAGCAGAGAGTCACATCACAGAAGGCGTTGTTGAGTCGCAAGCTGTTGAGGCCCTGCAGGACTGTGTTGGGGTGTCTGGTCTCCACAAATAGGTAGTCATCGCTGCTCTGAGAGGCCGGAGGAGCGGCAGCGGCGGCGGCAGAAACAGCAGAGGTATCGGCGTACTCCTGGATCTGGAAGATGGCGTTCATAGTGGACGGCAAGTGCAAACTGACGGCAATTTCTTCAGCCATATCTGACTGTGCTAGGCAAACCTGAGGGGGAAAACAGACAGGTTAAGTTACGTTAACCTAAACTTAAGTAAGTTCTAGCTCGCAAAATAACTCTCTTGAAGATAGTTCAAACGAGTTGTGATTTAAAAGATTTGCAAAAGTCGAGCGGCAACAAGGCGGAGAAGCCCTAAGATTGTCTCACTAATGAGGCTTAGCTCTGATGCAGCGGCGCAAACAGGCGACTTTCTACCGAGTTAAACTACTCAGTAAGCTCAGAAAATGCATGCGATGTACGAACAGGTGGATACAAACGTTTGATAACTCCAGCACCGAAACACAATACCTGTACAACATTGTCGTGACTGCTACAGAGCGGACACACTCTCCCACATACAGTACAAACCAGTTTTAGTCAGCAACCCTCATAACGCCCATCACCGGAAGCCCCGCCCACTTCAATGTACACTTTAACGTCGTTGGTGTCAGATTGTATCGGTTGTAATTAAAAACCCGCCTTCTTCTCACCCAACAACCAATCATCTTACAATTCCTGACAAGACCCACCAATCAAAAGTAGAGAGTCGCTCCCGTTTCGTCCCAGTCTCCGATCCAATACACGAAAAATCATTTAAGACGATTCACCTCAAAAACTTCCTGTTTCGTGTTTTCTTCAGCTGGCCAGTCTTTCTTAAGTTGACACAATTTTTAAAGTGACTTAAATTAATTTTTTAAACATATTTTTTTTTTTTTTTTTTTTTAATCATACAACAGTTCAGTCAAATAAGTAATCCTTAGACTAATAGGCTGCACAACCCCATAGGTTTTACAAGTTTTATTTGTTTATATTCTTGGTGACGCCACACACATTTTTCAGTGCTTTGTAGACATCACAAAAATTAGGTTTCACACATCAGTAGTGGGGTTACAATTTATTGATTTGGTTAGCAGTTTGAAATCATATTTGCCCCTCCAGCAGTTTTATTGAAGTTTCCTGAAATGAATCATCAGCTTGAAAATCAGATTTCTTAATGTTTTTCTTCGTTTTGTCATTTCTAAAAAACAAATAAATACATTTCTTAAAAATAAAAGGCATCTATGTAAATCAGTGATCTTAAACTCCAGTTCTCTCAGATGTTTCCCTGCTCCAACACACTTGATTCAAATTAAATTGATCCAAGAGATTGTTTCCAAATTCTGCACACTGACCAGTTTCTTTATGTGTACTGTAAATATTGGGTTGTATATTTTAAAGAAAAATGCAGTTTTATGAATTTTGTTGTACTATAACAATAACATAATCCCTGTTGTTTTCTTGGACAAAATCCTAATTTTTGTTATTTGAGCATGTTTAAAGGACACAGTTTTTGCAATTATATTTCTTTAAAAATACACAAAAAATAAAGGGACATGATATCGTGTGAACATGATTTATTTGTTAAACAATTAGGTTGTTATTGGTCTAAAGAAGGTTGATAAAACATTCAGCAGCTCAACCAAATCAAAAAAGACCCCTTGAATAATTTCTGTTAAATAATTACAAGTTCTGACCCACAACAAATCTCTTTTTTTGCATTTACAAAGTCCTAAGGTCCCCTTTTAATCCAAACTCTTGTATGAACCTGTACAGCCTTTAATTAGACTCAGATAATTATGTATGTGTATAAAATTTTACAAAGTATTTATAAATTAAAGATGTGAAGATTGTTTTTGGAAGAGTTTGCTGAATCACTTTAGTTTTATACAGCAAATCAAACTATTATTTCTCTCTAAAGACAGACAATTTTTAGGGTAAAACAGATTATAGGTAAGTGGATAAAACAGTGTTGATCATGATGGATCACAAGCAGCTGTCCTTCATGATGCCAGGAGACTCTAGAGCCTTGCTTCTTCGAACAACAGCTTCCAAGATCTTCTTCCTGGGCCCTAGCTGGATGCGGATGCCTTTCAGATCTTCATCAGAGCAAAGCATGAGCGCCTCCAAGTCCAGGTGCTCTCTCCTAAAAGCAAGAGCAAACTCTGGCAAAGAGATGGCTGACATGAACACATCCAAAGGATAACTTTCTTCATCTTCATCATCATCCAATCCCAGATCTTCCTGTTCCCATGGAAGGTCAACTTCACCAGACTCTTCAAAGCCAGCAGCATCTTCCTCACCTTCAAACAACTTATTCTGAACAAGGTAGCCAAGACTTTCATTGTTCCCTCTGGGAATATCCTCTGATTCCTGGTTCATCTTCTTCATGAAAATCAGACCTCCAAGGCCTGGCCGGTTGAAGATTGATTGTTTGACTTGGCCTGATTCTGTGTCGCCTTCATCATCTTCAAATCTTGACATCCCCTCCTCTTCTAACATGTTCTCGTCCTGCTCATTGAAGACATCTAGAAACTCGGGTTTCTCAGATCCTCCATTCTCTTGTTTGAGGAAGATGACGTTTCCATCTCCCTGCAGTGTGCCTTTTTCTTTCTTCCCACTTTTCCTCTGGAATGTACCTTTAAGCCTGGCTGTAAGAGAGCCAGTTTTTTCTGCAGCGATAATCTTGGAGAACTGTTCATTGACGCCAGTCATGGTCCCACCATCTGAAAACCCTGATGCCATGCTCGCCTCTGAAACCGACCCAGTGCTGCCTGCTCCACGGTGCATTTTATCCATCTTGGTCTGGTGTTTCTTCTTCACTTTCTCGCAGAGTTTCACTCTTCTCTCTGCTTCTTTTTGGGCCTCTTTCTTCAGATTAGCTACCTTTTTTGAATTTTGGTTGGTTTGCTGTGAGGCAGCAGCATCGAGGAAACGCACACAGTCCATGTGGCCACGAGATGCAGCAACGTCCATAGCTGTGTGGAATTCATTATCCAGTGCAAAAAGATTGGCTCCAAAGTTGACCAGAAAGCTGAGGATGTGCATGTGGCCGTTAGCTGCTGCATGGTGCAGTGGTGTGTTTCCCCAGATGTCACTCCTATTGGGATCTCCTCTATAAAACACAATAGGACAAATAATAAAAATAATGTCTTATAATTCTATGTGGGTCTAAGACTTTATCTTGATGCTGATATCAGAGTTAATTTTACAAAAATAAACAGTAAATATAGTAATAGTACTGGATTAGTTCCTCTGATATTCATATTAGTGTACATTACTACTTGAGCATTAGCGTGTTAGCATCAGGCCACCATTTAAGCTGGTAAGAGTACAGTTTAATTTAAACTTCATTATAAACAGTTTTATAAACACATGAGAAGGTAAATGTGAGAAGAAAGCATAAAAAATCTTTATATACTAATCTGTATACAGTTTTTGGATTTTGTATATTGTATAATCTATGATATTTGCTTATTTGGAGGAAACTTTGACATGAAACAACATCTTGTCTCTTGTCTTTGGGATTTTGTTACATTCTTTGCATCTTTGTTTTATTATGTTTTCTAAAAACCAGTTTTTCTTCTTCACTTTGGCAACCTCTCACCGGACTCTGTCATGGCTGCTCTTCTTTACCGCTTCTGTTTATAACTTTTATGGACAGAATTTCTAGGTGCAACCAAGGTGTTCTGGTTTGGAGGACTAAAAGGACTCTGCTGGATGATATGGTCCTCTCTACTTCCTCAGACCCTGCTCTTCAACTCTCAATGGAACGGTTCGGAAATTGAGTTTGAAGTGACTGGGATGAGGATTATCTGGAGACTATGTTCCTTCGCTGAAATGGGTGGAGCGCTCTAGAAACCTGCCCTAAATTGAAGTCTTTGGGTCTTGATCAAGAGCGTGGGAAGAATGGAGCAGGAGAACGACAACTAGTCTGTCATGGTGAAGAGGAAGCTGAGATGAAAGGTGAAGCTCGCAATTTAGTGGTCCATCTATGCTCTCACACCTTACCTATAGTCACAAGCTGTGGGTAGTGACCAAAAGAATGAGATTGTGGATACAAGCTGCTGAAATTAATTCCTTCCACAAGGTATCTGGGCTCTCCCTTAGAGATAAGGTGAGAATATGGATGGACAACCTGACCTCATGTTTCCTGTTGTAGAGCTTGCTTGAATTAATCATGTATTCTGTTGTATTCTGTCTTTCCAGCATATATATGACCAGGTTTTGTTTGTTCTTTGGCCGATCCTTGTCTTCCATTCTGTTGTTTTTTTTCTGCCCATTTACCCAACTTTGGTTTTTTGTTCTGTCAGCTTTATGTTATGATTAGTTATTCATTTGGGGTATTTTGTATTTCCTGCTCTGCAGTGCTTTTGGTTTCTAAGTTTATTTAAATCCTCCATTCTGCATCTAGACCACATAAGAACTTCCCAATCTGAGAGGCCAATGACTTTATTTATTTATTTAGAACTCTATTTTCAAAAATTTGTAGCACACGTGTTTACTCGTTCAGAGCTGCTGTCACACATGAATGTTTTTATTTTTTCAAGACTGATGTGACTCGAGCTTTACATCATTTTCAAGGTACACAAATAATGTTTTAAAAGATATTGTAAAAACACAAAGGTGAAGGTAATAATTTCTAGTGAAGACAAAAAGAAAGTGTCAGATATTTTTAATTTAATGTTTCCAGTTTAGTTTAAAAAAAAAAGGTTTAGTGGATAGTTTTAAGTTGAGCAAACGAAAAGAGAAAAACTTGAGGTTTTAGAAGATATTGAAAAAAAATCTGGATTAGGATGTTTAAACTTTGTTGCACTTTAAAAACTTGTTCTACTGTAATAACTTTCTCTTCGGAAAACTCTGTTTCCATCCAAAGGCTTAAGCAAAATGCACAGGTGTGTGTGTTTTTAATCCCTAAATGGACTTGATATTTGTTCCCTACAAGTGTTGTACTCAGACATGGGTTGGGGCTTAAAATGTACCTCTAGTGGGATTTTTTTTTTCCAATATGAAGATGAAAATAGGCCAACTGTCTCCCTCTGTTTCTTTCTTTTGTAAGGCTCTGCTAATTGCTGGCAATAAAACATCAGGTTGCTATGTTTCTGTAACACGTTGCCATAAATCCCTGCTCATGCTGGCTATGAGCATAGCACAAGTGTTTCAGTTCAAATTGGCCATTTAGTCGACACACATTATTCCCTATTACACATGTTCTTCATTTATCTTTACTGAAGCAAGATTTTTCAGCCAGTCTTTTGTTACTCTGAATGAGATCTGGAGGTGGGGGTGGTGAGGAGAGATGAAGGCCTCTTTTGTTTTACAGCATTGGATTTGGCTGAATAAACATTTGGCTCAGCTCATGGGAGAGTAAGAAAGGAAGTTTTCATTATAGTTTGGTAAATAATAACTGCTGTAAATTTAGCTCTACAAAAAGTAACTCAAGCAATATGAAAACTATACAAAGCTTTCTGAGCCTTTCTGTTTGCTGTCCAGTATTGTTAACCTTTGCTCCGTGATTATCATTTATGGCTCGGATGTAAATCTTAATTTCAGTTTTAGAGAATCATACATCTATTTAAATTAGTTTCCATGTTTAAATGACTTGTTTTCTGCATTAAACAAAAATACATATATAATCTACATCATGATTATAACAGTCATGGAAAAGTACCAATCTATCCTAAAAAGAAAAAAACTCTGTCTAACCTATTATAGATAGAGAAGAGTAAATCAGGCTTACTCTCTGCTGCATATGAGCTGAAGAGCATCGACATGCCCATGAAAAGCAGCCAGCAGGGTGGGAGTCATGCCATCTTCATCCGCAGTGTTCAGGTCCTTCCTCGTGGCCTCCTTCAAGAGGTCCAAGTAACCGTCAATCGCTGCTTTGTGGTACCTAGACATCTCTAAGAAGAAATGGGGAAAAAAAAGAAAAATCTTATACTGTCTTTTCTTTTGTCCCTTCTCTAGTGTCAGATGAGCAACAATGACTGCAGAGCTGAACAAACAAAGTGATCACTGGGCGTATGACAGCTCAGAGCCATAAAACAAAAGCAAAGTCCAGTTCACTGCTGTCAGCTGCGCCATTTCCTGTTACAGCTAATCATCATCACCAACTGAAAGCTCTGAAAGCTTATGGAAAACACAATGAAATATATCTTTTGTCAAATTGATTGTAACTTCCACCAAGTTGATGCTTTTCCTTTAAACTGTAACAAAACTATTCACTTTTCATTATAGACAGTATTTAAGTAAATGTGACAATAATTTATTTTACTGCTCTACTGTGGAACCTACTGTTACTGTATAGACAGTGAAATCCATCCTTTGATATTCTAGGCCTGCTTAATCCAAATTATGGTCATGGGGAAGCTGGAGCCTTTCACAGCTGCTATCAGGCTAGAGGCGAGATACACCCATGAAAGGTTGTCAGTCCATCACAGGGCCAACACAGAGATAAACAATATAAATAGCCATGCACGCTTACAACCTGGGTCAATTTAGAATCAACAATTAACCAAATATGCATGTTTCTGGGCTGTAAGAGGAAACTGGACTATGCAGAAATAATCCACACCAGCACAAGGACAACATGCAAACTCCACACAGAAAGGCATCAAAAGACTCAAATCAGGATTCTTCTTGCTGTGAGCTGAAAGTGCTAATCACAACATCACCACTCAGAAAAAAATGAGCATACAAATTAATTTTTCATTCCCACTGCCATGATAGTAATCTGTACATCTGATCCTTATAGTCCAGGAGAAGATATGCTCCCACTGGAAAGAAGATTTTCTATTACATTGCAAGATGTAAGACAAAACTTATGTTTGCAAACATGTACATGTTTTAGGGTGTTCACATGTATGTTTACATGTACATGCACAAACATGCTTCCAGTTAGGCTTGATGCACATGCAACAAACTATGAAGCAATGTGAACTTTTCTATTGAAAAATCAACATAGCAGTATGACATTTTTGACCAAACCAAGAGTTTTTACCTATAAAAATTTAACTTTAAAAATAATAAATATTTTTTTATCAATTTGAAAGAGATATTCATATCTATACCAGCATACACATATGCCTCATTAATTGAAAAGCTAAATCACACATTCAAATAACAAGTCTTTTGGAAAAATCCCCGTTTTAATGCACTTTTAAACAAATTTAAGTCATGTTTAAAAGCTGAAAGAACCAGAGAAATTCATGAAAAACTACATTTATGCATACAATTTTTTTCCAGTATAATCAAATGATTTAGTCAAAATTCTGCAAGAGTTTGGGGGAAAGGATTACCAACCTCTGCGAGGATCACTTAACCCTGCAGTCCAGTAGATGGCAGTAAACCTCATTTAAAGTTACCTGAAAATAATACCAGAAGAAGAAACGTGTGAACTCAGCTCGACCAATCAGTGGAGGCTGTCAGGGGAAACGTCTTGCTATAGTTTTTCCTCTGCTATGCTTTCTCTTCCTGGCCGCCTCCGGTCTCAACAACATCATGGATTTGTAGTCCGAGAGGTATTTTCTCATTCCTCCACTGTCTCCACTGCTCGACCAACCGGACCGACCACCAACTGTCCTCCCTCGGGTCGCTCCGTGGTAACTTCCCCGCTTCGAGTACTTGCTTCCTGACCGGGAGATCCTGCAGAGATGTCCGACAATGGTGGCTCGGCTGTCGGCCTACTGTCTTACGAGACGCTGGTTCATGCGGTGGCAGGTGCAACGGTGAGCCGAGTTTAAGTACTAAACCGAGACAACTGGATATAAGACGGTGTGTCTTCTTAATGTGTGAAGTTTGCAGCAACGTTATGACGTTGAAGGAAACCATTGTAAAAAAAAATAAAATAATGAGGGGTGACATAACACTTTGACATCTTCATTATGTTATTTGTGGAAGTAAGAGTAGATTGTGATGTAATGAATTTCCTTGTAGGGGAGTGTGACAGCCATGACCGTCTTCTTTCCCCTGGACACGGCCAAAAGCAGACTGCAGGGTGAGTTGAAGGTGTTATCTTGTTGGACAGAGGTTATGTGATCAAAGTAAGCTGAAACAGAGTTGGATGAGTTCAGCTTAAAGCTTCGCAGCTATAACTTTGTCCCAAACAGGTAAAAGTAGTTTGTATTTCCCCAAAAATTAGTGAATGTATAGTTTATTCTATTATTTTAAGTTGTTTGTGCTTTAGATATCTTTTTTTTCTATTTATTGTCTAAAACTGCCATTTAAACACACTATCTGGAGTCTATGAAAGTGCTTGTTCTCTGCTAGGTGAACACCCTTGTGTTACGCCCTTAACAGCCCCAATATGTAGCCTCCATTACAAATTGCAAGTGTCAAGTACAAGCGGAGATAACCTGGTGCTATCACCTGGGAGTACTACTACTTGTGTCCAGTAAGCTGATCTTCATGTGTGAAGTTGTTGCTCTGTAACACTCCAGCTCAGAGTACTAATACATGACTTTTGCCACTTTTGTGGGTTTTTTTTTCTTTCAGTGGATGAGAATAGAAAGTCTACCTCTACCCCTGTCATTCTGGCTGAGATAGCAAAGGAAGAGGGCATGTAAGTTTAGTTTTTAGGTCTAAATATTACCAAATATTTTGATATTTCAATGCACATCTGGAGTCCAGTTTCAGTATTGGGGAGGGGGGGACTGTGAGTTTAACAGAAATGTAGACTGATGACTAAAATACGTTTTACCAGCTTCCTTTGTCTTAAGTTTTAGTCTGATGTGGTTACTCGGCCAAAGGTTCACCATTCATATCACTCTCCACCATTTCTCCCAGTCTGTCTTTGTACAGAGGATGGTTCCCAGTCATCTCCAGCCTCTGCTGCTCCAACTTTGTTTACTTCTATACCTTCAATGCACTGAAGAAGGCAACAGGAGCTGGACCCAGCAAGTCCAGCCCTGGCAAAGACCTGTTGATAGGGATTGTAGCAGGTAAAGAAACATGTGAAAAATGCTTAATGAAAGACTAGAAGAAGCCCAGAACAGTTTTCCTGTAAACATAAAAATAGTTATGTTCAGTCTCCCAAAGACACTGTATGTATTCTTGAAGCTAAAGTAATTTTCTTTCTTTTTTGTAACACAGATGCTTCATGTCACCCCTAAAGTTACTATAAATTTCTTGTTTATTAAATAACTGCTTTGTAGCCCTTAAAAAAAAAAACTAAAAAGAAACAAGTAAATGAATAAAAATCTGTTATTCTTGTAGGGGTGGCGAACGTGATCCTGACCACTCCCATGTGGGTGGTCAACACACGACTGAAACTGCAGGGAGTGAAGTTCCGAAATGAAGATCTCCATCAAACCCAGTACAGAGGCATATTTGGTGTGTCATATATCTGTATCATAGTTTAACACTTAAGCTGCATTTTGTTACTTTATTATTATATAGTCTGGGCTTTCCTCTTTCAGATGCTTTCACGCAGATCATTGCCAACGAGGGAGTTGGAACTCTGTGGAGCAGCACTCTGCCGTCTCTCCTCCTCGTCCTCAACCCGGCTGTGCAGTTCATGTTTTATGAAGCCATGAAGAGGAAGGCAGGCAAGGGAGGGAGGAAGGTGAGGGCACACGAGAAATACTTGGTAATGTGTGAAATGTTACATTATCAAAGCTAATAGCAGAAAACTGAGATTCAAAGATAGGAATCTGTAACACAAATTTTGTTGTGTGATTTTAAACTTTGAACTTTAAACTGGTTTAATTAGAAAACTTTGTTGCGTATTTGTCTCCTGAAACAGATATCATCAGCGCAGATCTTTCTCATTGGAGCAGTTGCCAAGGCCATCGCTACCACGGCAACATACCCTCTCCAGACGGTCCAGGCTATTCTCAGGGTAAATGCCTGATGTAACATCTCATTCCTTTGTTCTCAAGACCAAAAAGTGCAATTATTTAACATTAGCTGCTGTTAAAGGCTAGTAGAGTTGCATATTTTAAGCAAATCGTAGTTTCAAAAGACCAAAAATAACAATTAGTCAGATCTACTTAAAATAATTTTACGTTTAGCAGAACCCTGAAACATTTTATTTATTGTTACACTGGATGAAATGATGTTTTTTCAAATAGTGAAGCTATTTAGCCTTCAAGATCTCATGATAATGTAAATAATGGTTAATTAGTGGCATAACCCTCAGCATGCTTCTTCATTAGTTTGGCCAGTATAAAGGTGACGGCAAAGGTGGTTTGATGGGGAGCCTTTCGAATATTTTCCTCCTCTTCATGGACAGGATCAAGTGAGTGCAGCAGCTGAAGAAATTCCCAAACCTCTACAGTCACATTGAGAAGGATGCTCGGATGGCCATTAATACACACGTTTACTGTTTGTTGCAGGAAGCACGGCTTTCTTGGTCTGTACAAAGGCCTGGAGGCCAAGCTTCTGCAGACGGTGCTGACAGCTGCCCTCATGTTCGTTGTTTATGAGAAGATCACATCTGCTACCTTCAAAGTCATGGGTCTGAACAAGAAGCTGAAGCACTGAAAGCAGATACTTGAATGCAATACAGCATTACTGCTCTTCATCAGGAGGGTGGATAGTCTAGTCCTCGCTGATAATGCAAGGAATTGTATAGATCCTTGTACATATTGTAATATCAGTTGGAGTTTGCACCTTTGAGGCCACAGATTTGCACGCTCTCCATAAACTTGTGACCAGAAGTGGCTTTAATACTTGCAACAGCCTCTTGGCTTAAATCTTACTACTTCCACCTGCGCAGACAGATTTTCTAAACCAGTACTGATGCTTGTTCATCTGCGGTAATTTGATTTTGATGTCATTTGTTTAATGTGTAGAGAAACAACTGTTTTTCTTAACTTTTATTTTACCTCCCTGACTACTTTAGCACTGATGATACCGACCCTGTCACCCAAAGTTTTACCTCAACATCAGGAGTTTGCTGTACATGATGAGACCAATATTTAAGAGTTGCTTTATTCTGGGCTACTGGACCATTTCTGAGATACGCTTGTCACTGTATCTTGTGTCATAACTATGAATTGAATCAGGTTTGATGTCCTGTGAGACAGAAAGAAACTGCAGCCCTAATAAAAGGGTTTTTTAAATATGTGAATCCCGTTGTTTTCCATAGATAAACAGTTATATCGATGATGGTGGGGGGACAAAATAGATTGTGTGTAAAATTTGGACCTACTCTTCCAGCTCTGAAGGTTTATGATATTAATGACTATACTGTATAAAAGCCTAAGTTTATTTAACATAAATCAGAACTTAACCCTGACATGAGTTTAACAGAATTTACATGTATAAATACTGCAGTTGATGCAAAGTGCCTCTGAAGTTGTAGCATGACTAAATTTTTTAATGAATGGAATAATGTTATGTGACCTAATTACCTAAACACACTGCAGACAACTTGAAGCGCTGAGTGGTTTTCTATAATAATTAATGTAATGGTCAGTATACTGTATGCACATTTTGTCAGACAGGTGTCTTCTGTTTCTTGGTGCTGCAGTACCGTACAATATTTATCTCTGATTTGGTTAATGAAAGCTTCTGCTGCCTTTAATCTTTTTTCTTGAAATGTTTTCACTACCTTGCTTAGTCTAGTGAAGTTGCATTATCAAGGTTTTGCTTTTAGTGAATTTTATAGCATCACATGAAGCCTTTGGGATGATCTAATGCCTCATTTGAGCACTTTGTCAATGAATCTACCAGAAGGGCATTCAGAGAAATGGCTGATGAGGCAGACAGCTCACTGTTTTATTAACATGCAAGGCACCTAAATTCAGTGAGCTCCTACTCTTCACCGTCCTGGTAGATTTTTCATTGTCCTGCTGACAAAAAGAAATGAAAACATTCTAACCAGAAAGATGCAACAACAAAGGTAGAGAAACATTTGGATGACAATTACAAGACAACACCAGAGGTGTCCCTTACTGTTTTATTTGCTTTAACTAAAATTGACTTGACATGTTTACATAACATTTGTTTTAAACTGATCAATGCCTTCTTATTTACATAGTGTTTTAACATGACTTTTTAATTAACATTGTTTTGAGATCTAAATTATTGTTCAACTAAAAAAAAATAAAAACATTGAGGAAAATAAAGTTGTTTTATTTACAGCGACTGATTTAATGATCAATATTTTGATGTAAACAGCCATCAATTTGAGGGTCATCATGTTTTACATCATGGTTGACTACTGGTCATCTCCTCGATGTACCAGTGTGGCAGGAAGGAATACCGGGAGTCATTGTGGACGGAGAAGGACACATCTCTGCGGGGCTCCCAGGAGAACAGGTACACTACCCTGAAAATGAACAGTGACTTTAACATATTTGAACTTGACTAAGATGAAAAGTATAGTTTATTAGTACTCACTTGTGATTGTCTTCAGTGGCCACACGCTTCACAAAAGACAGGAAGTCGCAGCAGAAGTTCATACAAACTGTCGGCTTCCAGCAGTTCTCTTCATTCTGTAAAAAAAGACGCATATGAGATGTCATTTGTAGGAGCATCGTTACACTTCCTGTAACATTCATTCATTGCTTCTGCACCTTGATGAGTTGTGACATCTTTGAGACGGGAAAAGTCTCCACAGAAACAACAACTCCGTCATGATCCTTGAAACCTGCCACAACACGAGGGACTCCAGGGAGGAAAGACTGAGCCCACCATTTAAGTAGTTTGAACCTGATAAAAAAAAAAAAACATTAACATCCATGCACACAGGACAAAAAAAAAAAAAAACTGTTGACAATGTGGGATGTTGCCATCCACCTGTGGAAATTGCTGCGTTGTTTGGGTGTGCAGATCTCCACAGAGGTCTTCAGCTCCACGTAGCAGGCTGGAGGAGGTGGCGCGTTGGGATCTTTATCCCGACCATCCACCTCGCCAGAGAAGAGAAGTTTGTGATCTGCGAGTCGAGTCTGAACCACAGTACAAAAGGCCTCATTGGTGTTAACCACTCCACTAGCATCAGGTAAACTGTGGGCGGTATCTGTAGGTGAGGACAAAGGTGGAATGTTATTACTTAAGCACCTATTTTATCCGTATATATACATTATATGGTCTGAGTATATGAACTTCTTTTTTTACACAAAACTATGTGTGGCATAGGATTTGAGTTAATAATAAGCACACAAGTCTATTTATATATACATAAATATATAATCTATAGATAATATTTTGTTTGATGTATACCAAAAATCTAAGAAAAAAGGACTACACTTTTACTCTGAAAATGACAGTGATCACTTTGTGGTCATGTTTTACAGTGCATGCTCAAGGCTGGACTTTTGCACCTAGTGCTTCACTGTTCTGTTTGTAAAGTAGAAAGGTGGAATTTTACCACTGAAAAAAAGGTAAATACAAAATAAATTATTCAATAACATTCTTATGCCAAATATGTACTGCTAATGACCATAATTAAAAAAATCTAATTATAGCACAATCTATAGTTTCACTTTCTTGGCAGAAAATGACTGGATAAATATTAAAATATGTCTGTATAATGACATCTGCAAAGAGGAATGTCACAGCTGAGATTATTCTCTAAGGTTTAAATAAAAACAGCAAAAAGTTGCTTCACCACCTACCTGCACATGTGTACTGTTCAAACTTGTATCCCCAGTACATCATCTCTTGGTTCCTCTCCGGCCGGTTTTCCCGTTCCCTGCGAGCAGCTTCTGTTTCCACCTCACTGATGTAAAGTGTGCCATTGAATTTGGTGACTGCTAGCAGCCATCCTTCCTTTGTCTCATAAGGAGTGGTCAGCAGCTTGGTCAGATGACCCCGCCATGTCACAAAGTGGGCATCTAAAGCACTGGGAGGAGAAGAAGTTGATCAAAGAATACCCGTCTTACAGGCACAAAGAGAATATACACAACATGCACAGCGTGTGTTCATTAATATTGGCTCAGTGTGTTGATCTGGAAATGAAACAGAAGGCAGCAGTAAACAAACAGCTTTACTCACCACGATGAGCCTGCGGTCTCCCTTAATTTAAGCTCTGATCTGTTAGCTACAATCCATCGCAGAATATGGTCCAGCTTCTCCTTTACATTTTCATCTCTCTTTATGTAGCGGTCTTTGTATCCGTCTTTCAAGTCAAAATTAGGATGTCTGTCAGGTTCCACATAGTATCTCAACTGTCTGCTGTCATTGAAAAATCTGCGCTGAGCATCGAGGGAGAAACATCCCACCTCCACGGGCTGTTTATACAAAGGAAAGTCTCTCTCATAAAGCTCCCTTCTAGTGCTCAAAGTCTGAGAGCTCAGTGGTAATGATCCAGACTGATGCTGGTGGTGGTTGGTGGGTCTGAAGCGTGTGCTGTCACTGTGATTTCTTCTGCTGTCGCCTCGTTCTTGTCTGTAGGCTGACTTGTGATGGTAGCTGGAGTTTGGACTGCGAGATCTGTGGCGGTCCATTTCTAATTTTGAACACAGTAACGGGAAAAACTGATGATGCTGGAGATTAAGGGAGTTTTATCAGTTTAGCTTTTCTCCAGGTCACAGACTTTGGGGTAGCTGTTTTATGTAACTTGTGATGTTTAAAGCATTCCTATTAAAAGTAACTGGGGTTTAAAAGAGAGAGAGAAAAAAAACATTCCTTCAGACTGTGCCTGAAGTTGCAAGATTATGCTAAATTTTTTTCTTATGTGAGACACTTTTTATGCGTTGAATAAATTATATTTTCATACATCATATTCATGAATCATGATCTCTGCAAACCAATCCCCCCATACACATACTGTAAAATAGTAGCGTTTACATTTAGCGTGTATCGTTTACCTTCACTGTTGGACCTGTAAAGGCATATTACTTCTTATTTACTGATAAACTTATCAATTAAATTAAATTTAGATAGATATCACAATCGCTTCTTTCTTGTAACTGAGAAAAAAATCAAAACAGAAGTGCGAGCAGGAAAGGAAACGTGTATCTCATTAGCAAGGAAGCTAACTAGCATAACATGCTAACGACAAACTTGACGCAACTTCCGCCCGCGTGTAGTTTTCAATACAATCCTGTAGGTGGCAGCAGCGATACTTCCTCTAATTTGAATCAACCATAAAAAGAAGAGCCTTGAAAGTTAATCGTTGGAAGAAGAGGCAATATTGAGACGTTTCAAGTTCTACGTGGGAGCAAATTATGTTAACGCTAAATATTGTCAACAGTAACTATCAGGTATTTTAATTTATTTTCCAAATAGCTTGGTTAAACATTTTGTCTGGAATTAGAATTAGCTAGTAGCAGTAGCATGGCTAACAATGAACTGAACCGAACTGTGTGCAAAGAATTATTTATAAAATGAATAATTAACTTCACGAAAAACTTCAACAGACGTAATTACGACTTGAATGTTAAATATTTCTTTTTTAAATAGCCATTTTCAAATAAAAAATCTTTTGGACATCCAATGTGTCTGCATGAGGGAAACAGCTAGCTAACAGGCTGAATGGATTTGACATAATTTCTTCTGCAGGTATGAACAGGAAACGGGCTCTGATTTTAGACACTTTCAAGGTGAAGAAAAGGAGAAATGATGCTGAAACGTTTGGAGGAGTAGACGATAAAGATGGTAAGTGTTTGTCCTAAAAAAAAACACCATACATTGTTGACAACAGTTAAGAGTGTAAGTCTTTACTTAACCATCCATTTTTTCTAAAAAGAACCAGCTGGCATTAGATCCACCCTGGAGTACCTTATGACACTTTTCCCCAGAAAACTCTTCAATGACACCTTGCCGCAAATTGTGCTGAAGCACCAGCTTTACAGCATACATAAAGACAAGACTTTGGTCGACAAAGAAGTGGTAATATGACTCTTTAGTAATAAAAATGCTGCTTCATTTACCCCAAGTATGAATTTATATGCAACCCACTGACATCCTTTTGGTAAACAGAATAAACTGCGTGAGCATGGAGAGCTGCTGATGTTCCAGCTTGGGTTTGATGCAGAAGCTTTTGGTCTAGTTTTTGCTTTGGATTACAAGACCAAAGTCCTGGCAGGACAAGAGGGGAAAGTGACACAAGCGACGGTGGAGAAGTTCTTGGAGAAAGTGGTGTCCTCATCCACAGATCTGAGCTTCAGCAAAGACAAGATGCTGAGGGAGTTTCTCTTCACAGACTCTGAGATAACGTATGAATGAACCACATCTATTGCATGGTTTATTAAATAGTGAAGCAGGAGTTAGAGCCCAAAATATTTTTTATTTAAATCATAAAGTTGTTTACTTTCTCACCACCTAGGCAGCTGGTGAAGTCAGGGGTCCTGACTGTGAGAGATGCTGGCAGCTGGTGGCTTTCCATTCCCAACTCTGGCAAATTCACAAAGTACTTTATCCAAGGTTGGTTTATTACTGACAACAGCGCTGTCTTTATTATGTCACCTTAATTTATTTTCATTTCTGCTAACTTTAAGGTCGTGTCTGGCTATTCATATTTGTATTTGGGGGTTTGTTTCTAACCTGGATGGCTTGTCCTTTCAGGCCGTAAAGCAGTGCTCGGCATGGTGAAGAAGTCTAAATATAGTGAAGTATTAAAGGCAGACATAGAGGAGCGGCGCACAACTTCACAAGTGAAATTCCACATGAAATACCACATCCACGACATTGTTGGTGCAGAGCTGGTAGAAAGGTAATATTTGTTTACATTGTCATATATCTGATAAATCTAAAGGTCAATGAGGCAAATCTGGGTTGAGTAATTGAGGAATTATGTTTGCTTTGATAGCAAATTCTTTTTCTTGGGAATTTAAATTTGTACTTAAAAAAATGTGAAAAAAAAGTTATTGCAGACACAGGATTGTGTAATATCTACTGATCTACTGTTCTTTTGTTGTTTTTTTAAACTAATACCCATTGATGAAGCTGGTTGGTTGACATATCAGTGAACATTTTGTTCTGCTTTACTGATCCTCGTTTTTTTCTTTTCAGCATACCTACAACGTCAGGAATATTGTTGCGCTTTGTGGATTCCTGAGCTGTTACAAGGCTCCCATCAACCAAATGAAGATGAGAAATACATGAAATGAACAAAGACAATGGAAAGTGTTTATATGAAACTGAATTTCTGATTTCAGATGCAGAATCTGTGCCAAACGCATTACAAAACCCTTGTGGGTAAATAAGTTGTCAGTTTTGATAAGATGACCATGTCACGTTTTGATTTATCCTATTGTTATCCTAAAATGCAAACATTTACTTGAGATTATACTGTCAAGCAGGAAGCAGAAGTCTGCTTACATTGTCAGTAACATAGCCAAGGTTATATTTATTATATTAAATGAGTTTTCCAACTAGAGCAAAGTACTTCCTTTTGATTTAGTACGTGTCCTAAAACATACTTTGCTGGTTCTTTGTGGGCTGAGGTAGAGCTAAAAGATTATAAATGACCAGGTGGAATAGAGTATATAATGGTAAACATCAGTGGAAATGATTTGTGTTGGAAGAATATTTTGGAGATCCCTTTATTTTGAACATCATTTAACTAAACTTCCACTTTGATCTGTAATGATTCGGTTCCCTGTTATTGATTTGGTATCGATATGTAGTAAATAGAACTGCCAATGGCTAGTTTAATGGTGATTTAATACAAAATCCCTTAAATCAACATTTTATATTGTTCCACATGCACACAAGAAAACCTTCAGAGGCGAAGAATGTGCTGGAATGGGTGATGTGTCATTTCTGGAAATCACATGCACAGTATTTAGACGTGCATACTTCACTGTACTATGTGAAGATGAACTTGTGATATAATTCAGTACTGGTACAAAACATACCATAGAGTGAAAATGAATACTATCCAACATACCTGTCCGGCATCAGCTGTTGGCTTTGTTAACTGACAAATTCATATACTGGAGAGCTGATAAACTGGGTACTTGTACAATTAGAGAAGACAAAATACCCCAAACGTTTGTATTAAATTCTAGTTTGATTCTGTAAAAGGCAATAACTTCATAGCAAATAATTAGTCTTAATCAGTCAGTTCTGTCAGAGTTAAAGTAAACAGTGCTTAAATAATTTTCCAATGAATGAAGCAAAAACCTAGGGTTACAAGTCAGAAAAATGGGTTAAAAAAAGTGTTTTACATGAATTTATTGGCTTTTCAAAAAGTGACAATAGCTTTTATCCATAAAACTTAAGAATCACAACATTGGCTTGAATAAAAGCACAGCTTGATGTCCGAGTACAATACCGATGAGCAACATGTACTTAACCCCTGATCTAGTAGTTCCAATACATTTTGTAATTAGGCAAAAAAAAAATATATAACTGTAGCCATTCTAATCTTAGTTTTCAGTATATGATGCACAGACATGCTATCAGCATTAATTACAAAAAGCTAGGCTTTTAGGGAGATTAAGGTAGCGTTAACTGAGGAGGTAATAAACAAAAAGGATATTCATAGTGTTAGTTAAACAATACAGTGAGTGTGTGTAACTTCTGCCAAGAAAGATACAAAATAGTCAAATCACGATTATAACAAAAAGATGAGTACACAGTATACTACACCACAACCGACAGCAGCTTTGTTACCGTTGTTAGCAGGTATAGAAGCTCTTTTTAGTTACATTGCTCAGCCAGTAGTGATGCTTTAAAAAAATAATCAAATGTGCTGCACAAAAGGTATCTGATAAATGCCCACAGAGCATTAAAGGTGCTCCTCTTCCCCATCACCAAGACATCTGAACATTTTTGTTCCAACATAGTCAAGTTTTTTTTAGCCTTGCACCGCGGGCAGCTGTTCAGTTGAGACACATCCAGGGGAATATTTCAAAGAAAGAAGAAAACTTAAACCTGACTTTCCAAATTGGAGGAAATTAAGAAAATACTGGATCCTTTAGATCTTTCAGGGATTAATAGCACTGTTGGTGTCAGTAGATCTTTTCTCAGTGTGTTTTAGGCGTAGTGGATCGTTCTATTACTGAAAACAAACTACTGGCAAAGAGGTTATAGTACATGAACAGTCATTAGAGGCAATCAGAATTTCACAGATGGTTTCTTTATGCTCCTTCTTGACAGCGGGTTGACTCGACTGCCTTCACAAAAGAGAAAGTGAGCTCGTGACTTGAAAATGGCATTGATCGTGGAGCTGAACAAACAGCAGGTCACAACAGCCAATAGCAAGCTGTCAGATCAAAGTTTTGAAGATCTGAGATGACAGAACAAATATTTTCTTTTCGGCTAAAATACAGCATGTGTGCAGAATGTATTTGGCAATATTTCTTCCACTCAAATAAAAAATGACAAGAATGTAAAAAGAAAAAAAAAAAAGGTGGACAGCAAGTGGAATAAATTGAAGACATTCTAGTCCAGTTTATAAAACATCCAATCCATTTTTAGAAGGCCTCAAGAAATTCAGTTTTGTCTATACAGTATACATAGAACTAGGGTCTTTGATAGTCCAAACCCTTCTCCTAAATCTGACCTCAAGTTGAATATTTCATGAAAACATCTGAAACTACACATATGGAAGGACAGAATCTTAAGTACATTGTTTTTGTTTGTATACTGGTGTGTTTCTCTTGTGTCTTTTGCCACCCTCACCACTAGCGGTCATGTTCCCCTGTAACCATTTCACTGCAGGCAGTCTTAGAAAAGACTGCACTTCTTGCCCCTCTTCTTGACGGGTGGAGGGCACAGGACGGCCCGGATGGCCTCATCGAACACAGTTTTAAGGCCACGTTGAGTCAGGGCTGAGCACTCCAAGTACTTGACAGAACCTGAGGGAGACACACAGAGAAAGCTACAGGTTTGCTTCTGGAAATATGTTTCTCTCAAAATTATTTTTAAAGAAATGCAACATATAGTGTCAGAAAGAAAGTTGGTATGGTTGTTACCAATTTCTTTAGCCATGGCCAAGCCTTGGGGATAGGTAATGGGGGAGAGTTTTTTCTCCTTCAGCTTTTCCATGGTGTCCTTGTCATCTCTCAAATCCAGTTTAGTGCCCACCAGAATGATGGGAGTGTTGGGACAATGGTGTCTCACCTCAGGGTACCACTGCACAGAAAGAATGCTGATAAATCGAATGTGCAACTTTCTAGAGGCATAAGTGTTAAACATGTTGTGCAAAAGTTGCAAATTGTATGGCAACAATTAATAATTATTTATATTATAGACTAATCTGATTAGATCATTAATCAATAAAAATAATAATCTATAAAACACAAGTAGTAACAGAAAATAAGCTGCACAGTTGTGAGCTAGAATAACCAAATTATACTGGTGCATTAACATATAAATAGCTGAGGGGAACTGTACAGTCAGATAATAATTTCCTGTGAGTTTATCACCAACATAAACTCCCCTTGCATATGAGCAGTGGTAAGATGCATGTGCCTGCTGTGCTGAAGTACACTGAAACATTGCACCCAAGTTTCTTACCTCTAAACATGCCTGAAAAACCCAAATTCAACACCAGATTTCTATAAAATGTTTTAATTATAACTTTTGTAAAAACTTCAGCTCACAAACCAGGATGAAGTTTTTCAAACTGTTCCAGGGCATAACTAGTAAACTGGCATCAAGCTGTGAGAAAAGCTGCTTTATGCTCCTGGGGCCCTGCGCTCTGTCTGCCTCTGGATAGCCAGCACCTGGTGGGGCTGGAGGCTGCCATCCCTGGCTTCATGGGAGACTGTACTTCATGGCCACGGGGTGCTCTGGCTAGAGCCTTTCTCTGTCGCCCCTGGGGCAGATGCATGGTTGGCCCTGTGGTGGGCTGGATGGTATTCATGCTCTGGGGTGGTGTCTGGTCTCCCGGGTCCTGAAGGTCCCCTGGTCTCACCCTGATCTTTGAAGCAAACTGGCTGCATTTGCTCGATCACTATTCGTGCCCGTTACTTCTTAACCAGCATGCCGAAAGTCACTGTGTCGTCATGTGGGTTTAATCACCGAAAACTACAACTATGTTCACGTTTGTTCTTTGTGTTGCTCGTGTTTGTTTTTTTCGTGATTCATTATCTTTTTTTTCAGCTTGTCAGTCTTTTTAATGTGCTCTTGATGATTGTCAGCTTTATTTTTCTTGAAGGCAGGTGGCTTTCTGTTTCCGTAAAGGTGTAGCAGCTGGTTGTCTGGTTTTTCCTGTTTAGATTGAACAGCTGATGCAGTTAATTTTTAACTGGTGTCTCCTTGTCTCATCATTTTTTTACCCAACCTCTTTTTCCTCTTCTGTTTACTCTCTCCTTTCTTTTTCCCCCAAAGATGATGGAAAAAATATATATCAATGGATTCTTGTCATCTGTGCCTATTTGTCTCATCATGAAGCAAATAAACTACCCACTTAAAACTGTTGTGACCTAAAAAAAAAAAAAAACAACTGTACAGCTTTTGCATTTAAATGCATTGGTATCTATTACTAATCTGGCCAGTTACAGTTTACGCTGGTTTCCAGTGCTTGACACTAAAGGTTGCTCACAAATAAACTGTCTTAAAGGTCCCATATTATGCAAAATTCACTTTTTAATGGTTTTGGAACAGTCATACTGGTCCCCCCGCATGTGTAGGAGACCCGTAAGTGTGAAACTCTTTCAGGCGCTCTCTCTCCCCCCTGCTCCACCTCTAGGGAAGTAAGCGCTGAAATGAGCTTGTTTGAAAGCGTGTACGTTATGACGTCATAAGGGACAATAACCACTCCCCACAGAGCGATGGACCCGTCTACCGGCTCTCAAAGCCCGCCCTCTAAAAATCACCTAGCGCCCAGTGTTTTTCCCTCTTCGGCAACCCTCGTTAGCGGACATGGCTAAGCGACAGAAGCACTGTTCTGTTTGTGGCTGCATAAATGAACACGAAAACGTTCTTTTACTTCCATCCACTGAACCCACGAGGACTGAGTGGATTAATTTTATTTTTGGAGGAAATGTACCCGGAAAACTTCCAAAGGTTTTGCATGTCTGTGGCCAGCATTTCAAAGAGGACTGTTTCCACAACATGGGTGCATGGAAAGCAGGCTTCGCCAACCGTTTGAAGCTGAAGCCAGCTTCAATACCAACTGTCCGTGACACAGCTGGAGAGGTAAGAGCTGGCAGTTATTTTATCGTTTCGGCCTTATTAGTCTGATAGCTTGAAAATATATTAACCTGTCAATCACCTCATGACGGGCGATGTGATGGGTGGAGCCAACAGCTGAGCTGCTCCACCAGGGTTCCGCCCACCATAAACGGCACATTTCTGAAGCTGCTAAAAAGAGGGAGGTGAAGAGAAGCCGCTGCACTCAAACTGAGGGTCGATTTGTCCATACCATGGCGGAAATATTTCATTTAGATATTAATGAATGGTCTCAGATTGGGAATAAAGTGTATAATATGGGACCTTTAAGGCAGGTGAACAGTTCCCAGCAAATAAAAACAAACCAACACCTTCATCCATTTTTTCATTTTAAACAGCTGGTTATTCTTGCTGTAAAAACAAGTGAACATCTGACATTGGGTTCTAAATATTGCTCGGTCTAAATATAACCAACATTCAGAAACAAACATGATCAAAAAGACACAAAATATGCCCATAAAGAATAACAACTAATTAAATCCAAGCAGATTTGGCCTGCAAAGTTTCATGTTTCTTCATGGATCTATGAAATGTCTCAACATTTCCCATGAACTCAGCACTGCCCACTAGTGGAGGAATTGACTTAGCAATGTAAAAGATACATGGAAGTATGAGGACGGCGACGCATGACGTTTGAAACAGACGTCCCCATTTACGTATGTAAGGGAGCATAAATAGGCCTCAAGAAAGAAAGAAAACATCTGTGTGTTTGACTTATAAATCCCTATAAACTGACTGTTGCTGCTTCAAGATTCCAACTCTCAATGCAAATAAGTTTGGCATTAACTTTAATACCAAAAGATAACAAGCAACAAAACCCACTGACGTTTTTTTTATTGTAAAACTCATGAGCTACTGCTTTCACTTACTAGGTTACAAAAATATTTCAACCTTACTTGAATAACTGCAGACTTTGAACTTTTCTGACCCAAGTCTTCATTAAAGTACTTTCTAAAGTCTCAGGGCTTTCTTGGAAACATTACTGCTAGCACAAGCATTTTACTACTCAACCTCTGAACAGACTGCATATGAAATAAAAACCATTTAAAATTAGTAATAAATAGATATTTAAAAAAATATGGTTTGGAAGGTAAAACCACATACATATGTAGGTTTAATGGGTTAAAATTTTAACTAGCTTGCTTTCTATTGGAGAAGCTGACCAACTGAATCATCATAACAAATCCTCATAGCATTTTTTTTCTTTTTTTTAATATGTACCTTTGTTCACCATTCAGGCAATAAGGTAACTAATAAAGTAAAATGTATCTGTCTTTGACCAATGGACAAGTTACTGAAAAAGACCAATGTCATGGCCTCATGCCACAACTAAGCTGTCTCAGGTTGGGCTGAATAAAAAGAAGGTTAAGAAGATCTATTCTCCATTCTGTCATTGCCAAGAATGAAAGGCACTAAATTTAATTAATGCACATCTGATAATACATCTAGTTTGTGTGATTAAATTTAATCCACATGCTTTATCTATATCACATAATTACTTTAAAGCAACAAGCATACATGTCACATGGAGGGTACCAAGAGTCAATTTCAAGACCAGAGTAACCAAAGCAAATTTTATCCAAGCAATGCTGAATAAGTAATGAAAGATCACCCTAATGCTTCTTCTCATGGGTCCTTAAACAGATTTGTGCATATGTTCTTACAGCCCTCAGTATTTCCTGTACAGGCGCTACCTACCTTGGCACGGACGTTTTCAAATGAGGCAGGACTCACAAGTGAAAAGCAGATGAGGAAGACATCCTGGTAAGACAAAGAAACAAAGCAATCAGAGCTCATGAGATTTACTTCCTGTTAAGAACACAGGGAAAAAAGCAGAAAATAACAGGCCTATGTTCACCAAGGAGAGTTGTTTTTCTCTATCAAACTTCCTTATTCATTCTCTTGATCAAAATGTTCTAAGTAGGTGATTTACAGTGGTTGCAAAGAGATATATAATACAGAATCATTTTTTTTTTGTACCGTCTGAGGGTAGGAAAGTGGGCGGAGTCTGTCATAGTCTTCTTGTCCTGCTGTATCCCAAAGGCCCAAGTTTACCGGCTTCCCATCCACCATAACATTTGCAGAGTAGTTGTCAAACCTGACAGGAGCAATGATGTGCAAATAAGAAAAACCCACCAGTCTTAATAAAAACTACTAGCAAGATGTGACATGAAATACACAACTGAACCTTTGAAGAGGAAATCAAATTCCTAATTGATCTTTCACTTGTAAACTGATCCTTTTTTAACTCTTTTCTAACTATGAACTTCTTTATTCAAGGTTCAGTCTGTCCACATTGCAATGACTATGATAATGATCAAAACATCTGTTCCAGAAACAGGAGCAGGTTTTCCTCATAGCTTCCAGTAACAAACAATTCCATGAATCTTAACTGCATTCTACAACAGTTAATGTAGCTTTTAGCACACAAACAAGCAAATTTTCAGCTATAAAAACAACAAACGAGCAAGATGTTGCCTCCACTGTGCAGTGGCTATTTAGGAGACAAGGGTGGAGACATATGATGGACAACTAGACTGTTATAAATAAATAAATACACACTGCAGTGCAGTCTCAGATACTCACACTGTGGGGATGTACTCTCCAGGAAAGGCATTGGTGGTGTAACTGATGAGCAGACAGGTCTTACCCACAGCACTAGAAGAAAGAAGTGATTTGTTTAACATTTATGAAAACAAAAAGGCTAAATAGGAAGCAATTCCACATATGATCAACTGGTTTTTCAGAGGCGGGTAGCATATGATCATATGATTTATGTAAAAATGGCATCACAAAAATGTCATATTTCTGCCATCCCTAGCCTAGCTTTAGCTATGGTCTAATGCTACTGGTTGTTTTTTAACTCATAAAACTTAACTGAATTCTGATGTGCATGTTAAAACAAACTTAAATTAAGCTGCAAAGCAAAAAACTACATAATCAATGTGGGAAGAGTTTGGTTTTAGTACAAAATAAAATGAGAGAACACAAAAATCATTAGGATATTTGTGAAATTTACATCAATTTCCAACAAATGCACAAAAACCATAGAACGATATCATTATAGGATTCACCAAAGTTTTTAGTTTATGAAGAAAAAAAAATCCAGGTAAGTAAATCCTCAACATAAAACGATAACCATGTGAGATCAGTTTAAGTGTTCATACCAAAAACAGACAAACTCAAAAAACATTGCATGTTGTGCAGGCTGGGTTTCGTTCATGTGAAATATGTGTAGTTGGCATAACAGTGAGCCCCATCCCCTGAAAAGTTCCTCTTATTTGAAATCAAAAATAAAAGCTGTAACTTATTCAGGGGCCTTTGAATGACTCTGCTTCTTTGGCATCCACCACACCCAGTACAAAAACTTTTACGTTTACTTCTTCCATATTATTACACATATGAGTGTTAGTCTTGGCTTATGTGTTAACACCCCCGCATTAAACTGCTGCAGACAAAACCTTCAGATTTCTTTATTAACATTAAGAAACACAAACACGCCCCGTTTTAACAACAGTGCATTAGCACCCGTGAGCGAACACAAATAGTTTTTGCCTTTCAATATTCACATTTATTCGGATTTTGTAATATAAATTTAAGTCTTAAGTTTCTAAATGAGGGACATAATCTGTCTTATGATGCATGACTCAACCCATGAAAATGGAAAACCAACATTGAAAATGAGCCACCTTTTAGCTACTAATTCTGTATTGAGTTGATTTAGTGACAACAATGTTGAGAAACACATAATAGCAAAATAGCTGAATGAATTATAATGTCAAAACCGCTGATTAAAAAAAAGTTAAAGCCAAGTTGTTAACTTTCCCGTTTGGAAAAACGAGAAGCTACATTATTAAACTCTAGCTAATCTGACGACAATATTTCAGCTAACATTACATTTAGTCATTACACCCTAACTGAACGAGACTAACTTAAAAACAAATCAGTTATGTTAACCTACCCGTCTCCGACAACGACACACTTTATGGCCTGCATTGCGTCGCAGCTAAAGGAATGCTAAGTTAGCCCCAGAGCCAGCTAACGTTAGCTCAAGTCTCTTTTCCTTTGTCCGGAACTGCTCGCCGGTGAAATGTCTCAACAGACTCCTGCTAACGACCCTCGGTGGTAGAGCAGAACTCCTCGAATGAGTAGAAGCGTCTGTGAAACTTAAAGCAACTTATATCGCACTTTAAGTCAAGTTTACTCAGGAATTCTCGCGCAACATTCCCATGCTTTCGTGGGCTGTTCTGGGAGCTATGAAGCAAAATAGCAGCCACCACCCCTAAGGAGAAAAAAAAAAAAGTAGTCAGCCACCACCAGATGGTGCATCCGGTGAACCGGATACGCCCACAGACATTTTGACCGAAGTGAAAAGTCCTCAAACAAGCTGCTGTCGGACCGTCGTATTTCTACAATTGGAGAGTGATATATAAAGGTATATCGTGCGAACAATCGGAAAAGTTATTTTAAAATTTGGCCTGTATAACCAGATAATGAAAACACAAGAAAGACGGGTGAATTAGGGTGTGACACTGTTTGAGGAAGTGACGTCAGCTTTACGCGCACCACTGATTACTGTGGAATTTGGGATGAAAGTTTTATTACCTGAGCTGTATCTTCCAGGCTGTGCTTCAAGAGACGAAAATATGTCTGTAATTCAGTGATGCATGTCATTACGCCAAAAACCTTGTAAGGCTGGAGTTACATATTATCATGTACAAGCTAGTCTAATTTGGCTCAAAGAGACTGAATGTTTACTATGCTTCATAATACCCTCAGCGATGATATTTTTTCATTATAATTAACAGTGGACAACACTGCAATTACTGATGTTTCAAGAAGAAAATAACACGTTCGGGTCTAGCAAGTTATTATTTGACCGTATATACATATGACAAAACAATACTCTGGATATAAGTTAATGCTGATAAGAAAATCTGGGATTATATTTTTGGACATCACTTAGAAAATCAAACTCATAGTATGACAACTTGATGGAATCAGGTTTTAGTAATATACTAAATGTATTTCTTGTTATGCTATATCTACATTTAGCAATAACATTACACCCTCACATTGAAAGCAACGTTTATAAGATAGAGATCTTGGGGATATAAACGTTTGTTCGTTTTGCTAATGGAGAAATTCCACAATCATGAAAAATCACCTAGTAGTAAACTTACAAATTCTACTAGAAAACAATTAAAAAACATATGGGTTATAGTTCAGTTTCCCGTTAAGTTGAAGTCCGGTGTTCCTGACAGTCAAGACTCAGGCCTCTAGCCGTCTTGAGTAGCTACATCCGCGTGTCGCATCGTTATCAGTCCTCATTAGAAAAGCCGTCGGGGTGGAGTAGCTCTGAAAACAAAACCAATGTATAAGATGGGAGCTCGGCGTCAGTAAGCGATAGAATTATGAACTGTCACACATCACTCGCCACTTCTCTTGCGTCGTCTAACCTGTGGACTTAGTAAGCCAACAAACTGCCGGGCAGATTTGGGCTTTATGGCAGGTCTGATTTATCTAGTGCTCCGATTTTCGGGCTCTGCTGGTCGGACATACGGAGTGTTTTGCAAAGGTTTGACGAGGACTTTGTTGATATTTTTTGATCTAGCGTGGCGGCTGAGAATAAGATTCCCCTATATCTACCTTGTAGCCTCCATGATGTTTAATGTCAGATTACAGGTAAGTTGTCGCACAGTTGCCTTTTGTTTGGTAAAAGTTCCCTTTAGGAACCCTACGCGTTACCATGCCAACAGCTGATTGGATAGGCCTATGTTTGTGTTGTGTGCCTGGTCTGACTAAACATCTAGATGATTTTTTATATATATGTATGCTTCAAGTAGAGGAAAAATTAATTTCTTACACGGTTTTAAAACAGCTGCCAGTGACAGAAACTAAAGCAGCCTAACATATTCCTGCAAGGAATCATGTTCATCTACGTCAAAAGTGCTTAGATTGTAGAGAAATGTTTTTAATATTCAGTTGTCCTCATTAACATTAATGAGGATCAAGTATATTAGAAATTCAGTTTGGGCTGGGTCGATGTGTCTTAAAATTAAAATATCTGATTTTTTTCAAACTAAATATGATTTCTGATTTAAATCGACCCCCCCCCCCCCCCCATTTTTTTTGTTGTTTAAAAACACATTAAACTTATTAAAAGCAATATTAAACTTAAATCTCTTGCATGCAAAATGTATTTATGTTTTGTTTATTTATTTGTTTATATGGATGACAGCAAAAAAGTAAATGATTTATATACTTTTCCAGGTATATATGGCTTCATATCTTGCATAGAGATATGCAACACAACTGCATTCGGGGTGGGCTGCTGACTATGGAAGCCCAAGTAGAGTGTTTGTGGTGCATATAAAAAAGGGGGCAAAAAAGCCAGATTTTCATTAAAAATAAATCGTCATAAATGGAACATTTGATTAATCGATTTTGTCAATTGTATCAATCAATTAATCGCCCAGCCCTATATTCTTTGTGTGTGTGTTGTTAATGAGACGTTTATTGTAACACATATAACTGTTGATTGCCCCCCCTTAACAGAAAAAAAGTTTTTAATTCCCTTTAGATTTGTTTAAATTTTCCTGTTTAAATTTTAGCCATGGCACATACCAGGATGTTTTGCGTAGTTGGAAAATCTAATCCTCAGTTCTCATTTGTGGAAAATTGAATGTTTCAGTAGACTAATGTGAGATATTTTTGGTACCTGGCTGACAAACTGATTTATGTTAAGGAAGCATCAGATATCACAGTCTGATTGATTTATCCATTCATACCTCTAATTTAACCATCCAAATCAGGTAATTAGGTTAAGCTTAACTCAAGTTCGTGAAACTTAATAAAATCAAGGATCTGCTCATGGTTTTAGCTATAAGCATTATACAGTTAAACACAAAGCCCAACTTCTAAAATGAACCTGACACCCAGCAAGTATCAGCTACCAATTTTAAGTTCAAGGGCAGTGAATTTGCAAAAACAGAAAGCTGTCTGATCCATTCATTCTGTTTGTAGTGTTGAGCCTTACAGAAGCTTTTTCTCTTTACAGGTCCACATTGAAATCCACTGAATCCACAATTCCTGCATTTCGATTTATGACAATGAATACTAAGCACTGCCATGCAAGACACACAAAACACTGGCTGACCCTGCACAGTGATGTGGAGGGAGGGGACACTATCCTGCAAGCTGGTGTGACAATGCAATAAAGTTATGCTGCAGCTTGTTTCTGGCGGTTGTTTTCACACGAGCGCGCCATGCCTTTTCAGGCAAAGGGCAGGAGTGATGTCTGCTAAAATGAGACGAGATGAGGAGTCAAACATAGAGGTGACAGTGGTCCTGATCCTAGGGTTGCCTGCTCATCCAGATTGTGAAGATTTTTTTACCCAGCCTTTTCTCTTAAGAGCGTGAGGACCAGCATGGAGTAAAACGAAATCCAGTGATTGTTGCTGTGAACTTTTTTTTTTTTTTTTTTTTTTTTTTTTTTTTTGCTACTGTTAATTGTCTGACATTTATGTTTGTTAGTCACTCAGTGTAGCACCTCACAGCCAAAACAGACTTTTCACTTTAATTTAAAAAGGAAATATTTCTCAGCATGACATATAAACAAGCATGATTAATTTGTTTTCATTTTCTCTTCTTGGACACTTTATTTGAGGTTGAGGTTTTGTTTTAGAGAATGACAGCTCAGCGGCTGCCAACTGGAAATCTTACAAGTGCAGTATAAGCAGAAATCACTGCGTGTCTGTGTTTTTACACACAAGTAATCACACTGACTGTTGTGTTTCTGCATATGACTAGGACTGGAGAGGTTATATTAGTGAAAACTGTTACCTTGAAAAAAATGTACACACACATATAGCTGCATTTGTCTCAAGATTTAATTTCAGTGACATGATTAAATGGCGGGGATTGAAATCAGAAAACTGATGGAGAGAGTGATTTAATACTGGAAGGAATAAATGAATGAAAACAACTGTCTTTTTTTCATTTTACAGTTTCATTTTTATTACATACAAAAACTAGTGTAATCTTGTGGTTTCATGTGCAATTTTGCACATTTTTAAAATGTATTAATAACTACCATTTTGATTTTACACATACACACACACACACACACATTGCATATGACCACAGAGTGTAGGAAAAAGCCTTTTTTTGACATATGTGTGTGTGTATATGCCAAGATGTGGAATTAGATGTAAATGTAGACCTTTGGTAATGTTTAAAAGATTAAATTGAATATTAGGAAGCACTAGAAAATAAACAAGATCACAATGTAAATACCAAATTTTAAAAGAGTTATCTAAATTATATAGAGCTTTATAAAATGATAAATAAGGTGTTTACAGTGATCTAAAGCAAAGACAGGATACCAGAAATGGTAATCATAATGACATAGAAACTAAAAGTCACAAAATACAGCCAGAGCCCAGACACGTATAGGTAAAAAGAAGAATCTGCTATAAAGTTATTTAGAAAGTGGCGTCACATGATTATCCATTATTATACCTACTGCACTTTACCTTCGGGTTAGGCAGGGGGCAGGAGCTCATCCCAGAAGTCTTAGGGTTAGAGGGGGGGGACAAAACTGCCAATCCACCACAGGCCCAAACAGCACACTCACATCTGTGATAAGTTTCTAAACCACCAGTTAACAGGCATGTATTATGGTCTATAGGAGGAAACCCATGCAGGCACAGTGAGAACATTCAAAATTCCATGTGGATAAAAATGCTGTTCTACTGAATGAAGCTGATCGCTTCGAAAAGCTCCAGATTGATTTCCAGGGACCTTGGAATGGTATTGCTACTCGTCTTTCAGGTTTTTCTTTCGTGTCTCTTGTGACTATATATGTTTTTAAAAACACATTTCCTCTATCAGTTTCACAAGCTAAAATGTTTCAGTAAAGTAAAAGAAAGGGGGTCTGCATTATAAAATTGTCAGTGTGGACTGAAACATTTCACTAAAACCTGATTATCAGCTATAATGTTAATTTCAACCCACTGATATTCTTTTAAGCTGATTAAACTGTTGTTTTTCATTTTAAGATGAACAACAACATAGTTGCTGTCTCCCATCACTCAAAAAACATTATTAGATTATGCTAATGAAAATATAAAAAAGTGAAATACAAAAAAATGTGGCCTGAATTTCCCATATCTCTGCATATTGTTGTAGATTGTAAATCCTGCAGATTATAAAGTGGCAGTGTCAGCTAGTTCAACTACCTCAGGCCTCCTTGTCTTCTGGCTGGATTAAGTAGTAGCACAATTTGTCCACCAGGGGGAAGCAGCCACGCACCATAGATTACCTTTACTTCCTGTTGGAAACAGATTTAAAGGATTGTCCTTTTTTTTTAAGGCAGAATCAGACTGATGCACGTCAGAATTACATGGGTAATGAACATGTATTATAACAACACTTTATGTCACAACATCATGTTTAAAAAACTGTTAATAATGTAATAATAATAATATGTTCATAGCCTGCATTAATGGGTGTGTGTGTCTCTCTAATGTACATTAATTAAACAATTCAGTGTGATTCATTCTTGTGTTTGCAAAAGGAGTGGTGGCATGTTCAGATCTGTTCAGTACATCCTTTGATTGGGCTTTTCTATTAAGTGAATTTCCAAAATGATGACACCCTCTTTCGGCGCAAAATGTTCCCAGCAAACTTATTTTAACCAGTCACTCTGATGCCAGACTACAGCATAAAACCATCAGTGGTTGCCAAGGCAACTATGTTTCTCACTGTGACAGACAAACCTTTCTGCCCGCCCCCCTTTTCTGAAAAAAGAGGATTTATTTCAAAGGGATTTGTTGGGAGAGATATTTTAATAGGGTTATCATAGAGGACTGACTAAAAGAGAGAGATCTATAGATGAAAGATAAGTCAGGTTATCTTTACCCTGTTTTTGCCTATGGCTATTTGTACCCTCAGAAAAAAAGGGGGAGTGGCAAAAAGATAAAGAGTTTTAGCCTTTGGCATCTGCAGCAGTTCATGTTTTATTTGACTGTGAAACACTGATAGTACTGCAAATGGAAATGGTAAGAATCCGATCACAGCTGCAATGCAGTATTTTAATGCACAACCTCATTTCCATACACATTATTTATTAACTTTAAGAATAATTTAGAATGTCACTATTTAACTTTCCCAACACTAATCAGAAACTATTTTGTCAACTGTACAGCCTTAACAGTAACTTATTTAATGACAGCTCATATATTTACATATATATATATATATATATATAGAGAGAGAGAGAGAGAGAGAGACAGAGAGAGAGACCAGGAAAATGAACCTACTGTTCTCAGCTGTTCTCAGCTAACCCAGCTAAAGTGTACTTGCAGTGGCAGGGTAATTCCACACACGCTAACCCACCAAGGCTGGAGACTGAATAGTACTGGAAAAACAAACGGGAGAAGGATGCATCATATAACACTGAAGCACAGCGGTTAAAAGAACTAAGAGTGGACCACAGCACCCTCCCTGAACAAAGTCCAGTAACCATCACGGTGGCAGACATCCAACAAAGACTCTCAGGTATGATGAACTGGACAGCACCTGGTCCGGACATGATCCACACCCACTGGTTAAAGACGCTTACTTCACTCCATGAGTTCCTAGCAGCACAAATGAACCAACTGCTGAGGGCCCCTGAATGGCTGACCAAGGGATGGACAGTCCTGTTACTGAATCCCATCCAACTATTGGCCGATAACCTGTCTCTCCACAACATGGAAGTTCCTGTCGGGCATCATAGCAGCTAAGATAAGTGGGCACATGGATCAATACATGACAGAGACACAGAAATCATTGGTAAAGGTACCAGAGGTGCAAAACATCAGCTGCTGGTTGATAGAACAGTTGCCCAAGACTGCAAAACAAGACAGACAAACCTGTGCACTGCCTGGAATGATTACCAGAAAGCCTATGACTAAATTCCACATACATGAATCCTGGAATGCCTGAAGCTGTACAGGATCAACACGCTATAAGAGCCTTCATTGCAAACTCAATAAGGCTGTGGCAGACCACCCTAGAGGCCAGCTTTGAGCCAATTGCACAAGTCTCCATCAAATGTGGTATACCAACAAGATGCTCTGTCCCTGCTTCCGTTCTGCATAGGTCTGAACCCTCTCAGCCAATTAATCAACAAGACTGGCTATGGCTACCAACTCAGGAATGGGACGACCATCAGTCATCTCCTCTATGTGGATGACATTAAGCTATATTCTAAGCATGAGAAAGACATTGACTCATCAAGTCAGTGTCTCTGTCACTCTTAGTCCTGAGATAAAGTCCTATCAAGTCCTGAGAAGTCAGCTCGATGGCAAGAACAAAATCCGGGCAAATAACAGCTATGGCCTACCAGTGATCAGCTAACCAGGTTGAATAATAAGCTGGCCAAAAGAAGAAGTTCAGACCCCATATGTTAAAACACAGAAGCTGTTCACCATGCATGGAGGGTTCCACCCCAAATCCAGAGTCTAGAGCAGGGGTGTCAAACTCCAGTCCTCAAGGGCTATCCTGGTTTTATTTGTTTCCTAGCTCCAGCACACCTGAATAAAATCAAACTGATCCATTAGCTTCTTGTCAACTTCTTCACAATAACCCATTAATTTCAGTCGGATGTGTTAGATCAGGGAAAGAATGAAAACCCACTGGATAACAGTCCTCGAGGACCAGAGTTTGACACCCCTGGTCTAGAGACTATCCGCTAAGCACAAAGAGGGAGGTCGAGGACTAGTGAGCATCAGGGGCACTGTCCAAGATAAAACATCCAGGGTCCATATATATATAATATATATGTATATATATAAGGAAGATGGCCCCAGGGATAAAGCACTGAGTGAGTGTCTCAGGCAATAGAACCTGGAGGAGAAAGAATTAGAGGAACCATCATGGGAGGACAAGCCTCTGTATTTGGATGTACCAGCGACAGATAGATCAAGTGTTCAATATGAACATGTCCTACCAATGGCTAAAGAGGGTTGGACTGAAGGACAGCACAGAGGAGCTAATCTTGGCAGCACAGGAGCAAGCATTGAGTACCAGGGCAGTCGAGGCCCAAATCTACCACACAAGGTAGGAACCCAGGTGCAGGCAGGGCAAAGAAGCTCTTGAAACAATCCAGCACCTTACAGTAGGGTGCAAGATACTGGAAGGCAAGGAATACATGGAAAGCCATAACCAAGTAGCTGGCATAGTGTACAGAAACACGTGTGCAGAATATGGACTGGAGACCCCTAGGTCACAACGGGAAACACCTCCCAAACTTGGATAATCTTGCCTTGCCTTGCCTTACCGGAGTACTCTATCAGTATCGGGACTCTACTCTTCTGGATGGAGATGTCTGGTCTTTCTGCAGGTATCTGTTGGAGCCACTTGTCCAGCGTAGGGCGCGCACTGCACACACACACACACACACACACACACACACATATAATTTGATTTATTATCCATAACGCTTAGTCCAGTTCAGGTTCGCTGGAAGGCTGGAGTGTATCCTAGAAATTAACAGGTGAGAGGCAGGGTACACCCTGGACAGGTCCCCAGTCCATCACAGGCCCACACAGAGAGACAACAACCACTCATGCTCACACTCACTCATAGGGAGAATTTAGAGTAACCAATTAACCTAACATGCATGTCTTTAGACGGTGGGAGGAAGCCAGAGTATCCGGAGAGAACCCATGCATGTTTCCTCCTGTTTTCAGTCTTTATGCTAATCTAATCTAGGCTAAGCTAAGCTAGTCTACTGATGGTAACCATGCTATTTCTTTGAAAAAGAGGGAGGGAAATTTAATTTCTGATACAATATGACACACATAAGAAATTTACATTAAAATGTGACAGTGTGTGGTGAAAAAAAAAAACAGTTTTGTCTGTATTCAACTGCAAGTAAAATAAACAAAACAAAACACATTTCCACACAACCTTTCTTTTTACTCAACAGTTTTACATTTACCGTTCAATCAATCAATCAGCCAGCCAACCAGCCACACATAACAACCTTTAGTTTATTGTTCTGTTTCACTGAAGCTTAAGAAACCAAACTGTTTATGTGCCTGCTAGATCGGTATTTGACAGTCAAACAGGAAATGGTTGGGGCTGAATTTGTAGCAGCTAATGTAAAGTTTTGCTTGGAAGACCACCAATAAATTAATAAATAAATTTGCAAAATAAACATTTTTAAAATACTTTGAAGCAAGTAAAACTGAAGAAGTAAAAATGTCAGTCTTGCATACTTTTTAGCCTGTCAAGTGACAAACAACACAGCATGACAACAACACATTAACATGGGACAGTCATGGAACAGTTATTAATGTGTTGTAACTGACATGCGTGCAAATAGAATGGATTACTAAATGTAATCAAACATTAATCCAGATGATTTTATCCCAGATGCATTAGTCCCATCACCCACAGTTTTAGGTTTTAATTGAAGTGTATTTTGTGTGTAATGCCCTCTTTATGAACAGACCTAAGTTACTCCTTTGATTTTAAATACTGTTGACTGGAGAGAGGCGGCACAAGCAAAGCATTAAAAATGATGATATCAGGTGCTGTGATGAGCTCAAAGCTGACCTGAAAACTAAAACAAAGGCATGGGGGAGGAGAAGAGGAGGAAAAGGAGGAATAAGAGGGAAGTATGGAGGAGAAGGAGGAGGATGGGGCATTTATATTTGCAACAGTAATTTGGTGGGTTTGAAATAGGTCAGGCAAGCAAAAGCAAGCTTGTAAATGTGCAACTATTTTGGAAGGTGTTATTCTGACATTTTGCTGTATTCATGTGTTTATTTTCTAGTCTGCAGTTAAAAAAACAACTTTGTGCTGGAGCATTACTTGTAATTTTTTTATATTTTCTTTCCTCATGGCTGCATCATTGTATAGCATTGATTGTAGTAGTGGCTGTTTCTGTCTTTAGCTCAAAGACTTACACATGTTGATATCAAAGGATGACTAATCCATGCTAGGATGCTTGTGCTTTTACTTTGTGAAAGCTTGACTCTGCATGTTGTACCACATGTTGTATTTATGTTGCATGTATACACACACTACTGTGTGTACATGTGCTTTTGTTGGAATTTTAGTAAAACTTGAGAATGAACTAAATGTTCAGTAGCAATGTTCATAAAAGGCACAACCTTTAAATTTTCTTATGTAACTGTTGCACATCCTCTAGGATTGTACTTCAGATGAGGGGGCTCACTCACAGCTTTACGTTCAAGGTCTCAGGCATACACTGCTGCCTTTGTGAGCCAAAATAAAGACTCCTCTCATTTGTGTCCTTGGATCCAGAAAATTAACTCAACTTTGCTCTTCAATCAGATGGTGGCAGGAAAGACGTGGCTGAGATGCAGAGCTGGATTTTAAACCGTAGAGAATGAGAGAGGAAATCCTGCCACACTCTGCTTCCTGTGACCTCTGTCACATGCATACCATCACCCAAAAATTAACTCCATTACCCCGCACAACGGGAAGGAAATGTGTGACCCTGTCACATCCTTGAGTTTGGTTTGGTCAAAAGTATAAATCACATGGGAAGATGAGCAGAAAACTGACATGAATATCCTATGTCCTTTTCAATTTCACGTGTTAATTAGTAATATTTGTTAAACTTTGTGGCACGTTAGATTTTAAGATGTTTTGCATGTTAAAAATTTGACTTTCTGGTGGCACTACAGAGAGAAAAAAAACTCCATTGCAAAGTTAAGAAGATTTATTGTTTTTTTGTGATGAATGTTTATAAAAATTTAAAGTATGGTCTCTCTCTGGTCTTCGTGAGCTACTGTCCTGCAGGTTTTGGATCCTACCCTGATGCAACACACCTGACTCAAATCATTGGGTCATTAACAGGCTTGTGCAGAGGTGTGCTGTAGTAGGAGACATCTAAAACCTGCAGGACAGTAGCTCATGAGGACCGGAATTGGAGACCCCTGATTTAAAGCAATCAACTGTGAAAATGTGGTTGGGATATTTCAGTGCAGACATGACATGCTGCTTGCCTGACAGCATGCACTGGCTCATTAAATCTGTTAAATATTTCCACAGACAAGACGGATCCATATGCATTTGGTGGCAAAGTTTTATCATAAAAGGGGGTAGCTGGAGATGGAGAAATTGGGGTTAGGGAAGTGAGGTGGTTGCTTATCTATGTAATTAAATGAGCAGGGGTGGGGAGCTGTAAATGGAGGAGGTGATCACCCTCTGGGCATTGCTATGTTGACTGGAGCATATGAAGTGGTTTGACTGCTCAATCAGGTCACGTGAAGTCGGTCAGGAGTACCGCAGACGTTTCCCATGATGGTTGGCCTAATCTGCCAGACGAGCACATCCCTGGGGGTATAGACCCTCTGTAGCTCAAGAGACAACCCCACACACGTTCAGTTCAAGCCACTTTTTAGGGGTCACATTATGGCTGCTGTTTTGTAGCTGAAACACTCAGTTCAGCCATATAAGTTCCATACAGTGACTGATTCAAACTGATATACTCTTTATTTAATTTTAAGTTTATAAATCTGTCCCTCCGTGGTCACATTTGTTAATCATGCAGGATATCTGGGCCACTTTAAGGTTTCTCTCATGAGTCATAACCACATAAGCATGACATTTATGAGGAATTGGGAATTCTGTTTATGTGGCAGTGAGATACAAACTCAGGAAATTAAATGCTTTTAATAGACCACAGCACTGGAAGGGGCAGTAAAGCTTTTCATAACTATATTCCCAAGCTATCACCTACATAATGTATATGACCCAATTAAAGTGTAGCACTGTTAGAGCTGTTGTTTGTATTAACTAATCTACATCATTCCCGCTAGTTTGTAAAATGCAACAGCCACTGGAAGTGAAGGGAGAGAGATTCTATCTGGACTCGAAATCTGAGCTTCAGCCCATATTTTCCCCCTGAAAAACATCCCCTACTTCCCAGTTTTCTCTGTCACAATACAACCATCATCCAACTAAATACTAATAAAATTAGAATGTGGAAAGAAATTTTCCTCTTTAGTTTTTCCACCCTACAAAGTGGCACACATCTCCGGGAATTAAGTTTCCTTTAAAACATATGGTTTTATCTTCACGAGAAAAGCTTTATTTCAGAACACACAGAAAAAAAACACTGGATGTTTGTATTCAGTCTGTCCCATCCCGCTCCCTCTGCATTTATCCAGGTGTAATGTGAGGATCTTGTTGTTTTCGGATCTTTTTTCTTCTTGTCATTCAGCAACAGACTGCACCAGACTGGATTCTGCTGGATTGAAGGGGTTCAATGGATTGTGTAATACTTTGGCCCTGCTGATGCAAACTTGCAGAAAATGAGTCTTTTTGAGCTTCTCTGTGTTTGTTTTTGCTCTTTAAATTGTTTTTCTTTGTTTGTTGTTTTTTAAGTAAAGGTGAAGAAGACAATTCATATTGCAGTTCTTTCCATACGATCTGTTTGCAGTAATGATTGTGAATCTGATTAAACCTGATTGCATTTAAAATAAAAAACACATAATTCTTCTGTTTAAACTAGACAAATAAACCTCCTGACTCAGGAAATAGTGTCAGGATAACTGATTGTGTTATGGCTGGATAATGTCATTTTGTTTAGACTGAGGATAAAACATTCCTCTCAGAGTGACACTTTTGAATAAATGAATGAATGTATTAAAGCGTCTTTTCATGCTTCACCACTGGAGTAAAGCACACAGGAAGAGAGACCCCCTCCTCTGTGGAAGCAGGAATGCTATAATTGAAACCACGTGTGTTATAGAAACAACCTCTGCAAATATCTGTGTGTGCATTGGTGTGTGTGTGTGTGTGTGTGTGTGTGTGTGTGTGTGTGTGTGTGTGTCATCCAAAAAGTACTGATAATCCAAGGTGAAATTAGTCCTTTTTAAAAGTTTGGATTGTAAGCTAGACAGCACAGTCACACAATATGCTGGTCTATATTATTTTGTGCAGCAATATAGCTTAATTAATCCTTTGATTCATTTTCTGTACCACTTAGTCCAGTTAAGAATTGCGAGGAAGCTCAAGCAATTAACAGGCAAGAGGCAGGGTACACCCTGGACAAGTCACCAGGTCTGAGACAAACAACCACTCACGCTCACACTCACTCCTTGGGAGAACTTAGAGTGACCAAATAACCTAACATGCATGTCTTTGGAGCAAGCAGGAGTACCTGGAGAGAACATGCAAACTCCACACAGAAAGGCCACTGTTCGAACCGTCACCCATCCGAGACTCGAACCTGTGACCTTGCTGTGAGGCTGCGGTATTAACCACCACACCACCATGTAGCTGGTTACTTTCGGACTGTCTTTGAGCATATCAGGACCACAGTAATGCAAAGAATACTACTATTACGAACTGACACTTGATGTTAATATGTTGTCACTTGATTGAATAATAATAATAATTATATTATTATTATTAATGTTATTATTATTATTATTATTATTATTATTATTATTGTAGTACTAGTAGTAGTAATTATAATTTATCTGTGTATTTCATTTTTGGATTGAGCAACTTCTTTTTAAGTTGTAAAAAGCAGCCTAATAAATTGGCAGTAGCTAGAGCTTAGCATTATACTATAGTTAAACTGTAATGAGCAATCATTGCCATCACTGTTACTCTTGCTCGGGTGTAATCTCTCTGCCTCTTGGAGTCACGTGAAGGCTGATTAGTGATGAAGACTGACGCGAAGCACGAGCTCTGAACGGAGCTAGGATGCGATTACACCTCGCGCCAACAAAAACAAAACATATATGACCGTAACTTCCGATACTTTGTTCCAAAATAAGAGAAACTCATTATTTAACTTAGTTCCCCTCTTTTATTTTTATAACAAACGACAGTACTTCCGGTACTGTTTTGGTTTCGTGTTGGGCAACTTGACTCAGCCGTGTAAACTGTTCTCCCTGTAGTGGAGTGAAAGCGTATTTGGAGCGATAACGATAGCACGCTCGGCCACTGTGGGTAAAAGACAATCTGCTGATGCTACAGAGACACACCGCTCCGTGACTGACGGACGGACAGGGGCCAGAGGAGCTGACTCGCACTGTGGGGCGTTAATGGCCACAACATTTCCTAAAGGGACACGCTGCTGCCCGTGAGATTACCTGTATAGCAAATTCGTCCTGGAAATTGACGTGCATTTGCCGTATTTTAGAGGCAACGGAAGTTTCTGTGACCGATTTTTGGGAGATTAAGAAATTAACTGGCTGCAGTCATGGACGAAGACAACCAAGGTAGCCTAAATGATTCATTCAGTATAATTCATACCTCTGTTTTGTTTCTAGTTGTAACTGTCAGGAAATATGCGCCTTTGTACATGGTCAATAATAATAATAATAATAATAATAATAATAACAGTAATAATAATAATAATAATCGTAATAGTAATAGTAGTAGCAGTAATAGTAATTATCAGTGTATGGATAGGCTACTCACTTCACCCTTAATTTCAGGCTCAACATGGAATTGTTTTTATTTTAAACCCAAGCAACAGCACTCTGCCATCTACATCCTGAATGAAAATCCCTTCACTAATGTGCTGCTGTGGTTTTAAGTTCTCCTCCACACACTTCTTATATGCTGTATGTGTTGAATTAGGTTAAAAAGATTAATCCAGAGTGAGGTGATGATCGGACTCACCCAGGTTATCAGGTGTAAGTGAATAGGCATGGAGGACTGACTAAAACATCATTGTTATTATTAGAGACCTTGTTAATGATGTGATGAGAAGACTTGTGTTGGTCTAAGCTTTTGTCAGCTGTGGGCTGGTGCCACTCCTGCCCAACAGGTCTCGTCACGGTCATCCAAGCATAGCCGTGAAAGACATTCATTTATTGACTCATCACAAAAGCATGGTTTTCTTCTAAGAATGGGCTGGCAGGGACACTTTCTTGTGACAATAGCCTGTGGACTACATCTACACGTGGTATAACTCGGGGCGGGTTTACAGGAGGTCAAGCTGGATCTGTACATACTTTACAGTAGTTTATCCATTATAGAAACAAGCCACTTAACTGTCACCCTCTGACTCAGTTTAAGTGAGAAAGTCAGACTCTAGGGGCGACCTACACCACCCCTCTGGCCTAACTCCTGGTCCAGCAAACTGAGCCAAGGCTGTTTATCAAAACATTGCCAGGTTCTCCAAATCTAACCCTGCATGTAAGACTTATTCACTGCAGTTATCCCACCTCTTGAAATCAGAGGCTTTCTGTCCCACATGTAAACTTTTTGCTGCAGGATATGACTAATTGCTGGCATACTGCATGTATGGCACCTGAGCATAAAGGTGTCATTATGCTGTGTTCAGCCTGCCAGGCTTCCACTAGTGGCACGCCTCAGTATAGCCCCACAGACAGACATATGTTGCTGCGATCCCAAGTAGGGAAAACTGACATCAGCCAAGATCATAAGATCACATAAACACACACTCATATGCATTCATGGCTGCAAGATAACTGACACACAAATGGCATTTCTCCTTTTCCCCTAATGGAATGTTTTACTGTGAAGATGGATGGATCATGACCTAGAGTGATAGCCGTCTTTACTGAGTTTGTGCCGTTGCCTGCTTTTTCATCTGGAATAAACTGTGTCCTGAAGTCTGCAGGAAAGAAAGACCACAGAGCTCTTGTATTCCTTATTTATCTGTATTTTCACACATGAATTTTCTTCTTATAATTTAAACAAGTTTACACACCGCACATGGGCCCATGGCAGAGAATCTGTGGGAGGGGGAGAGAACTGAGTAGGGATTACACTTACAGGCATGAATCTACTCAGGGTTATGCAGGTTGGTTGACAAGGTTCGATACGTGACCATTATTCCTCACAATGTGACACACACTCATTTTGCCATACCATAAGTGGAGCAGGAGCGAGGACTGAAAAGTGACAGACATAATGAGATTTTGAGAGACGGAGGACAGAACGAGAGAAGTGTAAGGATGGAAAACGCATGTGCGACCACGCAGCATGAGATGCAGTTGTAGTAGATGTGATAGTGAGATGTCTGAAAGGGAGTGAGAGAGTGAGACTGAAGATGTGTGTGCATGTGTGTTTGTGCCAGAGCAAAGATTGAAAATTGCCAGTGATGTATGGAGCCCTGCCAATGAAAGACAGCGAGGGAGACTGACAGAAGACTAGATATTCTTACTGAATCAGTTCTGCAGTATATTACAAGAGTTTCTTTCTGTACAAGTCCTTCTGCTGTGTTATAATTAACTCACCAAACAGCAAGTGGCCATCCATGACCAAGTTATGCTATCATTCTTTTCTTAACCCATCTACCCTTTATGCTTTCTTCTGCTACTTGAAATGTTCTCTTTTTTTTAACAAAAACCATGCAACTGACACATGGGTAACATGCATGTGACTAATATTTCAGTCAAAGATTTTAGTTACAGTATCACTTGCATGGACTGATATCAGATTTTCTCATGCCATTTATGGTACCCAGAGGCTGATCTTTTCTTCTTTGATCCTCTGGACCTCCCTGTAATTCATCCAGCTGGTTCATAATTTTTTATGTTAAGTGTAACCTATGGACAGATCTACCCTTTAGATTACTTTGTTGATCCCCTGATGATTCCTCTTGCACCACCATAAAAATAAAAATTCCAGTTTGTCTACATTTTTCCTTTGGTTTATGACCACCTACCTGCACAACTAATAACACTCTTTGTCAGTTTTAGCTGCAATTTATGTTTTTCTGGGTTGGCTGTGGGTCAGAAATAGAGTTGGTCAAATACTAGATGCATTGTTGGTGGTTTGTTTCCAAGTTTCTCCAGTCTACGATTACAAAGTTTTCCTTGGCAAGATACGAAACCCCATAATTGCAGAGGCATGCTTTTTCATGTAAATCTGTGAATAATAGAGAAATTAGCAAGAACTGGGTCTGATTAAAGGATATTTCTTCTTTTTCCTTTCGTTTTTTTGAGGGGTTTTGTATGAGCAGTCGGTATCTTACCTGCAGTAGACAGCAGTCCAAGCAGTTCACTCTTAAGGCCCATTTATGGTCCCTTGCATGCATAAATATGGACGTCTGTTTCAAACGTTCTCATGCATCGGCGTTCTCATACTTCCATGAATGTTTTGTCGCTTTGGTTGTTAAGTCAATTCCTCCACTAGGGGGCAGTGCTAAGTTTTGAGTTCATTCCCACAAGCCAACGTCAGTTTCAGACACCGTTTGGAGGCAGTAATGCGTCGCTATAAAGTTGTTTCCAACCGTCCAACATGCACTAAATATTAGCATGTAGTCTTACTTCAAAAGCTCGCACAATTTTTTTACAGCTGTTGTACTCGTCTTCATTCTTCTTCTGCTTTTTTGTTCCCTTCCTGATTCTCTGGTTTGTTTCTTTCCCTGGTCTCATTTCAGCTCTTCTGCTCAGCACTGCCCTCATGATTTCTAGTTGTATTGCTCCATATTCTGCGTCAAGTGACAGATTCTGTAGTAGATGTCCATCTGTCTGCGTATCAGTGTTCTGTGTCAAGCATAGATGGGTCTTTAGGTGGGGAAGCTAAGGCTAACAGCTACTCAGAATGGAGCAGCCAGAGTGAAGTGTGAATTTCTCACAAAACAATTCGAACTTCAGAATCAGAATGAAATGGTTTCCAATCACACCTATACAGTAGTAACTTGTAAGTCACGAGTTAGCCTAGTCTATAAGCATGGATTGCTTTATTATATATTCACCCAATTGAATCAAAGATTAGAAAATTAACATTATGCTCCTTTCAGTAATATTGGGAACTAGCAGTTTTGCCATAAACTAATTAGGAACATATAAAGCAATACACTGAATGAGAAGTAGCTCTTCAGACCACTTTTGCAACTATGGGAGTTGTGCCTTGCTGGTCAAAAGAAATAAATCACGTTAAAGGCACTAATGATTGGCCTAACTTTTCAGACCCTGAGGCTACATCCATTATTTATACACAGTGTCAATGGTACAGCTTCACAGAGCTTCTCTATGGGCTTCCTAGACTCTGTTTTGTTTCACTGACACTTGTTGAAAATCTTTCTTCTGAATTTCTTTCAATTTGCCATCTTTCTTCTGTTAAGACTTCAATTAAGACAATTCTCATGTCATTTGTTTTTCTGTACTTTCGTATAGAGAATAGGTCTATAGTAATCCGCCCAACACGTGTGACATTCTGCAATACAATGCTTTCAACCACAATGCTCCCTCAGTGAACAATAGACCCAGCAAAAGCCCACAAAGCTTTATTACAGCGAAGGCTGTATGACAGAGCTGAGTTTAGTTTACGGAAACACATTCTTGATTTGCATGACTGACTTTGACAGACAATCTAATGTACTCATCTTTCACTGCTTCAGTGTACACTTTTCATTACATGGCGATCTGTATACAGTGCCTACAGCTGAGTCTACATGAACGATTCCCATATGTCATGAATCCGTGCATTTATGATAGACGCTGGCTTCACAGCAGCCTTTGTGATGGTTTATGATTTTGAGTACAGACCGCTCTATTTACAAACTTGTGAAAACCAGTCATTTAAACTTGGCAGGTCAGTGAGTGAATGTGTATTTCTTTGGTGGTCTATGGCGTTATGGCACACTGCAGCCCAACTCAGGCAATGAGAAGCACACACAATGAGCTGGACGTAGAGATCTCTTCGTTTTCATGTGCCGACAGCAGGACAGCGCCGGCAGCTTCCTGCTTTGAGCAGGATTTTGGATCTTGGGAGTTGGTTTTGCAGCTGTTGTATTCCCTCCACAGCTAATATTCTGTGAAGTGGTTAGAGAGGAACACAATAGGAACAAATACTGTAATCTTTTAATAGTTGTTTTCAGGCTGATTGTCCTTTGTTCATATTTGACTTTTCTTGAGAGAGGTCACCTGGTTCACCTGTATGGCAAGCTTCTAAAGAGCTGTGGCTTTGGGGAAAACTGATGTTTACTGGATGTTTACTCCAAGTCTAAGGATGCTTCAGCAGGCGGTAAGGGCCTGTGTGCTGCCTGCCTGACGGTGAAAGAGCTGAAGGCCCTGCAGGATGTCAGGGAGCAGCAGTGGGGCGTGCAATAGAAGCCTAGAGCTCTCCAAAGTTGAGAGAGTTGTGCTCAAAACATGTGGGACTCTGACAGACACAAGCTTTTAGTCTCTTTTACGTAGTATACACTGCATTAAGTTGCAGCTATTTATGCAATTTATTTCAGTCAAGGCAGGTGTTAGTTTTCCATCTGTATGTGGCTCTGACTTTGTTTTGCTCGATGCTCAGAATCTGAGAAAGTATAACCCAGATTGTCCCTGAAATCCTATTTTATTTTACAAAGTTGCTATTGGATTGAATTGGGTTAAGCTGAGGGCACTTGGACAGAATAACCATCATCGTTACTGTGTGATAGTTTGTGTCAATTATAACGTGACAAAATGTCAAATCTGACCCAAGACTAGATTAACTGTATCCAGAGGATGGCTTCAGGACTGAATATGTACACAAAATTACAAAAAACAAACAGCAAATTATTGCTGTTGTCTGATCTGTTGATGTCTTTTTTTTCTTATTTGAGGGCTGTCAAGATTCAAAAGCAAAAGCTTACTATACATCTAGTCTTAACCTATATTGTTTGAATATTTTCCCATTTTTTACACCAATATTCAGACAAAAGCGCTAAAACTGTACATACAGGGGTGTGCAGTGGTTACGTCAAACACACATTTTCATGCATTTTTTCAGAAAATATATTCTTAAACCAGGCTTTACATCACCATGATAATCCGAGGGACTGTACCATAAAACCTTCTAAGAAAAGTGGAGATTAAAGTCCAAGATTTTATTTGATTGAACCAGAGAAATTAGTCAGGGCTAAAGCGTTTCCACAGATGTCAATTGAGGTTCATGCAATCGGACTACTTTCAAACAATGCCAGATGGTCAAAGATACATTATCATCTCAGCGCGTTTGTTCTGTTTGTTGTTCTTTCATTTCATAAGTACGTCTGTAATTGCCATCACCCAGCATTATATTTTTTATTTTTTTAGCTGCACACCCTCCATTAGTCTCCAGCTGATCTCTTATTCTAAATAATAACATGGATTTATAGCATTGGGAGTTTATTGCCGGAGGAGTATGAAAACAGATTACATACTTATACTATATATAAAATTAATATTTCTATGTACATACTGACTTTTAGTTAAACTCATCATAGTTGTTAGATTTTTATTTAGCAAACAGATGTGTGCGTGCAATATATCTTCTTCATTAACTAGACAGTGAATATACTTCCTAAATGTCCAGCTTATTTTAGAAATGCTGAAGCAGTGTATTTATTCTTACGCCATTTATCATCAGCAACAATTATTTCTGTGCTTTCAGACATTCTTGTGTGTATTTTATTAACACGTAGTGTTTTTAGTATAGTATTTTTCACCTTGAAGTGTGTGTGTGTCTTCCTCTGTATTGACTGCTGCGTGCTCGGACTGCTTTTAGACTGCTGTTAGACTTGCTGTGGCTCAGCCCCGAAAGTTGGTTGAAAAGACGTCCAGCTTATCTGGGAGGCTCAACATCTCTGTAAAGATATAAGTGTGTGTGTTTCATCTTTGACCAAAAGGTTGGTGAACACAGAAGGCCCTTGTTGAGTTTGGCCTTCTAAGGATATCAAATAGCACATTATATTTACCCGTGACATCCTTTTCAGTGGTTTAAGTGGGACTCAGGAGACTATAAAACAGACTGACCCATATGGAACTCAGCTTTCTGGATTTAGTTTCCGTCTGTAGGTGAGCTACTGCATCAGTAAGGACTTAGTTTCAAGTGAGCATGAGTCATGTGTGAAAATCCTCTTGAACCTCCATTCTGCCTTAAGAAACTATTTTAAAGAACTTTTTATAAGGACTGATGGCAAGACTTAACTTATGTGTGAAGCAGAGGAGAAAAAGAACAGCTAAAGGGTTTTCATGGACATATCCAGTTTCCTCTTCATCTGCCACTCAGAGCTGTGCAGCTCCACAGCACAACACAGCACAGACTGGGATCTGTAGCATTAAGACCATCAAGGGGCTCGTAGAGGGTAGATGTGGAGCAAATCATGCTATTTTTCTCCTCTTTGGAAAGAGAAATCAGAGCGTGTTGAAACTCCCAGAAGGCTGGAATCATGTGCCGAAGTAAATTTCAGGCAAAGAACATCATGCACCACTTAGACCGTTGTGGGTGTCTGCGTTCATAGCTTCCATTAAAGAGAGAGAGAGAGAGTGTGTGTGTGTGTGTGTGGTGGTGGGGTTTCAGGTCTGTCAGAAAGGGAAGAGAAAACTGACCAGAGCGGATGGGAAAAGGGAGTGTTGGAACAATTATGTAAGCGCACAGATTGTTTGACCTGCAGGAAAAAGGTGTATCCCCCTAAGAACATTAGTGGATCCACAGTTTCACACTCTGCAAAAGCAACACACTCACCAGTGGTTGCTGTGGAGCCGCTTCTATATGAGATTTTTTTTAGCCCAATATTAAAGTTGTGAAAATAAAAATGCATTATTCTTGAGCCACATCTAACTTCTTTCTTTTTTTTTTAACCTCCATTAAGTCAGATTTTCTTGTAATCTTTTCAAGTGGTTTTGAGAAGTAGTTCTCTGGGTTTACTGAAGGTATTTCAACGTTTTTCAATGGACATTGGTTCGTTTTTATTAATTTCAGTTCAGTCTTTGTACCTGACCATTTCAGAAGAATGTATATTTTTTGTTTATTAGTTTAGTATCATGTTTTTCTGGCAATGTATGAAGAAACGAGGGGTTGCTTCAGACTTTTCCATAATACTGTAAATTGTACATTAACTTTATTGAACAGTATTTCACAAATTGAATAACAAATTATGACGATATACTTGATTCTCCACAAATTCCTGCTTGTTGGGTTGGGACTAAGTACTATGATGAGCAAACTATTCATTGTTCATCAGAGATATTTAATTATTTTGGATTTTATTTGCTCTAGTAGCCTATATTAAGCAGATATTTAGAAAGGAAAGCGGGTCAGAGAGAGAGAGAGGAGGAGGAGGAAGAGGAGGATGTGGGGTGCAGCAAGGGGCCCCATGCCAGGATTCAAACCAAGGCCAGCTGTAGACTCTATAAATGAGGTGAAGTCAAAACGTCAGAGTTAACTTATTGAATCAGCAGACTGATATATTGTGGCTCACTGTCCTGCAGGGTTTAGATGTTTCCCTGCTTCAACACACCTGACTCAAATTAATAAGTCATTGTGTAGACCTTCACAACAAGCTGTTGGACCCACCTTCCAAACCTCCATGTGGTTGTCAATCTAATTCCTGAACAGTATTTCACATGTGAGACCAGCAGAGTGTGACTGCAGTTAGGTTTAAGTTACAATCTGAGTTTTGCAGGGGTCTTTAAAATAACACACATAAAGAGTGGAGATGAATAGTAAAAAAAAAAAAAGATAATGTGTGCACTTTACATACAAGAGGAAGCTCACTGGCTATTAAGTTCGAAGGCTCAATAGTTTGACACACATACAGCACTTTATTTCATTATCGTGTCACCATGTGACACACAGTTCATGCACAAAAAGCAAACAGCAGCAGTGTAAATAGTGATCATTTTGAGAGCACATCTAAGTGAAAGATAAACCATAGCCAGTAATTTTGTTGTTGTTGCTATTTTCTATAATCACATGCAGCTTAAATAGAGGGAGAAGCAAATATGTGTACATTGTAGCCCAGTAAGAATTAAAAGCCATCTCCGTAACCCTATGACCCCACAGATGTATGATTTCAAGCAAATAAAAGCCTGTTTTTCAGTTGATCAGAATCAGGTTTTTCTACCTTTCTTTGTCTTACACCATTTCCCGTGGCTGCTTAAAAGGCTAAATATCAAATTAATTGATGGCTTGCAGTCCTTGATGCATACTATCTTGCATGCATGCTATTTTCCCATGTCATTTCAAATTTTTGCTAAATTTGTCTCAAAATTTTTCTGAAAGTCTCATTTCCCTATGGAAATAATTTCCAAGTGGAGAAGCTTTGCACTTCTTTTTTTCCAGTTTATTTCTTTGCCTGAAAACAAGCAACATATGTTAGATGCTGTTTAGAGACATTCAGTTCAACTAAGAGTCCCATAATGTACTTTATGGCTACATGGTGTGGTAAGCTTGATGTTTGTTACCAGTTTAAAAAAGCAAACAGCGTTTGCACCATTGTATTCAGCTCTGTTGTCCAGTCAACTCTTGCACATCCAGTTAGTGGCGCCTCAGGCTGGCCTCCAGCCTCTTATAGCCCTCTTCTCTTCCCCCTGGGGCTCATACTACTACCACTCCAGTGCCAACCCAGCTTTTAAAAAGGGATTTGTAACACTTACAGACTTACTCAGGTGGTCGATGTGTTCTTACACTATAGCAGAACAAGCAGAGTCTCTGCCATAACATTTTTTATTTAGCAAAATATGCATGTTTCCTCCTTTGACTCCCCACTCAATTTGTGCTGTAAGATACTGCTGCATCATGCAAAATTCATTCATCTTTCAAAATCAGAGAGTGTTGCTGCATAAGCAGCGCTGTAAAGAAGGCTGGGGTCGTTGCAGATGTGTAGTCTGTGTTTTTACGTTCTCCATCAACAGCTCAGCGCTATTGAGAATGGCAGCAGTGGTCGGGTTGTAACAGAGAAAGGCTACTAAGATCACAGTAGCGTGGCCATGTGACACACAGACTCTTGAGCAACCTGTCAGTGTGTATATTCGGGTGTGTGTTTGTGGCAGCGTGTTTGTACAGTAAGTCACTCTGTATATGTTTAAGGTAGGGAAATGAAGAAGTGCAGCAGTGGCAGATTCAAAGAGAGACTGATAGATGCAGTCACATCCTCAAAGTAGGTTAGTGGTGCAAGGCTCAGCACAGCTGTGTGTACCTCATGCTTTTTCTCACTTGCGAAGGCGCATGTGTGCATATGAATGTATATGCATGAGTGTGAGTGTGTGCATCTTCTTATATTGTATCCATAGATTCTCTCACAGAGGATTAGCGTGGGCTGGGAGCCCTACACATGCATAGACAAACGTAGGAGATCAAGTGGGGAGGGATAGTGGATTATAGGTCAGGGGCTCGGGTGCATGCTACAACATCCCCACTGGAGTGCTGAAAAAAAAAAAACAAAACCCAGCTCCTACAAACACACATATACAAAAGCATTAATCTGTTATGGCAAGAAAGGGAGTGCTGGACAAAAAGAGGAGTGGAAAAAGAGGAAGAACTTCCATGTGTTTTGAGTATGTCATGTGATATATAGTATGCTGTGTCACCAGGATTTTCTGCTTCTCACTCCTCATTTTGAGGCTTTTTCCTTCGCCCTGACCCTTACATTCTTACATTGTTTTAAAGAAAGGATGGCCATTGTTGCTGTGTGAAGACTGTGGAAAATAAAATGAATGGCTTTGACAGAGCAGGTCAGGATGAGGGGCTCCAGGACGCAGTGGTGCACTGATAAATGCCTGTTTCTACCAGGACTGGACTCCTGGCCCCAGTAAGGTGCTTTCACCACCAACCCCCTACAGCTATGACAATCACACTGCTTGGCCACATTCTCACACTCACCACACACATAACTCATGATATGTCAATGTCAAAGCTCCCACAGATGATGATTGGGTATGATTGATAATCCAGTATAACTTTCAGTGGGTCATAACCATTAAAACACACATACACACACTCACTGGGTGAGTGATTTACTGTGGCTCCTCGGCACAGGTTCCTTTACACATGTATTTAATCTCTTTGTTGACCTTTGTCACTCTGAATTTCTGTCATCATCGGTGACTAGGGGTTCTGCACATAACCTAAAGAAAAGCTTGCTGCTATTTTAGTCATCATCTCCTGATAATGTCCCGTGGCAAAAAGCACATAATGCAACAGTTTCATCATAAATGTCTTGATAAACAAACTTAGGTGATAACTAAACTTAAGCAATAATTATTGTTTTTCCCTCAGGATAAAATCTGTGAGCAATTTTAAAAACAGCAGCAGGTTTCCATCACTGAAACTCTCAGGAGATTTGTTGTTGTCATGCCTGCAAGCTGTCAGGAGGCCACATATGCACCTATTCCCGGCACTTGCCTGACTTCAGGAAAGCGGAAGCAATGTGCTAGCTTGTAGTTAGATGAGAACAGCTGATATTAAAATAAAATGTTAAAGCTTTTATGTAATAGCACTTGAAGAGGAAGCGCAGGGTAGTCATGAGTTCTGACTAGCCTTGACCTGTGTGCCCAGTCATTATTTACATATCTCTTTAACAACAGTTTCCTCCTGTGCTCTCTTTGCATGACTACAATTAGGGGATTATGTGAAATGTTTCTGGTTAGAGTTTTAATAAAATACTGAATAGGTCTGTAGCTCATCTGAAAATGTTTTAAATATTGGCTTATTTTCAACACACTGATAATGGAGTGACTCTCTTTCAAAAGTAAAAAAGTCAAGTCAGCCTGTAAAAGGCTGTTCTTCTTGAAAATTGGTGGTGTTTTATTAAGAGGGGACAATTAGCTCTGATGTCAACGTCTCGTTGCTAATCAGGGCTCAGCTTGTGAGATTTAAGTGAAGGGCCACTTTAAGTTCAAAATCTGGAAACCCCCTTTATCCAAAACCCGGATCAGAATTACTCTCTGACCTGAACCACCCACATATTTTGCGTAATAAAGAAATCCTGGCTTAGGTTTTTAACTCCGTTTTCCTCCTCCTCATCCGCCTCCTCTTCTTCCTGCTGTCTGAGAACAGACAAAGCGGACACAGAGTCCTATTTGGCTGCTGGAGCATCTTTCTGACTTTCTCTTCATCTGTCCTGTATTTCTGCTCTTTGTCTTTTCTGGATTTTAGGCTCCAACACAAAATAAACATTCTGCCTCTTGGTCTTCTCCTGGCCTCCATATGCGTATATGATGCAGCAGGTTTTTTAGGAATGATTCTCTCTGGACTCGTTTGTTCTGACAGACCACCTCAACACACGATGCCCTGGTGTACAACATTGTGTGTTTTTTCGTGGCTACAGCAAAAACTGCACGACTTTAATATTTTTGCTACTATTGTATTAATTGTGTTCCAGGCACATCTATTCAGACATGACTAGAATTGTTTTACAATAAACAAACTGTACTTGCAGAGTAAAATATCTGCTGCCTTTTAGCAATTTGTCCAGGTAATGATGCTTAATTGAGACACAACGCCATAGAACGTAGATGTAAATGTAGATGGAGATGTAAAGCGGCAACTAAGACGGAGTGAAGTCACAGCTGTTAGACTAGTAATTTGACTCAAGCACTCTCAGGAAGTAACCTTAATAATTAGTTTAATTGTAAATTAATTTATACATGTGTAAATTGGCTGTCACTGATGGTTTACTCTACAACTCCATACCAGTGACAGATGTGGCCAGAGGCTTTTTTTTTTTTTTTTTTTTTGGGTGACCCATCTGTCTGACTGTCCCGCCATTACAAGTTAAGGAATGCCTTGAGGGCAGTTTTTCCAATTTAGTTCAAATCTTTCTTAATCTCAGTAATGAACAGAACAGAGTCTAGTTGTGTAGGGTATAACTTATTCCACAATTTTATTTCCCTGAAGGCTTCTCTCGAAAGGATGTTGTGCACGGATTTGTAGTGGATGGTGGCAAAGATGGACTTCTAATCCTCAGCATTTTAGAATTTTATATACATAAATCAGGTATATGAATTTTTTTTAGCAATCATTTGCGTTTCTATATCAATACTTTTAAAGGATCAGGACTTAGCAGCATCTGTGAGTGAAGCTGAAGATTGCAACCAACTTCATTTTTCTTGCCAGTGTGTAGGAAAAACTATGGTGGTCATTAAGCTGCGGCCACTTAAAACAAAGGTCTGGTGATTCATGTTGGTGAACAGAGCACTATTGCATGCAAAATAAACAATCTTTAGTGTGCATTTATCCAAAATTATTGGTAAAGTTTTGTTTGCTGGTGACAGTTTGCATTGACAGTTGGTGCTGCATTCAATTAGATACATTTCTAGAAAAATAATTACTAACAAAAAATAAGCAAAATGTGCTGCAGACATCCTTTTGCCATTTTGAGTTCCCCTTCTTTTCTTTTTTATCCATGAATTTAATTTTTGTAACTGTATTCTCATGTTAAACCTCCTTATCCAGTGATCAGACGTTCCAATAATAAAGAATAAAGACATTGCGTGAAGGGTGCTGGCTCTTAATAAGGGGGATCTTTTGTCTCATTTAAGCAGATCAGACTCTATACCTAACAAACACCAAATTTCTTCAGGGCTTAGTTCAACCCAACACATAGTTTTTGTGACATGGGAGTCAGTGTTGTTGTGTAACAGTTGAATCCTTGGTCAGTTAGGAAAGTTCTTGTCTAGACAGGGTGTGAGATTATAAAGAGGATTATGTACAATAGAAGAACTAAAAGGAAAAGAAAAGCTGCAGTAAAGGGATATTTGCACACATACCATGGCTCAGTTGGTGGAACAGAAAATAGTCAAAATCACCCATTTGTCTGCTGTTTCTTGGGCAAAAAAGAAAAGCTATAAGTGAGATATAGATTGTCCTGTAATAGATGGAAAAACAGTGGAAATCATTACACATGTTTTACCAAGAACAAACCAATCAGACTGATTTGCTCATTTAAAAGGAAGAGGAAACTTGAGAGTAAAATTTTGTGTAATTTGTTCATGAATTAATGACTGTAACTAATAGGTTCTGTGAAGATTGTTTTTCTTTAAGGGATTGTCTTATAGAGGCTTCAAGACTTTGAAGAATCAAACGGCCATGTTGTGTTTGATGTAGCCTCAGATTTTTCCTTTGTAATCAAAATTTCATAAAGGGAATGTTGTTGATGTCTCCTCTTAGACAGAAGCTAACAACTGGCTGCTGCAGACTTGGAAACATTCACAGACTTCTTTAAGACAAACATTTGAGAGAAGGTTTTTCATTCTATTAGGCCTCGCTTGGTAATTAGTTTTTAAGGTTCAATAAGGTATTTTGAATGTGCATAGTGTGTCCAGTTCAAGGACAGCAGTGTCTATGAAAACAGTACATGTCTTACAAAAGTCAGACCTAGCAATTATTGTGAAATTTCTCCAAAAGAGAGAAAGAAAAGTGTATATTTATTTAATTTTCAAATGACTTGTCTGGAGGTTGGTTTGCAGTGGCAATGTGTTTCCTTCTCTCTGCACTTTCCCAATTCCTCATGGGGGAATCCAGAGGACGGTCCTCTCTGGCTGAAATATGGAATATAGCCAATTTGCAGTCTTCTGGAAATCCTTCCAGATGTGTGTCCAGACAACCTTCAACATAAGGTGGCCAGAAAGCATCCTAATCTTTCTGGATGCCTGCTCATCACCCAGATAATGAACACAGGGGAAGGAGATGAAGACATTAAAAACTTCACAATAAAAGCACCAGTCCAAAATCCAGAAACACAGTAAATAAACAGGCAGTGGTCAAACACAGGAAGACAGATGTCAGGATACTTAGAACAGGCGAGTATAAGTGGTCAAAAGTCAGAGCCTGGGTCAATGCCCAGATATCCAGGAGGCAGAAGAGGTCCGTCGTGGGCAAGGAAAGGTGAGAATAATCCATGGAACTCGGTCAGCAACTTGGTTAAAAACAAACACTAGCCATCTACTGGCACAAGTCTGTCAATAATCTGGCAGAGAGGCAGCCTGGAGAGAGCTTAAGTAGCGCTGCGCACAGGCAAGACTGGGAAACATTTAGGAAGAGCCCAGGTGGGCTGAGTAAGGCTGATTGGTGAACACATTAAAGACAGACATGGCATGGCAGAAATGTAGACCAAGACAGAATAGGTGCAGTAAAAGACACAAATCTAATTCAAATTCCAATTATAAGTTTGAAATCTCTGAATAGTGTTCCTTAAACTGTCTCAGTAAAACAAAGAATCAAAGACCCAGAAAGAGTTAAAGAAGAAAAAAAGATGCAGAAATGGATAACAAGAAAGGGTAAGAACAAAGAACTGGTTGGACCAGACTGGGTTGTTGCTGTAGGAGGAATGTGGACTATTTCCATACCACTACTGTCATCTGTCAAGAGGCAGGAGTTGGCAAAAAGAGGCTGTCAGTGTGTGTCTGTGTAAGCGCTTTGTATGCGAGTGTTTTTGTGCATACTTGAGAGCTGTGAGTAGGTGTAACACAGAGGGAAAAACAATTACTGCACACCTACCAGCCACTATTACAGCTTGCATGAGAATGAAACAAACTACTAAAGCCAGTCTAGAGACAACGTGGCTGTATGTACAGGCACAGACTCTGCTGGTGCCATGTCAGTCAACATGAAAAATGGGGAGAAGAGACTAGATTGTTTTGGAGGGCGCCCTGTGAACTGGTACTATCTTCATGACGGGTAAACAGCTGGTTTGCACATATTTGCTGCAATCATGTTGTAAGCCTGTGTAAGCACTCTGTGATCAGCCTGGTGTGAGAAAGGACTCACACCCTTTTTTTTGTGTTTGCATGGTTGTTTTTGTTACAGGAAAACCAGCCCTGTTCACAGCACATATCCCCTTCATTGTCCTGTTGAAAGCCTGGTGAAAATCAGGAAGTGTTTCTCTGGCTCTATTTGTTGTTTCCTTCTGTCATCATTACAGTCAAGATTGTCACTCTCAGTGGGGCTCTGTATAGAGAAGTTTTTAGCCAGGGGCTAAAGGTTTTTTCAACATTGAATCAGAATAAAAGGATTGCTGTACAGGCCTATGTGGCCTGCTCCTGGTGCTAGAAAAAACTTTAAGATTTTTGTGAAAAGCTTAAAGCTGCATTTACTTTCAGGGTTTATGTGGAAATTTAACATAGGCAGCAGCTGACTTCCAGATTTTTAATTGCATGTATTGATAGTAACTGATACGAAGATCAGTGCATTCAACAAAGAACATCATTGAGATGATAGAAATGTAAGGGTGCATGATGAGGGGACCTGGAACACAGCCTCTATTATCTGCAGCATGAATAATTTGGATGTGATCACTGCCTTCTTTTTTTATGAGCCCCGTGAAAATCTAGAGCAGGACAAATCATAATAACTTCCACTTATAATGGAGTCATATGACTTTATTAAGTACAAGTTGTGGTCAGCGCTGACAGTGATCTGATAACTGGAGGGCAACAGAGGGAACTGTAGACAAGTCAGAATATTGAGCATTTTATTGTCATCATTTTAAAGCTCTGGTTATTTACGATGTCTGTTACAGTTGCAGTCTTTTAATCTTTGGCTGTGTGACATCAAAGTCTAGTGTGTGCAATTAACTAAATATAACCAGTGTTTTCATCGAGTCTATCAACCTACAACTGGTTAATCCTTCTGTGCTATTAGCAACACATTGATCTTGGCTGGATTTTCCTTCACATCTTACCAGCCTTTTCCGTGAGCTGTCGAGATGTTTGAGTACCATCTCATACTTGTCCTCAGACTGGAAAGGAGACGTCTACAAACTCAATGACTTTGTCTTGGAAATAGTTTGGACTACGTGTCTTTATAATAAAATTTGCACTCAATAGCAGTAATTCATATATACATGCTTGGTCACCAAAGGGGAAAAAAATGCCAAGCATGCAAGTTTGAACTATTATGATGATTTATTGATTGAGAACTTCTGTTCTAGTTTCAGTGTGTTAATATAAAAAGGCTGAGCAGTCAAGCATTGGTAATCTTTGTGGCTATACTTGGGGTTAAGCAGGAGTGTTTGTATATAACCTAATATGGATTTCTTTTTAGAGGGTCTGTTCTCTCTGGAAATATGCGCACACACCGATTCCTAGACTTTCATAAATAATGCATCAGATGTCCAGGGCAGGCTGTTTAGTAGTAGTTGCCCTCGCAGTGATATCAGATTACTTCTACACATGCAGCAGGGGTTTGTTAACCAAAACAGACTTTGTCTCTTCAGACAATTTGTCCCATTCTGCAGTCCAGCTGAGCTCTTCCAGCCAGAGTAGGAGGGATGACGGAGTGATTTGTGCATTACAGACGTAAATTGCCTGCAGGGTTTCTGCACTCCACAATTACTGCTTTATGAAGCAACCTAACTGTTAACAAAAAAACAAGAGCAACAGGCTGAGAGTGTGAAGATGTCCAGTGGGCTGGTCTCTGTTCCTACATCACTCTTCAGTCTGTCCTTTTCTTTGGTGTTTGGCACTGAGATTGTCCTCTTTGTTTTTCTTAAAAAAAACAGACATTGCTTCTTCTCAACTTTTTTTCTCTTCCTTTTATCTTTTTCAGTGCTACCAACCTTTTGACAGGGATCCAGAAATACAAACTCAAAGAGGCTGAAAAGACAAGTATTACACATTAAAGTTGACAGTAAAACCTTTGACCCTGCGGTGGGCTGGCAACTAGGATGCACCCTGCCTCTCATCCACTGGTTGTTGGGATGAGCTCACCCTATGAAAAAAATAGCTTAATGAAAGCATCCCTGTTTTGTTAATTGTGATTGTACAATCTCACTAAAGGTACTACTTTAGCACAAATTCTTTTCAAAAGTCATCAATAAGAAGTGGATTATTTACAAACTTCCAGCCAACTGGACTTTTTCTTTTACATCTAGCCTGGTAGTTTCAAACTTAAACTACTTTTTAAACATTCAGTTTGTGATACTTATAAGTCACATGTGTCCCAACAACAGCTTATTACTTAGAAACATTTTGGATTAAAGGGTAAAAATTGTCCCTTCTAGAAAAGTGGTCCAGTGGCCTTCTATTTAAGCAGTTAGAATTATAATGATCAGGATCATCACAGTGAGATCACAAAAAAATCTCACTGGGGTGAAAACATCGCTATCACAGCTGTTGAAATCTCTCTTCATGGTCAGAAAAAGGCCGGACTCTGGATTTAGATGGGCACTTATTCAGCTGTATCTGGGATTCAAACTTCCAAAGGGTCTGCACTCTGTAGAATGAAGGACAGTGATCAGCTGTTTTTAATCCTAGATACTGTTGAACGTGTGCCTGCCTTTATCTGAAGGATGGTTTGTTTCCAAACATGATTGGAGATTTCAAGCATGTATTTACACCATCATCCACAGAAATTGGATGACACACCTGTACATCTCCATGATGAATTAATAACAGTACCAGGTGGAATAAAAGAAGAGAAATCTTCATTTTTAATCGGCAACATTCTTTAATTGAAGAGATACCAGTTCTGCTAAAGCAGATGGCTTCAGCATCTACACACACCTCTTTATGAGCTGCCATTTTTGACTTGTCATTACACCTGAACCCCTCTTACAGCTGCCAGTATCAATCAGTTGGTCCTAATTATGGCACCTTTTTCACAAAGTTGAAGGAGAAGGACTCTTTCATGATCGGGAGCTCGCAGATCTCCTGAGAGTCCAGCTGCTTTAGAAGATAAAGATCCTCCTCCACAGATGGGTCTTACCCAGCTGTCAAGGAAATTAAGTTGTTTGTAAATCTTTCTGTGCACTTCAAATGAGAGCTGCTTAAGGTGTTGGTTTATGTGGTTTAATTTTTTTTAAATGTAAAAAACAAGTAGATGTGTGTTATAAACAAAAAGGAAAACATATTTTAATAGGAGTGGTTATGGTTTTGCTCCCTTGTGTTTTTTTCCTTTTATCTTAATTTTTCCAGGTAGATTTATGAAGTCAAGGATTCACATACATTTTTTACATTCAGTTTATGCAGCCCTGGATTCATAATGTAAGTGTGTAATTACAGTATATCACACTGACTTTGTTTGCAAGCATAATCATGGATAAAAAGAATCATAAAAACCAGGGTTCACAGAAATCTTCCTTCAGCTTTCGATTCTTCAACATAGGCAGACTAAATATTTAAATAATCTCAACAAATCACTTCAAAAATGTATTGAATAGTCAATGCATGAGAGTCTAATAGCAGCTGCAATAAAAGCAATGAATCCCTTGTCATTAATCATGTTTTTGTGCAAACAATTGATTCTCCAGCACTTAAAAATGGCCTAAAGAGGAAAAGCAGGGTTTTCTATGTAAAATAAGATATCTCTTCGGTGCAGTCCAGCCAGTAAAAGAGCTTCTTTTGACATCATGAGAAATTAGGAGTGAGTCATCATTCAGTCTTGCATTGCTTGTTAGACATGGTATTTATACACCATTAGCATTTGACCCACTTTACATTTACTGTACGAATAATCATCTATAATTGTTGTGTTCCCCTTCTAGGTTTTATAAAATTTTGAAATGATTTCACTGTATTTCTCTTTTCTGGTTTTGCCTCTTTGTAAAGTCTGGTAAAAGCTGGTATGTACTGTGAGCATCAGTGTGCGTGAGAAGCCAGTCCACAGTATCTGAAGACCCATCTGGATTTCTGCTCTCATGACCGACTGCTCGTCTGTGATAACATGGGCTTCATGCCCTCAGAACATAATAACCTAATAGTCCATGCTACTTCTGTCACTTTGTCTTACAGAGCAAGACGGAGAAGAGGGATTGATTTAGAAAGTGTGAAAGAAAGATACAGTAGATAAAAAAAGAGAGGAAATAACTTCCCCCTTTTTTCCACCATTATTTACACTCATTTGGTGAAGGAGGGGTTTGAATTGCAAAGCTGCTTAGTGGTATGATTCATTTGGGGGATTTGAATCTATGCTCACCCCCACTTCAAGCACTGTGGAGTGGGGGCGGACAAAGAGCGAGATGGAGGGGGAGTGTGTATGCATGTGTGTGAGACTGGGAAGCAGCATAGGAGAAGCTCAATCTGGTACAGCTCCATGTGAAAATGACCTACTTCCTGTCTCAAACGGATTGCTGTTTTCTGATGTGAGGAGGAGCGATGGGGGAGGTCCTCTGTGGGGTCTGTGTGGGGAGAGGTTGACGTGGTGCGGTTAAATGAGGGATAAGTTGATGGCTTTTGGGAGCTTCTGTACGGAATAAAATTAATGTTGTGTGTGCAATAAAACTTCTATATGCATGGTGTGGTTTGTGTACTCACCTGTGTGTGTGGAATGTGCTGAGATCATGCAGCAAGGCATGTGTGTTACATGTTGTGTAGTTCTTAGTCTCAGTTTTTTAATTCCCCAAAACTCCCCAAAAGAGAGCTTGATGAGTTTACTATCAGAAAGCTAATATTTGAGAGGGCAGGTCGAGCAGATGCTCTGTACTTGGTGTGTATATGTGTGTGTGTGTTGGACACACAGGATGTTATTTTTGGAAGTCATCTGCTTTTCAACAGGAAAGTTTCTGTGGTTTTAAAAAAAAATCTAATGAAAAACCTCTTCCTTATATGCGTTATCTGCCTTTAATGCCTGCTCTGTAATTTGTGTATATAACTTACAGAAAAAGTAAATATTTATTTATACATTTAATAAACTACTTTATCTCTGTCCAGAAACCATGATGTGTTCACTCAAGCAAGTCCACATATCATAAAACTGACCATAAAACTGGTTACAACAGGTTTAGTTTGTTTTCCCAAAACTAAAATCATCCACTGTATTACTGTACGAACAGACTGTAGACAAATTGTACCTTACAGACTCAGCACCAAACAGCAGATGGACCCTGTTGAAGTGTAACAGGTGAACACAGTGGAGCATTTAACAGCTAATGAGACATGGATTTCCCTAAGGACGTGGTAGGGATTAAAAAAAAGTCCCAGTTATATTCGTCAGATGGGCACAAACAGCTTCAGATGACTGATAATGTTGCTATCTAAATGCTGAATGTGAAAATAACACACATGCTCAAACATTTGTTATATTGAGAGGTAATCAAAGGCATAGACTGTATATATGAAAGATGGATGTAGCCACAAGCTATGTTGTGCAATATCAAACATTCAAAAATAAAAGCAGCTTCTTATTTTTCTTAAGACATCATGTTTGAACACTACCGGTGCAATAAAAGCTATTTTTTTACAAACTCTGATGCATTTACTGTAAAATAAAAAACCATCATTATGACTGAGTTAGCTGGAAAACAAAAAAGCGTTTATTTCTAAAAAAAAATATTAATTCCTTATGCTTATTGTCTTTAAATGTTTCACACTTATCTGAGAGCATGTTGGCTCCTTTCTACAGCCAGTAGCAGCTTTCTCCAGTTAATAAACTATAACTTTAATTATAACTATGGAGTCTTAATATTTATGGAGAGTAATCTGAATATGTTGTTTATTATAAGCTCAGAGCTTGAACTGTTTTCCCCTCAACTGTGCACCCACCTGCTGGGTTAAATAAAATATGCAGAAAAAGAAAAGGCTGCAAAAGCAACTTGGAGCTCTGGGGCCTCCTGCTTCTCAGTCTCTACTGGATTTAATCCTGAGCTTCTAAATGAAAATGGCACCTCTGTTTAGCTCATTAATTTAGGTCATATGTAATGTCTTTTCGATGAATTCGTTGAACAGGTATACACTGTCGAGCTTAATCGCTGTGACTCTGCTTGGCTGGTCGGAAGGTGAATTAATTTAATCCACCCTCATAACCCTGCCCCTCTCTCTCACTCAGATGATGTTTCATTTTCCCTACTCTGTATTTTCCAGTGCCAGAGGACCTGTCTTTGGAGGAGAGAGATGAGCTGTCGAATATACGACGCAGGAAAAAAGAGCTTTTGGATGATATTGAAGTGAGTAACAATGACAGTACCATCATTTGTTGGTAAATGAGGGAAGAGGGAAGATTATAGGATGAAGGTTATAATAGTCAAAGTTGGTTTAAGTTGGTTTCATGATGGAAAATGGAGTCCTCTGGAAGAGGCATGAAGAATGATGCACTGCACTGAGCATAGCTTTTATTTTATTAAATTTTAGCAGCAGCTGCTACATATTTTTATTTAGAATTGTGATAAGCAGTCTTAATGGGTATTTACATGTTATTTAACAGAGGCACACTTAAGATTAGAGCGTTAATAATGTGACTTGCAGACAAGAGCATTCAGTCTATCAATGTTATTATAATAAAAAAAAATGTAAATATATTCCCACCAGAGTGACTCATCTTTCTTTTAAATAGGATTCTTAGTTGTACAAAAAGTATCTGTATTCAATAATGTTTAGACATGGTCCTATGTTTATGCTTTTGATATTTGGTTCTGTTGATAACATGATTATTATCAACACCTTAAATTGTAATAACCAAATCATCTTATCAAGCTCTGTAAATAAACCCTTTATAAGGTTCTTCATACTTACAGTTTAATTTTTTCCACATGTTGTTTTTTAAATGGATAAAATGCAAACTCAAGAGCATGAAATTGTCCTTTGTTTGCAGCGGCTGAAGTTTGAGATCGCAGAAGTAATGACAGAGATTGAACAGCTAACCTGTGTGGGAGAGAGGTACTCTTTTGTTTAATTCCTTTTTTTTTAATCAACTGATTATTTGATTTATGACTGACAGTAAAGACTATTTCATTTAGTTTATTTCCTAATTTTGCAATTAGAAAACAACAATAGCTCCAACTACAAGATCAGGAAAGGTGGAGAAAGGAAGTTTCAGACCACTGCAAAGTTAAGAAGGCTTAACAGGCAGAAGACATTTACACTATGAACTTTTATGACATGTAAAAAGAAGGCACAGTTACACTCATACATGAACTTTATTCATCACCAGACTTCTCTTCAGTAGAGGTTTTGCTGATTTAAGATCCCAGTAAAAGAAAGGAAATGTAAAGATGTACTTCAAAGAGTTTTCAAGCAGTCTCGAATTTTCAGATGTAGATAATCCAATTGTATCTTATGAAACATCCACCTTCAGTCTTTGTCCAAAGGAAGGTGGAGTTGAGGATTTCCAGTTCTGATGAATGAATTCTCAGCTGCCACCATTTGTAGAGCAGTTGACAGCAGTTACTCAGACCCAAAAACCAAACAAACATTCAGTCACGGCTGGATCTCTGTAGATTATGCTTCTGATGTGGGACAGAACCATAACAGAAGTGCCAGTTAGCCATTAGCCATGTGACACCTATCACTCTCAGGGGACACAGATGGGAAAATTTGTAATAAAAAAACAAAAAAAAAAAAACAAATGCAATTTGTGTGAAATATTTGTTCTGAATCAACCTAAGAACTGATAGATCAGCGGTGCCAGTTTCCTCTCTAGGATGTTAGGCATGTACATTTTTCTTATTTTGTACAACAATCAAAGACCTGAAAACGATGGGAAGCTGAGAATAAGCTGGGGTCTGCATCATTTTGTCTCTTGGCATGTTCCTGGATCTAAAAATGAATTTTCTGTTTCAAACTGAAATAGTTTACAAGGTTAAATGACAAAAAAAATAGAAAATGAACTAAAATATAACTCATGGTCACTGAGTTATATCTTATGGCTTGTATGGGAAAAACATTTCTTCTCTGAAACTAACAAGTGTGCCATACTGATGACTTAAATCATAAACCAGATGTCATAGTTGATCATTTTTCATATAACCAACAGCTCAGGTTATAAACCTGTGTTATATGTGTCTCTTCTACACATACAGCTTTGTCGTTAGCCTCACACCTGGCCCATTATGTGTTTGTGTTCACATATCAATCATCCCTTGTTTGAGGAATAAAGTGGGACAACCCCTAGACTAAATATTAGCCAAACCGTAACGTTCAGGGGCTTTTGTGTGATTGGTCGACGAGGTGGAGTGAGGCCATGTGTCAGGCTGTGTGTCTCAGGTGCAGCTGGTAAAGGGGCTTCGAGGTTATTGGGAGCGTACGCTGACACATGAAGGTGGAGAGTTCCCTGCAGGGTGCAGTTGGTGTGTTTTTAAACATTAAAATAGGAAATGATATTTTTCCAAATAGATGCAAGAAGGGCTTGACTAAGGAGACAAAATTCACTTTTTCTATGAACACAAGTAAAAGGTTACAACTGACTCCTCGGTTTTCAGTTTAAACCCTCTCCAAAGGCTTCATTTGGCAGAGATAAACACACAGTCCTTCAAACCCTTCACAAACTGATGCACTGAGCAAACACATGGCAGCCTGGAAACAGCACCACGCCCAACTCACATGGCAAATAAGTTTGAGCTTTCTTTTTGCTTTTTAATCGCAGCAAAACGACACAAAGAAACAAACAGATCGCCATGGGAAGGAAGAAATTTAACATGGATCCTAAAAAGGTCAGACCAGATCCTGAACTGTGTGCCAGAACATTTAAATTACATTTTTATATATTGAATCAGCCTAATGCTTTTTATCAAAGTGAATAAAAACAGAACAAAATAGGTAAATGAGGTATAATGTTTTTTTTAACAGGGAATCCAGTTTCTTTTGGAGAACGATCTTCTCCAGAACACCCCTGAAGACATTGCACAGTTCCTCTACAAAGGCGAGGGGCTCAACAAAACCGTCATCGGGGACTACTTAGGGGAACGGTGAGCTCTCCAGTTTTCTCTGTTTTTCTTCCCCCTTTCTTTTTCCTCTCCCCATCTGTCAGATCTGCATTACTTGTGCTCAGACACAAGCATAAAGCTCCAGGAAGTCAGCAGTCTGGATTCATGGACCGCGCCACTAAAATAACTGAGAGGACATGTGTTTTTTCTCGGAGGGCGGTCAAGGGCAGGAGGACTGTCGAAACAACACGGATGTCACGGTGTCTGACTCTGGCAACTCAATAGTTTTGGGTCTAAAAGTGGCCCTGTAACAAATTTAAATTCCAAAATGCAAAGCAAAGTTTGTGTTTCTTCTGTTTTTGTTTGTATAGAAGACATGTAAATATTTGAACTTGTGACACTTCCTCCTGCTCTCCAGGGATGATTTTAACATCAAGGTCCTCCAGGCATTTGTGGAGCTCCATGAGTTTGCAGACCTCAACCTTGTTCAAGCCTTAAGGTGAGCTAAACAAAATAAAACCGGGGGCTGCCCCTGAGTTACAAGGGAAAACACAGAGCAGAACATCCAGATCCAAAAGTTCATGCACTAAATATATTTTTAACACTGCATGGCAGCTTTTGATACCGTGGGAGATGTTCTACAACTCTATATAACCATAACCATAGTTCTTTGTTGGTTATATAGTTGCAAAATAAACACAATTAAACTGACTACTTTCAATAAAATCCTCTTGAATATAAACATTTTTTTACACAATCTGTAGTCATATGTTCTTCTAAGCTGCTGCCTGGCACACTAAAAATGTAAATAATTAATCTACAAAGCAGGAAAAGGTAATAAAAGTGTTTTAACATTGCAGCTTCCCCAGTTTTAAACGTAATTAAGAAATAGCAGTTGACAGCACCACTGGGATGGATGTCAACTACAATAACTAAAGAGTGAAGTGAGTGTTGGAATACATGAAAAGCAAATCAGACCATTTTATCAGACTCTAGAGTGAAGTGAACTCATCTAGTGTGCAGCATGTCCTTCATGGAAGAGTTGTCACAAGAAAAGAAGTTCCAATGTCTTCTCCATGAAATCTGAACACTCAAACAAAAGAAAATGATTCCTCTGGTTAAAAGTTAAATGAAACAGGACAAACAAAGAGAGGCTAGTTTGGAGGATTAATGGAGCAGAATCTCCTAAAAAGAGCAGTGCTCAGCAAAGCCGTGGCTCAGTTTGGTTTGTGCTACTGCCAGTGGCTGTGAAGAAAGTTCATTGTCAGAGGAAAGAATTAATTGAGTTAAATTTAATAGAAGAAAATTAGTGGTAAACTCAGGAGGCAAACATCACACCCTTTGCAGAAAGATAAAAAAGGACTGCAAGATAGTGAAAAGATGATGGTGCAAGCAAGTTTTTAACTATTAACTTGTAGTCTCCTGAACTTAAAAACACTTGAAATCTGTAGATAGACCACAGAAAAGACAGATCCGTTTCTATTTCAGGTAATCTTTTACTCTCTTAGCTCTTCATAGTAAGATTTATTTTGATCAGAGGTGACTAAACTTCTGCACGCTGCTGCGTCAGGGCAAGCAACTTTAGTGTTTTCTCATGCACGGCCCTGAAACATTTGTTCCAGCATTCACTTTTCATGTTAATGTAATTGTAAAAACCTCTTTAAAAAAAGTGTTCATTTAGATTCTTTTTCTTCTTTATGTGAAGACATATCCGAGGCAAATAATGGAGTTTTTACTTTACGGCAAACCCTCAGCAAGTGTAATGTACATTTGCATAAATATTTCCTAACATTTTTCTTCTCTCTCTGCTGTTGCAGACAGTTTCTGTGGAGCTTTAGACTTCCCGGCGAGGCCCAGAAGATTGATCGTATGATGGAGGCGTTTGCCTCCAGGTACTGTCAATGCAATCCTGGCGTCTTCCAGTCCACAGGTACTGCACCCACACACACACTACAGCAGACCCATGAGTCAGACTGGACAGATTATATGTGCCAGATAGACCACCCCAGACTCACATCAATGCCTCTGACTGTCTGTCTTCTCCCACTAGAGAGCTGGACCTGTTAGTCCTGTATAAATCTTACCATGTGACCACAACTGAGGATTTACTTCAATCACTTTTTCCCTGCACATAGACATACATGTTCAGAGAGGCTGCTTAATGAGTCTGGGCCTGAGTTCAATTGTCCACTTTAGTTGAACATGTTGTTCATTTAGCAGGTTGCTAACTAATCCCAGTGTAATCAGTATCCGTGTCTCCAGCAGTGATAATGGAATTGATCTCTGGTCAGTAGCGGCCATTAGTAGAGTCTTGTTGTGCATCGTCTGCAGCTCCTGTCTTTAGCGAGGACACGGGTGACAGCTCAGGTCATGAATATTGATGTGGTGCATTGGTGACACACCCAGACTAAGATATTGGTCATCCTTCAAGACAGTGCTATAAATTACAGCACAGAGGATGTTGACTGGAGCAGTTGGTGTGTAGATGGATGAGGTGGAGGATGACTTGAGCAGGAGTTATGATGTGGAGTTGTAAGAGCAGTGGACCGTGGATATGTGTGTGTTTCTGTGAGGTCATGACTGCAGGGACACTTGGCTTCAGAGCACTGTGTGTATAGAAGAAAAAGAGGCTTTTTGTTGATTAAATTCTGTTTTATTTATTTGACAGAATTCTAAATTTGTTGATTAGAAAATGAATTGATATATTGCTTGCTTATAAATCACCAGTACATGAGCTAAATGCCAGCAGGAAGAACAAGCACACACACATAGATGTTGCCTTGCGCAGCAGTTAGTTTCCCAGTAACTCGTTGTGCAATTACCTCCACAGACACCTGCTACGTCCTATCATTTGCCATTATTATGCTGAACACCAGCCTTCATAATCCCAACGTCAGAGACAAGCCCCCAGTGGAGCGCTTCATCTCCATGAACAGAGGGATCAATGAGGGGGGAGACCTCCCAGAGGAGCTACTCAGGGTGAGAGCTTTGACTTAATTAGTTTGTTAGGCTGTCATAAAACAAACTGCATAGTATGCATTTGAAACATTCTTCTGGTCGAAGTGTAAAAAGTGGATTTTACTGAATATAAATTTATGTTCTAGAAAATACAAAAGAATCCTTTGTGAAGCAGAAAGTCAAATGCCACTAACTGAGACATCAACATTTTGCCTTGTCGCTTTTTCTTTCCAGAATCTATACGACAGCATCAAAAGCGAACCCTTTAAGATCCCAGAGGATGATGGGAATGACCTGACGCACACGTTCTTCAACCCAGACAGAGAAGGCTGGCTGCTCAAATTAGGTTAGTGTGAGTCTCCCTGCATTTGGCTGCTGACAGACGGCAGGATGTCCTGGATTCACTTACTTGTGCAGTTTTTGTTCTTCACCTGTGACTTTATTCCTACATAGTTTGTATGATAGCAAAGCATTTTCATGCAAAGCAGAGGCTAGGCATCATGCTTCAGACACAGTAAGCTGGTTGCATTTTTTTTACCTACTGAAGGTTTGTTTCTTGAAATATCAAGAGTCAGATTTTATGGGAACCAGATGAAGGTGAGATTCCTAAATTTACCAAAGAAACTTCAACATTGTTGAATGAAAATGGAAAACTTGCAAGACTAATTTTTATCTCAAACTTTTGACATTCTAGATGTTTCTTTAGATGCTTTGTCTGGCTTGAAAACCTGGTGGCATTTTACTCTTGTGCACTTCCAAAGTTCACCAATACTGAAAAATGGTAAACCATTAAAATAGCCACAGACAGAGGGCTTCTGGGGCTGTCCAGTCATATCACACTGGCATATGAGGAGTTTTGAGTTTACATATATGGTTCCTGAGCTGATTTTCTGGTGTCCAGTGTCCTGAAAAGTTTGTTTGATCCTCAGCTTTTAGATGGTGAGGTCAAAGTAACATTCACATCAATGTCAAGACCCAGAGTCTTTCAGGAGCACATTGTACAGTAATAAGATAATCCCCTGAAAACGTAATGAATGCTTTCCTGTGTAACTAGAGCCAGTTTTGAATTAGATTATACAAAATGTCTCCAATCTAAATGAAAACTGTAACAATGAGCTTACACCCCTATTTAATTATTACATCAGAATTTGCAGTGAAACAACAGTGTGCCCACTTTTCTTTTGACAACAAGCTGTGACCTAAAGTTACCCCAAGAAGGTCATTTCTGAGATCTTTATTATGGTCAGGATTAAGCTTTAACCTGTATTGTTTCAGGTTAGTGTATACAATGAATGGAAGTTAATAAAATGTTCTAATAAGGAGAGCAGTGTAAACTTGTGTTTACTTTTACACCCAGCAACCTTATGATAAATAATAAAGTCCAAGTTGTGGACGTGAAATGGCTCAAACAGGAGAGCTCTACCCTAAACTTCTGGCTTTTAGAGTCTAATGAAGCTTCTTTTATTGACTTATGGTTTAGGAGAAATGACTGTTTGGGTTAAACCAGAGACTTCAGTAAAGTTAATGATGTTAATAAGCCAGTGAGGACATGTCTGTCAAAAAAATAGCTCTGCCTTAGTTTAAGCACTGTGTGCTCTTAATCACATCTGGCAATTACCTGTTTATTTCATGTAACTGAGCTGGAACAACAACTGTTTAAATATGTACAACTGTAGAAAGAAGTCATTACTTTAAAAGTAAAATCAGATTATTATTTATAATGATTAAAGTGGTATTAATATTAAGGCATAACATTTATTCTAAGATGTTTATCCACATTTCCTTCACTAAGAGAACTTGGATAGTTGGTTGACTTACACTCTAGGCATACTGGAGTGGTCTAAAAAAATTATCTAAGATAAAGTTGTTGTTTTTTTTGTTTGTTTTGCTTTTTTAATATGTTATGGTCCATTGCTACATATGAACACTCTCATTGCATATTCAGTTCTCCTACAAAGACCATGACAAATGTCGCATGCATTGTTTTTGGTTGTGCACCATTTAGAAATCTGGAACCTGTGGAAAGCATCTTAATTTATGGAGGAAACATTACTTTGTGTATGTAAGCCAGGGGATGTATAACTGGTGCACGCATGTGCTCTTTTGCAATTTCTTCCTGCTTGACTCCATGTGTTTTTTATTTGAACCTCACTTCATTACTTAGCCGTTTCTCCAGCAGTCCCTACATTCTTACATAGGATCTTATCACTGTTCATTTATGTCCTTTTTTTAACACTTAGTTTTATTATTGAACATAATGAATGTTTAGTAGCCTGGGTGCTGTTTGTCATGGGTTAAAGGGCAAACTCACTGCAGGTGGTTAGGTTTATTACGTGTTTACACACGCACACACACCTGGCTTTGACCTGCACATTCTTCTAACTCTGTGTAACGTCTCTGTGGCCTCATCAAGCTCGTGAGCACGAATGCAAATAGCCCCATTGTTGCTCACAGACCTAACATGATTACATTCTGGTACGGTTCCTTTCCTGAAGCCATTTCCCGCACAAGTTCTCACAAAAATATTTCTAATTTAACTCTCTAAAAATAAACCCTGGAGGATGAGGAGGAATAAATGCCTTTTTAGTAAATCTCTCTATGCAGAGCGGAAATTTGGCCATGCTAATTCAATAGCCAGAGTCTATTGATATGTAGAAGCACAGAGCTTTTGTAATAGTGTGTGACTCATGTAGGCTCTTGTGAAGGACCAAGAAAATAGAAAGGAAATGCTGCAGTGGAAAAAAAAAACAAATCAGAAAGTTCAATAAGTGCACACACATGAACACAGGTATGCATCGTATACACACAAGACCCCGGTGTCCTGCTTCGAGAGCTTCCTCTGTCTCTCTGCTTTACATTTCTGGTGGTTTCTTCCAACTCCAGGTTCTGCTATCACTGCCAGAGGCTGAATTCTGCTTCAAACAAGCGTGTTGGACATTTGCACTCGCTTTTCATTTTGATCATTTTTTTTAGGAGGGGGGGGGGTGCATTAGTTAATGCATGAAATGGTAGCTGTGGGGTTTGGTTTGTGTGAGGTTGTTTTTGCACATTGAGTGCCTTGCTGGGTTCATATCAAGTGCTGAGTTTGCTCAGCTCTTCTGAGAGCCAATGAGATTTTATCCTGTGCTCTTGAAAAATGAATAGGCAAAGTATGAAATAATTTATAGCTGCTGGAGTCATCATTTAACTAAGCTTGAAGTTAGGTGAGATTGTGGTGTTAGATTTCAGGCTGCATTTATTTAAAAAAATTAGTTTCAGTACTGTATGCTGTCAAAATTAAGTGCATTAAACCTAATCAAGCATGTAGGACTGGACACAAAAAACAAGGTAGCAGAATCACAGGAAACCCACTAATTGACTTTTCAGTGGCATGTGGAATATCAGAAGCATTTATGCATCACATGACGTGTTAATGTGGTTGGTAGTGGGCGACCAGAGGAAATTAAATTATAGCACTCCACTAGTTTGTAGTATGAATGTAACGTTTAAAGAAGAAAACACGGAGGATGTGGGTCGGTCTCATTAAAGAATGTTGCATATCCTGCTCTTTTTCCTGATGGGAGACAGCCAGTCTGTCACTGCGGCCATTGTGTCACTTCCTGTCTCCTCTTTCCCTTCCTGTCAGGAGGCCGAGTGAAAACCTGGAAGAGACGGTGGTTCATCCTGACGGACAACTGCCTTTACTACTTCGAATACACAACTGTGAGTCTCATTCCAAGACATCTTTATAATTGTGCATGTTTGTGCTGATCATATTAGTGTAATGCTAGCTCAGTTATTAATTCCTGGATTTTACCCCACTGAATATCTATTAGCAGCCTTTACTGTTAGTAGCGCTTGAAGACTGTCAGTGTTTCTGTGCGCTTACTACAGCATCAGCAACGTCCTCTCTCTACCCTGGTATTATCCTTCAGGACACTATCATTATGTCCTGTCCTCTAGTCTGACTGCTGCATGCACAAATTATCTGGTCCAGTAAAAAGAGCAGTGAGGACGAGAGGAGAAAAACACGCTGCTGACAACATGTCAATGTGGACTTTTTATTCTTGAAACAAAAACAAATGCCCTTGATATTTTTTTCTTATTTTATCTATTTATTTGCCTCATAACAACATCTTGGGTGACCTTTTAGATGCACTGTTTGTTTCCTCCATTTTTTCTCTTTTTGCTTCTCTCTCACTTTGTTGCTATTCTACTCTGTGCTCTTTCCTGATTACTTTTTTATTTTCTAATCAATTCCTCTCTCTTACTTCTTTCTCCATCCTCACATGTTGTTGCCTCTTGTCTTTCTCTCCTGCAGGATAAGGAGCCTCGTGGGATCATCCCACTGGAGAATCTGAGCATCAGGGAAGTGGAGGAGCCCAGGAAACCTGTGAGTGGCACCTCATTAGAGACCACAGCTTTTCTTCATATATCTGTCGTGCCTTGGTTACCAGGTTTAGAAAATATCCCCAGTGTTAAAACATTCCTTGGTCAAAGCTCGTTATCGACTCTGTGTCCTTCATGTAGAACTGCTTTGAGCTCTACAACCCCAATCACAAAGGCCAGGTGATCAAAGCCTGCAAGACGGAGGCAGATGGGCGTGTTGTCGAGGGCAACCATGTGGTATACAGGATATCAGCACCCACACCTGAGGAGAAAGAGGAGTGGATTAAATCCATTAAGTAAGATTTGTCCCAATAACAGTTTATAGTTTTTGTACTTTTACTTTTTGTATTAAGTTCAATATATCAAACATATTTAATGAAATACTGATTTCATATTGTGTTCATCTAAGATTCTGTCACAACAGAGTTATTTGTTTTTTATTTGATTAAGTTTTAAAGAATAGATCTCAGGATCAATCAGGTAAAAATTGAAAAGCTGACTGTCATCTCACAGCAGTAAGGTTTCTGGTTTGAATCTCGGGCAGAGCCTATATGTTGAGCTGGCATGTCCGCCCTGTTCATATGTGGGTTCATTTGGGTACTCAGGCTTTCTTCGCCAGGCCAAAAACATGCATGTTAAGTTAACTGGTGATTCAAAGTTGGTGTTAGGAGTGAATGTTCATGGATTTTTGTCCATGCATGCTCACTTGATGGCAGCTGGGATAGGTTCCAGCCCCCATGTGACCCTGAATTAATAAAGTGGAAATGGAAAATGGATGGTTGATGAAGGCATCACTAAGAATATATCTACGCTGCTAATGCAGCTTTACATCTGTAGGTCCCTTCACATTTTGGTTCGAATGAAAGCATCCCCAAAAAATGCCAGCATACAATTTATTTCTACATGTGTCCAAGAACTGATGTTCACCATGGTGCTGGCCAGAGCCTCCGCAGCAAGAATCTGCAACAATCTACAGCTTTTTAAACCACCTGCATCGCTGCATAAGTCCTTTATCAGTTATGCAAAGAATGCCCGACCCCGCGCTGTTCGGCAATGAAATGAAGTTTCATATATACATATTTCAAAATATGAGGAGAAATAGTTGCTTATATAGCATCAGTCAAAAGTTTGGATAAACTTGAAAAACAGTAAAACAGACAGTATAGGTGTGGTTTCTTTCAGTTAGATACTATAAATAGCTCTCACACTAATAACAGCACTGCTGTTCGTAACCTTAATGCTGGAAGCTCTTAAAATTCCTGCAGAGACAATGGTGCAATATCGAAGTGAGTTGGCTCAGCAGAACAAAGCACTTGCAAACCGGAATATAGTGCAATCTCTCCTCCTATTTTCTCCATACCTTCAAAGAGTATTCACAGGGAAAATGATTGGGGATAAGTCACTGCTGAGCAGGGGTGAGCCAGCAAGCCTGTCCAGAAGAGGCAACTCCAAAGTTGGTTGATGCATTTGTGGCCGTGGAAGCTTCGGTTATGTTGAGGCTTTTTATAGAAATGACACATTCTATAAACCTACACCCCTTAAGTGTATCTGCTTATCTTGAGTCACATACACAGACTCAGATGATTCCTGGCAAACTCATTCACTTCTGGGTGTCGATCTGATTTAATGCATGCTTTTGTAAAAGTAAAAAGTATATCATTTTAGATTTTCCATTCCATTAGACATGTCAAGTTTTCTTTTTTCCATGTTTTCAATAACAAAAAAGGAGAACATGTTGAATTAATCATGGCAGTCTTGCTTGGATTTGATCACTCAACAGTGGGGTCATTGTTTCATAAAAAAGAGACATAGTCATCGTATGCAGGCTCATTCTTGAACGTGTGGCGCTACAAAGGGAATCAGAGATATCCGCAGTGGGGGGTTGAGCCTCTTCTCGCTTTGTGCTGGTGCTAACAGGATTTAGCAGCCGTGAAACTGGGCTTCTCAACAGAGCCCAAATGGCTTCCTGACTCACTCGCTTTCATTGTGAGCTGCCGCTTAAAAAAAAAAAAAGAGGGCAAGGGAACGGAGAAGAGCCGGTAATCTCAAGCGTCATTGTTTGCTCACCTTCAGGCCAATAAACCTGCTGGGGAGCGAGGAGGAAAGTATGCAATTGTATGTTTCACTACGTTCTTGGCAGAGTTCTGGAACAGGGAACTCACGAGAGGTTCCAGCAAACCAGAGTACCAAGGAAAAAAAAACTTGGGAGGCGGGGGGCTCGTTTTCTGAAACCATGGAAACCAAACTAGGTCACTGCACAAACTTTCTTCTTTTTTTTTCCGATCTAGTTATGGCAGGGGTCCGTATAAATGTGTCTACATTTCCATATCAAAGTTGTTTGAGACCCTCCTCTCATGTGGCCTTATTTATTTCATCACTGTCTCCTTTGATTGGCTTCTTTAGGGCCAGCATTAGCAGAGACCCTTTCTATGACATGTTGGCCACCAGGAAGAGGCGCATCGCCAACAAGAAGTGAAAGTGACAATCTTGTCAACCTCCAAACCCCTCCATCTTTCACTCCTTCAGTTCATGAACATTTAAACTGCACACTGGAATTCTTGTTCACCTCAGAAATGACTGTCTGGACTGGAAGCCAAACCTCAGTTTCTTCCCTGGACTGTCTACAAGTTATCTGCACTTGCTGGGAGGACATCACACACTACAGAGGGAACAGCAGAACTCCAGGAAATGCAAAAATGTGCACTTGGTTCTAACACAGAGCAGCAAAATAACCAACCAGCCTGTTTGTGTTTCCTTCATCTCATATTTCTCCCCTACATCCCTACTTAGGGTCATAATTTCTGTATGTCCCCTTAAGCACAACTGCCATGTTTCAGGTGCACATGCATGTGTGTGGGTTATTATAAACCAAGATGTTTGTGTTTGTGTGTGTGTAGCAGTGTGCATGTTGTCAGTGCACACAGCATCTACAGTATGGGTGCATAAGTGATGCAAATGTTGCCTCCACTGTGCTTTAATCAAAGTTCAAGTTCAGTATCAGCTTTCAGATGGATGTTAATCAACTTTGGGGATAAAACACACTTAAGAAAGATACAATGAGACGACAGAGGGACATGTTTGAGGGACGGTGGTTGAATCAGTGCAGTATAACCTCAGCTGGACCGTGTAGTCATCTCACTCTGGTGCTGGATTTTTCTCTCCAGGTGCCCTGCTCAGAGTAACCTCAGAAAAACACGGCTTACATTTCGGTTTTAAACAAAGGATTGCCGTCTTGAGTCAGCTGGACTGATTTCATTTATCTACATTGAGCAAAGATTTTGGAAATGTGCATACTTTTTATTTTAATTTGTTAGCAATGGTGCTTTTGCCGAGGATTCAGATTAAACTTGCTTTTTGGACCTAAAGTTGTAATCCTTAAGACTTATCAGCTGGTTATTCACTCATTTATACACCAGTTTACCAAACTTTCACCTAAAAACAAAAAAAGATAAACTTATACACACATTTACAATCTGGGGAACTTCTTTTGTGTTAAATGTCCCCGACACTCAGATATAGTCGTATGTAAAAATATCTATCAAAGCTTTAACGGGCTGTTTAAGTGTTGTTGTCAGAAAGCTGACAAACTAAATATGAGGAAATAACACTAGAGTAACATTTCCAAACATGTTGTATTACCTAAAATGTTAAAAATGATCAGAACAAGATCTGATTTGATGAACAACTTAAGGAATATAACTTTAATTTGAGTCTTTTCAGTTCAGTCCAAAGGTTGGTTTAACTAAAAAACAACAGGTACCAGTTTGATTAAGCTTTTTTTTTTTTCCTTTATTCTTCTTTATTGCCTATGTTAGTGAAGGTTGATGTATTGTTGTGATCCTGTTTGCATTTGTAACCTTGAAGATCCTTGCTTGCTTTTGTGTTCCTCTTTAAGAATTCCTAAATACAAATCAGCTATCATTTTTGTATTTATTTTCATTTTGTGAAATGGTTTAATACCACCTGTAAATGTTCAATATAAGTTATGTATGTATATATTACCATGTATAGGTTTCTGGTCTCTTTGTTGTAGTATGCACACTCTGTGTAACAAGTTTGCATCAGTTGAAGTTTGGGGTCTTCTTTGCAAAAGCCTTAAACATAATCATCAGAAGATATATGCTAACAACAGTTATGATGATGATGATGATGATGATGATGAAGAGAACTTTGGTCAGAACTGTGACTAAGCTGTTAAAAAGCCATGACTGATGAGTGAGAAGATGGTTGTATTTATAGCAATTATAAAGATTCTAGTGAATATGATGTTTAATGTTAATGATGATGACATTGGTGAGGTAATAGAAGTGATGATGAAAATATAATTGATATGCTGATGATGATGATGATGATGTCAAAAACACCAATAGTTTTCTATGTGATTGTAAAATAAAATGAATGCCTTGTAGGCAGAGCTCAATATTATCTTCTACTGCCCTGTGTGGGCACGTAGCTGTGTTAACTTTTATATTCTCTGTAAAAGCTATTGGTCACGTACATTACATGTATCTACATAAAGTATACATAAAGCTTATAGCAGATTTACAGCGTATTCATTATTGACGCTCATCTTGACCTACTTGCTTGCGTAAAAAACGAGCTGTGATTTATGAAACACTCAAGACCTTTTCCTCTGACAAGCTTATATCACCTCCAGTTCTGCATGAAGTTCAGAAATTCTACCTGAACAAAACCAGGTAAACCATCAAGATAAACACAAGAAGATATGGAGCAAAATGAGTGGAAAGATGGCGCCCTCTACTGGGGACTTTGTTGAATACAGAGGTCTGAGTAATAATGTAAAATTCATTTTAAGTAAAAAATGAACGTTCTGTGTACTGTTACTCTGGAAATATAAGAGAATAGTCGTTGGTTTTTTCAGCACAAAGCTTAATTTGTTTTGCATAAATCACTATATAATCAATAAATGCATATTAAATTATATCACTAATTACAGTACTGTTCAAAAGTCTTCAGCCCCCATTTCTTATGTTGCCAAGTAAATAGGAATTGGATGAAATCATTTATTGGAACATGTCAATTGTAAATTGAAAAACAGTGCATAAAGGGAAAAGTCAGTATTTGATATGACCACCATTATTCTTCTGCACAGCCTGAATCCTCTTTGATAAGCTTTCTTGTAATTACTTTACGTAGTCTTCCAGAATATTTAGGCTTCTTCAAGGACTTTCAAAAGCTCTTCCTTGGATGTTCACAGCCTTTTGTTCAAATTGATCCCACAAGGCTTCAGTAATGTAGAGGCCTAGGCTCTGGGGAGAATTCATCGTTCCTAAAGACCGTTTTCCTGCTAGAAAATAAAATGTGTTTGTTTCTACAGTAAAAAGTCTGTTTTAAATAGTCTGCAATACTGTTGTGTGAGCAGACACAGTGTGTGTGCACAACATGATGTACATGTCTTTATTTTATGCCCAAATGATTCATACATCAGTGTCAAGTGGCTTAAAAATGTATTCCTCAAAATAGTCAGAGACAGACTGGTCTAAAAAGGAGTGAAAAAACAGTCAATTTCCAAAGAACAATTCTAAAAAAACCATTCAGATAACCTAAAGAGATACTGCTCACTTAAAAGTTTGCAAGAAAATCTAAGTCACTACAAGTGAAATAAAAAGAAATTAGGGCTGTCTTAAGACTTTTGCACAGTAGTAGACATTGAAAGTCAGCAGTGAGTTTGCATGTCAAATATCTTGCATCACACATTACATCTGCATTTTAACTGTTAATATCAAAAGCAGCTGACTCAAAAACAATAAAACACTGCATCCTAGTGTACATGTTTAAAACAGCTTCTGTAAATCAGGAAAAAGGCCAACACATCACACTGTTATATGTTAACTGTTTATTTTACAGGTTAATCATCAACAGACTCAACAATTCTTTAGCTACAGCACAGTAGCTTCACCATGAGCAACACTCAAAATATAAGCAGCCTTGTCTTTACATAAAGACACACATCATATAAAAAGCTTTTGAAGGCGAAGGGGAATGAGACATCTTGCGGACGCACTGGTACACATATAAAAGAAATATCTGTGGTTTGGATGGTGAAATTCATGTAGAACTTTTAAGTAGGCTGGATTGAATTTTCATATAGACGTATAAGAACTGAAAGATGTCTTGTTTTTGTTTTGTGTGAAAGTTCCATTTATCTGAAGGAGAAATTTAGTTTTTATTTTTTCGTTGAGAGGGAGGAAGGGCTAATGAATAACTGTTTATGTTTGTTGTTGCAGATACCAAAACAAGAACCTAACAGGAATTTTATAAATTAAAAAATAAGAATTAATATTAAACTTGACTGAATTAATGAGACTGTCAAGACATTTTAAATTCCAGTATGACCATGTTGCTCATTAAGATGAGTGACTGCACGCCGCTGTGCATCTGAACCAAAAAGGTTCCCATCAGGGAATAAAAAAATCACTATCGATCTAAATAAAAATCTTTCTTATCAGTCAATGAAACATTGACCACAGATACATTGTGCATCTTGTGCATCTCAAGTTATTGTAGTGATGCAGGAATGCTGCCAGAGCTGAGTGCTAGAATAAAAAGATCCTAAAACATTCAAACATCTATTTCCTGCAAAAAAAAAAAAAAAAAAGACAAGACATCACAAAAAGAGAAAAAGTAAGAAGCATTGAAAGGTAAATGCACAGATACAATACAGATAAAGTTTAAATGTATTTTACATTAAACAATCTAAAAAAAAGAAACAGTTATAAGACTTTAATGCTTTGTATCTTTGCAGAAAGACTAACACTGTAGTTCTAAAATCTGCAGACTTCGCCCCTATCAAGAAATATACTGTAGTTTTGGCTACAATAGAAAAAAAAGGCTTTTCTGACCTAATACAAAACTACAACTGGCTCATGTTCTTTGGCCACTTCCATAATAGACCAAACTCAGTAAATCATTTGACTTGTGTCTTCTTTCTAAAGTAAACTTTGTGCTCTCCAGGCCTTTTGATCATATGAGACCCTTGAATGATCCTTAGGTGGCCTTTGCTTTTGTGAATATTCCCCTCAGCAGGGCGAAGATGACACCTGGTCATAGTCAGGACATTTAAGCAGGGCAGGGTAGCTGACATTCATCTGGAGGGAAGTTTCACTTGAGATGTCTGAGGGGCTCCGTCCACGCGACCAGGCCTCTGGGTGGAGGAACTGACTGGAGTGGTCAGAGCAGTTGCTGAGGCGAGGGCGGTAGAAATTGGGGTGACGAGGCTGGTAGATTTCTTCTGCTGTATAGCGCTTCATGAACAGATAGACAGACATGACGCCTGCACTCTGCAAAGAGAAAAGATCCAAAGGAAAAAAGTGATGTGTAGAAAATGGCTAGCAAAATAAATGAATAATAACTCATTGATTATTTCAACAGCAAGTAACAAACACAGATTAAACTGTTTGTGTGCAAAGACTTTCTGTATCTTTTATATGTTGGTAAACTGATGAAAATATGAGCATAATTACAAAACCCCAAAGCTAATGTTACTGTTCTGTGTGTGTACCACATGATAATATGTCACACATGTCATATCTATTCTTTTAAGTAAGTCTTTTCCTTTTATTTTGGGCTGCAAATTACTTAACTCAGGACCTCCCTAAGCCTTTTTGTAACTATGCAGTTCTCATGATGACCACTAGATGGCAATGAGCACTTATTTATTTATTCATACAGTTTTTATCCATTCAACACACTTTTCTGTCAGGCATCTAAATGGTTAGAGCTTATGGAAAGCTATAATATTGTGTATGTTTTGATTAAATGTATGTAAATAGAAAGCTTTATGTTTCTGTAAATGTGTAACTGTGATTATTTTCTGCAGAAACTCCAGCACTGATTAACTGCTGAAAAACAGTCTTGCTTTTACAGTCAGTGTCTCACCTCAGTGAGCAGAAATGAGAGGGCAGCAAAGGCAAAGGACCAGCCATACTTATATGAAAAATAAGCCTCGCTGCTCTTTGTCCTGTTCAGCATCTCGTCGTTTATACTGGAGATGTACAGCACTAAACCAACAACCAGAGCAAGACCTGAGAGGTTAAATAAGTTCAGTCAGTCAAAGATGAACAAGAGACAAAACATGGCAAGAAAGGATTCAGAGGAGGGGAGGTCCGAGTACCTGACAGGATGAAGAAGATTCCAGAGACAAACGCCAGGATGGTGCGGTGAGGACGGACATGCCCAATATTGTTGAGGACAAAACCGATGAACATGAAAAAAAGGCTGACCAGAGGAAACGGAGTCGCTGAGCGTATCATCTCTGAGGAAGAGGACAGTTGATGTTTAACCGACAGTAGATGTTAGGCATGTACAATCTCTAAACCCTCTGCATTGATTAAAATCAATTAATCACAAAGATACATAAATATGTGTGTGTGTGTGTGTGTGTGTGTGGTGTAGTTAAAAACATATAATTAATGTTCTCCATTTACAAAATGTGGGATGATAAAACACCACCAGTCTAACCCAAGAGATATTATAATTACCCCGAGCATCTCTTTCAAACCATCGTCCAACTTCCTGTATCTAATGCTTTTCTTCCTGTTTTTACCAAAAAAAAGTACTTTGAACCTAAGAACTAAAACTGTTTAGAAATTTGATTTTAGGCAACAATATAAAAATTAAACCAGCTGATAGTGGAGGAGTTGGTGGTAATGCACAGAGACAAATATTCTGAAGAATTCATACAGCAGTTAGAGACCATCAACTCTGTCCACTAAATGCTAAAGGCAACTAGAGAGGAATATTGCTGTGAAGACAGAGTGGATGACTAAACATGAAGATTATTAATGCTGGAGAGAACATTCAAAGACCCCTAATTATACAGATTTTTAATGTCTAGAAGGATCCTAGCTCTAATGGATCCCTTAATAAGCTTTTAGCTCATCACCTTCTCCAGATCTAGGACTGAACTCTCACATGAGTTTAAATGTTTAAAATAAGTTGCAGTTTTTTTCCTTCTTTTTCTTACATTTGAATCAGTTTTAATTTCAGTTTGTGTTATTTCTTAATCATTTCATTTAATACATTTCAGTGAGTTTTATTTCTTGCTTGCTTCTCATCTGCTTTGTAAATTTCTCCTTTTTAAGAGGCTTATTTTTATGTGTATAGCTCAGTCATAGCCCCTAGATGTCCTCAGTTATCTTGTTTTTCTTCCCTAATTTACCATCTCATACCTGCTCCGTTTCTATCAGCCCACCTGCAGTGACTTACCTGTCAGATTTTCCCTTATGTATTATTTCTTTAGCAATAAATCTAGAAATAAAATTACCCTAGATAAATGCATTTATTTGTTGACATTTTTCATTCCTTAAAATTCCCAAAATAGGACAAAAGGAAATTTAAAGGTGTTGCAGAAACGTTAAAGCATTATCAAGACTAAAAAGATGTTTCATTTTTTTTTTAATTTCACAGTTATTATCTATAGCTTGTACAGCCATGGCTCTAAGATATATACTTCTTGGTGGATTTTGCCCATTTTGATGCTTTTGTTTTATATTTTTTGTTGTATTATTACTAGCTTTGAGTCTTTTTGATTTGATTGAAAAATTCATTTTATTCATCAAACTCCATCTTCCTATTTATATGGCTTCATGGTTCTTTCATCCCAATAAAACTCCAGAATTTAACTTTTTATTTTCATCAAATTTAATAAAAAGGATAACATGTTCAAGTGAGTCCCTCATTAAACACGATCTTATTCATTAAGTGTTTCTAGCTCCAGAATGAGAGCTTTTATAGCACAGGGCAGGTTGATGTCAAGTTATCATATCATGATAAACACTTAGCTTTGTGGGTCTTGAAAAGATGCTTGATTGATTCGTTTGAATGAAAGACAAAGAAAGAAGACTTTTCTTGGGAGGCAGTAATAATGCAAGTGCCGAAATAAAAATTTAATGTGAACTGATTATTAACATTTGCTCCTTTGCCACTATGTCTTTTCCACACAAAATCACAGCACAAATTTAGAGCTAATCAAAATGACTCGCTAAAGTGATTTCTCCTTCTGTTGAGCTTTGACATTGAGCTACGCTGAAGGACTTATAAAGTGGATTGTCTGAGGAGGAAATAAGTATTCTGGAGCCACAGGCAGGACAAGGTTTCAGATGACTCAGACTCTTCTGTCACGCTGCATTCAGGTGGTGCATTTCTAAATGCAGTGGTATTAAAAACAAACAAGGTTTTGCCATAGAAATACTCCAGCTGGTTGCATAAATGGCCTGAAATAGACCATTCAAAGGGGCAGTTTATGTTCTTCCAACTCACTGAGCACATTCACTGTGGACTCTGATGTCAGCTGGATGCTCATAGGCATGATGTACTCAATGGTAAAACAGCGGCCTGACTCGTCACCTGTAAAAGCAAGAGACAGAAACTTAAAATACAGCGAAAGAGTTGGAACATGTTATCTCCACAGGTCAAAGAAACACAAGTTTTCTGCAAAGATGACCAAAAATGACGTGAGAAATTCTGTTGCTCTCGTGGGAAGGACTGGTAAGGTAAAAATAAAGTTCAAGAAGGATTTAGCCACAATGAAAGCAGAGGAAAATTGGACATATTGAAGACAGATAGTGGCAAATCCCACACCTCTGTTGAGTGTGAGTCATTTTTTGAGATTATTTGTCACAGTGTGGAAGCATCTGGAGGTCTGCAGAGCTTACTGGGATATAATTGGTTGTATATAGACAGCTTTCTACTTCATATGCACAACACTATAAACTGCCCAATCCAGCTGAAGAAATATTAGTCTCCTGTCATCTATTTCTACCTATTTTTCCAGTAACAAGGACAAATCGAGAATCTTATTTGTGAATCTTTCTGTGTTTGAAGTTTCTGTTTCATCACTTCCTGTTTAATTTTGGCCTGTTTATTTCTTGTGCATGCCAGTTAGCATTGCTTCCTGTCTTTAGTTTTCCCATCTGTGTTTAATCAGTTGAATTCTTCACACCGGTGTTTGATAACTCTTCCCTATACAGTTACTCCTGTTTGTTCTGCTCCCTTCCAAGATTTGGTTTGGACCTTTCCTCTTCTACCCGCTGCCTCATTTACTTTCTTTGAATGTTTCTCCATGCTTGAACATTGCCTCAAATAACGTTTTCAGCTGTCAGCTTTCCAGTGTGATTTTGCCCAGACTTTGTAAAGTTGAGTAATTCATAATATTCTCACTAAATACTTTATTTCCCAATCTTCGACATAATGTTGGTCCTACAGCCACCCCACACATGACCTTATATGGTGCAGTAATAGGAACAAGAGGGCCGGAAACATGACGCAACTGGTCAAAATGGCAACAAAGCAGTTACGTTATTAACTGACATGCATGCATGTGTAAAAGGGGCTAACGATGTCAAGTTATGGTAAAACATGGAAACACAATGAGAGCGGGAGTTACAAGAACTGTAGAAAAAAAAGACCCCTGAGAATCAGTGCTTATCATGTCTGTATAACAATGTAAAGTCTGCAGCTAAGCTCAGTTTAAGCATAGAGACTGCCTGAACATTTTGAAAGCCTCCAAATGTACTGTAAATAACACAGTTAATTTTCAAATCCATCCTTTGTTTATACCTGTATATTCCAATGCAGGACCACAGAGGAGCTGGTGACTGTCCCAGCTGCTACTAGGCAAGAGGTAGGTACACCCTGGCCAAATAACAAATCCATTGCACGGTCAACACAGAGAGACAAGTAGCCACTGTAATAATCAGTCCATGACCATTTAGCGACACCAAGTAACTTAATAAATGTGCTTTTGGACTGTGGGAGGAAGCTGGAATACCTAAAGAGAACTTGCAAACTCCACACAGAAAAGACCTCGCTGAAGTTCAGACCAGGAACCTTCTTGCTCTGAGGCAGTGGTGCTAACCAGGACACCATGCAGCCCCTTATTAAATACAAAGTTTAAAATTGTTCTTGGTCTGGGTGTATTGTAAGTGGCAACAAACAAACTCTGGTACATAACGCCTAAAAATGGAGATCCATACAAATTAGATAAGATGCTACATAAAGTAGAGGTTACCCACCATATTGGTGCTTTTGAACTCATGAGAGAAAAAACATAACCACTCCCAAATGTACTTATAACAAGTTCTTTCCAGATGTGACCAAACATTTCAGCAACATCTGGCAATGTCAACTTTCCATTTAATTTGTTGCATGAACAAAACACTAAGAAGCAAGCAATGTAAACACATTACTGCATAAACGTAGACAAACACATACAGATATACCAACTGGTTCAGGTACTGATATCACTGAACGGCTGTTTTCAGCGGCCACTGATTTACATGTGGATTTCCCTTTTCTCATTCAGCTGCCAAGTTCTCAACCTCTGCTTTTTTTTCTTTACATTAGTGTGAGTTACATCACATCCTGTGACGAGTTTCACAGTCAGTGTCACACAGACACCAGCTGGCATCATCCTCTCTGCAGCATGATGAGATGACATCTGTTTCTGAAGGTTGTTGCTGTGTTTGTGTGTATGTGGCTAACACTGGACTCACTTTCAGTCTTTCTGGTGTTTTTCTATCACTTTGCAACTTCAATTTCACACTTAATCATAGCCCATCTTTCACACATACACATGCTCAGACACACTCTGATGAAGTCACTGTGAATGTCATTTTGTGTGACTGTCAAAGCTGGCAGCTGCAGTGATGATATGTCAGTGTGATAGGATCGGCTTTTTTCTGCAGCCACAGTTACAGATTGAACATGTTTAAAAGTGACACTGTAAAACTGAGTGCCATCATCAATGCCACAGTCCTGATTCACAAATGACAAGGCTGTCAAGTTTGCCATGACACACAGAAATCCATGCTACTAACCAGCCAGGAAGCAGACTCTCCACAGGCCGGAGTGCAGGGAAGTCTTGATGTCAGCGCTCTGGTTCAGAGGCATAATGACGCCTTCCTCTAGATACAGCCAGTAATCTGTGCTCACTGCCACTCCCAGCAGCCCCAGGCCGCTGATTGCAAAGACACTGCTGAGTAAAGTCAGAGCCTTCCTGCTGCAAGCGCTCATGGCTTCCAGCAGCTGTTGGTCAAAATTAAGAGAATGTTGCTGGAGCAATCTGGAGGAAAGAGGAGACATGGAGGAAGGTTTACTCATGGGACTCTGAAAGCAAATGGATATGGGAGCTCAAAGACAAACATGCAAAACAACAAGGAAGCCATAAAATGTAGAAGTTATAATAGCATTTAATACAGACATGAATCCAGTCGTTTCAATGGATGTGAATGGATGAAATAATATTGCAGAATGCAGTCATTTAAAACCAATATATTATCCATTTTGTGTTTATGAACTAAATGCAACATGTGTAAATATCAGAGATCAACAGAATCCACATTGAAGTGTCTGATTTATTAACATTAACACTAACATTAACTATTAACATTAAATGTAGCCTGTTAATGACCCTTTGGACAAAACCAGGCTTATAGTTTATCATGTATACTTAAAAAAACATTTATAAGTTTAACTCTTCATTTCATGGTATTATTAAAGATTTTACATTTTTATTTGTCTTTGTGTGTATGTGTTTTGGGGCACATTCACAGTCAATAACCTGCATTTTTTAAAAAAATCCTCCTACACTCAAAGTCAAATAATTAACTTTATTGCCAGACTGTACTAATGCTCCCTGGTTAATACACTCATGTTAGCAATGTATTTATTACTTACGCCAGTGAACTGGGACAGAAATATGTCTACATTGAATTTAACTACCAAGCTTTCACCTTGTTTAGCCTCTTTTACTCTTATTTAGACCATTGATGAGCAATGTTCAGATTCTCACAAACCCACAACAAACTATCAAGGTTTGCAGAGTCTTTGTCTGAACAAAGCAGCAGGCGCTTCATACTATTCTCTCACTGGGTTTGCACTGATGAAATTCTTCTGAGGTGTATGAGTGTGTGGGTGCTTTGTGAGCTGAGGGAAAAGGTGGGAGGACTGAGGGAAAAAGAATGAAATATGGACCTTCAGATAAAGAATTGAAGAAGATGCACTAAACTTTCCCACACAATATTGCACAGAGTTTTCTGAAATTTAGAAAGTTGAACTTACTCATAATAAGCAGTTTATGAAATGTTAGACAGCCAGGTGAAGGAGTCGATAACATCTTCAATGTCTTATGTCTCAGTTTCACGCATGCGTGGGAAACAATGATGATTCAACTTTCTACACTATTTCTTTTTCTTTATAGTTACAGTCATTTCTAATTCTGTCCATGTCCCGTCTAACTCTAACCTGCCATAAAAGGAAGAGTCATGTGAGCCTCTAGACTGTGCTATAGTCTACAACTCTGAATACAAATGGTCTCAATATTTAAAATCCACAACCTTCTTTTTTTCTCTAAATTTTACAGATACAAATCTAGCTGCAGGGGGAAAAGCTGGTCTTTTCTTAAAAGCGTTCACAGGAGTGGACTAGGTTGACTGATCAAATAGTAAGGCATCATTTAAAGAGAGACTAGGAGAAGATTTAGATAACTGGGTGAGAACTGAGGTCAATTAGAGGTCACACTATCAGAAACAAGCCAAATGTTTACGGATGATAAGCTTCTTTTGCAAAATATATAACAGTCATATACATGAAATGTCTCTAAATGCATGAAGGAGAGCTACTGCAATTTCAGCTGCCTAAAGGGTGTATTGGTTGTATTTTATAAGATCGTCATATAATAATAAAAACCATTTAAAAATCATCTAAAGGTACCTCAGTTACTTTAAAGAAGTCTATATTCATAGATAATGAGCTTGACTGGAGCTCATCCACACTCAGTCCCTCGCTTGTTATGTGCAACATCAGCAGTTTTTTATTACCTTGGGTACTTACTGTGGAGTGTTACCAGGAGTTCAAGGACACTTGATTGATTCCAACTGGAAACATCGTGATTATCTGCTCAGATCCTAAACCATAAGTAAAGCTCACCAAGATGCCCCTCACTCTAATTAATCTCAGATGAAACAGAGTCATTTCTTCAAGAATACACTTTACAAAAAGCCACAGTCTGAGAAAGTTAATATTAATATGATATTTAAAATAAATGGCTAAAACCTGATTTGAAATATTTATAAACTGCTTCAGCAGCTGATTGTTATTGTAGAAAAACAAAAGACTCTGTGTTTGCGGTTATAAGTGGAAAAAAAAGATGGACTTCTTCTCACACTAATATTTATAGGGGTGTAGTGGTTGAAATGGAGACTTCATCAATAGTTTGCTTAAATACATCATCAACAATGTGTGTGAAATGTATTGAACAGTCATTTAAAGAACTTGTAACTAAAAACAGAAAGAGTTTCTGCTGCTGCTCTTTAATATTTTGTGATGAAACAATAATGAGCTGAACTGAAATCCTCAACATGCAAACTAGATGTAGATGATAGCTACCTAAGTAAGGGTGTAATACTTCATAAACATACTCAATCCACGAACAGAATAAAGATGTTAAACAGAAATATACCTCAGAAGTCCACGTTGGAAGGAGGAGCTAAATATGTAGGCAAAAATATGCAAGAAATGCGTCGCATGTAATTTGCAATAATGTCTGATTGCGCTTCATACAGTTTCCCCCTACCTGTTTGAAATTCGTCCGGAACTTGGATTAAAAATTACGCTCAAATTTGGGGATTAAAATAAATAAATAAATGAATAAACAAATAAATAAATAAAATATCTTCCTGCTGTTGTTTGTCTGCTGAAGGGTTGACTTGACCCGAAAAGCCGGCGGTGGTTAGTCGATTTAAAAACAAATTCCTTCAGAGAGGCGTAAAGTAAAGCGGTGAAAAGGAGGGAGACGGTGCTGTTGCGTGCAGGTGCTTCAGTCCAACAGGAAGAAGTGAGAAAGGCGCCTAGTCCTGCTGTGCTGCCTGCTTTCTGCCGCTGAATGCAAAAACTGAGAGAGAGAGACAGAAAATAGGAGTTCACATGGCCATGGGGAACCGCCTCTCTTTTGAAGACAAAATAGCAATTTAAAAGGCTAATCGCTGTGTTTTAAGGTGCTTGGTTTGGGGTATATTAAATATAAAGACATAAATGTAGGTTAATGTCATTTCCTTTAAAGTGGCAAAAGTGTGAATGTTTCAGCACCAAGGACAGCTCTCCTGGGCTTCGACAGAAGGTGAGGCTGTAGAAAGATGTGCGGGAAAACAAGCACTTGTAGATCAAACACACAAACTATACCTCGTGACAGCCATCACTGCAGTCCCTTTGGAGTCTGACTCCCAGACTGAAACAAGCATGGTGGTGGCAGCATCAAGATGTGAGGGTGTTTCCCAAAATTCTGAAGACCTCACTTCAGCCATCTGTACTAAAACGTCACTCATTTTGTTCTGCCTCATTTCACCAGAGTCTTTTCAAGAAATAATATTCATGTATTCTATTATGATTTGATTGAGGTTTCAAGCTACAGCTGCACTATTTAAAAGAAATGATCATATTAATCATATTAATTGCAGAAAAGTATTAATTTCATTGGTATGTGATTTTTCAAACAGAAGCTTAGCAAAAATAGGTACAGGGCTCAAGGGTCAAAAGATGCAATATTGCATGCTTATTTGCATGCAACAGTTTAGATACACTAAATCATTCCCATAATAAAAGCAAGCAGCAAAATCTGTAATATGTATTTCATACTTTATTTATATACAGTATCCATCGTACCACAATGAACAGAGGAACACAAAGAATCGGGTTAACAAAGCAGGGAAGGTGAAAGAACCATATAAACAACCATGTGGCTCTAATTATAGCCTGTAGTGGTTCTGTACCCTGACTGACGTGCCATTTGATTAACTCTGTCATGGGTTCAAAAGTGTTTTTTTTTTTCTTTTTTTTTCTAATCTCTTCTCTGATATGGATTCTCAATGTGAGACATGTAAACATTCGGTTTAACCTTAAAGAACTCATTTTGGTCCAGATGTATGTGATGAAAAATCAGACAACATATTAACTAAATAACACTTGGGTAAGAGCTGTGGTGTTTTTAACTAATTTTGGCAGTTTGTTTTATTTATTTATTTCTAAGTCTCACTATTATAACTTAGTATATCTTCGTAGTTAAAAACAAGAAAGTAAAAGTAAGTACATTGGACACACTGGAAAGAAATATTGTGTTTGGCACCAGTGAACAAAAAAACAGTTATTTTAAGCAATTTAAACACATTTGTCTGTTTATAATTCAGCTTTTTAGCCAAACAGGTCGGGCTACAGGACAACAAGTAGGGAGACACATGAGCAGAAAAAGCGCACGATGCTGGTTGGTTGTCTCACTCAGGGCAACAAGATGCGAAACTCCACAGCAGGTTTCACGGCAGGGATCTCTGTGTCATGCAGGGGTCTTTCCCATGCTTAGATCAAGCCTTGCCTCACGCATGCACACGATATATAAAGAAAGGACACATTTTGGCCACAGGGGTCTCTGGAGTCCTCACACCGTTAACATGGTTTTGATTTCAGTTTGTTACAGAAGGAGTCAGCCCTGAGAAGACCAAGGCAAGAGGGCATTCGACAGTTTCACGCACACTAAGTGCTGCATATTTTCTATAGGACACTGAGTAGTATAAAACACTGGATAAATAGTTAATATACATTTAACAGGGTTTGCTGATACCAAAGCTACCAAAGATTCAGCCAAACTTTATATATATATATATATTTATATATGTCTGTCTGTGTTCATGTCTCTTTTTAGGGTAATTCTAAACATAGAAATTTCAAAAAGCACATTCAGTTTGTTGTATAAAATCTGCAACTTCTATTTTTGAAACATCTCTTTGAAATATATTTACAAAAAAAAAAAAAAAGAAAGAAAGAAAAGAAAAGAAAATGTTGACTTACAATAGAGGGTTAGACATCTCTGGACATTAAAGTGGAGCTAAACAGAACATAAAACAGAAACAAAACCTTTTATTCCAATGAATTTTTTTTTCTTTAAGATAAACATACAACAGTTATATATTAACAGAGCTCATATTGTAATACTAAACTTTACAATGATACTAGACGTGTACTGCATCCTAGACTCTACAGCTCATACAGAGTCAGAAAATAAGCATGCAACAGAGATCTCTTTTGTGCATATGGAAATAGCATCTTAATACTTAGGAACACAGTCCACAATCTTCTGACTCTTACATCCTTATCCACTGCAGGCAACATCTGCTGCACTGAAAAGGCCTGGACAGCTTGCAAACAATGACAGGATTTGCTTCGGTTTCTCCACGCTGAGTTAGATAAACTGTAGTTACACGTCCTACAAAACAACAGATATAAACAGCCCCTGTTTAAGGGTTTTTTTAGTGTCTTGACACAGTCAGGAAAGGCCAGAGGGGAAAAGAAAAAACATTACAAGGACCATTAGAACTGCGATAAAAATGTATTCTTCCACCTCTACTTTGGCACTCATGTAACAGTATACTACCTCTTTTTGTTTATAGAAATATAATATACACTTGTAACAATTCAGAAGTAGATAAAGCCAGGACAGAGCAGAAAATCATGTTCCGTTCTTGTCGTGCATTGCAGCTAGTTGCGTTGGAAGATGGGGAACATGAGTGGGATGTAAATAAAAATGGAATTTTAACTTAAAAAGAGATAGTAACTGATACTGAGACACATTCATTCACAAGATAAAGGCTGTAGGTGTGATAAAAGCTACAGCTGAAGGTTTGTAAATACAGAATCAGAATAAAGAAGAATGAGACGCTAAATGATCAGTGCCATGTCATTTTTCTCTCTCTTCTCAGACTGTACTCACTGCAACATTCATTACATTTTACTCCCCTCTCTTCAGTCAATTCTGTGCACAGGTATTGATTACTATTAGACGCAACACTAGAAGATGATAGGAGTCTGTTGACAGAAGGGATGCTTGGATTGAAGGATCCTGTATTCAGTGACAGTCATGCTTTTTTTTTCTCACGCTTTGCTTACTCCTCATACCACGCTGTGCAGAGATGGATGGATAAACTGAGCGTTGATGAAGGAGAAGCCGGCAAACTCGCTCTGGTCGATGTTGGCAATGACCAGCTGATCCGGCGGGGTCAGCACAGGCTGGGTACGTGTGAAAAACTTGTCAAAGTTTTCTGCTCCTTTGCCACACTGAAAAAGATGAGAGGAATGTTAGATGAAGGAGGTTATTTAGATCGCTGGACAGTAAAATGCTATAAAAAGTTCTTGGCTCATGATGAAAGGCTTTTCCTCTTGAGTCTTTTATTGAAAAGCTTCTAAACAGTCCCAGGGGGAAGGTGGTGTAGGAAAATGTCGATGTTTAGCCAGGCAGAAGCTGTAATTAGATTAGGAGCGAGCCTAAGCACCAACAGAAGAGGCCATTAGCAGCCGTGTGTGGTTCTGCTCAGGGCTCCCATGTGTCACATATATATTTAGCTGTGCATGCAATGTATATATGTATGAATGGTCACAACATTTACTCTGGTGCAACAAAACAAACTTGTAGTTTAGAGTGGATTTATCACCTGCTGCTCGAAATATATTCTCTCAGGAGATGTATCAGCATATCAGATATTTTTAGCTGTTGTATAATCTTACAGAAACCAAGCCATAAAGGCTCAAATGATCCTCCATTTACCGGTCCTTTTATGACACAGTATATGAGCTCACAACTATAATGCACCACGCAGAGCTTCCCTGAATGGATGCATTCACTTTTAGCAATGCGTTCCTGCCCAACCCCCCATGTGATGTGTGAGCGGAGATGGATACATCCGCTGTGTAACCCTACATCTACTGTGGCCCTTCTGCAGAAGCAAAGGGAACTCTGCTCTTATGGAGCTATTTTTAACCATCAGTGGCAGCACTTGTGTTGCTTTAGGCACTGTGGGCAGCAAAAGGATCAAGGATATGAAGGTCTGAAAAGAGAAAAAGAGCATTTGTGGTGACAGGAAAAGATTTGGAGCAAGTGAGCAGGTGTTTGCAGCTGGGCTTCAGCTCTGCTGGGTGAACATAAACCCCTACATCAGTGATATAGTGATGACAGACAACACATTCTTCATGCTGGACACCATTTAAAACCTGAACAGGATCAGAGGAAGAACAAATAAAAGTGGATGTTTTGTTTTAATTTATTTTTACCATCATCTAACATCTCATTCTGTGACAGAAAATATACCTGAAGGAATGGATATTATAAAGTGTGCAATTCTGTGAATAGTTAATCAGTCAGAAGATAAACAAATGTAATTAAAGACACTTTAAGCCATGTGACAGTTTGGATGCTCCAAGAAATGTGAGCACAAGATTTCAGACTTTAACAAGTTTCTTAACAAGTTTAGTGCAAGTTTAAAAACTTTAAACTCCTCCTCAAAACTCATCCAAGCAACCAGCATCTATGGACTCCTGCAAGCAGCTGCCCAGCACTCTGACATGTTAAATAATCTATGTTTGCAAAGAAAAAGAAGGCTAAGATGCACTTTCCCTCAGTTTGTGAAGCAGCGTAATTATGAGATGGTTCTATAAGCAGCTGAAGAGGTTGATTTCAGGTCTCAGAGGTGAAGAAATAATTTCTTGAACTGCTTATACAACTGGTAGAAAGAAAAATCAAGACCCAATTTTTGGTGACATAAGCAATGGTGGGTTTGAGGAGATGGTTGGGCTAAAATCCCTAAAAACACCTGTGTGTAGCATGATAGTAAAGTGATCATGCTTTGGGTTGATAATTCAATCACAAGGTGTGATACTTAAAAAATGTTACCAAAAAATAAACAACCCGATATTTCACACATAGCAAACACACTTTACTCACCACTTTAGGTTTAAATGGGGGCTGGATCTCCTTGTTGGCCAGGCGTTCCCAGTCGATACGTCTGAAGAAGGCCTGCTCTCTGATGTCCCTCTCACCTTCTGGACCGCAGCCAAGACGCTTGGATGGATGCTTGGTCATCAGCTGATGACAAATATAAAAAGAAGAAAAATTGACCTATGCTTCAGAAAAAAAGGAAGAAAGTTAAAGTTGGGGGAAAACAAAGGCAAAAGAATGTAAAACAGTAAAGGTGTAAACAGGTGTTGGATACAAAACCGACTTTACAAAGAATCGTGTGGAGCAGCCATTTTTAAATTGGTCCATGAATCCTTTTTTGGTAATGAAATGTGAAGCAGACAGTAACAGGACTGTAATCTATTTCGTCACCTTCTCTGAGATGATGAATAATATTTTGTGGCAGAAGGCAGCCTCAGGATGGAGTGTAATAAATGGAGGTGGGATACGTTATTAAAAGACTCCATCAGACTCTCCCAGAATCTTAATATCATCCACTGGTTTGGAAATTGACTCTGAAAGCTAATTTCCTCCATGGTAAATAATCATAATCATGAAAACCATGATGCTGCTCCAACTCAAATATACCAAATGTGATGTTTCCCTGCATTGACACACCTGAATCAAATTAATGAGTCACTGTGCAGAACTTGACAATAAGCATTGAATCCATTTCATTTGAATCAGGTGCGTTTAAGTAGGGAAACATGTAAAACCTACAGCACAGCGGCCCTCAAATATTGGGGTTTGAGATCCCTGCTGGAGAACCAACATCTGTTTTTATTACAACCGAGAAAACATGCCATCTGTAACAGGAACAAAAGTTTAAGTAAATTTTAACTAAAAACATTGTTAAGTAAACTTTAGCCAAAAGGAAAATGTTAACTGCTGTAATCTAAAACTAATTTACACTGCAGCTGAACAGACGTACATGGTTTATGATAACTGTACACACCTGGTCTGTCCATTACAATTCCGATTTAAAACACTGAAAACAAGCTGGTTTTGTTCAACAAAATGTTTGAAAAAACTATTTAAGCCAATTATAATAATTGCTGCTGTGTCTTTCTGTCACCTATCTGCAAGGCTGTTTTTGTTTTTCTCCTGCCTCACAAACATGAAGCATGAAGTCTCAACGTTGCAGCTGCTTACAAAGTGGGGAAACTAAAAACAAAGAAAAAACACAGGATACCTGTGTTGTTATTCTGATCATTGACTTTTTCTGTGCAGCATAAATGGAGAGCCCCTGCAGAGGGTCATTTGTGGCTGTAACATCGTCAGGTCCATGTATACTTAAAGAAAAACTGGAGACAAAATGGCATGAGGGGGTATTCTGTTTTGAGTAGAATATTTATTTCCAGTGACTGAAAATGTGTGCATCTTCTGATGATTACATAAGTCCTGGGCAGCCCCCCCCCATCGTGGTTTGGAAGTCACCTGTCAAAGCACAAAATCCGGCTGTCGTGCAGTAAGAAGCTGCTAATCTCCTGTTATTCTTTTCTAAACCTGTAATTCCGGCTATAATTACCATGATGAAAAACAATAACAGAGCGTATCTGTTCTCTAGTAGCTGACACCTCACTCTTGCATGTCAAAAGTTGTTAAACAGGACCGGGCCTGTTAATCTGCTAATCACTTTTAAAAGCTTGGAGAGTGTGGCAGATTGAGTGAAGGAGCAACAATGACTAAAAGTGTTGAACATTGTTGTGCCTCACTTCTCTTTCAAATGATTTGGTAGCAGTGCAGCTGAAACGTCTTTTGGAAAAGGTTTGTTGTTATAAGTAACTTATTTACTGTCTCATCTGAAGTTTTTCAAATCTCATGTCGACCAGATTTTACAAATTTCTAAAACTTACTCCCTTGCAGATGGATACAGCTTCTTTAGACATGGACTTGGGGTAGGAAACATTGTGCTCCATGATCGACTGGAAGAGCTCGTCCTCGTCTTCTCCATCAAATGGAGGCTGAGGAGGACAACAGCAATGCCAAGGAGTTTATACAGAATTTACAATGATGAATATTTGCAGCTTATTATTACAACATCAGCAATACTACTTCTCATTTGATGCATCCATAATTATTTTCACTGATGCATTATCTGATAACAATTCCCTAAATCCTTGCAAAGAGCCGGTGCAGTAAGAGAGCACATTACCTGTCCTGCCAACATCTCATACAAGAGCACGCCATAAGCCCACCAGTCCACTGATTTCCCATAGGGTTGGTATGCTATAATCTGACAGAAAAACAAGAGGAAATGGTAACAAAAAACAAAATAATCACAAATACAACAACTTCCTTATTTCTTTATCATAAAAAGTGTGATAATTAACCAGTTTACTGATAAAACGTCTCCTTGTCTGCTCTAAAAATAATTTTTTAAGCTGTCTTTTTTTGGTCAATGTTGTTGACGACAAGATGAACACTGCAGGGTTGCATGCAACCAGAAAGGTCTAAAGTGAAGATATCAAAGAAAAAAGACACAGAATCATTCCTTTAGTGTAGACTAACCAAATCAACCCCCGCTGAATACAGTCAGCTATTTTGAGCTGATATAACAAAGGCGCCTTCTCCTACCATCCAATTTACCATCCCTCATCTCTCTCCCCCACAATAATCTACACACAGACACAATAATGATTGCACAGATGCATAAACAAAGAACTAAATCACAGCTGCACTCGCTTTTAACATCCAAATGCAGCGATTTATATCATTTGTTGCACAACTCTCTTAGAAACTCTGTTTCTTCTTTTCTTTAAATCAGAAATCCTGATTAAGGATTCACATTTTGTTAAAGTATGTAAAATAAAAGAGGGATTCCAAGTCATCTATGTATGTGTGCAAAATTAATTAAGACATGTATAACAATTTTAGAAAACAAAACCTGTTGAGTTGTGTCTGATTAAATTTTGCAGAGGTATGTAAAGCCTAAGAAGTCTTAAAAAAGACTAGTTTCTAGTGAGACAGGGCTTTCCTCAGCTCCCACCAGGGAGACACTACACTACCATGAGTCAGTGCAGGCAGATGGAGCAGATAGAAACACAAGCATATACAGCTATACTCCTAATACCAAAGAGATAAACAAACAGTTCATCACCCTGTGAACCATCACTTCTCCTCACTCTGAGTAATAACTCTTAAGCCATTTCTCTGCTTCTCATGAGTTGTAATCTTAATTCTTCTTTTTTCTTTGTTTGTTCATAAATTGTGTTTCATGTTGTTATTTGAGTTTCTGCTCACAGCACTTTCTGTGTAATCCTACAGCTCTACAGTACAATGCCGAATACAGTTTATCCCTTTAAAATCCTGGCTTAATGTTCAGTAAAGCACATTTTCAATGACTTCTCCAAAAGCCTTGCTATGATTGCTAAGCTTTGATTGATCAATCTCTCCTCAGGGGAAGAATTTAGCAACAGGTCTTTGACTTTAATAAACTGCAAACATTTAATACAGCTGTGAAAGTGCAGTGTGGTCATTTCTTTTTTGTTTTTGTTTCCACATCACAGAAATCTCACCTCTGGTGCGATGTAATCTGGGGTGCCGCAGAAGGTACGTGTGGTCATCCCTTCATACATGCTCTCCTTGCACATGCCAAAGTCAGCTATCTTGATGTGACCCTCGGAGTCCAGCATCACATTGTCGAGTTTCAGATCCCTGCAGGAAACACAGCTCTGTGAGCATTTGTGTTCCAAATATTTTTGACAGCTTTGATGCTATCTGTGTGCCATCCACAGAACACAGCCGGTGTCGCTGTGCCCACATCTCAGCACTTAATTTGTCTCCAGCTTACATCATGTGCTGGGTAACACATCATTTTTACATCAGCCTTATTGCTCGGTGCTTTGGCTCTCATAATTCAACCTGCAGCCTTTCCATTTTCCTTCCCTTCAGCCTTCGGATTTCTGGCTGTTATTTTTGTCAAAGAGTTGAGGTGACAAACACAAGGCTGTTTGGATATTAATGATGGATAAGTTTGTCCTACTTTAACATCAGGGTATTTAGTTTTTTTTATACTCTATCAGACCAGGAAGGTACATATTCATTTTAATTAGTTTCTTTTATTTTTCAAATTTTCTCCTCTGCAAGTTTATCACCTGATCTGTCTGTGCTATGATTCAACCTTATGTTATGTTAATGGCAACTTCCTGAAAACACAGCATAATTGAACATCATGCTACTCACCTATAAATGATTCCTTTCCGGTGCAAGAAAAACAAACCAACAGCTATTTCTGCAGCATAAAACCTGCAAAAATCATTTAAAAAGGGAAAATATATAGTTATATAATAAATTAATAAAATATGCTGTAAATACTTACAAAGGAAATTTGTACACATATCACTAGACTGAGGATTATGGCATTGTTTCATTGGGATCCTCCTACCACTTTATATCATTTTCTTCTGTCAGTGTTTAAATATGCATAAAAAAGAAATATATACAGTCATTACATTGTTATACCCACAGTATGTATAAAATCTGACCCTTAAATCATAGATTCCACAAGTAGATTCAAACTTTTGCTTTGATTTAAAAATGAAATGAGCAAAATGAAGACTGACAGATTTGTAAAACTTAATCGGTTTCTCTTAAAGAGCATCGTTCAAGCCTGTTACACAAAATGATGAAACCAGTTTTACTAGGAAATATTAAATGGTAGTAGACATGTTACACGTTACATGTAAGATCAGGTTTTTTTTTTTTTGTTCTTTGCATTTTGAGTGCTAAATTTGTGCTTTTCTGAGCTATTTCATGGCAACTTTTACCAATGGGCCACCTTAAACTATAAAGTATGTTTATTCCATTATAGAAGGTGTTACAGACATGATGTTATTTGCAGTTAGGTAGAAAAAAGATGCTCAAGTACCCACGATGGGATAAAATGTGCTGAGAAAAACATTAGCTTATCCAAATAGTACTCCATACTTATGTATGTAACTGTAACATGTAACTGTGCTATATGTCTAATGTCTTTTATCAGCACAACTTAAAGACAGCTTAAAACAAACTGAAGCTACCTACAGATTAGTATCCTTAATAATGTGCATGAATCAGAGAGCTCTTACACTGCCTGTGGCTCCTTAAACTTGCCCATACGTTGGATATGATACATGAGGTCTCCTCCATTAATGTATTCCATCACAAAGTAAAGTCGATCCTATAAAAATACAGAAGGTTATTGTCCAGAAAGCATCTCTGAATACATGTAAAGAGTAAGATTTAGAAGATAAATATGAAGCAGACATAACATTAAAGTCTAGACACATAGTCTAGAGATATGACATTGTCATACATTATTTAATCTTTCTGTATAGCAGCATGGTATAATTATATCATAAGTCAAGAGGCTTTGATCAGTAGATGTTTTTATTGAAGGTTCCTTGAGTCACTCTGTCTACGCACAGAGCTGACGTCACGCTAGAGACTTCACATTCAAGGCTGGTCTCAGCTCACTTTCAATTTTCTCTGTGGGGCCACTGGTGAAGGAGTGCAAAAGAAAAAAAACAAGAAAAATGAAAAGACAAATACAAATGTAATGACAGACCATGCTCACAGGGACTGAACAGGCGATGATGAAAGACTGTTATGGGAGAACGATGGCCCCTGTTTTAATAAAGAGACTCTTTTTGTGTCTGAGCAAGCTGTCAGTGCAGGAGGTAAGCATTAAAAGCGATGATGAGAGCAGGGGCTGAAGGTTTTACACACCACAGTCTGGAAGCAGGAGTGGAGCTGTGTGAGGAAGGGCGGTTTGTCTCTGAGAGCCAAAACCCTCTTCTCCACCATTGTACATTCAACATCATCATCCTGGATCACGACATCTTTTTTCAGGATCTTTATAGCGTAGAGCTCCTCTGTTGACTTCATCTCTGCCAGCATCACCTGCAGACAAAAACAGCACAAAGGGATTTTATATATGAGACAACATCGAGCACGCTTTGGACTTTAAAGTGATTCTAATCCCTTTAATATGTGTTCTTGTGTCACCTTGCCGAAGCTGCCCTTCCCAAGCAGGGCCAGGAAGTTGAAGTCGCTGAGTCGGACTCGGTCCATGTTACCTGAGGGCAGACTGAACCGCCGGTGGTCTGATGGGGTGATCACTTTCTTACCATGGCCCAATTTGGCTTTCTGCCGTGTACAATACACAAACAAAAAGTAAAATGACATTTCACTATATACTATTTATTCTTATATCTAGTGTTTACTGCTGTGAGTGTCTTAAATGCGTTTTTATAACAGTTCATGAAAACAGGAAAGCAGACCTTCTTTCATGTTTTACAAATCAGCACTCATTTAAAAAAATCAATTGGTCCTTGCCAGGACTTATAGATAGGTAAAAACAAACTCTGATGAACGGTACGACATATTACACTGTCGCTATATTTTACAAAAACCAAGCCACCAAAATATGAAGTTCATGATTCAGTTTAATACCTTGAAGTTGTCGTTTTCTTTTTGATGACATTGTTGTGCAAGAAATTTGATCCACTTTACTCAACAATATTGCTCTGGTTTATTAAGGTTTGTGGGCATTTGTTTATGCACAGTTTTCAACCTGGACTTATTTCAGTGAAGTTGAGGCCTGGACTTTGGGTGTTTGCTCCTGTGTTTGTGATCATTGTCATAATAGATGGTACAACCTCAGTCAAGCTTCAGCTGTCAGGAAGATGGTCTGACATTTGGTCTCACGTCTAGAATACTTTGTTATATAGAGAAGTTCATGGTCGAATCAGTGATGCAAAACAAGCCCAAATCCTCACCCGTCCACCACTGTGCTTTGTAGCAAGTACCATTTTCACTAAGGTGTTCACTCTTGCTGATGATAAATCAAGTGCATTTGGTCAGTAGCACCTTGCTGCTACTTATCCTCTTAATTCCTATGAAAGCAATAAGGCTGCCCCTAGTTTTTTTTTTTTTTAACACATTGCTTCTGCAGTTTGGCTTAGTTTTTGTTAAATAAACAATGACACTATAATATGTCCTTTGTTATTTATTTGAGGTTGTAATTACTTAATTTGAAGATGTGGTGAGGAGCAGAGAAAGAGGATCTACAGTTCTGCTTTGCCTTACAATCAGTGGAAAACAGACAGGAAGTGAAGGATGCATGCATACTAGCCAAAAGTTGGATTCTGTTTTTTATGCAGCTTTCAGTTTGCCAAGAAAAAAAAACCCAAACTCCTGAAAGATATTTGATAACAACTGATAAAACTGATAACATATTCCTTTAAATGGTTAAAAAAAAAGCAAAATTGTCTTAATGAAATAAAAATATTTAAGATTCAATTATTTATATATAGTACATCAGCCATAAAGAAATATATATTTTATTATTATAATATTATGAATTACATATTATCCAAAAAAGCTGTTATTATGGATTAAGCACTATAAATTTGATTGTTTATTTTTTTATTTTTTTTCACAGTTTTAATACCTTTCAAGACATCTGATAAATCTGGTCACATTTACAGTATAATACTGTCACAATGTAACAATGAACAAGAAAAAAATCATACTGTTTTATTTGCATGTAAAAGTACATACTAGTGACAGTGTGGATTTCCATTGTTTTTGCAGCTTTGTTTTTATTCAGGCTTCTTCACAGGCCGTCAGCAGGATCTCACTACTAGTGCATCTTGGGAAAGTGTCAGGTGGGTGTTCAGCAGGGGTTGCCAGCTTCTCAACGCTCCCTGTTGTTCTAATTTGCGGTTTGCTAAACATCTTTGAACAAAAAGGCCAATTAAGGTCCCCACCAGCTCTCATCACGGCTCCACCGCAAGTCTGTTTCTGTCAGATGGAGCAGAAAAAACAGGCGAATGGCAGGGCAATGAGAGCCGTTGCCAGGACGACCATTTCTCTCCTCTTGACTCAGTGTGAAAATGTACTCCACATTATAATTGTTGAAAATTTGATTTAATTCGGGTTAAGTGGTCCTACATGTACACATGGTTAGGCCAGTTAACAGACCACTGATATAGGCATGCTGAAGACAGAGTGGTTCACATTTCACCCTGCATCACTGTTGGGTCTGTAAGTCAAGAGTTTAGTCAATATACATGTAATTGAGGAGGAAAGGCGACACCGGCATAGATAAATCCAAGCTGTGTTAATAACTGGTGTGAGAAGAGGCTGTCGGTCCAGTCATTTGTTATAGCTAGTCTTAGTGTCTTCATGTAACCAAGGATGTTAAGGTTTGTGGTGCCAGACCACCTGTGAAAGAAGTCATGACTTCCACAGGTGGCACTTTATAACTTTAAGGGTCTGTATAGGATGTATATGTTGCCTGAAGAAATCAACATTTAAAAAATGCCTGTTTAGAAGGTATTTCCTAATCTTAACTCTGCATTTGTTTCTTCTTCAATAGCTGAGGCTGAGATGTGGTTCACGTTTTACCTGTAACACTGTTGCAAAGCACCAAGGTGTCACCCTGTCTTATTATAATCTGTGCATAGATCATAATGAGGCACATTTGACTCTTCTTTCCTGTAAAAACACCCACCTCAGCAGGCTTCTAGAAATTACCGACAAGCTAACAAAGAAAAATGTGTTTGGTTTTAGACTCAGTAACATGCACTGCAACTCCAAGATGTTGTGAAACAGTGACATGAACAGTGCTTTAGCATTGCTGAGGGATTGTTTTTCAGACATTTTATATGATCACATAACTGTTTCTACATTGTTTAAACACTTTGCAGCTTCTTGTTCTTGGATCACCCCCACCTCAGAGAGACACCCAGTGGTCACTTTCAGAAAACAATTACATAATCTTTCTCATAACTAACACAGACAGTTGCATAAAAATATGATTAAAAAGTGGAAGACCTCACACCCATATACACCTATTTCACCTCAAACAAACACAGAGTTGCATCCCACACACCAGTCTTATAATGCATACGACACTGCCACTGTGTGGAGACATATGGCACACACACAGCAGCCACAATAAGAACCTGTGAGTGTATCAATTCATATGGTTACTGTGAGGGGGTGTCCGACCATGCTTCATGTCCTCATGGCCTTCTATAGTCCATGTCAGACTAGTAGAGGACGGACTGTGTGCGCCCAGTGAGGAGCAGGTGTGAAGCTCTTGTGGCCAGTGGTTATGCAATGATAGTAAAAAGGATCATAGCAACAACCAGAGGCCTGAGCACCCCACAAATTTACTAACAACAATGCTGTCTGGTTTTTGTGTCAAAGATAGGAAGTCATTATGTTGAAGATAGTAGATGCTGCATTTTTAAATGAGAAGTTAAACTAGTAAAGGCCTGAACAAAGGAAACTGTGATTAAAACGGTTACTGACATGTTTTAATTCAGTTTCTTTTATGTTTTTGAGCTTTCTGCTGTAATTAGTTCCATTTTTATAGAAAGATGCTAATACTTTCCCATCTATGCTTCAAAGGATTTGTTCACAGTCTTTCAAATTAGTCTTAAACAACAGAGCTAAACGTGACATATTTGATACATACAGTTTCTGAGATATTTTACATCACTTTATGCTAAAAACTTTGCTCGAGCTCCTGTTAAACACATTAATACTTGTCTTCTGCCCCTAACAGACACCAGGAAGCAGAAAACCACACTATAATAATTTAGACAAATCACATGGTAATAAATGATAAATATCACCCCCCCTCCCCAAAAAAAAAAGTTAATTTTTGTTTAGTCTTTTTTTTGTTGTTGTTGTTATATTTTGTTGAAAGGGCCAAATAAAGGGCTCATATTAAAAAATTGGACTTTTCCAAGCTTTTTTCTTTCATAGGTCAGGCCTGAATGGGTTAAAAAAAACAGACAGGAGCTCTTAGGAGCATAAAAAAGGCTCAGCTTGATGAATTCAAACGGGCATTCAAAAATGTCTTTAAAGTGAATGTGATGCTTCAGCTGTCTGAATCAGACTAATCAAGTGGATGCCTTAGAAAAGCTGAAGACTCGTTTTTAGTTTATAGTCTTATTTCAATCAATTTAAACATTTGTCCTTGCTTTAACACTTGAAAATGTGTGAACCAATCCTTTGAAGACTAATCTAAATGGTAGAAATACTACAGCTTACTGATCTGATTTTGCAGCAGATGTTACAGGTGCTGCTAAAACCACAAAAGGAAAAAAAGGACCTGTTTAAGAGGAGTAAGAAAAGGAAAAAAAACATGCAAATTGGGATGATTCAACTGTATGCTGCAGAAAGCTTTTGTTAGTAAATCAGATTAATTTGTGGAATCCCATCAGAGACCCACAAACAATCCCAATTAAGTGTGAAGCAAGCTGGACATGAGAGAAAAACAAGCGAAGCAGGCAGGAAAGCTACCTTCAGATAGTGGATATTTAACTGGCATTCCTAGAAGAAAGAAGAAACTCACTTATTAGTGTGGCCAGTAATTACCTGATTTGTCTTACTGACATGTGGGCAAAAAAACATGACAAGTTATTTACTTAAAGGCATGAAAAGCTTTTGCATCCATTGCGTCCCACCCCTAGTTTCCAAGGCAACCACACAGCAGCGTGAGGATATCAGCCTCAGAGGAAACCCAAGGTCAGTGTTGTACAGTATGAAGAGAAGCAGAAAATTAAAAAGAAGACTCAAAGCCTTGAGGACGGCTGTGAAGAGAAGATATTCACACTCAGTATTAAAACACCTGGATTCAGACTCAGAGTTGGACTTAACTGCCCTCATCCTCTTCAATCCCTGTTTTCTTTATTCAAATACCACATGGTTTTGTACTTGTGTGCATTACACTGCTCAAAATTGATGCTATGTTGTTTTCTGTGAGTTGTTAACATACCCAAGAAAAGGTTAGGGTTTTATTTAAGGCTGCATCTTTGTAAGAAACCTCGCGGAGAAATAACTGCAGTCAATAGAACAGCCACTAGAGGGTGAAAGTTAGTCATAATTTTCCCTAAGTGTTGATCAGAAGGACCTTGTCAGTGTGTCTGCATGTTTTTTTTCCTCCATCGACAACATAACATGAGAACAAGACAGCCAACCATTTTCAAAGCAAAACAATGACGTCTTTCAAACTACTAAGCTCTTTTCTGCCTTTACTGCTACAGAATGAACAGATTCAGGTGTCTGTAAATCTTATCCGGTGACATGAAATAAAATAAGTAATTGCCATGAAGACTGGAAAAAAGACAGCAGAATGTTTTATGAAAAAGAGTGGATTAGTTAACTGGATAAAACCTGCAAAAACACAGAAAACAAGTTCTAGAGGGATCATGCTCATTTCATACAGAAGATTAGTTCCTTAGAAATAGTTTGTTTTCAGTTCAATGTGAATTAGACCAGCAAACAGTGTTTTACATTATGTGTAATGTTGCTTTACCCTCTCATTACTGCTGTGTGTTGGACTTTTTTTTATAAGCTAATCCTGACTGTCTTTTTGTAATGGATCATATGTGTTCGCATAGTTGCGTTGAACTGTGATCTTGCATCACCAACAATCACTTACAGGTTAAACTTGCTGTATAAGTGCAGTGCAATGGAAAAGCATCTGTGTCTGATCCTTTAGGCAACAAGTTATAATGTAAATGTTGCCATCTATGAACACTGTCTCCTACAGTGAGTAAATGTGATCATTATTTACTGCTTTCTGTAGCTACTGTTGGGACTTGCCTCCTTTGTTGTCTGTTTTGTCTGTATTTTGTGTGCAGTTTAGCTAACACAACTCTCACCCCCTCCTTTCTGGAAGAACATATTAATCTACATAGACAGCAGAATTTTCATTTAAAACCAGGAGCATTTATCTTGATCTCCCTCTCTGGAACACAAGGAGAAAACCACAACCAGGAACAGGATGAGGTTACCATGGTGACAAAAGAGAGACATTTTGCTTAAGTGTGTGAGCATCTACAATGGACATGTGTGCATGCTGTACGTGAAAATGAGAATTTAGTCAAGCTGATTCTCACCTCAAACTTCTGTCGAAGCTCCAGGTTGACATCATCCACCTCAGGAATGGGAACGTTGTAGTATTCCCCCTCCTCCTGGTTTAGCAACTTGTACCTAAAAGAGGTAAAAAATGTGACTTTTTTAAACTTATCCTGTCCTCGGGCCACCCATACAGACATGGACTTTTGTATTTCTGCACAGTTAAATTAGAAGTCAGTCATTTCTATAATCTGTTTGCTGTCAGCTTTGACTTAGTAGTGACTACTTAACTCTATTTCTCGAATGTATACATGCTCTAGATACTTCTTTATGGCACAAAATGCTCCACACATACATGCACAAACACAACCACTGGAGTAGTTTCCAAGATTGCCGCCAGCATTTATTTTTACTCATAGTTATTTCCTGAGGCTCCTGCTTGTAGTGGCGGTTGATCATGCTTGGTTTAGGCTACGTTGCAGCAGGTATGCTAACACAGCTTGAGGATCCGTGTGTTAAACAGGTCTGTGAGTGTGTGTTTATTGGAGTGAGACAAAGCAGCCAGACAAAGGCAGAGAGATGAGGAAATGATGCAAGCAGGTGCTGGACGATGGAGCTGGAAGTGTTTACTCCTGTTTTATGAACAATGTGCTTGTACTTTGATGTGAAGCTGGATGCAAATCCCCACAGACTCACTTCATTATGATCCTAAAAACCATTTTCACTGTATCTAGATTTTCTCTACTTTTCCTTATATTGGAAGAATTTGTGTACAGTTTGTCAAATATTCCAAGTAGCAACACTCCACTGAAGTGCCCGGTTAACTGGGGTGTCCAATCATAAATCACTTTTCACTGAGGCACATGAAACTAAAAAAACTGATTAGGTATTTGAAGCTAATTAACATATTATGTACTGTGTAAACCATTCATTTTTTACTTAAAATGAGATTAGAGAGGCTGAACATTAGAGGCTGGATGGCTGGGACTTTCTGAGTATCAGTCAGGTAACTGACCATCCACAGTTGGGTGCTTTCAGGAGCTCGGACACGCCAAACGACATGGAGCCCATGAAGTCATTCCTGGTGGTTCTGTCCCAATCCCACACTTCAATGGACAGACGTCGGTCCTTATCTGATGCTTTCAGCTTACTGCGCAGACACACACACACACATATGAAAAACATGTTGACACAGAGTCAAACTCTGATCATCTTTTACACCTTTTGTACCAAGCTCTGGAAGTTATAAAAGTGGACACATACAAGAATACTTGACCTGATAAAATACATCCTCAAACAGCTTTTTACTCACAAGGTGAAGGACTCATTCCAGCAGGGGTTGAGAGAAGAACGGATGGTCCTGGTCTTCTGTTTCGTCTCGTTCTTTGGGTCTGGGATGAGCTTGAGTTTCACATATGGGTCTGATAAACCATTTGGATCCATAGGAATCAGGTTCCTGGCTTCCCCAACTGGAAGAAATATAACAGAAAACATCTGTTAAAAGTACGCAATCCAACTTTATACTGGCTCAGAGGAGCTAGCACCTTAGCCTCAACATGTTAAAAGAAATTTTGGAACCTCAACACTTGGATAACAGACTGTGTAAATTTGAGTGTAGAACTGTGTGTGGTTTTAGATTAAAGTGTCAAAAAATCTTTTGAAGCACTCTGACCAAAAGGGGAAATAACAACATAGATTACGTTATTTCTTCAGGTGGCCTCAGTACATATATAACTGTAGATCAAATCAAATGAGGCACCACATACGCTGAACAGGAGCTGTGAAGCGAAACATACTGTCAAAATTCAGTTAAACTGAAGTGTGAAACAACACCAACAGGACTGTAACACTGGTGGGTGTTAGGGCGCATGCACACGTAAATCAAGAAAAAAAAAACAGCACAAAACTACTCATCTAAAAGTCTGTCTCGCATATTCTGTTATAAAACAAGTAAGTAATACAAGTGATAACAAAATTACACTACAGTAAGTGGAGAAGGTGAACAGACTTCTTAGTCGACCCTTCTTGCCAGGTGTGCACAGAAGTTGAGCAAGGTGAGCAGATAATGTGGGGTGACATTTTCCTCTATGCTAACAGACAAATGGAGAAAAAGAAGGTGCTAATACACGCCAACATGAGGCGGCGCGAACCAGGCCACATTCACCATGGCAACATCTGCTGCAAGCAGTGACTCCCCCACTTAAAAGCATCATGTACACACAAACAAACAGCAGATGCAGGACAGCCACACATCAAACGATAAATGACAAATAAGTAGAAACTGAAAAGGAAATCTATTGTGAGACATGAAAGAAAGAAGAAATACAGAAAAACAGGGAAAGAAAGGCTTCTTGCCACTAGTTACTAAATACTAAAGACTATAACTACAACAGACGGAGAGCAGAAACAGGGTAACGCTAATCCTGTTTATTAGATCTAATCGCCCCCACCTTTGCACTTTAAATGCAATCAGCTGCAGTTTAATAAAAAAGAAAAAAACTTTTAAAAATGTCACTTAAGACCATTTTCTGAATCCTTGTAAAATCCTTTTTCCTGCTTGCTTTGCCTGTCTATGGTGAAATAAAAGAAACATAAGGGAGGATAAAACAGCAAATTAAATGAAAACTCCACGTTAGTGTAATGTGCACTGACCACTCCGTGTTCAGGTTACTTCATTTTATTTTTTTAACAGCTAATATGAAGCTGCCTTACAGCTGAATATAAATAGCTGTGGTGCCTCTTAGCAGATTTTCTCTATTTCTATTATCTCACTTAAGAACCCTTTCCTGAATGAAATAGGATCAGATGCATTAATGATGCAAACTGGGCTTTTTCTACACAAAGAGTGGTATTGAAAAAAAAAGGCAAGAATGTATGCACCTCATGTCCGATCAATTGAATCCTCATACAAGATGGAAAAAAATGTTTTTATAAAAGAGACCATTTCATTGCTTGAACACTGTTTTTTTCAACTGTGTTTCCATAGTTTATTTTTTTTTAAATATGCTTATATTCATATAAATAAAGTAAGGTCTTAAACTTTATGTTTAAGACATTTAAGAGTTTAAGAGACTTTGCTAATGTGGCTCTTATGAGAGAATGATTATTAAGGCATTGCTGGGGTAGACTGACTCATGTACAGGTTTTCAAAGGTTGTTAAAGAAAACAATCAGCATGCCATGATCCTTCCTGAGAATCTAAGGTTGTATAAGGTACAAGCTTTTCTCATCTGTTGCAGACAGCAGGAGTTGGCGATCATCCTCAGATGTGATGAAGATAAATAACTGAAGATATATCTGAACTACAAACAAGGTCTTTCAGCATGTTAGGAGCAGCATGTTTTGTGAGAGAGAGTTAGTCTTTTGGTGTGGACTTTAGTATTCAGAACTTTCCAGACCTTTTACATGTACAAAACATGGAAAGGGAACAATAACTCCCTCTGTGTTATCTGAGATAAACCAAACAAATGTAAATAACAAAGCATAAAGTTTTCCAGTGTCATGCAGAAGAGGGCAGTGTCGGTCTCTCAGTCTCCATCAGAAGCTTTCCAATCCTTATGACTGTCATTTTAATCTCATAGTTCACTCCTTGTTCAGAGCTAATTCTCAGCCACAGTCATCACCCTCCCTCTGTCTTCGTTTTCCTCTTTTCCTCAGCCATGAGCCCAAACACATGCACACACACATACATGTTGACACTGTTACAGAAAGACACACACACATATACACACATGTAATGAAGTATGAAGAGCAGAAGGATAATCTCAGCATCATACATTCCCATCTAAAGCCTCCTCTCTGCTGGCTGTGGTGGCGATCAGAGGCATCAGTCACGTCCATGGCAACGCTGGCACCAAACAATGCCAAAGAAACTTCAATAAGCTGGCTAATACACTAATGAGGCAAGCAAACACAAATAAACACACATAAACTCAAGAGTATGGATACTACATTTATTGGCCTCACACACACACAATTACACACAATGAAACATCATAATCAGAGACCATCTCTGCTGTCGGTTGTTGCTTAGATACAACAAGAGCTGCTTGCTGTCTGTCCTCCCTACTCCTCGCTCCTTATGAGGTAGTTGCTAATAAAATTAATGTGATTGTGTTAGTTTTTTCCCTTTCTCCCCTGTTTGAGGGTAAAACAGGCATGATTTGGGAGGAAAATGATGATGTTTTTTAATATTTGTGTGAAACAAATTAAAGCCTCCAGCAGCTCATGGAAAAAAGTTTTTGTTACAGTTCAAACATGGATCACAATGCATCTTCTTTGCAACTGTCGTGTGTTGATGCAAAATCCAAAAAAAGATATCAAGTTAATAAATCTCATAAGAAAGTACTGAATAAAATGGCATTTTTTTTATTATTTCTTACCTTAGAAAGAGATATTTTACAGAGTGATAATGCATTTAATGCTTATAAGTAATTTCGCTTTAACAGACACTCTCAATTTGTCACCTAAAGACTGCAACAAATCCTCTGTTAACCATTTTTCCCTGTTGTATATAAACACATCTCCTTTATTACAAGTCTGCTGTATCTGCTTGATAAAAAAACTGTCCCACTGTTAAAAATGACATATCATTTGGATGCCAGAGAAGGTGCAAGCAGGGCTGCGGAAGGCCAACAGTGTAATCTCCCAAAAAAGGCTTTGAAATTCAAGTGTACTGTTGCATAACAAAGCCATGTGCAGCCAATGAATTTCTGATAATCTGGGAGGGGAGGTTGTATGGCCAAATAGGAGTTGGAAGGATCCCTTCTGTGCAGTCAGGGATCCAAAAGCAGATATCACACAGATACCAGAGGGAGAACGGAGACAAGGATTTTACTTTGTTGTGGTGGTGGTCATTTTGGGGAAGGGCAGCCAGGACATTAAATACAGATAACAAAATTTTCAGGGTTTAGGGGAATTATTACAATTATATCTGGATAATAGAAAAATATTTAGACATTTTTATCTTATATTTTTTAGCCAGGATCATAAAGCTCCATATCATAATTCTATATTTTCCTGGCATAGCCCTTTGCTCTCAGACTGCAGGTTTACTTGTGGTTCCTAGGGTTTCTAAAAGTAGAATGGGAGGCAGAACCTTCACTTATCAGGCCTCTCTCTTATGGAACTAGCTCCCAGTTTGGGTTCAGGAAGGAGACACCCAATAAAGCTGAATTGAATTAACCTGAACTAAGTGGGCTGGGGGGTGGTAGAACCAAGCCCTATTAAATGGCGCGTGGGAGAGTTTGGGTGCATGGGTGATCATGAATTTATTAGATGGGTATCCAGGGATACCTACTGCTGTCAGCAGGGTGGATCACCTTCCATGGCGGAAGTTCCCTTCTCTCCGGTTGTGCCACTCCCTACTCCCCTCCATTTCTTGCTCCTTCATACACCCACACACTTAGGGATTTGGGGATCATGCACATTGTGCAGGGTGTGGTGGAGGGGGCCTTAGCGGCTGCTTCTCCTGCACCCTGGGATGGCTTACTTCCCAGTTTTAATCACACTTAGTCATTCCTACATAAAAACATTAACACCACACAAACATACACATAAGGCTTTGAGGGGTGGGCTGTGCGGTATATGATGGACTACCCTGGGGGCAATGACTCCAGAGCTGCATGGCTAATTGTTTTATAAACATACACCATCCAACAACTAGCAAGTGTTGGTGTGGATGGTCAAAACTGGGGAGGTGGGGGTGTGTTTGGTTGTCTGTGACTCTCTAGGGCTGCTTCCTTCTAGTCCGCTCCTTCAGAGGATGGTGTTGGTTAAGTTGGGGGTAGAGGGTAGGTTGGTTCGGATGGGCTTTTGTTTTAGTGTGAGTTTTAGTGGGATGGGTTGGTTGGGGGTGGGGTTGTAGTTTATTGTGGTCTCCAGGGTGCTTGACCAGGCCAGGCACCGACCCGCAGTGGGCAGCTGTCTGGGCCGGCCCTGACCTCCAGGGTGTCGGGCTGGGCCTTGTGTGTGTAGTGGCTGCTGGTTGCCTGTTGCTTTGGGCCATCTTGGTCTTCTTCTTATCCTTAGAGGTGGGGTGGTTGCACTTGCATGATCACTTAACACAATTTTGTACACACATGTACACAGCCCCACACACACTCACATATATACTTGTTGTGTTTAGTGTTGTTAATGTTTTTTACATTTTTTCTTCGTGCAGGTGCTCCTGATGATTGTCTGCTGTGTTTTCTTAGAGGTCTTGGGATGTTTAGTGTTTCCTTACAGGTGTAGCAGCTGGTTATCTGCTTTTGTTGTTCGAGTTCGATTGCAAAGTTGTGGTTGTTTTCTAGCTTTTGTCTCTCTCCTGTTTTCTCTCTTTACTCTTCCCTTCTCTCCCATGTTCACCCTCTCCTTTCTGTTGTTACTCTGGTTCGCTCCAGCATTAATTTGTAAATTTGGCAATTAACAAATAATAATAAAAAATAAATAATAATAATAATAATAATACATAATAACATTTAAGATTCAAGGGAAGCCCCATACCAAAAAACCTCCTCTTTGCAAAGCAAATTTTTGGCCCAACATGGCAGCCAGACCATCATTCTGCTGTCATGATGCAGGACAGATAAAAAAAAAGAAAGAAAAAAGACAGAAAGAAACAGAAGTGTAAACAAAGTAACCATGCCTAATACAGCTGTAAAGCTGTGCTACTTACAAACTTACATGGCTTTGTAGGATATTAAAAAAAGGAACAAAGTCTGACTCATAACTGGCATATCCATCATAGATTTCCTGAAGGTACAAAAGCCTGAAGGCCATTGAATGTGTGTATTTTATAGGTTAATGTTCTCTCTTACCACGTAGGGTTAGGGCAGGTTTACACTCCAATAGTCTCAGGCAATAGAAAGATTCCTATCTGTCAAACACACTGGTTAGTATGCATCCTAAAAGCCTCCACTTTTGCAATTTCAAAAGGAAAACATATTGCATCATACATGATAATATGAGTCTGTATATCTTACCAGCGTTTCGGTAGTGCAATATGAAACTAAAGCAGCTGCACAGGATTATGTTTGAATGAGACGTGGATTTGAACCAAAATTGTAATAACATTTGATCTTACTTGATCTAAGTTTCAGGACAAATATAAGGTAGAGTTTTTGTGGAAAATAAAGGGTTTGACATCAAATTTTATTCTTTAATTTGACCAAAAAGCCTGCATGGTTCTAAGAGTTGTGTCATTGCAGGACAAAATGTATTTCAGTCCAGTCGTGCTTTTCACCTGAGGCAAGCATGTCAGCAGTAGGAAATCTCACCCTGAATAAACTGCTGTGTAAACTGCCAACCTCAGATGCTCTCTCTGTGTGTGTGGAGGCAGGTCAGGGAGGGTTGTTTGTATATTTGCCTATCATTAAAACTCCAGAAGAAACGTCTGCTCCTGCCCACAGGTTTTTGTAAGTGTCACTTTTACAAGAAAATACAGTGATCATGAAGAGGAGTAAGAGAGGTGATCCGTGGAGGAAAAAAAAATAAATGGATGAAATATAAGTGAAAACAAAGATGAACAAAAAAGACACCGTGCGTAAGAAGACTATGAGTCAGAAGGGAAAGGACCAGTCCCTCGACTGAAAAAGGACAGATGTCCTATAGTGTAGAAAATGGAGGGAGAAAACAGATTATCAGCAAACAGACAGAAGCTCAGTAGGTATCAAGGGAAAACAGGTGATGAGAGAGATGAGGCAAGCTGAGGTCTCAAAGGAACCCGTAGGACAAGATAGCATGAAAAGTCAATAGTGGAGGAGGGGATGGAGAGGAAAGAGAGAGAAATCAGAAAAAAGAGAAGGGGAGGGGTTAGAGCCTGAGGAGATGTGTCTGTTTTCTTGGCCAGAAAGATTTAATAAAGTTAGTGTCGGTGAGGTGAACCACAAAGGGTTGCCACTTGTCTGTAGGAGCCAGAGGGGAGCTGGAGAACAAGCTGTAGCTTCACTGTTCAGGTCGCTGCCATTAGACAGGAGGAAACTTAAATAAATAAAAAGAAAACACAGCAGAACTTACAATTCTTGTGTTATCATTCCCTCTTGTACTTCTCTCAGTATTGATTATTTCCTCCCTGCTGTAGTAAACTATCCATCAGAGCCCAAGCAGTGTTCCAGCAGTTATAGCTTCACTCTTTCATTTTTATCTCACATGGACTCTTGCAATTAAATTTAAAATTAAAGATTTAAAGACAAAAGAACAAACATTTCACTGAACATCTGACATTTAAATATTGTTAAATATTATAAGCTTCTTCCATCTTGGAAGTGAACATAACACAGGAGATTAATTGGAGAGTCAACCTCATGTTTCTGGGAGAAACATGTGGATATAATTTGACGTGTTTCTTCTCTGTGGCATCAGCAGTTTAATATTGTTATAGCAGATTTAATAACATCAGTGTTCATTGACTCACTGTTGAAAAGCTGTTCACTCTCTCACTAACAGTACTGGCATTTTGAGATATCACTCTCGCCAAGATTTTTTTATTTTGGTGACACTGTTACTGAATAAAATGTTTCTTCTTAAAAAACAACCAAAAACAAAACATAACTCAGTGATTCAAAGTTTTTGGTCATTTATATTGTTTCTTTCTTTTTCTGTTTTTAAAATTTGGATTTACTTCTGGTCTTTGTCAAACTCTTGCCTTTGTGATTGCCAGATTACTTTCCCCTGTTCTCAGTTACTTGTGTTTTATCATGGTCCACAAGTTATGATTATGATTTCTCTTTTTTGCATTTATTGTACAGCACTTGTAAGCTGTTGTTTCTTAAGTGCTTTAGAAATAAAACAGTATGTTATGATTAAATCTGATTCTTTTATCTTCAATTGCCTTCTGTTTTTAGTTTCCGCTTGGACTTTGCTTCCCGGCTTAGCTTACTATGAATCACTTTTTATTTAAAGATCCATCTCTTTTATCCAGCCTTTGGGTCCTCCCTTACCCTTTAAGACCAACGGGAGTGCTCCATTTGCATATCAATGTTTGAATATGGAGGGCTCTGATCTGGTGTTCCCAGCCCTTTCTACGTTGCGACGTACATCCTCAAGCTGTATGCATGATGTATTTCTCTAAATAAATTTTGTGTGGTTTGAAAGGACTTTAACATTTTTACAATTACAATTTTGTGGGATAAAGCTTGGCTATTCTGTACTTATAAAATTATGTGTAAAATAAACTGCACTTGTTTTAGCAATTTATTATATATTATATTTAGTTAGTATGGACTTAATTCATACAGATTATCAAACTATGGAATATAAGGGTTGTATGAATGTACAGTAAATTAAAATGCTCCCAAAAATGGCACTACAGCATGCAAACATGTGAAAATATGCTCTGGTAGTCTTGCTCTATGGTAGGTTTTAAATGAAACTCAACAGCCAGTGGATCAAAGGGTTTAAACTGAGCTATTGACTGTACATAAAAAATAGACGAATGGTTGGAGTTTACATCCAATTTGCAACTTGTTGCTTTGTGGAATGTAAAAATATTGGAAATCTGTAGATAATTACAAACATCTCAACAACCATCTGAGGTTTTAACATGTTTTAGATCATCCAGTGTTCACGTTTTGAAAATAGGTTCAAGCAAAAGGCTAACTAACAGATTAATGGATCATTAATATAATCACTTGCTTTAGCTTTGATAAAGACAAAGCAGCTGTGTGATAAAAAAAGAAACACAGATTCTAGGGGCTTTATCTTCTTTTCTGTCAGTAACGTGCAGAGCATACTGTGGTAAACTCTTGAAGCAAACCCCGTGTAATGTGGCTCCAACACTTTCACAACATGGGAACGGTGGTGGGCGTTGTGGTGTGTGTAAGCATAAAACTCAAGGACAACAGGATAGCAGAGACAAAGAAAGCACATTAATTTAGCAAGGCAACAGCATGAATCTAAGACAGTTCAGCTTAACGTGTGTCTAAATTGCCAAATCTGACTCAGGTAACCATGTCAACAAGACCACCACAGTCATTGTCCCTGTTAGCAGTCACAATTTCCCAGCAGACACAAACATGGATACAAAAGGGGACATGTAACCAAAGCGTGTTCAGCAGGAAAACACAGACAAGAGATGGATGTTGTGTACAGCACAGCAAAAAAAAAAAAAAAAAAGAAAAAAATCAGCAATAAGCTGAACAGCACTACATTATCCCCTTCTCTTGCAACAAACACATTTTAATGAAAGCAATTTACGCAAGTCAATCACACCTGTCACTCTGCTCCTGCTGTAGCTGAACGGTTATTTCTCCCTGATCCTCATTGAGCTCGCAACTATTTATTGGTTTCAGCAAAGAACTTTCCTGACTGCCATCACCCCGCCATGCTGTTGTGTGTAAATGTCTGAATGTGTAGAAAGAGAAGTTGTGGAAGTGACGCAGCAATCATTTCTCTCCCTGCCAAAGGGGGCTTTAACACTGGAGAGTTCTCCACTCCAGGTGCTGCTCGTGACTGACAGGATAATTTAGAGGTGTTGAAAACACACACTTAGACACACACGTTCGAAATGTGCAGACTAAAAAGGTCCTCCTAACTTCATTTTAATGCTGACAAGGAAGCATTTTATGAGTTACCTCTGTTTAGGGAGCGTTGGTTCTTTGTCAACTTTATTTTTTATTTTGACTGATTGAAGTCAAATTAGATACATAAAAGATTCAGTGACTAAAATAAGATGCAATCAAATGATTACTTCCCATCTAATGGCTTATTACTGTGGCCAGAAAAACAAACAAACAAAAAAAAAATGGCAAGTGTTTATTTTGCCCTATCTGGGCTACTATGGTAACCAGACAGTGAAATATGTTGGAGGTACGAGAAAAGTGAGATTTAGTTATATTTTGAATACTTTTGTTTAGTTGAGCTGGCTGACTTTCTGAGGAGCCTCACACATGTGAAAGGTAAGAATTTCTTTTTTCTGAACAACCTCACTGCCTCTTAAACTAGAAACACTCAGAGAGGGCAGACTTCCGCCAAGGTCACCCACCTGACAAAACCCCCAAAAGGCCCAAATGGCTATAATAGTCTTGAAGCTATTGAAGTTATTCTCTAATGGTAGCAGTCTGGGTTAGCTGTTAGTGTATTTAACATCCACGTTGATGACTTGGAATTTATTTTACCAATGATTCTGGGCGTGATCTGTTCAGTTATCTCCCAATAGTAACAAATACTTTAAAACATTCCTGGATTCAGGAATTGTTGATACTCAACAATTCTGGGTCTTCTTATTTGTATTTTGTGTTTTATGATGTGTTCAATATTTTCTGATGGTGATTCAGAAGATGCAGGGTCCAAGATATCCACAAAGAATTTCAAATGTTGATTAATCTGACCACAGAACATTTTTCCACTTTGCCTCAGTCCATTTTAAATGAGCTTTGGCCCATCGTGTTCATATGTGGCTTTTTCTTTGTATGACAGCATTTTAACCTGCATTTGTGGATGACCTGGTGAGTTGTGACCTGAAACAATGACTTCTATTTCTGAGCCACTGCAGTACTTTTAATAACAGAATCATCTGTGCTTTTAAAATGCTGCTGCTTAAGGATCCAGATTCAGTTTTCTGAATCATTTGATCATGTTATGGACAGTAGATGATGGAATATTTTAAACCTTCACAACTTTATGTGGAGAAACTTTTTTTTTAACTGAGAAATATTTTTAATGGCTCCATACTTAACCTAATCACCTGCAGCATGTTCCTGTGTTCCTCATGACGTGTTGCTGCCATCAATTTAAAGTGAGCTAATATTTTTCATTAAATAGTGAAATGTGACATTAATTTGATATGATTTCTGCATTACATTATGAATAAAACATTTGTTTATGAGCTTTATAAATGAGTGCTTTCTGCTTTTATTCACATTTTACACAGCGTCTCAACCTTTTTGTATTTGGGGTTAAAAATATTTTTGTACCCTCCACTTTCCCTGAGTGAGTGACCACAATCACGAAATATCAGCCAATAGTGGCAGCACTAGAGCATGGAAACAAAACAAATTCTATTAATAGTTTATTAAAACAAATCTGAGCCACTTACAGCCAACCTAAGCTATAAAGATGATAAACCAGAGATTTCTGTCGGCATTCACACAAGCACATCTGGGAGCCGCTTGCTAACGTCACTCTGAGACCAAGCTGCTATTTGCAGGTGTTTTATTTTACAGGTGAAGACTGAAACCAACCTGTGACGTGTAGTCTATCTCCGCTGACCTCGATCTTGAGGAACAGGCGACCCCGTCGCTCTGTGTGGTCCGTCCCGCACAAGCTTGGCACGTTGACCACGCACTGCTTGTGCACGTTCATGTCGCAGGCTGGAAAGAGACAAAACACAAATGGAGTGTCGAGTTTATCTGAGCAGGACTTTGCATTAGTGTTGTTTGACTTGTGTGTGCCATCTCACAGCTTCACATGGAAACATTAACATCCTTCTTTCCTGAATATATTTGAATATATTTAATTGAAGTTGAGTCATACATACACAGAGAACATGAGTGTGGTTATTTTCACGTTACTGTGGGTTTAATAAGGTTCATACAGTTTGCAAGACACTGCAAGGAAAATTCTGTCTCTGAGGAAAAAGTACATAAATAGTTGGAGGGGTTTGATGTGATGAGGAAAGAAGTAGAAGAAAATGAGGCTAGGAGCTTGGCTGTATTTCTCCAGTGAACAACAGCAAAATAAGTAAAACAAAAGAAACAAAAAACGCTTCATGGACTACTTCATTTTCAAAATGCAGAGTAAAATTTAATCCTATATGAGAATCATTTGCAATTATGTAAATTTTGGTTGACAAGATAAATCCCCAAGAAATCTTGGATAAATATTCACAATAATTAGTCAAAACAATTAGACTGTCATATCTATTATGCTGGCCACTAAAACAGCTTTGGCTTACAATGGCAAGGACTCTAAAAAGCTCTGAATGCGCCCTGTGTCGCCTGCAACCAAGATGATAGCATCTGATCCTTTAAATCCTTCAAGATGTAAGCCAAAGCCAAGCTGAAGACTACCACAGCCAATACCAATACCCAGATACTGGTTAATGTGGTCTTGAGATACAGCTGTAGGGCAGGAGTACCATGAAAAAACATAAACCTACAAAAGAAGAAGAAAATAAATTAGGAAATAAAAATATAATATATGGAAACGTGTTTTTAATCTTTATTCTTATTTAATTACTCATATCCTTCAATTTTTCTTGTACTTTCCCCCACTGCTTTAGCTGTGTCCCTTGTGCATTTCGGATCAGAAGAGCTGCCTCTAAGTATGACTTTGACTTTAATGTATAATCACCACACTTGACTTGAAATGCTTTATTCGCTGTAAACAGATGACATAACCGTTCGGTGGACTAGCAGGGAGTTGGGCTGTAGGAAAATGTGCTCGGTAATAGTTAGAAATAGAGAAAAAGAAGTGACTAGTTCAGCACAAGTGGAGCTACATGGCACAAGTGTAAGTAGAGGAGTTCTTCTCTTCAGGATTCTCTTTAGCAGGAAGAAAGATGAACGAAGTGTCCTTGAAAAAAATGTCCCTTTACATTTATAGTTTTAGAAAGACAACCTCTTCCTAACCTCTCCTACCTTTTCTCCCCTGCTCAACTTCTGTCTTCCACCCAACAATCTTTCTTATTTTCTCTTCTACTTTTGGCAGCTTGTCAGGATGACATGCTGGGAGGAGACAAGGGGAGACGGGAGATGGGCAAGTAGCTTGTAATAGCAATGGTCGCCCTACATCAATTTGTTCTGGTGTGCTCCCATTACCATCTGTGATGAGGCCACCACTAGAGACCCACAGCTGGATGTACAGAGTACGAGGACGAGAGGAAATGCGGGTGATGGATGGAGATGGTTTGGAGACAGAAGGGAAGAGGATGACAGAGCAGGTACAGTGAGGCATACAAAAGAGGAGGGAGAAAAGAAAATGTAAGGTTGAGAGCAAAAGTTACAGAATAAGTGAGAGGAAAAGGTGACTTAAAATTTGGAAAATACAAAGCAGGATGAGGGTCACACCCCCCCCCAAAAATGAGGAAAAGCTTTAAGAGGAGCGTGGGTGGAAAGAATAGGAACACAGAGAGGGCTCAGTGGGGTAGGATGGTGAATTCTGCCTGGGCTGCAGATGTGGCTGAGTGTAGTAAAGCACAAGGCTATTCCCATCTGTTCTCATTAGGACTGGCTCAAAGAAACCAGCCCAGCACATTCAACACAGGTGCACCCACGCGCACACTTACACAGGGCGTGCAATACTCACTGTCACATTTCATCCCCTGGTGGATGAGCCCATACAGAAGTGATCCACAGTGGTCACAGAAGGTAGGGCTGCCGTACGTGTGGATCTTGAACTTGTGCTTGCTTCTGGGGTCCTGTGGAAAGAAAAGGGTAAAGAGGAAAAAAAACGGGGAAGTACAAAATGAATAAACGTACTTTATGCAAGATTAAAAACAGAAGAGGCAAAACAAGTAGCTAACAGACAGAATTTGTCATCTCTAGAATTACATGGCAAACACTGGCGAAAAAGAAGGTTCTCAACGAGGTTGTTTTAAACAGTTTTCTTTTCACAGGAAAAAAAAAAGAAAGTTCTTATAAATAAACTCCGTTTCCATCCAAGCATTTACCAAACGAGTTAACACAATGCTGACTAATCCTTCCAGTACCAACTTGCCAGATTTTTAAATCTGGTGTTTGCTATGTCATTCCTACACTGGTGCACCAGAAGTAATGTTTTATATCTATCAACCAGCTGTAATTGGTTTGCTACACAACTGAGGAGGGAAACAGCTGCAGGGACAGACACAGATCAGCCTACAGCAACCAAGAGAAGGACATTCCCTGAGGCAGAAAACCAACAAGGCATCCAAGAAAGGGCTCTGATGCCCCAGATACAACCAGATACAATTCTGGTACCAATAATGATTTCCCATCTGCCCTCATGTCAAAAAGAAGACTAGTGGACTGAGAAATTGACATATGTTATGATCATGCAATAACATTTAGAAGAGGTAAAACCTGCCCTGCAGGTTTAAAGTAATACTGTATTTAAATGGGTATTTTTGTAAAAATACGCAAATGCAATTTAATAACTTTGTTTTTCATTGCATACAGAAACGGTTTTTTTGTTAATTCTTGCAAGGGGACACTGATATCAGTGACTAACACTAAAACATGCACATTACAGCATTAGAGCAATATCTTATTTTTAAGCTAACAAAACTCTTACAACGAATATTTTTTGGATCAGATGATCATTTTTGTTAAGCTGTTATATTTTAAAAAACGTGCTTTCATGGACATATGCACATTAGATTGGCCATTCTGCAGTAAAAGTGGTTCATAGCCAAGTTTTGTTTGTTATGATTTGATTCATGCATCTTTCAGTAGGTGCTGTGATGGCTGAGGTTAGCTAATTTCAGCAATCACCATAAAACAAACATGGCTGTAATTATAAAGCCCTGCAAATGAGGGTGGATAAACCCCATCAGCATCGCTTCCATCAAGCTGAACTGTGTCAAAATGGGCACATGTGTAATTATACAGGCCACTGACTGAGTAAGAAGGCCTACATCGCTGAAGAGTGCCCTTTTCCAGCAAACACACTAAATTAAGCAAACAACATGATGTCAGAGAGTGGGAGAGAGAGAGATGTGGAGGGGAAGTCTGAGTGTGAAGAAGAAGGGAGTTGCTGAGTCGCTGTGGTGTGACTGGCAAGGGGAATGAGTCAGGGGCGAGAGGGTCCCAGAAAAGTCTAATTAGCATGTTCTTGTTTTAGTAAGCTTGCCTGGTTTTACTTCTGTCTTTGAAGCATTGCTTAAGTTATTTATTTATTTAATTTTTGGGGGAGGTTAGGTGAAAAAGGACAGAAGAAGCTCTTGATGTGGTCATACCCTTTGTGTGACAGCTCCCACTCATGAGTCTTCTCCAAAACAGTTATTCAGTTGTACAAACACTGAATTTATCTTAAAAGAGACTTGCTGAATGCCCATCAGTCAACAGGGATTCATGGAGGAACTGAAGAGACAGTATCTCTGCTTTCTGCTACTTTCCCCTATCTCTGCCTGTGCGGGTTCTTTGACTCGGTTTCTCTCTATCTCTCTCTGAACATTTCTTGCTTTTATAGAAAGGTCTATTATTTTCTTTCTTTAACTTGCTGTCATCTCTTTGCTTGTTCTGTTTTGCCTCTCAGGAATAATGGATGAAATTAAGCAATCAGAATAATCCTGTAGTCTTTGACTCAGTGTTGCAGAAAAATGCAAGATGTGAAAACATAATCTGTGCAGCGCCCTGGGCTCCTGCATGTGTGAGAGTTTCCATGCTTGCATGCATTTACTTCACACTTCATGTCATCTCATAGCTCTGTGTTTGTTAAGGCATCTAGAAAAGGGCAGACGCACATTATTTCAATTAAGTAGGGACAGAGGTCTCTGATCAACAGACAAATGGGCTAATCTGTTGTCTAGTCAGTCTGCAAAACAAATAACCTTTTCTACTTCTAACATTTTTTATAGCACAATTACAAGATGTACCACAAGCAAAACTCTACAATCATTAGTAAGGCAGCTTATCAGTATCATGGTTTGTGTATGTGGTCTGCACTTTTATAAAACCCACAGTCTCCCACAGAATTCACTACTTCTGAACTGCTTGAATTTTCTTATTTAAAAAGCTAAATTTTTCCACCATAATTTGTTTACAGTGAATGAAAGAAATTCTGTACAATGCCTGTCGTGTGGCTTGTTTGGTATATTTTTATTATATTATATTATATTATATTATATTATATTATATTATATTATATTATATTATATTATATTATATTATATTATATTATATTATATTAAACCACGGTTAAGCAGCTATCTAGCTCTACACCATATTTGACCAATCAATAGACCTAAATCAGAGATCTTCAGACAGAGGCTGCTGCAGCAATGAACAGGATGAGAAAAATAAAGTATTAGTTCACATTAAAGTGTAAATGTCATTCAGAAAATTCAGAGAGCTCATGTTACATTGTCATTTATTGAACATTATGGCTAAGAAACACTGATCGTCCACTTCAGTCCACCTCTAATCAGACTACTCCTCCTACTGTCCATCAATCAAATTTTGATTAATGTATCACATGAGGTGATAAAGTTTATTTTAACTGAAATCAGTTTTATTTATCTAGCATTTTTAAACATAAATGCAACCCACAATAAAAATCCAAAGTAGCAAATAAGAACTGTCCACCTCCATGCTTCTTTTACATCTTTATTTACTTAATGTGATTGTTAAAGTTGTGATTGTTTAAGTAGGTATTCAAGGAATGATACAATCAATGACTACTTTGGCCCCAAATCATTTAAATAATGTCAGTATATTTTGATTTCACATGCATTATAATGCTTCCTTATCCCCAGTGCTTTCTTGTTTTTAATAATTTATGTAGTGTAGTTACTATTACTTTTTGATTCTGCAACAACTGTTGAGAAGATTTTTCCACACAGTGGCTTTCAGGCTCCTTGAAGCCCTGAACCTTATAAGTGTTTAATCATCCATCCATGGGTGAAAGGCTTTGGAGCTGAGAAAAAAAATTGAGAAAAACCCACATTTTTTTCCAGTCTTGTCAGTTTACTAAGATGCTTGAACAAACATGTATACTCAGTTACTTTATAGATGATTTATCTACACTGAGTTTTCATTGTACACCTGTTAAACATGACCACATGACAAACAGTCAAGACAGAGTGAAACACGCAAGCTTCAAAGTCAAATCATGAAATTAAAGAAACAACAATACCTTCTTAAACAAAGTTCAGCAAAATGCAAAAAAATGAAAACAACAAAAACTATTTAAACTGCTTGTAAAATCAAAATTTCAGCCTCTAACATCTTTTAGTTATTCTCACGCTGGACCGCATGATTAACTGGGAAAGATGCTAGCAGACAAACCCTAACACTGAAAGACAGGGCTTCTGATTCAAAACCAGGAGGGAAGTTGGTTGCAGCGAGGCAAGATGATGAGTTCTCTGAGCGTAATAAGGGCCACATCATGCAGAAGAAGGAGAAGGAGCCGACGACAATGAGTCAAACATCAGTCATGCTAATTATAATAAGGAAGTGACAAACACATCATCACCAGATGTTGCAGTATATTATTATCTAGCAATATGTAATTAGTAAAATTATTGCTGTAAAAGGGCGGATCACCTTTTGATGAAGAGACATCCCTTTAAAACTGATTTTACACATTTGCTACAGGATATTTGACAGTTTATTGATATAGTAGTAATACCAGAAGTAAAGGTCTTATTCATAAATTCCCTCTGGGATTAATAATGTATTATCAATTTTATTTCATATTCATAGCCATATACAACTTATCATGAACCTTTAGGGGCTCTCCTATGTGCATAGCAATCAACACCTTCTGTCCTAAGATATTTTATTCTAACAGGGAAAATAATGCTGCGATGGATTAGTGACCTGTCTAGGGTGTACCCTGAAGAAGCAGCACAAGAAATGCACCTGATCAATAGACCAATTCTTGCAAAGATCACTGGAAAACTTGTCTACAAGGTCCACAAAATGTCACTGTGGATCAGTATGTCATCACAGGTCTCTTCACCTTTAAGACACTGGGAAGCTGACCTGACAAGGTGCTGTGTGATTTTGTGGAGTGTACAGGAGTGTAGCAACTTAAACCACACAATCCTTTGCTGTTCATGGTCACCCCCCTTGATGTAAGCATCGCAGCACTATGATGGTGAAGTTGAAAGCAACTCTAGAGCAACTTTCTCCCAAATATATAACATTTGATTGGCCTGATTTAACATGATACATGATTTCAGGTTGGTACTTGACTGCAAACTGATTTGGTTTATCATGTTAATATATATTTTTGTGTAGGTGATATGTATGGTGACAGGAAAAACCTTTTGTAAAAAAAAATAAAAATAAATAAATGACAGACAAACAGTAAAAAACAGAAATGGTTTTAATGATTTAAATGGGCTAGCTCCATCTGGGTTTGTTTTTATTTGTTGTGCTACTAAACAATCAGTGGAAGTATTTATGCACTCCACAAGCAAACAATAGATAATAGCTAAATTGTCCCCAAAAATATCTGAGACAAACAGAAAAAAAACTGAAAGTACAATTAAATCAAATGACCAGAATTATACTGGGATTGTATGTGTATGTGTGTTGGAAAACGGCGCATGGGGGAACAAAGTGAACAACTGTACAGTTGCTATGGTGATAAAGGGTTAGAGCAAACACAGGGATAGAGCGAGAGTCAGTGGAGAGAAAGAAAACTATGAGGGAGAAGATGGAAAAAATCACACTGTGAACATATCTGTAGCTTTGTACACACACAGCAACAGCAAAATAGCTATTGTGGCTGTGGATGGAAGTAAAGGAACAACGTAAATACCAATCTGAGAGTCAGACAGGTGATAAATGTCTCCTTTCCTCTAGGCTGAAGGTCAGCTGTTGGACTGAATGAGAGGACCATGAAGGGAATGCTTTTAGCTCAGAGGATCATCAGTTATAGGACCCAAAATGGCTAATGTTGTCAGGTTCCCCAAGACACACTTTGCCCTCAGCCTCAGCTGAAGAGACAATAGTTTGACCCACAACAGTGAAGGGCACACACTGCATATTGTACTCAGGAGTGTTTCAAATAGACAGTGCCTGGTTGAAGTGTGTATCTGTCTCTTAGAGTAAAAAGAAGGAAACTGACAGAGATGCAAAAGAAAAGTGAAAAAGAAACTGCATCTTGGTCTGAATTTAACAAAGGAAATAAAGAAGACAGACATGAAGACAAGCAGACACATGGACAGAACAGGAGATGGATGTCAGAGATAAGTCTGAGGAGTGTGTGTGTGTGTGAGTAGGTGGACAAGTGGGTGGCATCTAAGTGACATCAAATCTTCAGACGAAGAGCTGACACTTTGTTAGCACTGTGGTTATAAAAGCTGCCCCCTTCTGGCACCACTGTGTGTGTGTGTGTGTGTGTTATTTTGCTGATGGAAAACTATTGCTAATGAGTAATACTTTAACCCTTAAAATTCCAAGTCATTTTTTGTGGTCTGGCATTTTTTAATGTAAAAATACACGGAGAGCCTCAACCATTTTAAGCTCAGTCAACATACAGACCTTGTTTTTTTTCAGGGCAGCCTCAGTTGTCAGATTATGGCTAAAATGATGTAAAATTAATGGATCAATAGCTATAGCACCATAAAGGCCAACTAAAAAACAAAACTGAATGTATTATTTTTATTTATTTTTTTATTAACAGAACTTTGTAGAAAAAAAACACAGGTTTACAGTGACTAAACCTTTACTTATCTACACATTATTCTCTCAAGTCTTGGCTTTCAGCAGAAAAAAATGGCATTGTAACAAACACACAACACAAACTGTTTGCATTTTTATACTTTTCCTCCAGGTATTTTTTTTTATATTTACAGTTATTTGTGATACTATTTACCTACTATCCTCACAAAACCTACTCTAACTCAGCTCGTTTTTGGCGGCAGCATGGGTAAAAATGATCTTCTTCCCGTTATATCAGCCATTTATATTTTTTTTCAGACAGACAACATTTGTGTCACTTGTTGATTTTTGGCTGCTTCTGATTGGACATTACCACCGAATTTAAGCTGGCTAATTGGACAAAATTTCGATAGGAAGTGGCTTCAGCATCATTGCTTGATCAAAATAGGTCTCTTAGCAACATAGAAGCGATAATGATCTTGTTTTATTACAAAAATGTAATGAATAATTGTGTTACCTTGGGTCACTCATTGTGGATTTACCATATAGTCTCCAAATAAACACTCCATTTTGGATTGTAAACCTCCTGGATGGGGTATGAATGCCTGAAAAACTTCTGTAGATCACCTAAAGGGTAAGCTATTGATCACAATTCACCCTAAAGGAATACACTTTACTGTTCCTGAGCATTTGTTGACTATCTAAGCCAGGGGTGGCCAACGTCGGTCCTCAAGAGCCACAAACCTGCAGGTTTTCCATGCATCCCTGCACCGACACACCTAACTCAAACTAATGAGTCATAGTGCAGATCCTTATAGGCTGTTGGATCCATTTAATTTGACTCAGGTGTGTTGGTGCAGGGATGCATGGAAAACCTGCAGGATTGTGGCTCTTGAAGACCGACGTTGGCCACCCCTGATCTAAGCGATAGCGCTGGTAATGTAGCAGAGTTTTAAGGGTTAAGATAATATAAGGTTACTGCTACTTTCATTTAGTGGCAGATATTTTTGCAGTGTTAGACCTTCATGGCCTTAAATATTTAAGTAAAGGTGGTGGAAAATAGAAAAATGGAAATCAACGTGTGCAAGAGAATTTCCAGAAAGAAAGACATCAATGTCAATGCTGTTAAGTCACATTGCAATATTGCATCATCCACTTGTGCTGGCTATTAAATGCCTAAATTTTTCACACTGCATACTGTAGTTCAGAAAAACAAATGTGTGGATGTGCATGTATGCAACTAATAGCTGGACTGATTTTACGTAAAAAAAAATTATATCCTTTTGTTAAAAAATACAGTTACAGTGTGTTTTTTCCTGTTTCTCTAATGCAGAGTGCAAAGTTGGAATGACCCACAGAGCTAAGAAAGCTAAATCAAAAACACTCAAGACTGAAATAAATTCAGTACTCAAGAGTGACAGCAGAAATTATTGTTTTCTTTTTATGGACTACATAAAAAAAATGCGCTGAAGTTCAGTAAGTATGAATGAGGTGATTTGTAAGTGTTTAGGAGAATATTTATTTACAGCACAAATTGTCACCAAGCCATAACTTATCTACTTATTTACAATCTCCTCGAATAAAAATGTCCACAGATACACTAGTGAATAAACTACAGACCCTGACAGCCGCCCACGACCCAGACTCGAGCTTTGCTCCAGCCAATCAGCTGAATTACTCGTAGGAGCTACTCCATCTTCAGACAGTGATGAAAACATTAATGAGGCTAAAGTAGCCGAAAAGACAGAGAGCAGAGGGCACCAGAGCTGATGTGAGATATAATAACAGAAAACTACAGCAGACATAATGAATGTGAAGAATAAAAGGGGGAAAATCAGTAAAAGCTTGCTAAAACCTGGAAACAACAGCTGAATTAAAAACAAGCTGCTTGTTATCATGTCATCTCCTCTTTTATCTCCCAGCTGGCATTTTAAACATCAGAGAAAACTTACAGAGACGACTGTGTCTGTTTTTGCTGCCTTTAGGTTCATCTGTCTCTTAACATGATGCCTATAAAAGTCACCTGTACTGACAACGACTGATTTAATTAGCAGGATCTCCTTCCATCTCTCCCCACCTGCAGCCTTTTCTGATTTTAATGGTCCATTGCTTTTTTACCATCCCTGTTGGAAGCTGTTTTGATGAAGGCAGGTTTATAACATGTAAATAAGACAGGGAATGCAAACTAGGCACTTTAAAAGTGGATATTGAAAGTCATGAGATTGTTTTATGTACAGAAAGCCTTTTTTTTTTAGATACCCTGCTGGTTTTAAGCTCACTGATGTTATACAAAAAGATTGTGTGTGTTTGTGCATGTTTCTGCCCACGGCCTGCATCTCCTCTTGGCAGTAAATGCGAATGTTGTCTGTCATTCGTTGTGTGCAGCCTCTGATTGCATGCCTTTCAAGTCTTGTTAGTGAATTAAACATCAAAAGCATTAGTATATCAAATACAACACCAACATAACATACAACCAAATATGCCTTTACATGCATACATACATGCATTTATGCCAACACACAAAGGGAAGGCATAAATGAGCTCATTAGTGAGAGCCATGTCAGCAATCTCCAAGGAAACAGTGATTTTTGATTATGAAAAGGGTGTTTATGTACCAAAGAAAAAGGATTACTTCTAGGTATTTTAGACGCTGATATTGTTATGAAATGACTTTACTATTATGCAATCACTGCAACTGAACTTTATTATCATAGAAATATATAGCAGTGAGTTTAAAAAAAATTCAAACCATTTATTCCAGTAAATGTACTCCCCAATATATGCACATATACTGAATGATGTATTTGAATTAAATAACTTAGATAGTAACTTTTCCTGCGGTATAAAAGAAAATGTTTGTTTTGAAGACAGTTGGTTGTGTTTTAATTGGAGTTTAAGCACCATTTCACTGTTGCAGACCACTGAGGTGGAGCTAAAAGCCTGATTAACAACCCTTGTCACCTTTGCTAATACTCTGAACACCTTTTCACACTTGGTGTGACATACATAATCACCACCCTCTCATGAGCCAACACAAACTCCCATCCTCCCATCACACTGGAGGATGTCTGACAGCTGTTGAGCAGGTGCAAACCTGGCTGGTCACCAAGGCCACAGTTTGATAAGCAGCAGCAGCAAAGCAACAGCGATTTATTTTGTTTTAATTATCTGTTAATGATCAGTTTGCTCCACATTTATAATCTACTTTCAAAAATAATATGTTGTTCTCCTGGCTAAAGCTGCACATTATATAGAAAATTTACCTTCCTATGAGCCTTTGCGATACACATATTGCAACAACTGCCTAAACTGCGATTAGTAGTAGCCCCTATTTGCATATTTTAAGAAAGTGACGTGACCAGTGTTGCCAAATTTGCTTTTTTCAAGTGACTTTGGGCTTGTTTTTTTCTCACTTAGAAATATCACCAGTTGCAGGTTTTTGATATCTTTATTGTAGCTGCTTATTTGGGCTTGTCCTGCTTCCTTTATAAAGTTCTCCTTATTCTTTCTCAGCAGTCTATATATATATATATATATGTATATATATATATATATATATATAGATAGATATATATATATATTTAATTTGTGCCTCATTTGTGCCCCACCTTTACTGGTCAGGGCCCGCGCCTGCCCTCCCATCAAAACTTCTCTACACCTGCCCCTGCATAACTAAAGTATAACTTATTTCTACCACCTGTCAACTAATTTGTTAGTGAAGGGTTCTGTTCTGATTTGTATTTTAAACCTTGTTCATAATTTCTCTCACCACATTCATGGCCCCCAAATAATCAGGCCTGTGTCTCCAACATCTGCACAGCACCAGTGATTTAGAGAAGACATCCCCTTGCTTCCGTTTGCTGTGCCACTCTCACAAGATAGCTTGGCAGCGTTTTATTAACATGAAGGTTAAGTAAGCACCTATATAAATAGTTTAAAAGATAGCCAACTCCTGTCTTTAAATGCCTGTTTTTCTGTAACCATGTTAGTGATGATAAAAGCAGTATTTCTACTGTAACCCTGTAATCAGATTACTTAAGAGCATGAAATGCAGTTGGTGGTGAACTAACAGCTACCTTGAGCTGAAAGTGGGCAGCAGAATGAAGACCTGATAGATTTCACTAGAATTGGACCTAATATTAGCACTTCAAACATACCTCACAAGTCAGTTATCTAAAAATATCCCACCTAACTTCTTTTCCCAAACAATCATGCACATGTCTTATTATAGAAGCAAAGTCTGAGCACTATCTGTTTCTCTAGCACCTTTTACCACTACTTTATAAAAGCACCCATCCACCCTGATGGACCATTCCCTCATTTTCTTTGCTATATCAACCATCTTTAAGACACACCACACACAATACTGTGGAGTGCTGACACCTTCTACTGCTGTCATTATTAACAGAGCTGTCACACTGCTTACTGCACTCATGATAGCAAACTATGATGGTCACTCCCCCAGTCCACATTCCCATTACTGCCACCAGGTGCTGAAGGGCTTGAAAGTGGAGAATAGCTCAGCCTCTATATGAGCGTACAAATACATAAGCCAAAAGCAAAAAACCCTTCAGTTAAGTATAAGTGCCTCAAAACTTCCATCACTTTGCAGGTTCTTAGTTACACACAGAACTAAATCAAACTGAGTCACAGGTGTTGGACCCTTAATCCTTCCCTGTTGCGCTTTAATTAACACTAGAGGAGAGATCCAGTGTTCAGATGCATTCAGTCTGCACCTCTGAACACACTCTTTCATCACAACCCAGCTTTCATCATCAAACACATCATTTAATTAGACTGACTAAGATATGAGGCCTGCTTTTTTATGCATGCGTATGTATGTTGGCCTTTGTTGGTGCGTTCACAGAAAAGTGCACCACGGATCTGCAACCTGTGAGAGTATCATCACTTCCTGTTTGCCTCACTACCTGGGGAGGCTCCATTACAAGTAACAACAGCTCCATCTCTGTTCAGTGGTAATTAAGCTAGATGGATGTGAGAGTGTTGAGTGTGGCTGACTCTCAAGAGTAGTATAAAATGGCACTTAGTGTAATAGGAATCTACTGTTCTGTACATGGCCGGCAATTACAGCTTTATATAGAATGCAAACACAGGCAACTGCAGCTTTAGCACATATAGCAATGCATATAAAATGTATTGTTTTATATTACACCAGCAACAGCTGAGTTTATATGTGGCACTTCCAGATTCAAGACGACTGTATTTCAGGAGGAAAAGGGGTTGTCTGCCAGTTGGAAGGTTGATGAGATGGTCACTGCTGAACCCAGTGTTGTTGATGTGTTCATTGACGTACAAATGTGGGTGATATGTGTTTGAAAAGTTTGTGCCTTCACTTTAGAAAATCAAGGGACAAGGAATTTCCCCTCAAAAAACATATGCTTTGGCATGTGGTATGAAAATTGGGATTTTTTTTGTACAATTATGTATGTACTTTTGGGGGAACACTGCAAACCAAATGACAACAATATACCTTTAGGTGTTGGTACAGAAATGTATCAACTGAACACAGCATCACACCTGCAGTCTAATTAGACTGAACAGTGAACCTGGCGTGCATGTTTTTGGATTGTAGGAGGAAGTTGAAGTACTAGGACAGAGCCCACGTAGGCATGATTAAAGAGCATGCAAACTCTAGTTTGAAAGCAACAACTCAGATTCAAACCATCAATCTCTTCTTGCAAAGACGGTGAAAAACTACACCAGCATGTAGTCTGCTATGCCTTTCGGTTATTAAAAGGTACCACTATGTATACTTAGTTGTCAGTTATGATTTTCTACCTTGGGTTGTTTGCTACCACATTCACAACCAGATTAGGAGTCTTCGCATTTTAATGTGAACACATACTGGTTGACAGTTGCTTCAAGATAACTTGTTAATGTGCAGAATGTCTCCTTTTACATGCAATTCCATCCCTAGATACAGAAAAATAAATCTGCATCAGAAGCGATAAGGAGCAGCTAGCAACTGGGTTTGGCCCTCCAGTCACATCTGCTGTCTAAATGGTTGTTAAATTAGGCTGTAGTTAAACTGGTGAGTGCTCAGGTATAAAGAGTCAATTAGTTCAAATGGAAAAAATACTAAACCAATCAAAGAGATAAGACTGTAATAAAGAGTCTCACCAAACATGCTGAAGATCAGGGCTTCTCCTACTCTTTCTGTCATAAAAGACGCCATAAACATGTCCATTTAGGAAAACCATCCCATTCATGAAGTGATTACACAAAAAAAACAAAAACAAAATAAAACAAAACAAAACAAAAAAAAACACATAATGCAGAATAGGTACAAAACTAGAGGCCCTTTACAGGTAAACCTGAAAATAATGAGGTAAGAAGCACACAGGTAGAGAATAATTGCTGGCTAAGAATATCCATGAAACATTTTCACAAGTCTAACAGTGAATATTTAAAAACAATGTATTTACCAGACTTACAAAGTTATAGTTTTACTTGAACAGGATCCAACTATCATTAAAAGTTTACCATACTGTCATAAAAGTTTAAGAGAAAGATAAAGCAAGCAAACTTTTTAGGTCATTTATCACATACCTTTCCTCAGCAGTTCCCATTTTACCCCAGTTCCTCTGGCGAGTTTATTAAGACTGAACTGGACAACTGGCTGTTTACCTATGAGCACGTTAATCACTGAAACATCATCATAGAAACCAAGGAGGACAGGCCCCAGATGACCATCTCAAGTGCAAACTATTTTTAACTGATGGGCAATGTAAACACTAAAAACAGGGATGTCTACCTTTTATACTAGAACTCACACAAACCACAATCCTTTATCTGGTAAAAAAAAAAAAAAACACAAGAAGTACACAGGTCACAGGTAGTCTAACACTTTATTTTAAAATAACTATTGCTCTTTAAAGCAGATAAGGACTCTGCAGATCAGACTGAGTTTGGTAGATCGTTCCACCACCGGAGAACAACAGAGAAAAAGAGTAGTTGCAGTACTCAATGCATGAAATGACCAGAGCCTGGAGCAAGAGCTGTGCTGTGTGTTCTGTCAGGCAGGGTCTGATCCTCCTGATGGTGTAGAGAGCAAATCAGCATGAAGGTACGGAAAGACTGGCTGGACAGACAATGAGCTCGGTCTTGGACATATTTAGCTGAAGGTGGCGATGCTTCATCTATGCAGAGATATCAGCAAGGCATGCTGATATTCACATTAAAACGGTTGTGTCGTCAGGTGGGAAAGAAAGGAAAAGCTGGGTGTCATCTGCATAGCAGTAGTAGGAAAAGCCATGAGAGCTAATGACTGCACCAAGTGAGGAGCTGTATAGTGAAAAGAGAAGAAGGCCTAGCACTGAGCCCTAAGGCACCCTTGTTGTCAGCCCATGTGATCTGGACACTCTGCCTCACCAAGATACTCTGAAGGATCTTCCTTGAGGTAGGACATGAACCACGAGAGGACAGATCCTGAGATGGTAAGCTTCAAGACTGTGGAGAGGAGGATCTGATGGTTGACTGTGTCAAAAGCAGCAGACAGGTCCAGCAGTGTAAGGATTGAAGATCGACCAACGGATGTGGCAAGCCGTAGGGAATCAGTAACTAACAGGAGAGCAGTTTCATTAGTGGCCTTGCCTACAGCCAGACTGCTATGGATCAAACAGGTTGTTGTTGTGGAGAAACTGTGAGACCGGACTGAAGACCACATGCTCTAGTAGTTTTGACATGAATGGAAGAAGTGAGACCAGCTGGTAGTTTTGATGATGAAAGCTGGGTTGTGATGAAAGAGTGTGTTCAGAGGGGTAACCCGAGCTTGCTTGAAGGCGGAGGGAAAGACACCGGATTTAAGAGAGGAGTTGATAATATAGGTTACTGCAGTTTTGATTGTAGGTAGAATGCTCTGCAGGATGTCGGTAGGGACAGGATCAAGAGGACAGGTCATGGGCTTTGAATTGACCAGAAGTTTGGAGACTTCGTTCTCATTTAGAGAGCGAGAAGAGCAGAGTGAGGCACCAGTAGCTGGTTGGGGTAGGCTGAGTTGGTCAGGCTATAGTAAACATTTCTGCAGTTGACACAGTGGGTGGCAGAGCAGGTGGTGGAGACAGAAGAGTTAAACGCCATGAACAGTTGTTGTGTGTTGGGAGCATTGCGGATCTTGTTCTGATAAAAGGTTATCTCGGCAAACTTTAGACTGGATGTAAAAAATGCAATTTTTTGCAGGTACTTGGACAAGTTGCCGTGCCCTTTTGATTTGCGCCAATTTCTTTCTGCAGCTCTGAGTCCAGCTCTGTGATCCCTTAGACCTCAGTAGACCATGGACAGGGGCGTTGCCTGGCCTGGGCATTCCCGGCTCTAGTCCTGAACATTTCACATCAAGCCCCAAATGTTTTTTTCACCCCAGAGGTTTGGCTGGAGGTTTGGTTTCTAGATGCAGCTTTAGTTCAATTATAGATAGAAAAAGAACAGCTTTATTATTATATTATTTACTAATGTTTTTGTTTACCTCCAGGCCACTGGCTGGTCAATAGTTAGAGTTTTAAAGGGTGTTTTACATTTTTTGTTGCTCACAATACATTTATATTTGGAATACAAAACCAGTCTTTCATGATCTCACCTTTGTGTAGGTGTATACTTTATGTATTAATGAGGTTGGTGGTTCTTGTATGTGTGAGTTGCTCCAGGACAGGGGTATTCGAGACTGGGAAGGAAAAATCAGAGTATACCACTAGTTTAAACTAGACTATACAGTATTAAAGATTGAAAACAGCAAGTGAAAGAAGGAAAGAAAGGAAATGATGGAAGGATAACAAGTGATGAAGCCTATAGGGAAAGAAGCAAGAGACAGATCAGATGATAGAGAGGTACAGTAAATACTACAGCATGATCTTTGTTCTGACAATTACAAGTGATTGAAAACAGTTCAAGTTCATCCTTTTGTTGCAGAATAGAGCACTAAAGAGCAAGTTGTGGAGATAAACAGCAGATGTCTGGAAAAGTAAAAGTTTATTACTCATTTTTGAGATCTTCTTTACATTGTCACGTTTAAGATTAAAAATAAATACATATTGAAGCACACATTGCAGTATTTGGCTTTAAACAAGGTGACAACGTTCAAGAAAGCTTAAATAAAAAGCTGTTTTTACTGCATTGGTTCACTGAGATTTTGCTACGAGAGAGGAGTGTGTGTAGCCTCATTAACAGACAGTAAGGAAAAGTCTAGTGGGAAGGGAGGGTAGAGTAACCCTCGTCAGACAGCTGTGTAGGTCTGAGGGATCTCAAGTTTCTGCGGTAGGAGATCCTTTTGGGAGCTACTTGAGTGACATGAAGAAAGAAGACAGAGAATTTAACTAGGAAGTGGTCTGGGAGGTGCAGTGGGGTGACTGACAGGTCAGCTGTGGAGAAGTTTCTGGTCAGTGACAAGTCAAGAGTAATACCAGCTTTGTGTGATGGAGGAGTGTGTACCAGTTTGAGATTGAAGGAGTAGATGAGAGCCAGAAAGTTAGTTGCCTGTGTTTTGCCAATGTGAATGTTCATGTCTCCCATGACAATTAGTGGTGTTGCCATCATCAGGAATGTCAAAGAGTATTGTGTCCATTTCAGAGACAAACTCATCTAAACTGCCTCCCGGAGGGCGGTATATAGCCAGAATGTATGCAGTGATGGGAGACCTTCACTGCATGATACTCAGGTGATGAGCAGCTAACCATAGGACGGAGAGAGGTAAAGTTCCACTTTTTAGAAATAAGAATGTCCATACTAACTCTTCCAATGTGAACTGGAGATATTTTTTTCCTTTTATTTCTGTTTGTGGCCACATCTTTGAACAGATCAGAAGGTTGGCAAAGCTCACTGTAACAAGTTTTTTTATAATAAGAAGCAAAACAAAAAATGTAAATGACTGTATCATAACTATAACTATAAAATAACTATTAAAAAAAAACTATAAAAAACAGGGAAAAAATATTATCAGTGTCCTGTACCTCATTTTGCTCCTCGTTTTTATTTTTATTTTTCTGAAGGAAAAATACATGACAATTTCATAACTGTGTCTTTTATTTGTGAGGAATTTTGTGTAGAAATGAAGAATAAAACAGAATAATTGTGTTTTGTCACCTTACTGCCATGTATGTTGTTGGTGGAGGCTACCTGGCAGTCTGGCATCTTGCACAGACATGTTGCTACGTCACCAAACACTAACTCTAAAGAACTGGATTTAGATTTCTCCAAAACATGAAATAAGTGAGCAAATTAAATGAAACTTATAAACACATTTTACATGCTCTTGTGTAACGCTGACAGCTGACAGGCATCACAAACGTGACCCAACAGAGTGAGGTTTGCTCACTGTATTTCCCTGCTAAATGCAAGGAAGCAAATTGAAAGCTAGCTATGCTTTGGGTTGAAAATAAACTAAATAAATTATTGGCCTGTTTATCCAAAAGCATGTGTGCAACTACAGGTTGAGTATAGTAGCTGTGAATAATCAAGCCACAGCTGGCAGTATTAAAATGAACAAAGAAGTTCGGCCTGCAGTACTGGGGAAAAATAAAGAAATAAATCACTAAGCTCCTAATACTCAACACAAACCTCAAATTACGTTCAGTGCCCCTGGGACTGAGTTAATCGTCATCTTTTTGATAAATCCTACATCTTCTATGTTGATGAGTGAGAGAAGTGCAGCTTTACACAAGCTCTTACAGGCTGTGTGACGTCAACAAACAAACCCAGGAAAGTGCACGAAGAAAATTCACCCTATGGCGTGCATCTATAAGACAGATGATTAATGATATAGCAGCAGGGTGATATCAAATATCCTCAGTGATGCAAGAGGTATGGGATGTCCAGATAATGTTTTATGAATAATCCCAGTAATTAAAGGGCCAACATAGAATAACTGAATAAATTGTTGAGGTTAGATTTTCATGCTCTTTCTGTAAACATTAGTGTGTTGACACAAATGTTCAATGATTTTAAAGTCTTTCTTCTATTAAAATAATCCCAAAAAATCTAAACAAAAACAAAGTGAAGGAAATTCGTGTGATATACTCAGTTTTCTATCCCTCTGAACATCCTTGTGTGTGCTGTGACGTCATGTGTCCTAAACCCTCTGACATTCAGGCTGTTTTCGTGCTTGTGACTATCTTGCACGCACTGACATGTGCGGGTGTGGATTATGGCAGTTGCTCTGTAGCTGGCACAGAAACCACTTTAGCCCCTGATGTTTCTGATGAGCATCCAAAAAAAAAAAAAAAAATCCTCAGATTACCCCTGCACCAGTAGAATGTCTGTGTGGATATGAGGCGGGTCCAGGACTATATACATCCCTAAAATTACATAAGCAACACAGCTGCTCACTGCCTCATTGTCTTTGCTCAGTGTAAGTGCTGAATGTGCAGCTTTCCTCCCATTTCTGGCACATTCAGCTTGCAAATTTCTTGTTGACTGACAGATTTCATACCATCTGAGAGTTATGCAGCATCAATATGAGGCCAAAGGTTCAACAGCTGGCCTGTCAGTGGGCTGCTAATCCATGAGATGTTAGTGATATGGGAACATCCTCAGCTGGCTTATCCATATGTACTACTCTCATGATTGGAAAGAGGGGGCATATCACTGATAAAATGAAACGTGTGCGTCTTTGATAATATGAGCCTCTGACCTACGGATCACTGCATGGGGATAAACATATATTGGTTCACGGTGGAAATATTAAAGCTTTAATTGCAATGAGTGACTCTGTTACAGTACACGTGACTTGTCACAAGTGTGTGCTGAATGTGCAGAGACGAGAGGATGACCATGAAAAGCTGAAAAAAACTGAGCAGCCAAATGCTAATCTATGAGAAAACCTTCCACCGAGGATGTTTTTAGAAAGATGATCAACGTCTGTCATTTAGATGGACTTTAAAGATTAAAGATGCATGCAGAGTGTGTGTTAAAACAAAGCAGCTGTATATACTGTATATCATAAAATAATTTGCTTGAATAAACCACAAACAAAATGTTTCTTATGTTTGTTTCAAACCACTATGCCACTGAAAAAAGATGCTTTATAGAACAGATATGCAAAACAGAAAATGTTAACTCTGTAATTCCTGAATGTATGAGGGAACAAATCTAAAGGTTACCCAGTACATGAAGAGGAGAATCTAAGCTATACATTTGATGGGTCTATATCAGGGATATTACTTATAGTCGCTAACATTTTAATCAAATCTTTGACTCTGCTCCTGTTAACCACTGATGTTTGCTATTGGGTTAGACTGAAATTCATGATGATGATGATGATGTTTACATTATCAACGCACCTTATTAATATTAGTCAGTATTTGCACATGTATCACACCGTCTACCTCATGACAGTTCTTTTTTTGCACAATTAATCATTCAATGCTGAATGCTGCACAGTTTATGTAGCACGCTGCACATTATGTACATAGGTTACTTTACATATATTTTACCTATAGTTTATATTTTATGTTTACTCTTTTGCATGCTCTTCTTAAATTAGTCTTTTCTATATACTTTGAATATTTATGGCATTCAGTGTGGACGGCAAAGTAAGAATTTCACTGTACAGGAAAACCTGTTTCCTTACTGTGCATGTGACAATAAACGCTTTGAATCTTGAATCTTTGAATGATGATGATGATGATTTGGCTTTTTTGCTTTAAGCTGATACTGATTGTTTTTTATCATTTATTTGCCATTTAATGCTGAGGAAATGAGCAGTAAAGTTAGGCTATGAAACATGCATTTAAGAAAGCAACTTAATAGCTTATAAGTATTTAAGCACTTCATCGCATCATATTTTAATTAAATGTTACAAATGTATCAAAAAAACACTTTTACCTTTTACAAAAAGATTATTCAACAGTACAAACATAAATAAACAAATAAATGTTTTAGAAGACATTTTAGCCTGGTAAATCGTGCAGTTGCTTCTCTTATAATACTACTGGGCTGCAGAAATATATTAATTGAATAATTTCTTTGGCTTTATAATTAATGGACCCCCAACTTGTTTTTCGCACATCTCAATAAATCATTATGAGCCTTCATTACTTGATAGATTACAAAACTTGGAGGAGTTCCTGAAAATGATGGTGCAATGAGAGTTTTTCAGATGTTTTATGGAACATATGATATATAATCACCACATTAGTGGTATTGCAAATGTGTCAACCAACTCATAACACAAATATCTGAATACAAATATTTATGTCTTAATGTGCTATGGCGAGACTCTTCGATCGTTTGTTAACACTGCAGTTGTGTCGGTGCCTGTGCAGGCTTGATGACAATCTAGACATTTAGAGACTATTAAAGGTTTGGGAGTTTGGGCTGATCTATTTTTGTCCGGCTGGGCATCGCAGACATGGCTGACTAATGATCCAGAAGGCTCGGCCGTGGCAGGAGGGATCTGTGACAGCTTAATGAGGCTGCAGGGCTTCTGTGCTTACAGCAACAGTGGGAAAAGGAGGAAGACATGGTAGGAGAGGGAAAAAGAAAGGTAAAACAAGCAGGGAAAAGATGCACACTAAAACAGACTAAGACAAAGGGGGTTACACAGAAGATGAGAGAAACCAGTAAAAAAAAAAAACAAAAAAAAAAAACAAAACACTGAAACGAGTAAACACGAAAGCATGGAGCACACAGTTAAAATAATCATATGACATAAGGTTTCTCACTGATGTCCTCCCACTCCTGGCACGCCTGGGACTCACTGTGTGTATGTGCTTGTGGAGCATCCCCAACAGCTTGGTGCCTTTAATTATCAAAAAGTGACATCTCGAGCGGGAGTTTTTTTTTTTTTTTTTCTTTTTGCCTTCTATTTATCATCCTCCTCCTCTTCCTGTGTTGGTGTTAGATGAGTCACCCACAGTAATCGTCAGGAAGGACCATCCCTACTGTTATCGTACTGTTAAAGATTGGAGCACTATGGGGTGTAAGGTCTGCACCAGCATGTTCACACCAAGTGATGGGCAAAGCTAGTCGGGTACCAAAGGGAGTAACACAAAACGGGATTGGTAAGTTTGCAAATATTACTGGAATACAAATATAGATAAGCCTTAACATTATAACAGGTTGAACCTTGACTGTCTCATACATGTTACAATTAGAGGGAAACATGGGCTTGATTGTAATTTTAGCAAGGGCCAAATAGTTAAGTGTGTTAGGGGATGTGCTGGAACCAGTTTGATCCGCTACGGCTCAAACTCAGAGCTAACATGGCTTAAAGGATCTGCTGCCAATATCGTGGTGCCAGACACCAAGTCAGAGGTTTGGTAGAGTCCATGGATTGTTAAATTGGACCTGTTTTGTTGATTCTTGCTAAATCAGTTGATTACATATTAATGAATCTTGTGAATTTCTGAGTTATTCAGTACCTACAGCCATAATTGTATTAGCTGCCAGCAGGTGAGGCTTTGGCTCAGGCTTATTTCACCTGTTCACCCTGTCCCCCTGCTCCTATGCCTTGTTTTTCAGCATTCACAGCAAAACTAAGTGTCATAATTCTTTCTGGGATAAAGTTGGAGGGCCAAGTAATGGGCATACCTGACCCTATAAGCCGAGTCTGTTCAGAGGCATGTTTCAAATACATTTAAAGGGAATACAAATCTGCAAGCAATTACAGAAACCCATAAATTTAAGTATTATCTCTGTTACCAAATACCAAAATTTATATAGCATTGTCCAGTTTAATGCTTTTCAGTGTGCTATGGACTTTTTCTGAACAACAGGCATAAGAAATCGTTAGTTGTACAACTATATACCTGTACGTCCATTGTGTGCTTATTTTTCTGTTACATTTTACTAAACCGCAACACAAATATAGGTTGTACCTCTTGCATTTTCAAAAATGTTTTTTTATTTTCATTTATTTTTTAAAAATAAAAATAAATAACCATCCCTTGGTATTGACACAAGACAGAAAGATGTAACCTTACTTACCTTGCTGAATGGACAAGAGGACTTAAATTCAATGTCAGTGTCAAGAAGAGACAGTAAAAAGTGAAGCAGACAGAACTGCAGATGGAGCAAATTTTTGGAGGGGGAAGTTACTCTTCATCTGTGGCCTTGTTCAAGTGAGATATTTGAAGTTGTTAGCTGTAAAGAGTTATGTCTAGTGAATGTTTTCTATCAACCAATAAAAAACACACTTTGTCAACTCTATCAAATCTTCAAACAGTCATTTGTGGATTTGCAATCAGTTTACACTGCAACACAGTACTTGCATTGCTATGGAAACGTGTCCTTGTCTGATAGCTTTAGCATATCAAAGCAATGTAAGCTAGCAATGTAAACTAGTCTAAATAAAATAAAATAAAAACCAATAAAGCAACCAAGCAAACAAAAAAACTCAAACTGACTGCCTGAAGACTCACCAATAAAGTACAGACCCAGTGCCTTTCATTTTCACTTATGAGCTGAATGAGTATTTTTTCTCTTAATGAAGTCTGTTTTTTGGGGGGTATGTAAGCATGTCTACTTTTGTCTGGGTAAAGATTATGTCTGCCTTTGCAAACTCTGGGTCTCAGTAGGTAGCTAGCTAAAATATATATATTTAGCTTTATGGTACCATAGGTGTCCTTTAATTGTGTATGATGCCCTAAATTTAAACTTCTGAACCTTAACATGTTGCTAATATCAGTGCAGACTACGTCGTCCTCAAAGCAGCTCTGAAAGTGTGGTGAAGAATCAATGTGTGCTGTTTTTTTGTCTGTATTTTTTGTTTTTGGCTTTGTTTTATTTAAAAATTCAATTTGATGAGTTGTCTGATTGACTGATGGATGAAACTCAATCAGTTCCAAGAGCCCCTGCTGCTTGATATTACTTGCATCAACAAAAAAGTAGCGGACAAAGTAGACCACAAATTCGTACAACTTCATTTGGGAACTGAGGCAAAAACGTTGTTTTTGGTCTGTTTACTGATGAAATATTGTGTCTCCCATTTCATGGGGGAATATCTGAACCACTTATGCTTGCAACTCAGCATACAGAGGTACCCTGAAACCAAAGGTCTAACACTTAGAAATGAGACTGGGATTTTGGTGGTTTTACCTCACTAATGGGTGTGGTTGTGTTCATTTAGTTCACTTTCATTCTGAGACAGACAATTATCAAGAGACAAGAAGATTTAGAAATAGAGATCTACCTGAACCTGTTTCATCACCTCAGAGTATATCCCCAACTGTTCACACATTTTGTAGCAAGGCAGAAGTCTTATCTTTCAAAGCACATGAGGACTGGAGAGTTTTTTAAGTGTAGGAATCAATGCTATTTTTAAAAAAAACGGTGCAAGTCAGTAAGTCTGCATATGGCAGATGTGCCACTGTACTCTACCTGTGACTATAAAGTAGGATGCTGATTGTGCCTGTTTCCCTGGGAGACAGTCTGGAGTCACACAGCCCCACCAATGCCCAAATATCCTCCAGCAAAGGTGCTCACAGTGGAGAGCTAAAGCTCACAGACACATGCACACATCTATCTGCAAGCAGGAATGCACACGTGTACTCTCATGCAAGCTCACATTCCCCCTCATAACCTGAGTATACCAACAAAACTTAACCAAAGACCTTGAGACTTAACACTTTTACAAACAAAATAGAGCATTTTCTTGAGTGTTGATGAGTCACAATGTGAGGACAGGAGGGAGGAAGGACCTGTGAAGTGGCATCGCCAATGGAGCAGCACAAACTGCAAGGTTTTGTTGCAGAGACAGGCAGACAGAAACCTCAGCATGGCATCTCAATCGTGGCGCCTCATGGAGAAAATTGATTGCCCCGATTCAGCCCTACAGTCAGCCGAGACAATGGCTTCTCTAAGGCTAATAAACTTACTGAAAAAAAGACCTCTTGTGGCTGTAAAGATTATGATTTTTGCCTCTCAGGAGCAAAGGCAAAAATCTGTGTTGCTTCTACCCCCAAGGAGAGGAGGATATATGGATGCCCTCAAAGTGTACATCTCTTTAATTTTCAGTATGGATTACACAACCTGTAACTTTACTGTTGTGATTATAACTCAATGCTTTTGGCACCCATGAATAACTGTTTTTTAGTGAAGGGCTTTGGTAAATCAACTGAATGCAGTACTGCTTAAAAGCTGGAAGACTGTAACCCTTTTTTATTTTTCTGTAGTAATCAAATACACTTGGTCATTTACTCATAAAGGATATTACATGTATGTGAGTGACATAAGTTAAACTTATTTTATTGGTGCAATAAGCAGTTTTCTCCTTACATCCTTCCCACACACACCATTGTTTATGAGCCTCATGAACATTAACATCAATCAATATGAAAGAGGGCTTTAGATATTTAGAAGTTACCCTGCTTCCTCTGTTTCACAACCACATACAGAGTTCATGGTGAAACAAAATAATCTTCCTCCAGGGCAGATGATGCAGCACGGCACTACAAGACACAGCGTAGTTAAAAAAAAGAATGATTGAAGCAGATAAAAAGGGCAACTTAATAAAGGGAAAAGCTGTGTATGACAATGCTGTTCTTCGATTGAGATTTTCTGTGTTTGCATCAAAATAAAGATCTGTCTGATACAAAAATGCACAATATTACAATTTGTGATGTCTTTTAGGTTTGAGTTGCTTTAGGTGGTTTAAGAAGGTGCTAATATTCTGTCTAGCTGTTAGCTTAGCTACTTGTAAGAATTCTTCCCTGATCCTCCAAACAGAGAGGACTATGATCACCGTCTGCTGCAATCAAGATGCTAACTAATTACATGTACTTTACACAACTTCATAAACTTATTTATCAATTTAAATTGAGCTTTCTTAACTTTTAGGACATATGTGAAATCTTAGTGAGTAATTTTTACGTGAAAATATAAAAAATGTAAAAAAAAAAACAAACAAACAAAAAAAAAAACAAAAAAAACCCTCCCAAACATGCTAAGAAATGCTAAAATACTAGAACCAAACTAACACAGACAAATAAATAAATAAATAAAATAAAATAAAATGAAATAAAATAAAATAAAATAAATAAAATAAAAAACAAACAGGATGCTAATGTTGTTTCCAGTCTCCAAAGTGTCAGAAAAATCAGTTGTAGTTTTAAACATCTCTGTGCTCCATCACCCAATCAGACCTTCGGAGGATACCAATATGAAAACATCCACTTCAATTACTGTTTTTGCCGACAGATGTGAATGCTTTTGGAAAGCAAGACAGTGTTTTAATATTTAAAAGGAAATGTAAATGTTAGCACGCAATAGCAGACAACTTGCAAAAGATGTTGTGCAACAGGTTTATTTTTATTTAAAAAAAATGGTTTTTAGCTAAGTTATACATGGAAGCAGCAAAAACACTGAATTCTTGTAAGCTTGTGGGCTTAAAATAAATCCTCCAGTGTTTCTGATTCTTGTTTAACCTGTTTAGATAATTATTGCACTCTGTTGTGAGTAAATTAAAGATGTTTTTCCATCTGTTTAGTTGTAGAAAATCTGAGTAGAATAAATCAAAGTAAATGATGCATCAATAAACCAAAACCCTATTACAGTGATAATAAGTCAACAGGTTGTGACTCACTATGATGGCTGCAAAGCTGGTATGTGACCCCTTTCAGCCACATTGAATATCATCATTCATCTAAGAGAGGAACATGTATATTTGAACTGAAAAGTAGGACCCCCCCCCCCCCCCCCCCCCCCCCCCCCCAACCCATCTCTCCCGCAGTCCCTCCCTGGTGGTGACATTAAACACTGAGCTGCCTCTGCCTCCAGACTGAGGAATAGGTCAGCTCCCATGGCTGATGTCTCCCAGCAAACACACACTGTTTACCACCCTGTCTGCAATCACACACATATGCACAAACATGAGTATGTCTGAAAGGAAGCAGAGGCTTATACACACCTCTGAGTGACTGCATGCACACACATGACAAATTATAGGTGTATAAATTATTCATATGATGAATTAAACTGAACGGCTTGATTATCCTGAAGATCTAAATAACGGATCATTCACGGTTACATCCTTAAAGGATATGTCAAATGCAGGCAGTGTGTGTTTTCTTTTTATTTATTGCCATTATCTACATACAGGCAAGCAATGTAGGTAATGTAATAGAATAAGTGAAATGTCATAAAAAGATATGTTGGTAAAAAGAGAGTAAAAAGAAACAAACAGCAGACAATAAGGTCCACTCCTACATGTAACTTACAAACTAGCATTTGCAGGTATGTTTGCGTGACTGTTAACATGCTGCAGCTGATGAGCTAATGACATTAGCAGTGCTTGTTCTCCTGATGAATGTTTGTTTAGTGACTCCAACAGCTGAGGTGCAAGAGAAGATGAGTGCTTGTTAGATAGATAGGAAGCTTTGGCAGGGAAGCTGATATAAGTTGTTGGACAGAGTTTGTGCCATCTGTGAGGTGAGATTTGACAGACTCCACATAAGGTTTTCATATGTTGGTGAGGAGTTTTTTATTTCATACTAATCACATGAGAAATGATTCATTTAGTTATCAAGACTTGTCTCACGTGTATATTTATAAGTATTGAAGACATAAAATGTTTGTGATGTAGCAAATGTCCTGCCAGGTGGCAGTGAGCTGTCAGCAATTTCTTGACACTGAAGTAAAAGAATCAACCGTCATTTCAGTTTAAGACTGCCAAACGCAGGAGATTCGGCTGTAGTGCTACTGGAAACTGAGTCACAATTTGCTTAGCAGATCAAAGTGGGACCGCTATAAAGTTCTTAGGGGCCATTTTTATACATGTTCAATTCTTTTATTCTTTTCCAATTCATTGCAAAAGTCTAAGCATACAATAATGGCCTGACGACTGGGTCAGAGCATCTCCAAAACTGCAACACTAAACTACTGGTCAGTGTCTATCAAAAGTGATCCAAGGAAGGAACAGTGGTCAGCAGGTGGCAGGAACAAAGGGTGGACATGGTTTACTGATGCACAAGGGGAGTGAAGGCTGGCCTGTGTAGTCTGATCTGACAAACGAGCAGCTGCCATTCAAACTGTGGAAGAAGTTATGCTATGTTCTGGAGAAAGGTCTCAGAATACACAGTGGACTGTGTTTTTTTTGCGTATGGGGTTGCATAGCCACCAACCAGTCAGGATGCCCATAGACATCAGTGTGTCAGTGTAAACTATTATTTACATGACAGAAACTGATTTTAATAACTGACCATCCAAATCTCTTTATATCAAAAGTTGGTAATAAAATAGTTTCAAACTTTTGCAAAGGCTGTTAATTTTCTATTTTGTCAGATATTTGACATAGTTTTTTTAGTCTGCAGGATACCGTGTATATGATCTGTTTGTGTTACTGATAAAATGATTTTTTTTTCTGATCACAGTGTTGCCCTGATAAGGGCAAATAATGTTACATTTCACACTACTTCCCAAATCTGTCATTTACTCTGAGCAACAATGCAGCCCTGTGTCTCTAAGGCTAAGTCCACATGGCGGCGAAGCCGGTTCAGGTGTGAAAACGGTAGCGAAAACCAGGAGAAAGACTTTACCATCCCCACGAAACCGCTGTAGTACATACTAAAAGGCTGTGGGAGTGCTATGATGATTAAAGAGTAACACACCAAAGCTAGAACAAGACGTAGCGCGTGTTGTACAAAGTTCACATTGGAGGAGGCTAACCCCTGGTTTCGTGGGGATGAAAGGGTGGATTGCGAAAATCCTTATGCGATTTTACTGCAATTTGGCTCTGTGGGGACAGCCCCTTAGTTTTCTAGCATTAACTGGCATACAAGCATCACCTGATACACGGAAACATGGAAATGCAGTTTACCAAAATTTATCACATTTTTGTTCTTGGGAATAAAATCCAATATTTCCTCTGCCATGACAGCATCTCATTTCTCTGCTCTCTGTATGTTCGATGGTCCACTCTGATGCACTCCGTCATCAGTGGACAAACAGGATCAACCACTGCTCCTCTCGGTATCACACAGACAACAGCAATCTTCATGAAGTAAATGTCCACGTTCTTCACATTCACTTTTTAGCACAAAGTTTTCCACTGCTGTTCGCAAAGCCAAGAAATCTGCAAGTCCTTCCAGATTTCCTTGACATTGTTAATAAAATAGTCCATTTCTCGTCTGTTTTACTTACATATGCACAGAAATGCCACCTCAGCAATGGCGGAGGGTCTACTTAAGGTGTTTGCCCGGATTATATACTAACCCCTGTCCACTGCTACATGTGCACATGATGGGCATGTGAGCATCACAACTGGACCATGAGCAATGGAAGAAGGTGGTCTGGTCTCATGAAATGCATTTTCTGTTACCTTTTATCACTTACCTGGGCACCAGGATGTGCTATGGGAAGAAGGTAAGCCAGCAGAGGCAGTGTGATGCTTTGGGTAATGGTCTGCTGGGAAATCTTGGGCTCTGCCATCCTGTTATTTAGACACATACCACCTACCTAACCAGAACTTCAGACCATGTGCACCCTTTTATAGAAACGGTATTCCCTGATGTCTGTGGGCTTTTTTTCTGCACGATAATATGTCCTGCCACAAAACAAAATGGTTCAGGAATGGTTTAATAAGCATAACAGTGGGCTTAAAGAGTTGACTTGGTCTTCAAATTCCCCAGACCTCAATCCAATCAAGAATCTGTGGGATTTGCTGGACAAGTAAGTCCGATCCATAGAGGCCCTACCTCACAACTTACAGGACTTTAAGGATCTGCTACGAACATCTTGGTGCCAAATACCACATCACACCTTCAAGGGTCCAGTGGAGTTTGTGCCTTAATGGGTCAGGGATGTTTTGGCAGGAAAAGGGGGACAATATTAGGCGGGTGTTAAGTGTTATGACTGATTTCAAATGGTAGTAAATTTAAAAAATTTTAACACTGTGAAAGACCAATTACTGGATGAAAACCAGCTAAGATGGTCATTATTGTGTGAGCCAAACCTTTAACTTTACATGCAGTCATCCTCAACAGTTACTAATTTAAAATACTTGCTGTTTTTAAGTTCTGCCTTTTGCTGGACTGACAGAAATATTTTCTCCTGGTGACCCCAACGTTTTTGCACACAGCTCAGGCTAGAAGCAGAGAGAGATTATGACAGGATACGTGTGCACCCTGCAGAAAGATGTGTGCATTTCTGTTTGTTGAGATCTGCTTTTATGACAGCAAAGCAAGTTTAACGTCCCTGGTCAGTGTTTATTGTTGCATTTGTGATGACTGAACAACAATGCGAGCAAACTGCAGAAGCTGCAAGAAAGAAGCAATGAAGAAAATGTGAAAAATGAGGTCAAAGGGATGAGGAGGAGGGAGGGAGAAATCATCACCAGGACTTCAGTGCTATTAAAGTTTTGTTTTTGTATTTTTACTGAAGGGCATCTCCAAGCTCAAACTTCTTTCATTATAAGCAAATCAAACCAAAATCCAGACTTAATCTTTCAATTTGATTAGAGCCAAGTAACAAAATGAACCTCAATATCAGTTTGGGATTTGTTGAATGCCAGAGACCAAGGGACTCGGTCATCACACTGGAATAAGAAGTGATTATACAATGCAAAGTCTGCCTCTGTTATCCACAGTATACCTGCATTCTGAAGCACTGTTGTCCACATTAATCATTGAGAGCAAAACCCAATTTGAGCTTTATGGAATCATATTCTGCAGTGAGGTGTTGTTCACACACAGCCATTAAGTTATTAAAGCAGGTTAGGCTCTGCGGTGCGCTTCCTTCATCTGAAACACTTCCCCAACAGGCTGCTTTTTTCTGAGTGTGCTGGTTTTTTATGACTATTCATCTTCTAAACTTCACCTCAGCAGGGAGCAGAATCTGGCAGCATCATTAGTCTGTCTGCACTTAATGAGTTCCCATTCATTCAGCAATTACATCCATCGATGAGTGTTTGTGTGCCTGGAATGATTAAAGACAAAATATGCGTCTTACATGCTAAGCGCACAGGCAAAAGATTCTGAGTGGAGAGTTGGTGAAGATTGCACAGCTCATCATGTTTCGTTTGTTCGGCAAACGGAGAACAAACTGGTGGGATGTAATCAGGTCGAGCACTATTAAGAAAAATTCAAGAATAAGTAATTAATTATGAAAGTTACAAGTGTAACATAAAGGAGCTTTTGAGATAAACAGAAAGTTCAGCATAAAAGAGACTAAACTAGGGTAGTGTGAAGAGAAGAGTGGGTCATGATAACACGCCGTGTTGAAAGTGGAGGCGTAAACATGTCAGGGAGACTAAACTCCTCGTAGTCCACCTTTCTGAGCAACTCTCCTCGGTAACACCACAATAACCGCTTCAGATTGACATTTCTGGGGCAGCTGAATGTGTGTATATGTGTGTGTGTGTGTGCACATGCAGTGGTGTGTAACTGTGTACAGTATGTACCTGACAGAGATGGACTACCTCCAGAGAAAAACACATTAGATATAAGCTACATTAAGCTTCCCTGCACGGCAATTTGACAAAATATTCACAATAACTAACATACAGTTGAGCTGATTCATTTATTTATGTAAACACAATACATTACAACAGTTTTCCTCACTTTGAGGTAATATTATAAACCAGAAACACTCAGAGAACTCAGACCTCCACCAAGCCTTTTTATTTATTTTTTCCCCTGCTCTCCCCGTGGGCAGGCACAATCCTACGTCTCAACCTGGTAGTCAAGTGACTATGAACAGCTTCCCATGTAACTTGTTCTCATAGTTTTAAGCTTTTTCCATCAGCTTATGATAGAAAATGATCCATAGTGTCATACGGTTATATTGATCCCCTCAGTGTCAAGGCTAGAAAAAGATGAGGAGAAGCTGGATCAGAAGGACTGAACGAATGCCCTCATTTCTATCCGCTGTCACATTGTGAAGGAGCTGCTAACGTTGTTATTGTTACTATAACCAGCCATTTCATGGTATTTTCGGCATCTATACAAAAACAATCATAAGTTTTAAACAATAATATCCTAATAAATGTTTTACTTACCAGTCACAAAATGATCTGAACAAACTGTTGAATATTTCGATGGACTCTAAGGTGTACCATCAGCGTAGACACACTCGACTGCCGCTAGTCAGTTATTACATCTTTCTGGACTTTTGTGTCTTTTTAGTAGTTCGAAGAACAATCTATCTGTGGAACAGCTATGTTTATGGCAGCAAGTCAAGTCAATTTAACTTTTTTTATAAGCACATTTAAAAACAACATATGTTGACCAAAGTGCTGTACAACTCAGAGTGCTAAAACAGAAATATAAATTAGGAGGACTAAATAATAAAACATATAAAAGAAATAAAAGACTATAAAAAGACAATCATGAAACAAATGAAAGCAGCAAACACAGCTTTATATTAAAGGAAACTATGAAAATCAAAGCATAATCTATGAAGATCGACACTGAAAATCCTATGGTGTTACGCTTTAGCAACCTTTTGTTTTCACTGGTGAAACACCTGGATGTGAAAAAATTCACTGATGTTCCCAGCTGTAATGAATCCTTTAAAAAAATCCTAGATCCATGTGGTGATCCAGATCACCCCCCTACAATATAATAATTTACTTATTCCATTCCTGATATTTTATACAAAATCTGATGAGAATCCGTCCATTATGTTCTGAGTTATGTTGCTAACAGACAAACAGACAGACAGACAAACCAATGCCGCCGAAAACATAACCTCCGCCTTGGCTGAGGTAATTATAAGTATCTATTTATCATCTCCATTGCTCTTCCAAGTAAAGCAGGGCAAACCTCCCAAAGCACGTCCTCTGTGTCTTCCAGGGGATGCTGAAGGGTTTCCAGAGCAGATGGGGCATGAAATCCCTGCATCATGTTTTGGGTTTGTGTCAGGAACCTCTTTCAGTTGAGCAGAACATGAGCAGAATACCTCCACAGAGAAGCACTGAGACAGGAATACTTATCAGATGTCCAAACCACTGAATTCTATCAACATGGTGTAAATGTGGTTTGATTCCAATTTCCTTTCCATTGTCCGAATCCCTGCCTCAGTGGTGATAGATGAGTTGCAATCTCATTTTTATGGCTACAACTCTAAGTTCATTACTAATTTGCTGTCATGCTGTTCAGGTTTTATCCAATGAAATACACACATTTCGCAACATTTGTGGGTAAAACTTTGATTTAGTCCATATGAAAAGCCACAAAACAAGACAAGAAAATTATAAATAAGGCTCTGAAGGTTGCAAATGCGAGAACTGAGATAGCAGATGCAGTTGTCAAACAGAAGGGCTGGTCGCCCCCACACTTACGCACACACATGGCACAGCAGGAGGAACACCCTAACACTGGAAATGACAAGTTTAAGCCACACATATACAAGCATATAAGCCCGATCATGGACTATACTGAGACGCATCATCATCATACAGTCATAGTAGCCGACAGTGAATCTGTGAAGTCTGCATGGATTTTCAGACCATTTGCTCATCTCACAGACAAGATCTCCACGTGCCCTAATTACAGCTCCTCCACGTTCTCCTCCTCACCTCTTTTCTGTTGCAGCTCCTGTCCTTTTCGCCTCCACCCTCCTGCAGGCAGAAAGCCCTCCAGCACCCACACTTTTTAGCTCTGTTCCATGTCCCTCTGGGTTCATGTAAGGAGAACTGACAGCACTGCTGATTTCCCCTTTCTGTGCTTCCCCCATCTTTGCTTGACCTCCATGTGCTACCATGCATTACTTATTGCCCCCTTCCACAATGTTACTTTTTTCCTGACCACCCCTCATTATTCACTCCTACATTTCCTACTTCTTTAAAAGGAATAGAGCCTCAGGTGCAGCAGACTTTTGATAGTTTCCCCAGGAGGAGATTCACTAAATTCTACTTAATTTAATAAAATCAGAAATCTCACTGCCTCCCTATCTGCTTTATTATTTTTACTTGATGTCTTAATTTCCCCTTGCTAAGTTTTTTTCTTCCTTCTTTTGTAGCTCGACGTCGCTTCCCTCTGAAAATGTCAGGACAGGCACTTTTCATCACCTTTCGACTTCCCCTTATTAAAAAGTAGGAAATGAATTCTCATCCACACACAGCCTGCCCTGTGTATTAACATTTTACAAGGAAGTTGGACATAACTGGCATGCCAGGCATGCTGATAAGCAGAATAAATGATTCTATTTTTGGATGAGTGTTTATGTTTGAGATGATCACACTTTAATTACCCTCCATTAGAAATGAATTGGTCACACTCGCTGGGTAAAACTGCAAAGGAACTGTTTCCTCATTAGTTCTATGACTCACTAGCCTAAACAAGATGTTGAACCAGGTGTCTCACATGGCATGTGACATGAATCTAATCACTGATGCTATGCAATAATATCCTACATACAACATTTCTTAATTCTTAAAGATGGGGTTTATTCAGGCAGAAGGTGTCTGTCATCGTTTGTCCTGCAAGTAGATTTTAATGAGGGGCTGTTAACAAGGAAAAATAAACTAAACTCATTCTGCTGCAGCATATGAACAAATATACTGTAAATATGAACAACAAAAACACACACAGACACACACACACACACTCACAAGCAATGCTATTGCATAACAACAGTATCAAACATGTTTTCCTCAAGAAAGCACACAGGAGGGTAAAAAAGACAGGTGGTGTTTGAAGCAAAAACTGTTTTATCCCCCTATTATGCTATTCCCTGTTTTTTAAACTAGAGGTAACAGAAGAGTGAACGAAAGTGTTGCTTCAGGATAACTATTACATCGAATGTTGTTTAGCTAGGCTTTAATGTCCATGCTGACAATCCATTAAAAAATAAAGTTTGCTTTTTTCTGTGCTTTCCTTTTCTAGCCAGAAAGAAAAGAGTTATTTTCTCGTTATTAGACTTCAGAAACATTATTTATATGCATAGATCTCCATTCCTACTGAAACAATTAGATTCAGCACATCACGCTGCATCATGCTTTGTAACAAATACAGGCATCCACACTGACCACTGCACTTAGTGCGGCTCTAAACTAGAGAAGAAAATGTTGTTTATACCAAAGAAACTGTTTGGTAAACTATACACAACTACTTATGGTACGACTGCTTTTATTTTCTTTTAAAAATATTGCTTGGCTGCAGTCAGAAAATTGCTATCTCCTTTCATTCTCCTTATACATAGAATAATAATAAAATCAGCTTACAGACACTTTTATGAGTATTTTCAAGGTCTGCACTGGAGGAAACATGCTGCTTTTTGTACAGTTTTACCTGGAGAAATTTGTTGGTTTAACTAGTATTTTATTTGTACCAACATTTGATATAGTTTATTCATTTTTTATGTTAAAGTTTGTTCTGAAATTATTATTTTATGTGTCCCATGCCATCTTTACCAAGACTCCCTAGGAGACGAGATCATAATGAAACTGTCTCAGTAAAATCTTTTTTTTTAAAGCTAATAATCAAAGATAAATCATTTTCATGAGAAAAATGTCTAATTAAACACATAACTGCCATAATAAACTAGATAATTTACTGTTAAAGCAATGGATGAAACCAAGTGTGCAAGTGTCCTTGGACAAGATCTTGAACCCCACATTACTAACCTTAACTCCTATGATATGAAAATTAATCTGCATCGTGTCACTTTACAGCTGTGTGAGCAGTCCTAACAGCTAAAACAGATTAAATATATCTAAAACATTGATGATTAGTCATATGTTGAAAGAGAAATGACAGATCAAGTCAAAACAGTGTGCAATGCTGGTGATTGATAGAGTGACAGTGTGGCCAAAATACTGCTAGATTAATCAAAATGAAAGTGATTGTTTAATAATTAAGAATTTTGTTAGTTGTGCAACAACCTGCAAGCATTATAAACCGGTCCAAGAAAATATTAGCTATGGGAAGCAAATTGCTGCAAAGACCTTATTAATTGTGCCCCACCCACCGCTGTGCAGGCATTTGCAGAATCAGCTGGTGGCTGCTGCACAGTACAGACGCCCCAGTGGGTGTGTTTTAGTAAGGTGGCCATTTTTAAAGATATAAAAGGGATAACATATAACATTTGCAATGAGATCGGAGGCGAGGAGTAGCTGACTGTGCATCATCCAATGAAAGCTCTTCTCTCTGCTGCACATAGCATTCGTCATACGCCGACATTTATATTTGCTACATTTAGTCACCGATGGATGATTTCATTTGCTTTTTCATCATGAAAAACAAGAGAATGACTGACACCAAATGTGTGCACTCGCACAAGTACAAGAAGAACCAAAATAAACTTCTAACTGAAACAAACACCAAGCAGACATTTTCTGTATTTTAATAATTAGGTTCATGTTTTTGGTTTCTCATAGATCAATAGTATAAAGGTTTTATCTACTTTTTCTTCCTTGGGACTGAAGGTGTATAAATGTGTCTCTAGCATGCAAAAAAAAAAAAGAAAAGAAAAGAAAAAAAATTATTAATTAACTAACACACATGGTTATGTAAGCAAGCATAGGACCAGTAACTGCTAACTGCAATTTGATATCTGTAATTAAATCTGTAGCTTATGTAATCACTCACATTTCCAAGCTGTACAGGCATCTGAGGATTCCTGGCCTCCTGATTTCTCATCATTTACATGTGGGTTTATCATAGTTTCAACAAAGACTATATTTATGAGAGAACAGAAAAAGAAGAATAAAAAACTGCAGCAATAATGGCTGAACCCAAGTCACAAGTTCATTTTTAATCTCTTTGGTTTTCACTAGCAATAATCGTGCTGTACCTTGCAAAGCTGCCAGATTCATATGAGAATCAAAAGATTATGCAAGATATCCAGCTCGCTCAAGCAAGTTCTTGACCACGGCTGCATCTAAATTTTCACCTCTGATTACAAATAATTTTAATAAAATGACATAGTTCTGGGTGTTTTAGATGTCTTCTTACTCCAACACACCCCATTCCAATGAACGAGGCATTATGAGGCCTCCACAGAGCTTGATGACGAGCTGATAAGCTCACTAATAAATTCAGCTTTTAATTTTCATCAAGTGTCTTGGAGAAAGGAAATGTCTAAAACTAAATTAGGAAGAAAAGACCAAAATAACTGCTTAACTTTTACACTGGTTTCTTTTGAAATCACAGTGAAATCATGTTTGCAAAAGTCTTAAAGGATGTAGTTGAACTTAAAGATTTTTAAGCACTCAAAATAATGCTAAAAAATAATAACAAAAGGTATAAAAAATGTATTTGCACTGTGTTCCTCTTGCTGAGAGCAATCTGTGTGGAATTACGAGAGGCTACGTCAGCACTACTTAACATGCAGACAGATTTTTGACTGAGAAGCAGCCTCATGTCCACTGCCCGTGTTGTGGCCTTGCATAATCATAACGTCTGCAATCAAAAGAGCCAATCTGTTTCTCCAGATTAACGGCACACAAACAGACGCTCATCTTATAATTGACCTGCCTTACCTACATATTGCAGTTTGTGTCAAGTTAATTCTTTCCAGCATCTCTGCCTGCACTCTGCAGCATGTGTTGATGTGCGGCGTGAGGCTCAATTTAAGCTGTAATCTGCTCTCTGTGCACTTCAGCATTAACATGTTGAGAGATTTGACATTGTGTAAGCTGCACTCTGCAGCAACCATGTCAGAGAGCTCTCACAGCTGTTGCTGCAGGCCAGAGCTGAGCTGCCATGAGGATAATGGCTCAAGGCTGGAAGGCTAATGGTTTGAGATGTCACTGAGATGAAGACTGCATAGCATGCCAGGAGGGCCTAATGCTACCAAGGCATTTGTTTAAATCACTAATGTATGTGCAGAAAAATAAAAGCTGTGAAACAACTAGAAGCTTGAGTTTCAAAATCCAGCATGCTTTAGTAAAAGTTATCAATAATAACTAAAATATTGTTTAGGGGAGACATTTAGCTTGTAGATAAGAGGAGAAATGTCCCCCCAAAAAAGCAAAGTAACAAGTAACTGTTACAGAGGTTGCAACCTTTCAGGGAAGGAAAACAACAAAAAGCAGTCAGCTGTCACAGCTGCCAGCAGCAGGAGGAAAGAAGGAACAAGGGATTTGCCGTGTTTCAGCTCACCAACTGTCAATGTGTCAAAGTGATGCAGAGCCATGCAGAAACTCAACTCTTTCCATCTGGCTCATTTAGAAGTACTGTGCACCTGGAAATAAAACATGGCTGCCATCTTGGTAACTGGCCCCTAAATTAAATATTCTGCATACTGCCTCGTTGTTTTTGTGTCATTAATTCTGTGTTTTTTAACTGTAGTATTTCTGACTTGGCTTTAGCTATCTTGTGTAAAGTTAAAAGGAAAGCACATAATATAATGGATGTAGAGTGGAATGAAAGCCTAGTATAAGCTTGTATGTAGCAGAGTTTCATGTCAAAGGGATGCATGCAGCATATAAATATATAAAGATTTACCAGCGGATGATTTGGTGGAGCATAATGTGCACTGCCAGTTTTTTTTATGAATTTCCACATGATTAAGCTCTAAAACTGCTTACATGTTATTAAATCCTTGTGCTGAATTGCTTTAAGGTGTTTGTCCCACTCTGTAAAGCAGAAAAAGTAACTGTCCTCTCTGCAGTGCATAGCCATACTGTATAAGCTCTTGACTGATTAAATAAAGTCTTCACACACACACAGCCTGACACAACATTCATTTTAGAGTGCAGCTTTAACTCGGCAAGAACATATAATTTTGTTTGAGTCAAACTAACATCATCTAAGTCTTTGCTGACAAACTGGTTAAACTGATAAGTTTTATTGCTTGCAATCAAATCAATCAGTAGAAATTTGAGCAAATAGTTATTGAAAAGACATGGTTGCTTCTTTCCCTCCCAATTTCTCAGCAATATTCTCTTCATTTTCGAAGCTATAGAGGCTAAAGATGCCTCTCATTCGGCTAGTCACACCAAATAAGCTAACTGTGTAGGTTTAATTGAAGTCGAAGTGTCAACAGGCCTGAAACAGTGATGACAGCTCTAATGAGAAGCAGAGGTTAGAGGGCTGCATCAGTTTATGTTCAATAAGAGGTTTGCAAAACTCACCTGTATGTGTGTCACAGTTAAATCATATCAAGGCAGAATGAATAGCAGCATACGACTGTGGAGTTGAATGAGTCACATTACTTCTAACAGTGTGGTTTACAGCAGTGGTACCTGAGGACCTGGTAAAACAACAACCTGGTAACTTTCTCTGCCTTAAATAATTCCTGCACTTGCTGCGCTTGTGGCATCCGTAGCCACTATTTTATAATCAAGAGCTTCACATCTACATAAACAGAGCAAAATGTAATTGAAAACCATTTTATAAAGATCCCCATCTTATTTTGAACATCATCTTTGCAAATAGAAAAGACAGATGTGGAACTGAAGCAATGAACAGCCGTCAATAATCACTTTAACTCTACTTTATAAACTGGAGAAAATCCAGCTTGTCACAAAAGTGGGGCCAGACATTTCCAAAGACTGAGTGGCTTGGGAATTATATTATTATTATTTTTTTTTTTTTATTTTTTTTATTATTATTATTATTATATGAGTCTTTAGTCTCCATATCAAAGAAGAAGTCAAAAACACAGTGTTGCATGGGACAAAGCACTAAAATGTTCTTTCATTTTCTAAATTTTACAACCAGTACTGCCAGAATAGATTTTATTTTGTTTGGCTAAAAAATGGTCAAATCTCGTACAGATGAGAACCAAAGGAAAAAGAAGACTGCAATTGATTTGCAGAGCTGAATACAAGATCTGATTCAACATATGACTAACTGGCACAAATACCAAATGATGAAACCAAAATTATTTTTGTTTTTTTGTACGTTTGTTTTAGTCATTGTATATATGCTCAGTTTGGTGAAACATGAGCTCAGTTGACTAGCAGCAACACAGCGTGACATGATTGGCCCTGTTTTAGAGAGGCTGAATATGACGAAAAGATGAGGAGGGGTTCACTACTCTGTAAAAGACCAGGTGGACAAAAAGTTCAACGAAAAAATTAATTTTACAATTGCAAAAAAATGAGGGGTTTTCATCATTTATGATAAATAGCATTATTAAAATGTCAAAGAAATATGAGTGCAAGGGACAGGAGCTGAAAGCCGTCACTGAACGCTTGTGATCTTTACAGTTTGTAAAAAAATGCCCGGTGTGGAAGTTATAAGATAACTCCAACATACAGAGCAGAAAAAGAAAAGAAAAGAAAACAAACAAACAAGCAAAAAACAAAACAAAAAATAACATTTCAAATACAGTGTTGTACTTGCTAATCTTTTTATGGATGCGTAATCTGGTTGTAAAACCCATATTGTTTCTCTGTGGATGAGTCATCTTCATTCACAGGTTCCTGAGTGATCCTTGACTGATAATACAGCACTATTAACCACCAACGCCTCAACATGCTGAATGAAAAACAGCAAGCGAGAAAAAGCACTTCTTACTCAGATGCTAATGTGAACGTCTCTTCGTCTTTTCCGTGTCCATGTTTCTGTGAGTGGATCAAAGCATCTGTGGGACAGATGACGTTATTCACGCACTGAGGCTGGTGCAGAGGTCACTCTCAGCCCACAGTGCAGAGGGCCAGTGTGTGTGCGTAAATAAAAGAGATAAAGTGACAGTGTGTGTGTGTTTCCATGCTCGAAGCCATATTCAGAGTCAAGACACCACACACATTGAATCAGAAGCTGAGGGGCAGCAGCGGAGGAGTGTAGATGGAGCGGTGGTGAGAAGGAGGGATTGGTAGGTTTTAGTGAATCATCATCACTCACTTTGAGGACAGCTAACCGAGAGAAGTCTCAATCCTCAGCAGAGATATAGACTGTACACTGGCAGGCAGACGTTTTGGTCAAAATTTCTGTCAATGTAAAAAGTGAGAAGAAGAGGAACTGAAAAATAAATAAATAAAAAGCACCATGCAAAAGTTAAACAGCTTTTAAGGGCAATCGTTTCTCATCGTTTTCCCTTTTCAGAGCGGCAAAGCAAAGCAAATATTTAAGTTTAAAAAATACTCCTCAAACATTGTCCCGACATCTAGCCATAAAATTCGAGAATATAAAACTTAGGAAAAGAAATCTGAAGTGTTTTCATGTAACTTATTCTTTAGTTTCTAAAGGAATTACGAAATAGGAATTGACATGAACAACACATGCCAGACTGCGCTCTGAAGCATGGAGAGGCCAGAAAGTCAAATCAAAACCTTTATTTGACTACAAATGATTATTAGGAAGATTCTGCACACGTGGGGATCAATTTAATGGATAAATGACAAAAAACGCTAGATGCAACCATCACACAGTATGTAAAAAAGGTTGAGGGCTAAACAAAAATGGCTTCTACAAAACATTATCCTGCAAGACATAATTTACTCCTGCAGGTTTTACAACAAACTTAAACATTACTGAGGTGGATGCATGCGAGTCATTGCAAGCATCTAGAAAATTGAATATGTGTCCTTTGAATGCCACTGTTTATATAGACTAATAAAGTTTAAACCAGTAAAATATATCGTGAGTTACACTACTCATCTTGTTACACTACAATATCCTGCTGAGAAAATTGGATGTTACCTTGTCACTTATCTACTTAAACTTTTTTGTAGGCCAATCATATGTCCACATATAGCAACAGCAGTTCACTACAGTAGGAGCTTCCCTCAACATCATAGAAGCTGGGCCTGCAAAACCTGAAGAGCGAGTCAGAAAACACAACATAGAGCTGTTCTCCCAGCCTCCAAACTCCCCAGACACCAATCTTATGGGGCCTGATGACATCTGTAGGGAGGAAGGTCAATCCCCACAGACACCACTCACAGGTCCAAATGGACCGTATTCATTCATTTATTTAAGTACAGCATGTGGTCCGATTCTGGCTGCTTTTTATAGTTTTATTATAATTATTTTTAGTAGATGGGCATTTGTATTTGTTATCTACATTGTATGTTGTGAGTCATAATGGATATAATTATCTGTCTGGCTCCAGAAAGGAAAAGAAGTTTGTGTTGAGTGTGATGGAACCAAAGTAAAAAATCCCTTTCTATTTTTAAGCTTGGTGCATAAATTGTCATATACTGACAAAAAAAAGAAAAAAAAAATGAAATCAAGTGCTTTGTATTTTTAAAAAAGCTGCCGGAGAATCCCATATCCTCATTTGGAATTCAAAGAGGTTCATCCCCCAAAGAGCTCCCTATTCTCTCTGAGCAAAAGCCATTTGGCAAATAATGGGCACAAAAACAGGCATAGCAAAATTCACAATGGGCACTTAAAGTCAGTGATGTAGGTGTTTGAATGTCAGTGAAAGAAAGATAAAAGAGAAACGGAGAAAAATAGTTAGGAGGATGGTAAGAGACTGAGGAGATACGCGGATGAATGACAGGAGCAAGCCCAGGAGTGTTGCAGAAAATGAACAATTGTGGGGGAGAGGAAAGACTAAAGACTGAGGAAGAAACCAGGATGAAAATCTGCTTCAAAAGTTTATAAAAGCTAATAAATAAAGATTCCCTGACTTTCCATCTTTGAAACACTAATGGCCTTGCTTGTTATTTAACTAAGAAAACAAAAAAAAAAAAATCATTGTGAGGATGTGTTGTACTAAGAGTGGACTGCTGCTTCAGTTAATGGCGATAGTATGACAATGTAATAAAAATATAGTCTTTTATTCCTGCTTGTGAGATAACATTACTGTGGGTATGTGCCACTTAATTGGCTTGGTAAAGGGGAAATTCATTAGCTGTACTTTCAGTCTGGGGAAGCTGAAGATCAAGAACACAAGAGAGTAATTGGCTTTTTGTGTCTGAACAGAGATAAGAAAAATCCTTCTAATGTGACAATGTGTTTGCACACAGGGCATGCTTTCATCTGTTAGAGCATAGCCACACATACACCCCAAACAGAGACATTAAATCTTGAAGAACCACAGTGCCCAAACTCAAACATCACCCTGAACAGATTGTTTGCACCTACACTTGCTGTTGGGATGCAAACAGTCACCAACGCAACAATAAAAATACTTTAGACGATATAACCTAAAAAGGGGTGATTTACTTTCATAGGCCAACACAATCTATATGGTTATGTTTGGAATGCTCATTCTCATATTGGTGTGCTTAAATGATCAGACAGCATTGATTTCTGTGTGTAAATTATGTAAAATCCTTGAATCATCTTCAGATGCGCCCTCCTCATAATTCAACTAATCTAAAACTAATTTGCGTAGGAACTAATGTAGAAGCAAATGACACACTTAAAACGTTTTAATCTTACAGAACAACTTCTTTCTTCCTTGCTTCATTTTTACAGCTCTATTATTAGCAGCTAATGCAGGGCCGGAAATTCATCTTTCAAAATGAAGGGGAAATTCCCCCTTTCATGCTTCACATAGGGGTGAATTATACACTTTGGTTATTATTAGTATATTAACTATGGGTCTTGTGGTGTCCTGCTTGTACCTCAGACTAATATGCAGCTTCCATTTGTCATCTTTCTCCTTTCTTAGTCGCAATCTCAGATGACTCTCTCCTCTAATCTTCATGCTCTTAACCTGCTCACATATCAGTCTTTACATAAAAATAAAGAAAAAACTATATTAATTGCTGCAATTTGTAGAATCAGTGTAATAAGTAATTTCCCTCTATGCTTTATTGTATCCTGTCTCCTCTACTTCCATTCTCTTTTGATTTGATAAGAACAGCAGTAAAATTAGCACAGCTGTGTAGCTACCTGTAAATTCTAGGTGCATTTCTGGCAGACCTTTTACATTCATTTCATGGGTGTTTCTAGAAGGATATTCCATCTCTTTCAGAAACCTAACCAGATGAGAAAAGCTTGCATTAGCCATTTAATTTAGTACTGAATCCGTTTGGTTACACTGATTGAAAAAAACAAACAAAAGCAAAAAAAACAGCAACAAAAAAAAACTCGAGACCAAGTATTCTTAAATCGTGGGCACAATTATAATGAATCAACAACCCAGTAAGCTCAGTTACTATTTCATAATTACTCAACATTAAAATACAACCAAATTAAATGGTAATTGCACGTAAATGTGTGCTTTATGGTTTATGTCACCACCTCTATGTTCAAGCCACCGATATATTCTGAGACAGCCTGAAACGTTTATTTGTGCTGCTTTGTAACGTTACTGGCACCAGTGCTACTACCAGCACCGCTAATACCACTGATCTTCTGATGTTTTTCCCTTCAGACGATGTGAGGTTAGATTTGCTTTTAAACCAGCCGTCCGTGAAGGGATCATCTAACCAGCAGTGGATTTCCGGCCCTGTAATGGGTGAACCCCGACACTTCCCACATCTTCTCTGCAGAGTGTGCCTCTTTTGAGTTCGGTAGCATAGCTTTGCTTAACCAAACAAATGCAAATGTGGACAAAAATTATCCTCGGTAACCCTTGATGTGTAATATACCGGATGAGGAAGCATGAAGCAGGCTAATCTAAGACCTCACAGTAGCACATATCAAACTGATACCAAACACAGTTGGTACTGATCTCTTTTTAGGCACACTCTCATTACACCATGCATTGAACTGATCCATGTTTTAATATACCCTGCAGCAGATAAGAGAGCAGCAGTAACATAATGGCTGCTGATGAGTGGTAGACAAATCATGCTGTAAATCCTCCATCAAATATGGGCTCCATAAACTGTGGGCTTCACGGTTGATCTGCACCTCTGTGTTTTTTAAGTCTGATGTTGAGAATCGGCCATAAATACACTGAAAAAAATAAATCTGACAAGTTGTAAATGTAGCAACATAAAATCTATAATATTATTAAATAATAAATAACTATTAATTATTGAAACATATGTTTGTGTCTATACAAGAGTTTATCTAGTTTTAAGTCAGTATGCTTTGTTCAAATCATAAGGTATTCTACTTAATTTTCCTAAGAGAATACATTCAAGTAATCCCAGCTAACCAACCGATGTGCAACAACAAGCACAAACAACACACTTCTTTCATTTACTCTGTTCTGATTTTGCACTGTGGCAAGAGCCACAACTTGAATTCACTTAACTTGTGAGAAGAGGACTACCATTTCCTGAAAAGATCAACTTGAAGGTAAGAATGGAGTTCTACCAAAGAGAATGAGGAATAGAGAAGGACACAAAGCAAAATAAAGTATGATATGAACATATAATGAAGAATTATATATTTCAGCCTAATGTCACTTGATCACAACACCATCACTTATAAAAGATTTTGTATTGACACGACTTGGGTTTTTGTGTGGATTGTTTTTGATGATTCCTTTTTTTAGAAACATTAATTTGATTTGATTATTTGGTTGAGTGTTTTGATCTTCTTTTTTTTTAGTTTTCATGTCAAATTACTTTGGTTTATCTATTTCATTATGCATAATGGTGTGTTGTTGTTAATGTGAACAAAAATGTCCTCCAACATCCACAAACTCATGGTTACATTGCAAGTTTAAAAACCATGACAAACAGTTTCTCAGGTCCTCCCAGTACACTTTATAAGGTATATGTTACACATTTTGAGGATACGTGACCACCTGCACTCATCACCTTGATCCCCAGCAGCTGCTACTTAAGGACGGGGCTTCCTCCTACACAGCGCCAAATTGTTGTATAGCCAACTGTCGTAATGCACTAAGACCACTTTTGTTTATTTCCATGTCAGTTTGACCAAGCCTTGTAACCAGTCTGTCCTCTCTCCCATAGTCACGAATCTTCCCTTTGTTCTTGAAAAGCACCTGGATTACCTGGCCCTTTTCCTCTGCCTGTCTGACCTTGATTTACTGAATTTCCTATTGCCTAGACAACAAAATAAATTATATTCTGTTTGTTCCCTACCTGATATGTGATAGTATGATGTACTTTTTTAAGTTGTTTAATAAATTGTGTGTATTCTTCACCTAAATTGTAGATATTTTATTTCATTCAATTACAACATGGTGAAAAAAATAATTGTCATAATTTAATTTTGAAAGGTAAACTTATATAAAATTTAGATATACAGTATATTAGATGTGATCTCATGTCTACATATACAATACCTTTAAGAATTAAACAATTACAAAAATTAAAGAAGATTTCATGATGCTCTATCTATTGTTACACATAGTTCTGTATAAGACATTTTGCTTTAGGGCCAAATGCATGTGAAAAAACATGACGCTGAGATCTTATAAAAGATTTCCGTTTCCCCTCTACCTGTATTAGATATGTTCAGTTTAAGGAAAATGGACAAAGAAAGTAAATTCAACTTAAATGAAGTGTAAAGCCAGATTTATGCACGAATGACGTCTGAATGCGGTCGTTTACGGCGAAGCTGACGCTGGTGAGTTTGCTTTTGCACTCGTGCGTAGGGGGTACACGTAGTTTTGGTGTCGTGTTGTAGTTTCTCCTCCTTATCTGAAGGTGGCAGCAGGGGTGGTATCGGCCGGTAAACTCACCAGGTTGGAGTTTTTTTGATGGTTCACTTGAGTTCGGTAGGTATTTTTTGTTTTAAAACAACAATGGCGTCCAGTATGGTTCAGTGTCTTTATTAGCTTGTCGAAGATAACAAAGAAATAAATTTATCCGCCTCTCATCAACTTGATCTACTGGTTATTGTTTTTAAAAGGGGTTACCACACAAATTCAGCAAGAAGATCCAGATATCCGACAACATGTGATCCAAAACTGACCAATCACAAGGGAGTACCTCCACGTAACCGAAGCAGGGGTGCACGTCAGGTCTGGAAGAGGTGCACATTGAGCCTCTGTGGAGCTACGCTGAGCTTACGGCGGTTACGCAAATGCAAACGCTGCGCAACCACAAATCCGCCTTTAGAACGATTAAAAAACTTGAGCAGATCCCACTTTAATTGAGTAATGTGGAAATTGAAGATTTTAATTAGGTTGTCCTTCAAATAAGTAGGGGGGGAATTGAAAAACTATAGTTTGTTTAACTTAAAAATAGATGTTTGAAACTCCTAAGATTTGGTAGAGCACACAAAGACATCACTAGAGGAATGCTAAAATAAAATAGACTTTACTCAGAAATTTTATTTCTTATGCTCAAGCGATATAGGAGTTTATACAAAAACTATTCTTGCTCAAACTACATAATGGAATGATGCAAAACGTTGCAAAAACAGTTTTAAGTAGTGATAATTTTCATCGGTGTGGCAAAGCAAAGAAGCAAAATAGCTCCCTCTTTCTACTTTGGAGGTACAGTAAAAGCATCATGACATGGACTTGAGGATGGAGAGAAAAACAGGCTAAATTATTATGCGCTGAGCTTATGCTATGATGTAACATCAGGCTGTAAGTCTTAATGGCTCACTGAATGAGATATTTGCAGGCCTATGCAGTTCTAAACAAAGTAGAAGTGGTAAAAGCTTCCTTTGTGATTACTATGACAACTGAAAGCGCATTGCTTTTTTTAATCATTATTACTAAAAATGCGCTAATGTTGAGGGAGAAACACTATCCCTGTCACAGTTATGACATAATTGCTTCATTGCAACTATCTGAGCTAACTGCAATCAGTCAGTATTATCATTTTGATAGTCTGCATTCACCTCCACAATATTTCCATCACTAATTTCATGTTGTTTTCAATGGTTTGCATTCCATTCTCCTGCTTTGGTTTCATAACAAAAGAAAGAGACAAATCATTAACCGCAATTATTGCCAACAACGAGGTAATACCAGCTCTATTCAGTAGGTAGTGCAGAGGAAAAAAAAGCATCGCTACCATCATGCTGCATTAATCTCTGCCAATTTCACCTCGGCAGACTTTTTTTTTTTTTTTTTTTAAAGGCTGAATTAAAATTAATGAAATTTCTATACATGATCATTTACACACAATCTCACTACCTTTCCATCTGTATTCCACTTTCTAAGTCTAATCACCATTCACTGCACCATAAGAAAGCAAAACCTTCATGATGTTGAGAATTGTGAGCACGGACAAGATAAGCATGTTCAAAGAACATCTTCAGCACAGCATTTTGCCAAGTTTAAGGACATTTAATGCTTTCTTCCTTTGCCATGCTCCAAATCCACCCAGTCTCATAGCATTAGTTTTGCCTAATATTGCTAACAGACAGGCGAAAGGTACCAATAACTTTCAACTGTTCACTGACATGAACAAGGAAGCTGTAGGGGATTAGGTAATCTAAATATACATTTCAGTTGCTAGCTACTAGGGTTTGCTTCAGTCTTTTATTTCTCTGTTTTGTTTCAAGCCCAGCTCAAATAATTTACATACTGATGTCAAGAAATAAAAACCCACTTTGTAATCTTCTTGGCAGAGTTTAAAGATATCCAACCTCTATGGTTGAAAATTTATAAAAAAAAAAAGTTTGTACTGTTGTCTCTTTTGATTGTGATCTTTAGATATATGTTCCTATCTTCGTATCACTAAGACCATCACTCACAAAGCTCCTCTCTGTTCCTCCGAGATTCCCGCAGATGAAACAAACTTTGTTGTCAAATGTGAGTGGGAAAAATAGTGGATCAATGTGGTAAATTTCAACAGGATTTTTTTTTCTTCAAGCTTTTTTTGTGTCAGGTATCCAAACACAAAAATGATCAACTTACATCTGTGTCAGGACCCTTGTCTGCTCCAGGACAGGAGAAGCTGACAAACTCATGGCACCGCTTGTGGACCACAAAACAGCACACTGAGAGAGAATTGAGAGAAAGAGAAAAAGAAGACTTTAACAATAATTTGTGATACAACAGCTGTATGTGAGTTTATTTCATTTTGTTCTGACATGCGCATTCAACCACTAATCTTAAGCTTCTTAGAAGAAAAACACAAACGGACACGAACACAAAGTATGAGAACCTTTTACTGGTTTATGCAAGCTGTCAGACAAACTGCAGGCTCAGAGGGAGAAACAGTTAAAGAGAGGCAGAAAGCCAGAGAGTGTGCATGTAGATTATCATCAATCAACCTCAAAGTAAGCCTGGCAAGCCGCCCTTATATGAAGATAAAACAAATGCATACAGACACACAAATGCATGTGTGCACCCACATTCACACCCACAGAAAAACGGCAGAATTTCATCTGCTGTGTTCTTCAGCACTTATTTCTTTCCAATCTGTTGGGGTTGATGATTGTGTTATTGTCTCCTACTGAACAGGGATCTGTCTGTGCCAGAGTGTCATTCAGTGTGTCATGACACCTGACTCTGCTCTCATGTCAGCAACAGTGGCATTCATATTTGGACACCACCACAGATCCAGAGGGAAGAGCAAAAAACGACTAGGACATCTGTGACAGCTTGTGCACAAGCTGACTGTATTTTTCCTCTGCCATTATTGAAAATATGCCATTCTTTTCTTCTTTCTCATCCTCACAGATCTGTCGGTCTCACTCATTGTCAGGCTGCCGGCTTGTTCATGTGCACTTTTGTGCTCTCCCACCAACATATACGTGTGTTTTTTGTGTTTGACATTGCCAGCTAACTCACAGTTGCCAGATAATGTGAAGAGAATAGTTGAAACAACAGAAAGCATTTCACAAAGTTCCAAGAAACAGCAGGGGTTTCAACTGTCTACATGGATAAGGCTGTTCAGATTATACTGCCCAGATAGCTAGCTAGTTAACTAGCTAGCTATACAGATAAGCTGTGTCCCAATTCAGGGTCTGCAGACTTCAGAGAGGACACTTTAGAAAACGTTAACTCCAACCGAGTAATAATGTAAAAAATAAATAAATAAATGAAAAAGAAACTGCCTGAGGCTTTGTTGTTTTTCAGCCGGTAGACACCTCATACACCCTTAAAAATCCATGAATTTCAAATATTGCAATGAATTCTGGGAGAAAAGAGGCCGTGAAGAATGCATCACCAGCAGCCTTTGTTTGAGGCGCAGATTTGTAGGGTGGATTCGGAGGCTGTGTCCGAATGTGCACCATTCTCCCTACATAGTGCCCTATATAGGGGTCACGCCATTTTGTAGGGGTGTCCAAATGTCCAGAAAGAAAAAAGCAGCGTACTCAAAATTACCCACAAGGCATCTTGAAAAGTAGCGAGCATTGATGGTCACTAGACGGGTCAATATAGACCACAATGCATTGCGCAAAATTACCTATAATGTAAGTATTTTATTAATCATATTGAGTATTTGGGTGGTGTTAATGTATTGAAATAGAAAAAAATTTGTGATGTGAAGATTTTCAGTCATTGTGACCACGTATCTGACTGAGTGTTGTGGTTGCCATGGTGGTGGCTGGTAGTCACGTGGTTTGCGGCGAGGTAGCTTCATGCAAGCAGCAACCTCCGGCGGTGAAAAGTGAAGCCTATGCGGAAGTGCAAAAAATTGCAGTTCATCCCTCATCCACTAGGGGCTGGCTCCAAAACAGAGCAAATCCCCATAGACTCCCATGTTAAAAAGACCAACTTCACAGCAAAGATAAACATGTTTAAAGCCTGGTACAAAAATCCATTTTAGGATTAATAGGTCAAGTTTACCTTCATGACAACTGTGAGGGGGGGTGAATTTTTTCCTAACGCATAAGTTTGGATATTATTTAATCTTGAAATTCGGCATAATTAGGGGCAAGTCCTATTGATTGACAGGTATCCAGTATCCGTGGAAAGAAGGGAGAGGGCAGCACAAACGCAGTTTTTAGCCGGCTAATAGCGCCCCTTAGCTTTAGCCCGCCTACCTCCATTAGCTGGTTAGCTACAGTTAGCTCGGTGTTAGCTCTTAGCTACAGGCAGCTCGGAGTTTGATGGTTGTCAATCATCCACCGCCACCTTCACAGTACCCCTCTCAGTTCGACCTCTTTGCCCACTTTTGGATTTTCCGGGACTAACGACACACGTGACGCTGCCAAGATGGCGACGGTAAGAACCGCCCAATGAGCTTCACTTTTGCTCTTCAGAAACCTACGTGTGACGTCATGGAGACTTCTTCCATCTTTGGCTTCATGCCTGAATTGCCAAGAGAATGAATGCACTCTGTTGTGTGCTATAGTGCAGCCCTATGTAGTGAACGAGGGATTAGGGAGTTGGGTGGACATTCAGACACAGTCGAAGTCTCCTTCGAATCGGACAGTGTGTGGCGCGATGACATGTGTAGCCAACGAATCTGCACTTTGACGTGTGCAGACCCTGCATTGAGACACAGCTACAGAGAGGTAAGTAGCTAGATAGATAGACAGATATATATATAGACAGACAGACAGACAGACAGACAGACAGACAGACAGACAGATAGATAGATAGATAGATAGATAGATAGATAGATAGATAGATAGATAGATAGATAGATAGATAGATAGATAGATAGATAGATAGATAGATAGATAGATAGATAGATAGATAGATTGCTGTGTACAGTATCTATCTCTAAATGTAAAAAAACATGAAAGAGAGCAGAAACATAGGGGGCAATAGGAAAAGCTCAGCACAATAGTAGCCCACAGAGATTTATTCCTGCTCTGAATTCTTTATCTGTGCCATTTGTCATTTTCAGTATGTACACAGTACAGCAGGGTCAGGGGGGGTCTTTGCACCATTTGAGCAGCAGATGGTGAGAATTTCAGCAACCAGCCCATGGAGCAAGTTCTCCCACACCTGGATGTCTGTGGTTAACTCTCAATATCTATTTGTTACTATTACATTCTCAGATGATAAATCCTTAAAATCATCATTTTTTTTGTCACAGCAGTTGAGCTCCAAAGCACAGATAAAAACAACAGCAAATTGATAGAACCCTGTAGAAAAGCACCACATTGCCATTGCCATAATTTCTGTGAATGCAGGTAAAGCATACTTCTCCATTTCTGCTGTGGCTTACTGCCATATTACATCTTTTTAGTGTGGCTTTGGCCCATCAAATGGATCTGTGGCTCTGTTGAAGAGACTATGTTTTTTCATGCATTATCAGATGAATTCGCTAATGTGGAAATGCAGACAACCACAGTCTGACAAACTATTTGAGAGCCTTGTTATTATTTTGATGAAAAGTACCAGGTACCTTTGGTTTTAGCAAGTCAATTAAAACACTCAACATTTGGGATGAACACTGATTTTGCATGAGGAATTGAAATAAGTGTTTAAATGGTGTTTTCCTTCCTGAAAGCATGCTTTAAAATCAGATGTTTTTATGTGACTGCTGATCTTATTAGAAAGTGCTTTGGCGCTGACCTTAAAATATTTATTCCCACCTCATATCTACCACCAGCTCAGACTTTCACTACTTCCATCCCACGTACTGCCCACTTATCCGTCAATGAAATTACAAAAACCTTTGCTTACATTAGGAATAGTACAAAACACATTAAATCTGCTGTGAGTAGTTTTATTCTCTTTAACACATGATTTTACTCATTAGGATTAATTTGAAGCGCTGTCATCAGGTTTTTCTGTTCTTATATCCAGCCTACTTACAACATGTGGATCATGGTTGTAATGGCGTCTGTGGTTCTTTCTCTCCCTCCATCCATCAGTGCTGCTCACACCTTCAGCCTTACAACCCGCTCGCCCATCCCTGCCACTGTTTTTGCGTTTTGTGTTAATCTTAGTTTGAGTGTCTGTAGATGAACAAAGTGGAATAACTAGACACTGATCCAAATTCAGAGGTGAAGAAGGACCATTAAGCCAATTATAGTGTATGGAATAAATCTAGCTTTGGACTGTATGTGTATGTCTGCATGCAAGTCTATGTACATGTTAGGAAAGCTTACCCCAGGCAGAGGCAGTCTTTTTTCGTGACTATAATCCCTGGCATCAGCTTTCAGGCACATGCACGAGCAATGAAATGCACATTAATTTAATAGCTGCCTAACGAAAGTAAAAGCCACTGTAATGGCTGAAACACAAGAGGCTTTCTAAAAGCTTATGGGAGGTTACATACATTCCATAAATCAAGAACCTTGGCCATTGCTGATGGTTTGAGTTTTTTCTGTATGTCATCCCCCCTCTCTCTGCCAACCTTCCTGTCAAGCTGTTATCTAATAATGGCAACTAGAACAAAAAAATATTTAATACAAAATAAATAAATGACAGTTAATAGAAATTGTCAAGACAAAATTGAAGAAGATAAAAAAAAATATATATACTGACTGATGACAGAGGACCTTTATTAGGTTTATGTGGTACCTGTAGTGGTGGTTTATGCACTCTGTGGATCGAGTGGTTGACTGTTCGAACCCAAGTGCCAGTACAGGTAAACTGTTCATGAGAAACACATATTGAAGCCCCCACATTCTCCCAATATGCTAATTGGTCTGTAAATAAACACTAGCACTGCATATGTGGAATAAATATGGGTAGTAAGAAGAGCTTTAGGAGAGTGTTTGTAAATAAGAAATATACTGAATACCACGGCACAGCCTGCACAAAAACGTTTCCTAAAAAAAAATCATGTAAAATGATTGCAAATAAGCATCTAACTAAGGAGAGGAAATAATTTCTGCAATGAGCAAATTTAAATTAGGACAGAAAGTCTCCAATGTTCAATGAGAAAAAACTGTTAGACATGAGTCTGGATCAGTCGGTGGCATGGTGAACATTTCACATTTCAATAATTACAAACCCTGGAAGCAAACATCGCTTAGTCTATAAAACAAGCTTAAGATGAAAAGAGGAAAGCTTCAACAACTCTTAAAACACACTTTAAAATTGAGAATGGAGGCGCAGGTTTTTCCAACATGACTATTAATGAAATGCAGAATTTTTTTTCTGCACATGTTGAGGTACTTGCAAAAGGAGGAGTTACAGAGCCAAAAGCTCAAAACATTAAAGAAAGTAATGCCTTGGACTTTAGGTATGGAGACAAGATGGACTGTTTCTCACTTAATTATTCACAGTAATAGAAATCTGACCAAACTGAGATCTGTCAGGGCATGACCGTGTAAAATGGGGAGGGGGAAAAAGTGACTAACCTGGATTAGAACTTTGGTTAAAGTTTCTCTTTTAAAAATCAGTTTGAGTAAGTCAGTGGTAAGATAATGTCGTAAGATGCTTTATTCCTTGCAGAGGAATAGAGGTGACAAAGTGACATACTGTATCGTCAGGGATATTATGATAAATTACTCTGTGCTTTGTTTCACCAGCCTAATTGCATAAGCACAGAGATAAGGAGCTTTGGAATTACAAAGCAGCTTATACCACATAAATACATTCTTGTATGTGAGTGTGCAGACCGTGGAAAGCTTATTATAACCTAAATCTGAATATTTACCAGGAGAGGCTGAACGTAAAAGTAGTTTCCCCACATGCCATCACATCCATATTCCTGTCTGCATCTGACCAGTACTTTTTTAGTGTGTATCTAGCCCTGGTTAATCTGTGAAAATTGATCATCAACAGAGTCACTATTAATAGAATTATGCCGTGTTGGTGCCCTGAAGACGAGCTTGCAGTGGAGAAACACCAAATCAACTCAATGCTCTGTAGAGGCATTCAATCGATCCAGACCCCTTGGGTGCAGCTGAACACGAACAGACAAGATGCTTTAATCTGACATCCTTAGAAGGAATGGAGGCAAGTGTGTGAGGGTTTGGATGAACAGGCAGGAAGAGAGATGGTTAACACTTCACAGAGCTTTGGGGATGGACATATGAAACTGTCAAAAATACCCTTAAACAACTTCTACTCTTCCATGTTTATAGCATTTTACTGGGTGAATTTGGGGACTCAGGGTCTGTGCACTCTTCATAGAGCACAGTAGGTAGGTGACTTCATAAAATGCTCAGTTTCCACTGCCTGTGTTCCTTTTGCTGCAGCTACCTTATCTAGAAAAATGGCAGAGTAAAACAGGGGAGATGAGGGAAGAGGAACAGTAAGAGAGGTGCTTTGTCCTGTCTTGGTTATTTTTAGGCTCAATTCTGGCCAGGGATGGAACAGAGTGTTCTGAACTGCACCATGGTGGAGAAGTGAGGAAAGACATTTCCTCCACTCTGCTTTACACCTTGCCAGTGGACACTAAAAATAAACAGGCAGCATACGTTGTGCAAACACAACAACATATCTGAAGCCAGCGTGCATGTGAGAGAGCAGTGAATGATGAATGAAAAGCTACTCCTGCCATGAGCCTCATTTCATTCAGAACGAGAGGAGTGGAAAAAGCAGTAAGATAACCATGGAAAGAATCATACAATAGACTAATACAGGTGAAGTACCCTGCACACAGTACAAAGCTGTGCTCCTACCTGTGTCAAGTTCTCGTCAAATTTTGATGGAGTTCAAAGGTCAAAGAGAAACTATATCCATTTGTCGTCCACACTCCTGATCACTTCCACAACCCTTCTGCTCTTACATTGGAACATGCATGATTTACTCTGGACATAAAAGAATAGTTAGTATTTAGAGTCTTTGTTTGTCTCTCAGTTCCACATCTTTCCTGTCTCTTCTTGAGGCCTCCAACTTTTAGATTGGGATCATTGAACTCCTGCCATGTCGCAAATGACAAATATGAGAATCGTTAAACTCTGAGAACTGAAATTGTGGTCAACAGAGCAAAACATAGCAATTTATAACAGCTCAAAATTTGCATAATGACTATGTTTTCTTTGGTCAATTGATTTTGCAGACAAATCTTCCTCAAATAAAATAAATAACCACTGAGTTTGGATCATAAGGTTATAGATTTATGTTTACATACACATTATCAACTAATCACCTCACTATATGCAATTTAATTAGTCATGTTTCACTAGCGTCATAGTGATAGTAGGATACTGTCAGTTTTATATCCTGATATTAAGGTGTTAGTCTGTAGCCCTTTTCCTGCTAACAGCTAGCGTTAGAGTGGATTCAGAAAAGGTTTCATCTACAGTCATTCCTGCATCAAATTACTCTGCAACAGCCACAAGTTTTTATCAGCTTTGGTCTTCTTGTTTTAGCGGATATATAAAAAAAAAAAAAAGGTTTAAACACTTTACTCTTAGCATAATAACAATGTATGTTTTTGTGGGAGGGGAAACAAAGATGGACTCCAACGGCAAGTCAAAAGGTCCCTGTCCTCATCTTCAGATGAACAAACTACTTGTGCCACTTTTTGCAGAGAGATGAGGTGAACCCTCAAAGCTTGTTATCTGAGAGCATAGAGGCAGAATTTTAAAATTAGAAATGCTTTAGAGTAAGAATATTCTCAAAGTGTGCGACTTTAGCATACATATTCCCGTTCGTGCAACTTCACCGTGTCTGGAACAAATGTGTAAATGTGTTGTTCATATATTCAGAAAATGTGGTTAAAAACATCAACACATTTTATGAGCATTTTTAACCAACAATTCTTAGATCAGAGTTTTATATATAAGATGCTGATATCGACCTATCAAAGATCTATCTGATCTATGTTGATACATGTATTTTTATAGAATAAAATAGACAGAAAGCCTGTGGATTTTAGCAATGGTGTAATTACAGAGATCTCCCTGTAAAGTGGCTCCTACTCCACTGTTGTCAACCCTCAGCTCTGTAAGCAGCACTTGTAGCAGAGTATGCATCACATCTGAGCAGATAGTGGTACAAAGTCAAGTAGCATTTTTACAGCAAGTTGTCAACGAACTTGTGAAACATATTGACACAATATTGCTATTAAACAATAACCACATCATTTCTCTTCTATTAATTCAAATTCTAACATATTGTATCTACATACATGTGCATGTACAGAGAGGAAAATTTAAGCCAGTACACTGATATGGTCTTTGTTTTTTCTTCCTAAAATTCACTATCGACTAACAAATCCCAGCTTTACTCTGGCTGTGAAGGATTTCTAAATCTATAAAGAACATTTTGAAAAAGAGGAATTGTAGTCTTTTTAATGTGGGAACACTAAATACTTGTGTTTCACCACACCATCAGACAGAAACTAGTTCATCCTACAGAGCTGACCCTACACAACGAACTGAAGGCTGCAATGAGATCTGCATTGGAGAAACCAAACAACCACTTAACAGATGATAGCTCTACACAAGAGACCAAACTCATCAGACCAGGACAATGCTAAAACCTTGCACAGAGAAGAGAAGTGGTTTGAGCTGGGAGTGAAAGAGGTGATTTATGGCTACATCCACATGGAGGCTGAACTGTTGTTGTTATCAAAAGGTTTTCTGTAAAGACAGAATTGTTTCAAGAAGTGTGTGCATCCACATAAAACCACAGTAGAAAGCCTGGATACTGTGGAGTTTTTTATTTATTAACTTTGGGACCTGGTTACAAAAATGAGCATTGCCGGGCTCCCAAATTCCTTGACAATTCCTTGTGGAAAAAATGTCCAAATGATAGAAAACCTTGGTATCTGCAATTAAACTCTTTCTGTGTGGACATGGCCTATAAATAGAGAAACCTTTGCTTAACAGAGGAACAAGACATCATCTCTCCTCTACCTACAATAGCTATCCTAAGGAGACTGACAAAACATGTATTCAGACTGAGCCTGAAGTGAAACTACGGACAGTGGTACCTAGCATGATTCAAGTGAGTCACAACCCTCAGTGAAGGTTGTAGACTGAAACATCAGTGATTTCTCAGGCTACTTAAGCCTCCAATTATCGCAATTAGAACTGAAGAGGATATTTTAGATAAGCAAAACGTCTTCAAGAAACTAAACCCAGTCCAGCTGACTTTACTGAACCTACATTGAATACCTGGATCAGGGCTATTCAGTCCCATGAGGGCAGCAGTCCTGAGTCGGGTGTGTTTGAGCAGGTAAACAATGAAAACCTGCAGGACTGCGGTCCTCATGGGACTGAATTGAGTCCACTGTCACAGCTGATGCTCTACAAGTGAAATGAATGAGCAAATCAAAACAGTCACAACATCAAGCAAAAACTGTCATGTCAGCCATAATAAGGACAAATCTTGTAAATAAGAAGAGCTTTGAATAACATACACAGAATCTAAAAGAAGTTGTTTCCACTGCAAATTCCATCAAGTAATAGCTGGTTAACGATTACAAACTGTGGCAACATTATAACAGACTAAACTGCCACAGACTATCCCAACAAACAATGAATCTCTGTCCTTTTACCACCACTCCAGGGAGTTTAAGTTCATGCATAACATACTGGAAAGAAGCATTTTTCCGCGGAGAAAGGAAATGAAGGGAGCTGCAGCTACAACAAAGGCCTGGAAATTCAATTTTGGCATATACATTCAATTATGCATGCTATAAGCACATAATGGACAGAGATGGGCCAGTAAGGACACAAAAACAGAGTTAACTGTAAATATGCAACCTTGAAAGCAACAATAAAGCTGTTTACACAGACTGCTGATTGAAGAAAAAGGAGGAAAAAGAAGAAGTGAAGCAAAACGGGTGAGATGGAAGAGCAGAAATTAAAATATAAAAGAGATAAGATTTGATGAGAATAGAAAAAAGCAGAGCACAAGCATCTCCCTCTTTGGGTCATAAAATTAGTAAAATGTCCCAAGAATTTTGATTGTGTTGAGCAATATCTTGCTGTATGAATTTGCATTTGGGCCTATTTGACTGTTAATGTGTGTTTGTAGGAAGAATTTCTTCATGTCTGTGGGGAACTGCTGAGAACAAAGTGGAGAAGGACCACTGTGGGCTCTTAAGCAAGGCACTTAACCCCTCCAAACTGCTGCCCGAGCACCAAAACATGGTAGCCTACTGCTCTTTAGAACATCAAGAGATGGGTCAAATTCTGAGCAGAATTTTCCAAACGGGATTAATAAAATTTAAAAAAAGGCTGAGCACAGCAGGGGCTCAGTTTCTAACAGTGCAAACCTAAACACTTGTCACAATCTCATCAAATTAGTGCATGCTCAGGGTATAATGATGGGGGGGACAGCATATAATTAGTTAAGAATACATGAGCGGAGTCTAAATGGAGTTCAAGGTGAAATTGGGCTTGTCAGATTACGTCTCTGTGGTAGGTGAACCCAACACTCATTTCCATCCTCAATGCGCTGCAGGTTGACAGGCGATGACGGTTATTGCCTTGGCTCCCTGCCTTCTCAGATCTATTTGATTATATACGTCTGGGTAGACCGGTACAGTAGATACAAGCAGTGGTGATGGTGTCCTCAGGTACGAGCATCTGCTCTGTTTCACCCGGGATTAATGTTTCTCAAAAAAAAAAAAAAAAGTCCAGTGATACACTAACTTCTCATATGCCACTACAACTGAGTTAATAGTACAAACCATCAAACCATTATGTTCTCAACAACAAATACCCTCATCTTCCACTTGGTTCCATCATTAAAGCAGGAACAATGGTGGTTATACGTTTGTGAATCATTTAGAATTTTCTGTATTTCCATGTTAATGTGCTCTAAAACATAATCAGAAGTCCTACAAGAATGGGACAAAGTATTATCCTTGGTTGCCTATTAAATGGAAAAAATATTTAATAATACATAACTGAGGTTGGCCAAAGTTTGTGAATCTTAGATTTCAGTATCTGATCTGGTCTGCCTTGTGCATCAATAACAGCAGCTCATTGTAAATGCTAATCAGCTTGGAGATATTTTAACCCATTCGTATGCACAGAACTGCTTCAAGTCTGTACAATTCAGAACTCATATTTTAGGTCTTGTGCACAAATACAGATTTTAGACTGCCAGCAGAGTTAGTTAGTTAGTTAGTTAGTTAGTTAGTTAGTTAGTTAGTTAGTTAGTTAGTTAGTTAGTTAGTTAAGTTAGTTTTGTTGCTTTGCCTTGTATACCAATTTTTCATGTGTTTTCCTGACAGCTGACTCATAAACATGAACTCAGTCTAACAAAGGCCTGAATTCACTTAATTTCCCTGGATTACTTGTAACCTGGCAAGCACTATACACCTGCTCTGGAAGTAATCCTTGTTGGCTGACGAATCCTGAGGACAATAGTAATGTTTTTAATTAATCTTAACTTTATTTTTTTAATTTTCTGTCTGATTTCCAAAGTGCAAACCTCTAACCTTTTCCAACCTGACTGAATTTCAGAAACATGAGATGGAGATATACAAGAGGAAAGAAGCTGAACTGTGATCTTTGGTGAATGAGGGGGCCTTACAACAAACCAGCATTTGAGTTTGGGGTCTGTTGGGGGTGTTAGTGAATCTCTCTCTCTTGTCTTTTAGGTGGGTTATTCACTGTCATATCCCCCAGACCCCATCACATATTTTTTTTCATCTGATTCAATGTGTTGAATCTGCTTCAGATCTGTTTCTGAGAGAGATATCAATGTATGAAATACTTCTCCTTCTGTAAAGTTATGTCCTCTTGTGCAGGCATAGATTATAGCTTTTGAGCGAGCTGGTAGCTGGATGTAATCTTTGGCCCAGGCACTAGCATTGTAACAGAACACAGCAGGGGACCTTCACTGGAAGTGGTTTTTGGTATTTATCTGGTGTATAAGAGCCCTCAGGTAAAGCTGGAACACTTGCATTCATGCTAGCATTGCTGTTCTGAGTAGGTTCAAATTTATGTCAATGACATGTGCTCTCCATTACAATTTGATACGTTACTGCATTACTGCAAATATATTGCATTATTAGGTATGCGGAACAAACATACTTCATATTCACACAAATGCACACTCTTGTGGTACTAATGGTATTTGTATTAAGAAATGGCCACAGGAGGGGGACTGGATCAATTATTCCAAACTATAGGTGGGAGTTTTTGGCTGCTAGATATCTCTGAGTCACATGGGGGAAATAGTGATACTGCTTCATGAATTAAATATGACTCTGAGCACAAATGTGCACACGCACTAATAACACAGGTTTGTTAATGCACACATTACCACATATGAGAACGCACGCTGCTGCACGCATTTGCTGCAAACAGACTGGCATATGCACAGAACTGCACACAGGTGCTGATGCCGCTAATTTGCTCATAGAGACCTTCAATAACACACACACAATACCCCCTAACTCTTGCTTTATCTCTACCTAGCTATAGATAAAGCAGTGTGTACTAGCTAGTACACAGCACACACTTTGTCTGGGCCTCTTGTCTCCTCATCTTCTTAGTTACTCACTCAGACACAAGCTCAGACATACATATAAACACACACACATCCAGTCAGTGATGAATCACCTGCAGTGGTTTGCCCAGAGCCCTCTGCATCCATGTATCAGGTGTCAGAGTGGTAGTAATGAAATGAGTCTGGCTAGATGTGGTCTTTGCAGAAGCTTTGAGGCTGACACTGCCACACAGTGACAGGACCAAATTAGACATTACAATAAACTTGACTGAGTGGGAGGTGTGAGCATGTGCACACACATAAATTAATGCACAAGTCTGGGTTTGCTTACATGGTCTTGTACTGTCAGCCGCCAGAGGTAACGGATTTCTTTACTATGACTTTTGCTTTTGTTTGTGCAGCCTACACACAGAGAAAGCGATCAGGCAAAAGGCAAAGGTCATGGCCAACCCCAAGTCTGATGCCTGGGGACAGGCTGATATTGCGCATCAACATCAGAACATCTTCCATTCCTGCGGCACTGCATGTCCTAGACTAATTTGTTTGGTTACCAGTGAAGTCAAGGCTAAATTTGTCTCAGGACGTTCTTTTTTCCTCATTGCAGTCACTTTTCATATTATCTCTCACAGTTTGTTTTTTTTCCCCCCTCTTTCAAATACAAAACAACGGAAATCTAAAAACAAATTCTTCCAGGGAAAATAATGACCTTGTTTAAATCTTCAGGAGGAAAGGCCACTTCTTTTATTTTTCCATTGACAAAGGATTATGGATTGCATAAGATAACCTGAACTCATGTGTCATGTGAAACTACAGGTGGATTACTGCTGCAGGGTTGTAACACTAGCTGATGCAACAAGTGAAATGTGGCAGCTGAGCAGGTTGTTATGATGTGCACCGATGCTGGCTCACATCCTTTGCCTTACTCATTCTCCTAACATGAAAGCAACAGAAATGTACACAATCCAGCATCACTTTCTCTTTTTTCTGCCAAAACAGCTACATTTACATTAGCTGTTAAAACTTTAATAAAAACTCTTTATTAATTAACTTTATTTATTTATATTAACTTGAGATTTTTAACTAGGCTTTTTGTTTTGTTTTGATGGGTTTTTTTTACCATGAAATCACCAATTTCTGACTTATTGCTTTTTGTTTGAAGAATGCACTGAGGATTTCTGCTGCCCTGGAATATCCTGAAAAAATGGCTAATCCAGACGAGCTGAAGAGAAGGTGTCAAGGAGGCAGGTTGGGATTAAAACCAAGACACCATCAACACCATCATCTTGTCAAAATCACTTCAGTACAGCTGCACAAACATTTCTATGTGTAGTGCATAGAAACATACTTGTTGAAAAGCTCCCCACTTTAGCTTCAACTAAAATGTTTGCATTGATATGATGCACAGCTCCATGATATTTATTTAATACGAAATGTCTACATGAAGTTTTACAGGTGGTAGCTGTTTGAAAAAAAACATCAAAGGTCCCCTGGTGTTCACAGAATGCTGCATCAGAACTGGTGTCGGATACACTGACATGACAACTGACCTCAATACATTTTGCATGTAGCAAAACGGCAAAATACATCAGCTTTAATAACTCTACCTGACACTGTTTAGCATATATAGCATGAATCCTAGTGAACTGTAATATGTGATGGGAGACTGGATTCAGATGTGCAAACACAAGGCAGAAATAAAGCTCAGTCATCATCTACATCTTCATCAACTAACAATGAATTTGACAGTAAAGTAGTCGATGTGACGCAGACATACTGTTGGCAACTCTGATTTTGAGACCGATAACAGACAATAAGGTAAAATTTAAGCTGAAATAAAGCAAAGTAAGCAAAGACTTATTAGAGATTTCCTCTCTTTTTATTTTGCTGAGCAGTGAGCTGATCCTGGGTTAGCTTCTCTGCACAGGATCAGAAAAGACAAGTGCCAACTGGACAGCCCTAACCATAAGATTTGCTATTTGGTATCACACGTGCACAAACACACACACACACACAAATAATCTCCATGCACTTCTACATTACATACTGTATATGCACATCGACAAACATACACGACATAAACATGCCCAGCTACACAGACAGAAATGTGCAGATGTTAGGCAAAAACTCACTGATGGACAATTACACATAATACAGCCTCTTCAAGGAGGCCGAGACCTGAAAAGACCCACACACAAACACGCACACACACAGTAGAGTGCAACCTCTCAGTCTATGTCCCTCCGCTAGCTGCTCAGATGTGTATTTCTGTCACAAAAACTGCAGAGCCTCAGAGAAACACAGTCATGCTGTATTGAGGTCAAGAGGTTTGAGCCAGAAATCCTGGCCACTGAAGCAGTTAGTAAACTGTAGTGTTGCTTCAGCCTCCTTATTGCTGATTAATGGCACTCGGCTGAAAGCGGGAGCATGACTCTTCTCATCACTAGGCGTCTCAGTGCTTGGCTAATTGGCCTAGTTAATCCGCGCGCCTGCATCCAAGCCCGTGTAGAGCGATTAGTCAGCCAGTCTAGTGCAAGGCTCATATACCATTTGGGGCTGAATAAGGGAGAGAACAACGAAAGGTAGCAGCTGTGGCGAAATGGCATTCGCTGCTTTCTGCAAGATGGCTTCAATTAGCATCTGCTGCCTCCTTCACCACCCCAGATTTCTTATCAATTCTTCCGTTAAATTTGAGAATTTATTCAGTTTCAATTACATATACTTTTATAGCCCTACGACTAAATAGAAAAAGACATCATGAAGGAAAAAGCACAAACTATGCCAACTGCTTATACTATCTATTGAGCTATCGTTCTCTCTGGCACTAAATAACTCATGACCTTTTTACTGTGCAGATAAGATCATATTTCAACTGAATGGGGATGCATGTGGATGCCATTTACACCTGATTTAAACATATAGCCAATAAAAAACATCCCCCTGTAAGCTGTATCTCCTCGTATGTGTTACATGTGTGCAATGAAAGATTTAATGACACACAAATTAGTATGAGGTCAAAACATCACATTTCTTCTCATTTTCAAAGCAAGACAACTGTGCTCAGACACTCAGGTTTCATATCCATACTTGACAATCATCATTTTTGTTGATTTTTACACAGTTGAGCACAGATAAGCCTAATCTGAATCTATTTTTATTACATTTTTATTGGATGTTATACTCAGATTGTGTAGCACTTTAGGCAGTTTGGGATTTTCGAAATGTTCAATTGACTTTTTATATTGACCAAAGTAAAACTGTGGTCATCAGGGGATAACTAAAGATGGACTCATTTATTGTCTGTGGTTCAAAATGATAGTACAGATTGGTTAAAACTAACCTAATAATGAATGGGTGACTAAAAAGGAACTCATTCCCATCTCCCAATAAGGACAATCCTGCAGATTGCTACAACAGGTGGGATGTTTTTCTGTTGTCTGTGGGGGACCACAAATTTCTGGTTGGTGTGCATTACTCAGATAAAGGAAAAAAAAAACTGTATTGTTTGTGCCTTAACAGAGGAACATAAAGTGAGTTGCTAGCTGCCATGCAGCTTGTTTAATCCAATCTGTAGCATTAATTCAAATGCAATTTGGTACACCTTTCCTTTTTGAGAGCCTTCATGCCAGACCTTTTGGTCAAAAAGTGGAGTTTTAAAACTTGTTTTGTGCACTCATTCTGGCAGCACAGAAGTTGGTATGTTAATTTGGGAGTCAAGGTTCTATTACACCAATTCACAGGTTGAGCAGATAAATATCCATGTTTACATGAATGAATGAATAGGATTAGGAGTTAGTTAATGTTAGTGGTAGTAGATACAACTCATTAAGTACACTTGGCATGACGTGAATGAATGAATGAATAATTTTTTATAACTAAACTTTGCAAATACATGAACAGTGGGACTGCAGTTCTTGTCTGGTGCGTACACTAATGTTATGTGCATTCACTCATGCATGCAGCCATCTGCATATAAACCAGGGATAGGTAACTCTAGTACTCGAGAGCTGCTGTCCTGCAGGTTTTAGATGTTTGCCTGCTCTAACACACCTAATTCAAATTAAATGGAACCAACAGCTTCACACTTTTTGCTCAGTGACTCAGGTTTAAATATGAAGTTGTTGACCTCATCAGGACATCAGTCAAATTTTACTTGGTGCCACAACTGTGAAGTCAGCTTTACTGAAACTTCATAAACTCTCAACAAAACACAGACAATAAAAAAAAAAACCGTCAGCTTGAGGGACCAGTGGCCTGGAGCCTTGCAGCCTTCTTTTTATTCTAACTGCTCTCTGTAGTGGGGTAATTTAGGCAGCTGAATACACATGTGGTTAACCTCACTTTCAGATACAATTACGCCCACCTCTGCCACTTTTCTCTCTGCTACTGTGTTTCTTACTATCCCTCTCCAGCTCCAGGTAAAGAGAGTCGCTCTCACAGTTGGAGGTTTAATTTTTCTCTCAACATTTTCCACCACACTGTTCCAGTGGGACCTGCTCTGTCCGCACAGACTGTGAGGATCAAAGATTTGTTGACAGTCTGAACTGTCATGGCTACCGAGTCTGCCTGATGTTCGGTTTGTATTACACATCCTTGCAAGTGTGTTGCAGTGACCATCTGCATTTGTAACATCTGCTGACATGACACTGGGAGTTATGAAATACACAGCAGGTGCGAGCAATCCTGGTGTCTATTGCCATGTGGGGCATGGTTTATGTATGACCTCTATTTCTGCTCAGCAGAGACATGCTGGCACTTTTGTACCAGCAAGATGTGCTGTACAACCTGTGAACACTCACAAAACACCTCTGGATCCATTAACAAGACAGCGTGCAAGACCAGTCTTTGGGAATTTGAAGGTGTTAAAAGAACACTAACATTTAATTGGCAGTTATGATCTGATCAGAACATAGTTATATATTGTATATACTGCTTCTTTTTTCCATTTCTCTGCAGAATTCCCCAAGTTATAATTTGTCTTGCAGGGGTAAAAAAGCACAACTGTTTGTGTGCAAATAAATACAGCCAAGGTAAATTGGAACTGATTACCTTGTCATATTAATATAAATAATACAGAAGAAAAAGTCAAAATGGTATGAAACTCAGCTTCACCCTATTTTTTAACCTTTTACAATGAACATGCCAACAGGAGCCCTCACAATCAGTAAGGACACATAACTCACACTCTTCCTTCGGCATTAGCATTTCCTCCTCCTGGCTTGAATGCTAAACTAACACAGATTTGTTACTTAGAGGAAGTGCTTGTAGATCATTTTAATAAAAATATGACTTATGTGACTGCAAAAAAATTATGTCTTACATCAGAGTTAGAGAGAAAAGTGAATGAGAACAGGAGGTCTGCTTTTTTTAACACTTATTTCTAGGGTTTAACACAGGACAAAGCAAAGTGTTATTGGCCAAATTCCTGCTTGAGTTAAGTCAATATTACCAAGATGCTACACTTCAAAAAACAACAGTTGTTAAGAAACAATGTAACCCTCTTAGTCCCACACACATCCGTTTTACACTTCAGCCAAATTAATTTCTGCACTCACAGGAATTTTATTCATTTAGGAAGTCAGCTTCATAACTAATTGATAGATTTATAAATGTGTTTCAATCTGATCGTTTTGGCTGTTATTTCCCTACGAGCATGTCCATTTAACAAGCGTTAAACATGGGCTATGTGGGCTGGCTGTATGAGCCCCATAAGGGATCTAGGTGGGCTAAGTGGGCATGGGACATGGCAAATTTAAACAGGCCCCATATCTTTTTTAGAAATATGAACCCCTACATGGGCCCTCACCAAGTTGGGCCCCAACTGAAACCCAGCCAGAACCAACTTGAAATCCATATGAGCAAACACAGGTGAGACCACCATGGAAACTGCAGACAAACACACTTGGGATCCTTATCTGCAGCCCTTATTTTAACCTTAAAGGCCACACATGGACATGCTGGCTGGGTTTTAATCCTCAATTCCTAAAAGAGTCAAAGAGAGAAACATTAAAACATCCAACTAGGGTACAAACTGGTACAAACAAACAGAAAGCACAGAATCTAAATCATATTGTCACTTGTAATTTCATCAACTCTAGAGATGGTGGTTTCCAAGAATGCAGATCAAAGAAAAAATTCCTTCCATTCTAGCGTTCCGATGCCAGAAAAAACATGGTTGCAGAGGGCTGATTCTCCCCTGTGGTGCCTGTTGCTATATTTGCCCTGAGTCAAGCAGGGAGGCTGGGAAAGACAAGGAGGAGACACTACTGCGACTCCCTCAATTAGGGGTTGGAGTTAGAGGCCTGTCTCTGCTCTCATCTCCTGCACAAGAGAGCATGTAGATGAAGCATGCATGTAAATAAGACAATGTGTGTGCTGTGCGCAGGCTATATTTGCATGTTTTCTAAAGATATCATTATTGCTGTGCACCACAAATAATGCTCATAAACCCATTTAGAAATAATGGTAAAACTAACAAAGTCACTCTTTTCAAATGTTAACAAACAATGGCTAATTGATAACTACCACATAAATTTGAACTCAGGAAATGCCAGGTGAAGGAGGAAAGAAAAGCAAAATGAGGCCCAAACAGAAAAGTGAAGTGTGGAAAAATAGAAAATACTAAAAGAGATTAAATATATTGAGGTGAGTCACTGCTCTCTGCTGCCTTCAGCTCTTTAGGTGGCTATTCCGGGGACGAGGGCCATTTTGAGAATAAAAGGCTGCCTCATTGTAGCTCTTTTCTCCAAACTTTGTGCGTAAAAGACACCTAAAGTTTCTAAAAACAAATTTCATAAACAGGTTAAACCAAGAGTTTTGAAGCCAAAGAAAATGTCTTAAAATTAGTTTTGAATCCAAACACACAAACAGTCTGGAGATGTTCAAGTTTGAGTCATATGAGATGTCTTTCTTGTCAATAGTCATGCTGCTGAGAAGCAACTGTGCTTGATTAATGTTCCTATTTGTGTGACTGGACAGCAAATCAAAGTACTGCAATAGTTGCACCTACAAAGAGTATGCAGTGCAGTCTCCCAGTATTGGCTTGCAGATAAACGGTCATGCTCTAAAAAACCTGCACCAAACACAAACCCAACTCAAGCCTTTTTTATATTGTTTACAGGGGTTTGATGCAGCCATTGTAGTTTCACATTCAATTTTCTCTGTCTGGGCTTTTAAAACTTATTCCAATACTAATATTAAGTTGATCTCTTTTTCCAGGATATCTTGGGCAAAACGGCAGCATAATGAGCAACTCTTCAGTTTTGTCCTGTGACTTGAAATATAACATTAAATGGATGAGACTGGAGAACTTGTTTGTGGGGAACTTCTACCTGCAACTTTAAATTAAAAAGTTGCTTAAACTACAGTTTCAGTAGCGCTTTCTGCCATGAGTACCCATTTATTAGCATTTTCACATTATATCCACTCAGTATTTACCATAGTATAAAAATGGGCAAGCTTTGATACATTTACAGTAAAAAAAAAAAAAAAAAAATCTGTTTCTGGTGTTAAATATGTCGACAGATGGCCCGACAGGTAAAAAGAGAGATAGGTGTGAGGATGACTAAGAGCTGCGCTGCAGTCTCTTACTGGGTGACCCTCAAACTGCACACATACACACAAACTCACACGCAGCAGGAGCAGGAAGAAGGCGCACACGCCACAGAAAACTGGCACACGCGTTCCCTAACCCTCTGCCTCTCCCTGCTGCCCTGTCTCCTTGCATCTTTGTCCTTGTGCAAAAAATAGCAAAAATATTATTCAGAGGAAGTGAAAGTCCCATGTGTCCACCTTAGATGCACACTCGCAGCTTTTCCTCTGTAGCAGCACATTTCATCTGCACCTTTCTCGTCTTCTTTTCAGATTTCAGATCAGTACTTATAGTTGTTAACAAGAAAAAAAAAATTAGAAAAAAGGTTGACTTTTGACAGAACATTTTATCAGCATTCAGTGATAATATCAGAGCAGTGAATGTTTCATCACTCATCAGTCTTGAACAGCAAAGTTTGTATCTAGCAATGATTTTCTCATGATGAACAACACAGATCATTACTGTAATAAAAGAAAAAGGTCAGTGTGCACGTCTCATTATTTTATTTTTGTCCACCGACTGCCAAGAATCATACCTGAGGATGCTGCAGCTCTCCGACTCAGGCTCAGTAAAAGCCGAAATCCTCCTGAGTGTACGCTGTGCTCACCTTATGTGGGTCAAGACTGATGTCTCTGACTTAAACTAGTCCCCAAAATAGCTGTGGGTGTAATCACCGCCAAATTTATTAAACACAGCTGGATTGGTGAGACGTGTAGAGGTGAGCACGTCATAATTCCCCTGAGGAGAATATTTCGACCCAGAATAGACAGCTGGGTGTTGCACGCTCCACACAAACACACACTAGCTGTATTGATCCATTCACTTTGCGTTTGAGACAGACTGACACAATTATAGATTATCATGGCAGTTGAATGAGGCTGGAATGTAGGTCATCTGTTCTAATCGTGTCCTTTATATAAATCATTGGAGCACATCTATTATGAATGAAAGAGGGTTCAGCATGCTGTCTTCTTCGGTACTACTCAGATCATGCACAGGCTACTCTGAGTGGGTGCTTAGACTGGGTCAGTCTGCACATGGGTCAAGAAATGCAAAATAATTGTAGGGGCATTAATCGATCAAGCCAGAAAATGTGTTATAGAAATCACCCGCTTATTGCATCTCATTACATATCTCCTCCATCTCTCCTCTTTGAGCCGTTTTTGGAAATTTCAAGATAAAATCACAGCTGCTTCTGCTACTCTCTGAGGTGTTAATGTACAAAATCCGACACATTCTACTACTACATCATCTCCCTCCGAGGCCTCTATAAGTGCTCTTTTGCCTCTGTTTGTTAAAACAGAGATTATGAGGGAACAGAATGTGTCATCTTATTACACGGCATTGTGTCGCAGCAAAACACACAAGCAGCTCCCTGACAATTAACTACCCACTCTCAGCTGAGTAACGCCGCCAAGCCTCCAAAAAGACCCCCTTTTAATGTCACCAGATGACTTTGTGTTATGCAAGCAAAACATTGTGACTTGATCTGCCGAGACAGTCTGTTAACACGAAAATATTGCACTCGTGGCGGTCAGTGCTGCGGCGACTCAGTTATGAATTGGATATGAAATGATGTCCTCCTGGGGGGTTTTGTTGCGCTGCAGGTGTGAGATTTCACTGTCTCATTCACATCTTGATTTTAACGGTCTTACAAGATCACAAAGCTTCCACCCAGACAGCCTCAACAAAAGCATTGTCACAGCTACTGAGGCCCCTTTTATTCGTGTAAATGGAAGCTGAGGAGGTGATGCCACGCTCCCATGTTAGCTCATCATTTGAGGATTATTTGGAGGAAGCAGCGTTTTGTTGTGACGTCTTTTTTTTTTTTCTTTTTACTTGCCTGGGGTATCGTTGACAGATATTTGGCACAAAACAGACAGAAGGGCCAAGCACTGTTACCATAGTAACCCTGGCACACCACAGTGGCTCATTTGGCAAGAAAAACAAGTGTACAGTAGCTTCTGAAGATGAAGAAAAAGATATGAAGAATTTATTAAGCAAATAAAACTATTTTGTGAGACACAACACAAGGCGTGTACAGTGTAGGAGAGACAGCCAGGTGGATTACTGGTAGCCAGATATTGCACAACACCAATCTGGCAAAGGAATATTGATCGTGTGTGGAGAAAAGAGGCAGCGTTCACAGGAGTGAACAGCAGTGATAACCACAGACAGCTGGGTTCTGTTGTATTTAGTAGCAGTTTACCTACAGTAACAAAGAGAGAAATAAACAAGTGTTACATCTTTGGTCATTAAACAAGAAATTCACTCCAATTTAGCTGTATTTTTTAAATTAACAGATACTCTTGTTTTATCTTGCAGGACACAAAGGTCCCTAAATCAGTGAGTTTTGTAATAATTGTGGTGTGATTTGACATTTAGCCAGGCTTCGATCTCGCGCCTACATCTGGTACAAAACACTGCTGCACGTTTTTAACTGGTACAGTCAAACAAGAGCACATAACTCCAGTTTTAGCAAGTAACTCCCTTCATTGGCTTCCCGTTCATCTAATAATCCATTTTAAGATTCTATTCGTTTTTAAGTCTATTAATGGTTTTTTGCCCTTTTTTATTTATCTGATCTGCTTCACGCATATATGCTCTTAGATCAGCTGACCACATGCTTTTAACTGTCCCCAAATTTTTTTATAAATCCAAGGGACTTTTAGTCTTTGGCTTTCAAGCAAGAGTGAGTTGTCATCTGTGTCTTTTACCCTTTGTATGTACTTGTGTTACTTTAAATTTCTTATAGTCCCTATGTGGTCATTTATAATCCTATTTGCATTTTTATCCTTGTTCTTTATTTGTGCGGTTTTTATGCCTTTTCTCTTCTTAATTTATTGTACAGCACTTTGGTCAGCTATTATGTTGTTTTTTTTTAAAGTGCTTTATAAATAAAAATGGTATGGTATTCTAACACTTTTGGATCCAAACCAACACGTGAACAAGCAGCTTACAGGTAAAGCAGTGAGGTAAAATCATTGTTTTTGGCTAAAGTGTCTGAAGGCTTTAATTACAACATAAGCTGCGTTTCTATTAGCCCTAAAATTGCGTAAAACATCAATATCACAGTAAAAACTGGTAATAGAAACACCTACATTTTGAAAAAGCTCTCAAATATCGCTAAAACATTTTTACGCTCTAATAAGATGGTTTTCAGATGTGTCGATGTAGAAGTATAATGTAAAAGCTTAACGGAAACACTGTTTCACATTTACATGTCACCAGACGTAAAGTCGTAGGGGGTCACATGACAAGTTCATTTCAAGTAAAGATGGCGTGGTACATATGGACAGAGTAGGAGACGAAAATCTTTTTGCAAATAATTAAAGAGAAAAATACAAGTGGCATCCCTGAAAGCAAACAAGAAGTGCAGTTTTACAAGGAATTAGATATCTCCTTCCTCCTCAAAGTGGAGTCTTTTTTTGGAGATTTTATGAGAATTACTAATTTTATGGAAACACCTGCAAATCACCATTGTACTTTGTCAAAAATATAGAAATATCGCTTTTATTTTGCGAAAAACTATAATGAAACACAGCGATAGTCTGCTGGCAACATCCGAGTGACTTCATGACGCCAGTCACAAAATTATCAGTATCAACTCAACAAGAGTGAATGAATGAATGAATGAATGAATGAATCTTTCTTCACAACACACTAGTCCTTAGACCCTGATGTCATCAGCAGGTGGCAATAATAGTTGCAGAAAGTGGCCTGAGATAAGAGGTCTGCTGGACCAATCAGTGCAAACTGGGCTTTTTCCTAAAGTATTTTGCACTGATGTTGCTTAGAGCAGCAGTGGTTTTCAAACTTTAAACTTACCAAGATAAGATGCATTGGTGTTTATGACCCCCACCCCCACACGATGACATAATTGTGACAAGTCACCTACTTGCCCAAAATCAGCTTCTGTTGCAGAGATGATGTCAAATTCAGATTTTAATGTGGCATTTATACTAACTTTGTTGTTTGAGTTTAAAAAAATTTACGTGCTAACTTCAAAGATGTATTTCTTCATTAATGGTTTATTTTGACAGCCCTGGTAAAAAAAAATCCCAAATTTATTACATAAATATAGACGACGTATTTTTCAAGATTATCTGGCGACCCCCTGAAATTATCTCGTGGCCCCCATTGGGGACCAGTCATTGAATTAAATCCCTTTTTACTGCGACTTGTTCTTCAGTAAATGAAAACTACTTCATAATGATAATGTTCGGGGCATGATCTCCCTTTTTTTGCTATTTATTCTAAAATAACCAAAAGCTTTATAAATTCCCAAAAGCTGCTTTAAAACTCTAAGAAAACATTACTGTAATTCTATTATTGTGTTTTTATAAACTAAACAACCAGAAACAACACAAGCCCTGATTTTGTTTAATCGTGTCAGCAATGAAATGTTGTCCAGAGTACTCCTGAGTACTGATAAGCTATGTTCTTATTAAAGAACTTATTTTGTTCTACAGATTGTGGTGAGAGCCGCAGTATTTGTAAAAAAGTTAATAAGTAGGACTTAAGAACAAATTTGTTCACAAGAGCTAGTGAATGAGGATTGTTTCTCTTAAAAAGAAGGCAAATATGTAATGTGTTACTGCACTTTGTTGTATTCACTTCCCACCACCTTGCCCCAATTACCTCTTTCAGTCCCAATCCTGTCTCCTCATTATCATCTAGAGTTTTAATGCGAGTTTTCTGTCTGAAGCCTGGACTGTGGCAATCCTCTTAAGGTCTTGTGTCACTCTGAAACTAGCTGGCACACATTAAAAAGGCCTTTTGGGCACATGTTACTGAGACTCCACAATTTGATTTGACAAGCTATCAGTTTAACAGAGAGTAATAATATTTCTAGACAGTGTGTGACTTTGGTGGCCTTTGAAGCACATAAGTAAGAAAAAAAAAGGAAAAAAAAAGTTTAAAGTATCTGTGAGAAATTGTGCTGACTTGTAGATTACAGAGTTTCCAGGTAGTACAAGTGAAACTGAGATCATGTTTTCAGGGAAATTGTATATGAATACACCAGTTCTTTAAATAATAAGTTCCTCTTCCTCGTTGCCTTAATTGGGTGAAAACATGATCAAGAGGCTGTAATCAAAAAGAGCGGATGCAATCTGATAACATAAAACACACTTCGGCACAGCCCAGAGGAGCTGTTACCATGATAACAAAATGGAAATGGCCCACTTTGTTGCTACAGTGGTCAAGCGAGGAGTGGAGAGAAAAGAAAGGGTGACACAGAACACGAGTAAAGGAGGGAGCCTATACTAAAAAGCAGAAAGAGACATTTTAAATCTGGAGCAGAGACAAGCAAGGACAGAATTACACATAATTACCCAGCTAGCTAAGCCTCCACACTTGGTGTTAATTATTGCCATTGATCCGGGGAGAGGGTTTAAAAATCGCTCCTATGTTAAAAAATGTTCAGTGATTTCAGCACATTCAACACTTTTAATTAGTCCCAAGCAGATTCGTTCTTAGCGGCGAGCTTGATGACTTTGAACTGATATGTGAACAAAGTCTGAAGTGAAACTGAAAGGACTGACATAAGATTTTGATGTCAATCAAGAGATTATTGATGTTTTTTTTTTTATTATTGCAATATAGTTTCATCAGATATTCGAAGTGCGAGATGTCAGATGTTTTTTCCTCTACGGTGCTGCATGTGATTTAAAATACATCATTAGATTTCTGAGGAACAAGAGTGTTGTTTACCGATTTTTCAAACGTTTTTAAGTATCGCTGCCACTGTGTTTCTTCAGTTCTGATACAGTGAAGCTTTTAAGTTGGTGCTTATAGTCAACAGCTGGAAATTACTCATTTCCATTAATGATTAAGAAAGAAAGCTTATAGATTTTTTTTATGAAGCAACCAAAGCAAGATAGAGCTAATTACCATATCTAGGCCATCTTTACACTCAAAGCAGGGTACAGCAGAAGGACCATTCAATGCATCATTTGTGAGCAGCAGCCTGCTGTTGTAAGATGTTTATTGTTTGGGGCTTCCCATCTGGAGTTGCACAGCTCTTACTCTCATGTTTCAACACCCCCTCACTTATGCTCCTTGATTGGTTAATAAGGTCCATTCCTCCATTCTCAGTGATTGGCTCTACACCTACGCTGCCATTAGGGCTCTGTGACAGATCCTTGTTGGAGGCATATCAGCCCTCGTCATGCAGACTGACAAATGCATGATTTCACCCACAGAGAGGTGGAGCTCCCTACACCCAACACCCGACACCCCCATCTGTGCGTGAGATAAAGATGTAATGATTATCACTTGATGAGAAATATATCTTCACTGGGATGGAGATGAGGCTTGGCAAATTGGCCGTAGTCGGTATGCAAATATATTTCAGACGCAGCAAAAACTGGGCTGATTGCAGTTCTGGAGATGCGTCCATGGAAGCACCGAGCCACATGGAGACCGACTACATTGAAGCAAAATGAGAAGAAAGGCAGCAATCATCTGTGCTTTTGAACCATCTCTGAGAGAAGCAGCGTGTAACGTGACAAAGAAGCAGTAATTTTAGTGTTTGGTACGTAAATGAACTGTTTATGGACTGATAACATCAAGTTACTCTCTTTACAATCTGTGTAAAGATTTATGATCATTCAGGTGAAATTTCAGTTCCTCTTTTTAAAGACGAGTGGATGTACTGATTCAGTGGTGTTCACACTTAGAGAAGGATTCTCTGTGGAAGCTATAGAGCTACTAGTTTGCATTAATAACCAGGGGAATGATATGAAGTCAAACTAAGAGTCAAAAGGGAAAAAAATAGTCCACAAAGGTACACATGTAAACACATAAAAAGTGTCTACAAGCCTTTTTTTCTAAGCGCCTAAAGTGGTAGCGCCCAGAACAGGTATGTTAAAACCATGTTTCATTTAACTTTTTCTCTTAATCTGAGATAATAGCTTTGGTTTGAATGTGAACCACAAGATATTTTTTTAAAAAAGGACAAAAACACCAGCGAAAAAAAGAACTACAAGGTGAAACAGCTATGCTGAAGCTAAAATTAGTGAATAATTTCCTGCTGAATCATACATGGGTATGCCAGGTGAAAGTTACCTGTTAATATGACCCCGTTTTTGATCGTGCTGGTGTTCAGGCATAATCAGCTCATTGTGCAGAACTGGACAACAAGCTGTAGAATCCTTTTAACCTGAATCAGGTGTGTTGGAGAAGGGAAGCACATTAAAACCTACAGAACATTTTTCTCAATCTCTGCTAAAACTGGCAGCAAGAAGCCAAAACGTATTAAAGCCCTTTTTGACTTTGTCATCTCTTCAACCTCACACTTCCACCCATACACTTGCAAATCCTCCTGTTGGTCAGTCTTGCATGTATACATTCACCTCTGCCTCTTAGCTTCTTTGGACACTCTCTGCATTGTTCTTCTTCTTCCTCCAAGCGCTTCTCTCTCCATCTCTCAACTTTCTTCTCAACTCTCCAGATGGCACAGTCATTTTCCACAGACGCTCAACCTCAGAAGGCTGCAGAAAAGGGAGAGGCGAGGGGGGAGAGAGCAGAGCATCCACTACGATGGCAAGTGATCTAACAGAAACACACCCGTTCAGTCTCATGTGGTCTGAGTGAAATGTGAAGTTGGCCGAGTGGGGATTGCTTTATATCATTCTGGTTTTCTGGCAGCAATCCTAATTATGTTAAGAAAAAAGGAAGTTCCCAATAAAAATGTCACATTTTAATTTCTTTTCCTTCGTGTGTCATTCTTTCTCAAGACAAAACATGTAACCTACTACCAGATCAATCTCTATTCTGGCAAAAATCACACTGATCACATTCAGGGAAAACAACATATGAGACCAAAAAGATAAGACGCAGACCAGCAAAATAGATTTTTGTATTAAAGAGAGACTTTGCAGGAGAGCATCTTCCAAAAAGTTCAGGTAAACAAAAATTTAAAATAATAAAGCCAGGAAATATTCATCTTTTTATTATATGGTCCTTGATACTCTCCCACCATGCAGACTATAAAAAGATGAAGCACTGCTAACCCTTAAGGTCCTCGTTTTCCTCTTTGAATCCATTTCCATCCTTTAAGGTCTGTGCTTCAAAAGATCTGACAATATTCTAGTGTTTAGTTTTGTCTTTTTTTTTAAGGAAACTACAATCATAGCTAAACCAACTCAGTCAGGATCATCTTTGGATGCAGCCAATCTGAATTTGTTAAAACATTTATTTCATTCAATTTTTTTTTATTTTACATGGCAATTCATTTTTCTAAAAGATTGTGCTGCTATATATATAAAACACTTAGCGTACTAACAAAAGGAAAGTGTGATTTAGCTCTGAGGAGGTAAAATACTTAATCCATAAATCAAACTTTCTAGACAAAATAGTATGCCCTTATAATTTTTTTCTTTTAGGTTTAAAATTCAATTAAAATACCTACAAGTGAAATTAAATTAATAGATATCACAATAAGGCCACACTGACACCCATTGTACTGCATCTACACTCTTTTCTATTGTGCTTTTAAAAAGAAGTGTGTGTGTTTGTCAAGACCCCCAAAGCTTGTGACATGTGATTTCTCTTTCCCAAAATATCTGATTGTTGTAAGCCTTTTAAGTTCAAACCATCAGAAAATACTTTAGTTTGCACATGTTGTGTTACAACCTGAATAAGTAAGGTGTGACAATCTATTTCTCTGGCAAGCCAGACTATCTGGAACTTATTCATTACAGTCTTTTATTTATTTTAGGTGTCTAATAAAAAAAGTTAGAGAAAATTGGGGATAACAGGTTTTAAACCTTACAACATTCCTACATACACTGTTTACTGTATTCGTTTAAATCAGTACAAAAGATCCATATTTTACCTTTCACAAGTCTTTTTTTTACACAATAGATGTACAAGTTAGAATGAATATAACAAAAAAAAAATTTAAAAAACACATGCAAGCACAACCAGAGGGAGAGAAGGGAGGGATGATTATGTCCAAGATGGGTGTCAATTGGTGTGCAGCATATAACTCAGCATGTCCATATGACAGGATGCATCACTGCTGCTTATTTTTCCATTACAGCTCACGTCCCAGCCAAAAAAGAGAGCAACATTTATTAAGTACAATAAGAGATCTGCCATAAAGTGATGATAAAGGACCCCTAACTGTTCAGGAACACAACCACTAAGCTTTCTGAAGCAAAGAGACATGTCTTGAAAATAAAATCATAAAATGATTAATTCATCGGCAATTCTCTAAAATGTGCCTTACAATCCTCACAAAGTACAAAAAACTCTTTGTTGCATCTAACACCACAAAGGTAGACCAGTCACAGCCCTGGGAACTGCAGGAGTTTGGTCCTCCACCTAAACAATTCCCTTCGGTAATAGATAAATTTCCTTTGACACAGGATTATTTTAAAAGCATTCCACTATTTACAGCTGGGTAGTAGAACTGGATAATCAAAGAAGTAAAAAAAAAACTGCTATCTAGCGATTCAGGCAGCCCTTAATCTGCCCACGCCTACAAAGCCATACATTGATGTCAAGCCATTCTGGGGAATGAATAAAGATGAGGGAGCACAGGAGCACTGCTTTATCACCTTTTTAATAACTCTTAAATAATCAACATGGATACAAGCATCACTAGGACTGCCAGCAGCACTGATGCACACTTATTTGGCTGCATATTCCTGCATCAGAGGGCCAGCAATTCAACTCTGTGAGATTCTCTTCACAGCATGCTTTGATTAGGACTCTAAAACATATATTTGAACTCATCATTTAGCTGTGTGAAGGGGTCCCTTAACAATCAAGTTCCTTGCCTCTGTACTGTTCCATAGTGTTCATCATCAAATATAAAACACATCTGTAGTGTGCAGGAATGAGAAGATCTCATTCCTGCCTTCCTGTGTGGTTCTCTAAAAGTCAAAATGCCTTCCAAGGGCTGTGTCAACACCCAGCAGCATAGATCCGTCAGCCAATATACAGAATGTACTTGCTCTCCTGGATACTATACAACAAGTAGTTCCTACACACATGCATCCTAAATTTGTAAAATTCAACATTTTAAAAACTACATTTTTTTCTTATTTATATCATATATAATCATTTTTTGTATATGAACAAACATTTAAAACACATGGTAAGCTACAGCAAAACATACATATGTGCACAGCTTTAAGGAAAGGGTGAGACTTTTTAAATAAACATTCTAGCTTTAGGCAAAACGTTTAAAAGACAAACAAGATCCGGTCAGAATGACAGTTAATTAAAGTCACAGATCCTCCCCCTGCAGCATCAGTCAGTAACTTGACCCTGCAGAATGACACATGCTGGTGTGTGAGGACACAGATGTCAGTGACATCAGTGCAAAGACACCAACACAGACTAGAAGGAGCAGTATGCAAGTAAAAACTAGATGGATGGCAGGTGCAATGCCCTTGTATTGTTTGCCACACCTGAGTTTATTAGTGTTCTGGTGCCGCTGGCTTGAGGGTTGACCAGACAATAAACTCCTGTGCCAATCATCAAATCTGTTTACTCACTACAAACTTAATAAGACTTACAACCGTAACCCACATTTGCATGTTTATATAGTTTGCATAGCATACAATGCAATTGAAAATGTTACTGATTTAACCAGAAATGTATCAATAAAGGTTGCGTCTAGTACAATATTTTATTCAGGAGATATGTTAGAATGATTGTAGGTAATAGAAACCATTTCTACAGTCTGGGACCTCCTGAACACAGACTTTATAAAGATGGATTCTCTCTAGTTTTACTTTACATAATTTCTTTGTCTATAACCCTCTAACCAGAGATGTAATCTGTATGTGAGCCCATGAATCACCATTAAACTCTAATGTCGCTGCATTTATATGTGTATGTACTGCACCCTGTCTATGCAAAGCATCTTAATTCAGTTAAAGATGGATGGTCAGTGTGACTGGGTGGTGTTGTTGAGCTGCCACACCTGTTGACAATCACCACTAATTGCTCAATAAGCACCAGCTGACTGTGATTGCTGTTGCGCCAACTGCTGACCATATATAAGTAGGCGACAGAGATGTCAGAACTACAGGGCAAAGGCGTCATCTTCTCTTCATAGCTGTGCCTGTGTGGTGTTTTTGGTGTGCCATTGTGTCTGAGAAGTACTGCATACAGCTTCTCAGCTAACAGCCATGGCTCTTGGACTCTTTTTGTGGTAAGTTTTGTTAGTTTTAATGATTTGTTTGTGCTTTTAAGATGAAGACTTTAATTTTTTTTTTTTTTTTTTTTTTTAAGTAGGGTTGCCTGGATTTCTTTGTTGAGCAGTGCTGGCCTTACAATGGCAAGAGGTATGTATTGTATCTGTGTCTGTGTATTAAACCCAAGCTCTATTTAACTTCCTGCTCTCAAAACAGATGCCTTTAGGCCTAGTGCTGCCTCCCAAAACCTCAGGGAACATGAAGATGATTTTCCCTCTATCTCATTTGATGAGGGGGACTTGAAAGATCCAGCTGAAAGCAAGCCAACTAACTTGGTGTACACAAGCTTCAATACACTTTCATTACCCAAGCAACTGAACTTGGCCCCAACTGGACAAAACCCATCTGCTCCACAGAGTACTCCTGGTGTGGATAGAATGGTGAATGGTGAGGTGAGACACTGGCAGTCTAAGCTGTATGACCCAATCACTTTTCCTTTAAGCAGTGGCAACCAGAATGCTGACCCACCAAAGCTCAGTTTGCCTGCTATCCAGCTTCAATCAACTCCACTTAATGTTTATAGCAAGCCTGATGCTCCCACCCCTAGTTACCCTACTAGCTATAAGCCTGCCCAATCTCTCTCAATGGCTATGTCATCTCCTGGCTTTGAGTCTTGGCAGTCTGCAAGTGCTCCCAAAATCCCTGGCGGTCATGGTGTGGCTGAAGACCCTCTTACTCCCAAATATCAGGAGTTCAACACTGGCTCAAGTGGCAGTGACTCCAGCAACGAAGTTCTCTTTCAGAGGAGATATCCGTATGGTTCTGAGGCTGTTAGGCCTCCTGTGGCTTACACCACAAGTTCTAATACAGCTGACAAGTTGGACAAGGGGTCTTCAATGAATGAACTTCAAAGTTATACTCCAGTGAGATATGGCTTGGACAACCGCGTGGACACAACTGGATATCCCTCGGCACCACAAGAACCTTCCCTCAAATATCCCCTGGTGAACATTAAACCATACGAAGGCTTTCCTTATCATGCTGGGGGGTACGGCCAGAATAGCCAAACCAATCCTGAGCCACCTGTCCACACATTTCCTCCTCAGAAGTCCTCTCAACATGCCTCAGCAAATGCCATATCTGATTCAAAACCTGCTACTGAAAGCTACAGCCAGGGTAACATGCCTTCAACTGAATATGCTTCTCCTCCAAAGCAGCCATTCTTTCAAAGTGCAGTAGGAACTGATTCTTCAACCAAAGACTGGATGGCTGTTCCTTTTTCTAGCATCTTTGGAGATGGGTTCCCTGATTTTAACCAGATGGATTCACTGTCTGACAACTCGGTATTCAACATGAAAGGTAGCGTTCCCAAGGTTTACCAAATGCCCCCCAAGCCGCTCCGTAAGACCTTCTTTGTCCGCACCAAGAATAATTACAGGCGAGGGCGCTATATCAAATCCAAGACCACTTACTCACCAGTCTACAAGATGCAAGATGTGAGCACAAGTGTCGTCAAAGGACCAGCACAAGCTCCTAAAGCTGAAGGCAAAGTAAACTAAAAGGTATGTCTAAATACTAACAAGTTCTCTGCAGCATGACTTTGAGCAAAGTTAACGTGTAAGTCATTGTCTTTACAGATGACATGCCTGGGCTGTATACAAGAAATAAAAACGTTTTAAATTCACAATACTTGTATTCCTGAGGGGGTTTTTTTTTTTTTTTTTTTTTTTTTTTTTTTTTTTTTTTTTCCCTCTTCCCGTGTACAATTTAAGCAGCAATATTAAGCTGCCTCTGCAAGGACTTACCTTGGCATTGAAATCCTTGCTTTCCGAACCCCCTGCAACAAAAATCAAAGTGTTGGAAACTGTCGAGAGTGAACTGAAGGGTTTCAAGCCTGAATCAACTAAACTGGTTGCATCCGCATTTTAATGAGCCTGAACTGCTTTAATGGTGCAAGTTTAACTTACCATATGAAGTCTGTGCAATGACTGCAGAAAGTCGGCTGCTTGAAAAATCTCGCAGTAAACTTGTGGTTCTTTACTTCATGCACATTTTTCTGACGCAAAGCGCCTTTGCGGGCAAATCTGTTGCCAACCCCAGCAGAGTCATTATAATGTAAAAGATGATCAGCCATAACAGCGGAAACTAACTCCAAGAGCAACTTTGTAGTTCCAACCGATGCCTGATCCTCCCAACGTGTGAGGTGCTTTCCTCTTGTTCCAGACGGACTGCACGCCTCTCCTCTGCCTGGTCTACAGCTGAGCGCTTCTTTTTCGTTCTAAGTGACGTTATAGAAGCCTACTTTACGTACTATGGGAATAAACGGTATCACCAGTTTTGGCAAGAACAGCCATGCAGCGCTTGAACAGAAAATTGCCCGGGGGCGGGGATGTAAAAAAAAAAAAAAAACTCCCTTTGTGGACAGTGTCACATATCAAAGAATTTAGGCGTTGCATTGGAAATGACTTTTCTCGGGCTAACAATGTAAAAATGTTAGTCATCTTTTGTTTATTCATTCTTAAGCCTATCATTTTTTAGTCATCTCTGGACGACTTGGTTTTTGTATCTGTAGAAACTTAGTAATTATTACTGTAATCCATGGGATTTTATTCAGTTTTCAGCCCCCGAATCATGAATATAAAATGGTAAACTAAATCCTGGTCAAACTAAAACGGGTCATTTTGTGTCACTTGGCAAGACTAAAGCAACCACAGACACTGTGGTTAATTATACGAGGAGCACTTGAAGGCCACATGTGCTTTTATCAGAGGATGCCTATTCCTCCAACTACTGGAGTTGAGCGCCATCAAGTGGATTTCAAGCACGCTTAATGTTTTTATCAACCTGAAAACAAAGCAAGGTAATTCAACTGTAGCTCAGAAATTTAGAAAGTATCGTTAAAATGGTTGTACAAAGTAAGTGAAGGCAGATTATTTCACGGAGGGAAAAGTTATCTAAATGTGGGATTTGTAAGGGAATGCATTTGGGAGAATGTGTAATAGGGGTAGTTTGTTGCTAGATCACCTATGAAGAATTTGCATTTTAATAAGGCATTGAGAGTTCATTGTAAATTCTTCTTTATTCATATTTCTTTTTTAAACATATTTTTATGCATTTCATGTACCTTTAGAGATGGAAATCAACTGTAAACTGTTGGGCTATTTATTTATTTATTTATTTATTCTCAACCTACAATCTGAGCTGTGCAAGAATTCAGGATTCCTGTCCATCAGTCAGATTAAAGCAATATGTGGGAATGTGAAGCTAATGTTTCTCTTTGTTCAAATATTCATGGGAATGAAGAAAATTTTCTTTTTAAGAAAATGAAGCATAAAATGCCAGCTACTATCACTTAAGTATATGTTGAATTTATATTGAACTAACTACCATTATTGGAGTAGGATGGATTAATACTGAAGTCAACAGTATATATAGCTATGCAGCCTACTAATAAATGGTATCCTCATAACAGACAGAATCTGTAATAACAAACATATTTGCCAAACAATTTAGATGAAATTTTTCTGGAGATCTTATATTCAAAACTTCAGCTGGGAAAAAGCCTGGTTTCTACTCCAGAAAATACTGCATCCCAATAAAACAAAAGAAATTCATTTTAGGATTCTTCAATAAATTTACTGTTAATGCTGTGATCTCTAATAATACAATAAATGTTCCCTTTGTCAAGCAGAACCAAAGTATTCTCAACTCTTCTAAATAGTCATCTCTTTGATCACTTCTTACCTGACTTATTCCTTTGAACTATATATATATATATATATATATATATATATATATATATATACACACACACACACATACACACACAACTTTTTCATATTGCTTGCAAAATTCTTCATTCACAAATAAAGATATCTAAAGCAACAACTGTTGTTTCCCATATTATATATATATATTATTTAATGTCTCAAAACTCTCCTCTTCATAATGTTTATTATATCCACTGTCATATAGTCAGTTGTATCCTCTCCTGTCCTTTGTTGTTCCTGAAAATATTCTTGAATGCATATTAATGCTGTTGTTTTATGATGTATGTGTGTTTTAATTTTTATTTTTTTAAATGTATTTATTGTTATTTAGTTATTGTATAATTGTTGATCGTTTGTTGTTATTGTACTCAATGTATGTTATACTTTGTTAAACCAATAAAGTTTTGTTAAAAAAAAAGAAAAAAAGAAAAAGCGTCTCCGCGGAAACGGATATGGCGTAAAGTGAGGACGCTAAAGTTTAAAGTAAAGCGGCGAAATCCGTGCTCAAGGTAGTTTCCTTTTTTCATTTCAGGTTTTACATTTTCACATCCAATGTACCCCGACCTAGTATGCTATTGGTCTGTTAATAAAACCATTTGAAACTATACAAACAAATCACGAGTATTAGCAAGTCTTGCTTAGCCTGGCTAACTTTAGGTGCTAATAGTTACTACACAGAGCTAGTTACTCAACTGATTAGTAGCTAGTTTGCCAACAGTACGGTATAGCTAGAAATTGGTTGACGTGGCAACGGGATGCGACACCTTTTGAAAGACCCAGTTATCAGCATGGTTTGTAACCTAGTTTGTGAATTGGTTATGAATAAACAGATTATTGTATTTTACACTAGACTTTATTGCTGGCGCCCATAGAATTATGAACGTAACTTGCGTTCTATTATCAGAAGTTCTATTCATCTTCTCAGGTCACTATGAACAAACATGAGGACTCGTGGGAGAGGCTAGACACTGAATTTGACCATTTTCTACTGGACATGAAACCATATGTCCTTAAAAACCCCAACAAGACAGGTGAGATTTCATCACGTCTGTATTTACTACAATATACAACACAAGTGAGCACATTCCTGAGAAATAACACTTCAATGGCAAATCACAAAATGGTACCATGTCTTGATTGCGTAATGTTTTGTATTTATTTTTTAAATTTTGTTGAACAAAAAATATATTCTTAACAGTACCACCCTCAAAGTTGAATACACCTTCTCTCTCTGAATGTCAGAGCGCCAGCGTTGTGCTACATGGATAAAGAAGCTGTGTGATCCCGCGTCATGTGGTTCAGGTGTGATAGGGAGGAAAAACCGCAACCTGTATGCTCGCTTGCTCCTTCATATGCTCAAAAGAGGTATTCTTGAGGGGCCTTTCATCAGCAATCCAGAGCCTGGAAGTCTCAAGACACTCCCCACCTACATGGTAAGTAGTCTTATCAACAAATCATAATCATTACTTTTGACTAGTTTAAAACCATTTTTGTGTCTCCATTTGTGTTCTAGTTACATAATATCATTGCAATAAACTAAATGATAATTTATGACTAATCAAGTGTTTGTTTTCTGAGTTCTATTTGAATTTTATTTTTTAGTCCATCTACTTTGATGAACCACTGAGTGGTCGGTCTGTGGGGCAGAACAACAGAGTTCTGCCTGACTGGGTGACCGGAGAGCTGAGTTACTATACTGATGACAACGTTGCTGTGGAGCTACATAAGGATAGACCCAGTTCTACAACTGCTACAACTCATCACAGGTACTATACAACTATAACTACACGTGCTCAAAATTGTGTTAGTCACTTACAAATTATTTGTCTGAAGAAAGGTAGTTTTTGAACAACTAATTGCCAGTTGACACAGAAATCTTTGTGTCTACTACTTTATTTATGGGGGTTTCCCATTAAATCTCAAAATTTGGGAGTATTTGAATGAGTCATAGATCAATTATGAACAAAATGTTTGTGTCTCACAATTCACTGCTGTTTGCACTGTTATGTACCATTAAAACAAAGATGTTCAAAAGTCAAATTGCAAGTCAGTGTTAGTTGTAAGGAGTAATCTCCCATGCAATGCCTGCTATCTGGTCTGCTTAGAGGACTGCATTATGCTATGCAAAGAATTAAAAATCCGTACCCGCCCTTTATTTACCACCATTTTGTAACAGCTCTGATCTTTAGCTTAAATTGACAAATGCTCTGTCTCTCTTTTCTGGACAATTTCTTTGCTTTACTGATTCAGAATACCTGACATTTATTAAGATGAGTAAATACGCTCTTAACATAACTTATCCATGAGTTTTTAATGTGTTCAAAACTCTACCTGGACCCACAGACACAATTTCAATACTAACATTGCACTTCATAGCATTATTTTCTTGAATGTAGAGATGAGGACCAATAAGCTGCACTTTAGTGCAGGCGTCACCAACTGTTTCACCTGATTCATATGACAGCTTGTTGTCAAGTTCTGCACAATTCCATTATTGACCCAGTAATTATTTGTCTTGGTGCATTGCAGCAGGTAAACATGTAAACTCTGTAGGACAGTGGCTCAAGAGGTCCACAGTTGGTGTTCCCTGGACTAGTGCATCAGGAAAATCTTAATAATTTTTTTATGGGCCTTGGAATAACTGTTTGAGATGAGTACATAAAATATTAATTTTAAACATTTAAAAATTCAATTTAAAAAGCCTCAATATTTTAATTAATTTAGATCCAATACTTGCAGGTCCAGTAAATATTCCTTACATTAGTACAACAGCTGTACTTTTCTAATATACAGACCCAGTAAAACTGTGTTGTTTACAGTGGGTCTGATCCCAGTTTAGTCCCAGTTTCACATTATTCAGATTCCTTTATTGTCATTCAACATAACATCATAGATGCACTGCAGAACGAGAATACGATGCATTTTTGGCCACAACAAAACAGTTTGGATAAGCACTGAGAATAAAGACTAAAGGATAAAAAATAATAAGAGTAAAAAACCGTCAGCAAGGATGCATTATAAATATATAAATATAAATATCAGTGCAAAAAAATATATCTGTGCAAAATGTCTGTGCAAAAAAGTTATGTGCCAGAGTGCAACAGTTCTTTGTAAAAATAAACAGAGGTAGATGAGTTAAAATCTGAGATTATTCAGAGAGTTCAAAAGTCATTATCATGGCAAAGTTACAGTTTATGGAAACTGTGTTCTGTAAATGTCTCATTCTTCTCCTGAACACACTGAGTGGACCAAACGGATGGAGTTAACATTGTTTTAGTACAACGGTAGTAACAAGCTAATGTTTACTCTGTTGTGGCTCGCTGCTAACATAGAAGCTAACATTAAGCTTCATACGACAGTGACTAACCTCTCCAGGTGTGTTTTAAGGTGAATGTGGTGGATCCAGTGTCCTGGATTTTTCCACCACAGACGATGCAGTTTGCTGCTCTTGTATTGGTCTCTTTTATTAAATTCTTAATACGTGAACCTTACAACAATGCTGCAGTAACAGGTGTGTTCACTGGTGCTGCCATTGTTTTGATTGATTGCGCAAACAGTGTGGTGTCACATCAGTTTTACGTCTTGGGAAAAGACAGCACACATCACAGGCAGCAGACAGTATATCGGACAGAGAGAAGACTATGAAAAAAACAAAAAAAACAAACAAAAGATTGTTCACAAGTGTCAAATTGCGAGTCCGTGTCGAGTCAATCTGAAAGTGTGATTTAAGTGCGACTCAAATCCGAGTCCCAGATTCGAGTCCCCATCTTTGTGTTGGAAATAAGCACGACTTAAATTTTGTGCCTGTGAGTTGCTGTGCTAAGGATGCAGATATGTTAAGATAACATCAAGAGGAAAAGAAATTCTTCACTGGCATTTTTACATTTGCCAGAAAAAGAGGTTATAAGAATAAGTTATTATTATAATAGAATATATTAATATATTACTAATAATACATTAAAAAGTTATACAACAGCTGCTGCAAACTCTTTGCAGATGTTATTTTTAAATTTTTTATTATTATTATTATTATTTGTTTTTATGTTTGCTTCTTTTATTTTAAAAGACCGTAATTTCAGTTGGAATATCATCATCCAGAGTTTCTAATTTATATCTTCAGTGTCCCTGAGTGCAGAGAGATATAGTATAACATTACAGCAATGCTTTTCTTAATTGTAAGACACATGCTAAGAACAGTTGTAAGCTGCTAGCTAGAAAACACAATCAGACCACAGTCTGATGCTTTTCCAAGTCCTAGTCTAAATCAAATAATAATGGCACAAAAACATTTCATATTTGACGTTGCTTTTTTCTAAAGTATGTCCAGATGCTTTCCAAAAATCCACAGGAATCTTGTTTTGTTTGATATTTCTTCCTCAGAAGTTCAGATTCAGTTTTTCTTTTGGTTGTGCCACATTTCATCCACAGAAACTCCAAAGCTATTCAGAGTTTATGCTTTATATCCATGAATGCACAGCTGGTACACGGAAAAAAATAATGCTCTAAGCTGGAGTTTCCTTTATTTTAATTTAAAGATCATACAAATCTCCATTTTCATAGTTTTATTGTTTGCTGCATCAGTCTGCAACAAACTAATTTACACCTGCCTCAGTGTAGACCCGACAGAAGAGGGACATGCACTTCTTTTTACAATACAGGCTGTTGTTCTGTTGTAGCCTGCGTACATGATATAAAAGCACATACATTCACAAGTGAGGTGCTAGTCAAAAGCTAACAATCATGGCTATACCTTTAAATTATAGTATCAAGAATGTTTACTTGTCAACCGAACTTCTAAGAGATATGAAAGAATGGGCACAGCTGTTGGCTCGCTGGAAATTATGTAATAGAAATCTGTGGGAATATTTTGATGAAAGGTAGTTGAGGGCTTAAAGGTTTTGCCTAATTGGATTGTGATGACTTTTCTCAATTAAAAAAAGGCCATTTTTGTTTTATTCATTGTTTTGACTTTTATTTTGATCTAAGCATTTGTTGTACCTGCTTTGGTCACTAAAAAACTGCTTTGAAATCAGTTAAAGTGTTCTGACAGGGGAGCTGATTTATCATAGTTGACAGACAAACATTTGTTTTTAAATCTCAGCTGAATAGTTCATCTTAAAACGTTTTACCTGTACAGGTATTCAGGTTTATGCTGATATAGCCTCTGTTGAAACAAGAGAGATGCTTCACCGTGCTGTAAAATAATGACTCAAAAACCTCAGGCCAGTGATTCTCAAATTTTTTAGGTCATGTTGGAAGATATCAGCCTTTCCAAGTAGCACCTTTATGACTGACATAAAAACATAGTAGAGGCTTTAGGTGACTTGCATGTTTTGGATAAAGTGCTGTGAAAATATCACGTGATTCCATCATACCGGCATTATCACAGATCCAAGGATCTAAAACTCTCCCAGTTGTTGTGGGTTGCTGATAGGCCATGGAAAACTGGAGCTATGAACCGAAGGTCTAGTAAATTTGTTAAAATCAGATAATTCTTCAACGAATTAATTAAATTAAAATGTAATAATTATATATGTTTATTTCCATTGCAGAAGAATTTAGTGAAAGGACTTTATTGAAAGTTCTAGCTTTCAGTTGAACCATCCATGTGAGAGGCAGGAAACACCCTGGACAAGTCACCAGTCCATCACAGAAAAAACATGGAAACAAAAGAAACAAGCAACTATGCACACTTGCACTTACTCCTAGAGGCCATTCAGAATCATCAAATAAGCAAACATGCATGTTTTTAGACTGGAAGCAGGAAGCTGGAGGAACCAGAGAACAAGATCTCTGTCAGTTCACTGGTCCGACTTCCCCCAGCTTCCACTAAAGAAAATAGGTTCACTGACACAGATTGATGTCCACATTAATAAACAAGAATTACCCAAAAAGAACATATCAACAGAAAGAGGGTTGAGATTGAAGCTATAATTCAGCAGAGTTTCATCACTGAAGCCTGTTTTAAGACTGAGAGCAGGGTGACGGCTGTCTCATATGAACAGATCCTGGCCCTTTCAAACTTCTTGAGTAGAAATGTTTTCTGAATCTCCAGCAGTAAGCTGCTCTTTGAATCATGTCAAACTTGAACATTTTTTAAATCCCAAATCTTCCCCAATCATTTTAGCAAGAACTAACTGTGATTTGCATACAGCAAAAATGAAAGCATAAACAAATAGTTTTTTATATTCAGAAGTTTACAGCTGCATGTTATAAAGGCAGTGAAAGGTTCTGTTAGTATAGTCGTTTGAAATGCATCACATTTGACAGAAAAGCATAAAATAGGGGCATGTAAAATAGCATAGTTTCATGTTACTGCTAAACTACAGTTTTCCAGCTGTTGACTTAAGTTATCTGACGAGAAGATTGACATAGAAGATGCTGCCTATAATGGATTAGATACCTGTCAGCTTTTGTGACTGATTGCCCATCATATTTGCTCAGCAGTTCAATCTAAAAAGCTAAAGACATTGCCAAGTTATTGCATCAGTCTGCGTGAGCTGCCCATTCTGACTTTTTAAAGAGAAATACATCAAAACAGCATGAGAGGATGAGAAACCTCTCATATTCTCTTCTCATCTTTCTGTTCCTCTTCTCTTTACACTCTCCCACTTGTTGAAGCTCAGGTGTAACTCCCATAGAGCAGAGAAAGCAGAGAATAAAGCCTCATAGCTCATTAAGATATTTTCAGTTTCTTAAATAGTTTGGCTTTTATAGTATACCGGTTTGAACACTGATGAACTGCCTGGGGAAAAAACCCATTTGATTTGTATTTAGTATGAATCTGCTCGATTAAAATGGCTTGTGCCATTATTGATGTAGCATGGGAAGACAACATGCCTAAGTCACCAGGCATCCCAACATACTCTGGGTTATTTTTACTGGCTGCAGGCTGTTCAGGAGCTTGAAAATGTAACGGCTTTCATTCCAATTAATAACAAGAGGCAAATTAGAGCCCAGTAGCTTCATATACTCATTAGCATAATAAAGAGAGAGCACTGTATTACAGGATAGCTTAATATACACTAAGGCACTACATAAGAGAGAGTACAAGCCCACTGCTGCCATATTTAATCCAAAGTAGTCTGACAGGGCTCTGGAATTATGTCATTACGATAAGATGCTGCAGTAATCTGTGTTGTCGCCTCACAGTGTGGTATTTGTACGTTTTCTCTCATAGTCTAAAGACATCCAGGTTAGGTTGGCTGACAGATGTCTCTGTCAGACACCATTTAACCTCCTGAAGACCCTCTACAGCAGGGGTGTTCAGCGGCAGTCCTCGAAGGCTGCAGACCTGCAGGTTTTATGTGTCTCCCTGATCCAACACACCTGATTTAAATAAATGGCTCTCCTCAACAGCTTTTTGTCAAGTTCTCCCCAACCATGCTGAACCATCAATCTGATTCAGGTGTGCTGCAGCAGGAAACATCCAAAACCTGTAGGACAGTGGCCCTCCAGGACCCACTTTGGACATCCCTGCTCTGAAGCAGTAGTTCAAGATAACATACGTTGGAGTTCGCAACCTTAACCCCCACACGACGACTTAGTGATTAATGGCTCATCTTGCAGCCATCCCTTTAAATGTAAGGCTGGAAAAAAAGGCGCCTACATGCCCCAAATCAGCTTTTCTCATGGAAATAATGTTTAATTCAGATTTTTAATACACCATGTGTACTAACTTTCTTGTTGATGCATTAATGTGTTAAAAATTAAGGTGCTAATTTCAAATTTTTATCTCTATATTAATGGTTTGATTTTGGCAACCATGCTAATTTATTTGATAAATGTAGGCTATATTTTTTTTTTTAAATTATCTGGTGACGCCTTGAAATGATCTCACGACCTCCAGTTTGTGAACCACTGCTCTAAGGAATGATCACACGAAGATGGCTTGCATTGTTTCTATTCATGAACCCCAGAAGATAGCAACAAATTTTATTATAAGCGTGGTCATTTACATTACAAGTCATGTTGAAACACTGTGGCTACCTTCAGTAAGGGACAGCCCTTCCTCCTTGCTGCCATTAAGGCTTTGAATGGCAAGGTTTATTGGGAGCAGTTTGCTAAGTACCATAGTGTCAGATTGGGATAAGTCCATAAAAGAAACTCAGATCACAGACTAACATCCTGATGGAGAAAATTAGCTGGGCCAAGAGTCCTTTTATGTGTCTCTCTCATTTAGATAAGATTAAATGGAAGGAACTCGTCTGACTCCCCTCCCTGTGATGTGGCAACGTTTGATCTCTCACCAGTGGTCAGGTGCTGGGCAGGGCTACTTTCATCTTACAAAACTGCTTAGCTAAATTCAACTTTTAATGCTTGAATGGGAAATTTGTTTGATTTTTGGAGGTTTATAAATGTTCATTTTGTTTTATTCAAAAGTGAGTGTGGTGTAATGTGCATGTGTCCTCTTAGGGAAAAAAAATCCACATATGACCTTGGTAGAAAGAAATGCCCTGATCAAATTCCAGAAGAATTTTCTTTGCAGTTGTGGTGGCACAATGTGGCCAGAAGATGGAGCTACTGTTGTTTCTAAATGGTCACTTAAAGCAAAGGAGTTTTGAGATTGGTTTATATGTCCTCTCCAACTTTTTGGTGCACCTTGTGTCCTAAGAAGACAGAATAATGGAGTAGTTGGGTTGGTTTTGACAGCACTATGTAAAATGGGATTACAAGGTTCTCTTCTGTAGCCTCTATTTCATGCTTTTCTATCACATTTTCTCTGTGTGTTTTCCTTCTGTCTTCCTGACTTCTGCTTTCCATATAAAAACTCCTTACGTCCCTTACCCCCCTGCCCTCCTTTACTTTTTTTTCACAGGTTTAGTGTGACAGCAACATTGTCTTTGCAGTGGCAGGAGTTAGTTGTTTATGTTGCTCTATGCCTCATGTCTCTAGCTCACAGGCCAGCCAGTTGTTGGCTTGTAGTGTGGCGTCTGGGGGCACAGGGATGTTTGTGTCCCAAGGTCAGACTGTTTTCCTGGGAGTGCGCAAGGCTGAGACCCAGGCCCGCAGGCTCTGCACCTGGAGGTCAGGCCGGGGTATGGATGTCAGGTTCCTTTAATCAGCCAAGCTGCAGCTTCTGAGGCTTTACATGGTGGTATTCTCATTTTTGTGTGTATGTGTGTGTGTGTATTGCTCTGGCCACTGCTTTGATCTGTGGGCCTCAGACTCCAGACACATCTGATTCAATTATCCTCATCCACCTGTTGACTTAGAGGCCCAAAATTGCAAACCTTGGCCCCCTGTCCAAGTTTCATAGCTGTGTGCATATGTGTGTGTGTGTGTGTGTGTGTGCGCAATACAATACACAATAGCTGTAAGTTTTTATTAAAAATTTTTAATCATACTTACTTACAAAACATTAAAGCAATAATGAAATTAAATCTAAATGATAAAAAATAGTGATACATTAGTCCTCATGTCAGTTTACGCTTTCACTAGAAAAACCTGAATGTTAAAATCTTTGTATTGAAAACAATTCTACATAAGAGAACATTTAGGATGTGAATGTAAATTTTAGAAATTTGTAAAATGAGAAAGATAGCAAAAGAGAGCTTAAGCCATAAAAAAGAAGCTATTTGCTGGCACAGTATTGAAATAAGAAGAAACACAATTGTGCAACAGTGGGTAGAGGGAAAAGATGTGGCTCACATGACAGTGTGGGCTGAAACATCCGTAATTTATCCTTCTGAGGAAATTTTAGATAATCCCGAAAATTCTTTCACCCTTAAAATATTAAAGCATGAACAAATGGACTGTCTCTTTAAGGCCAGTGTCTCATTTACTCCGTTGTCAGATCAGCATCACATTAACAATGAATTATTTGACAGAATCACAACATATATGTAATTTTTAGCTTGACATGCTTATTGTATCTGATTGTATTTAGACTGATGAAATCATTCCACCCAGTTTTAAACAATTCTCAGCTTAAATACAGCCTTTAATTAGCTTCCTTACTCCTCTATAAAACAAACACAATAAAGAATAAAATTGTATGACAAGTGAGATAAGATAAAATTAAAAGTAAAATGTTCAAAGCTCATTAAGTACTTACTAAAAAGTTGCAGCTTTATGAAATATAAAAAGGTATACTCGCTGCTTTTAGCTACACAGACTACAGTGTGAGATTAAAGATAATGTTCTGTTAGTAATACAGTTACTAAATATAAATGAGCTCAGCTTCATTTAATGAGTCTCTTTAACAAGATACATCATAACAAAATATTTAGGTCACACCAAGCAGTGCTGATTTTATTCTTAATCAAAATAGTATACCAATGAAATTAATATATTAACATAACTGTCCGTGGAGCTAAATATCCCAATTTGAAACACAACTGATAACCAATATTGCTGATTGTTACAATAAAACACTGAATTTTAGAGATAAGTCAGTAGTTATTCCATTTTGGTTTAATGGAACAATAGCTATATCCTAGTTATAGTTATATTATTTACTCACAGGATAGTTTTTTTTAGATTTAAAAGAGAAAAGTACAATTATATTAATCAGTATTAGACCTCATTCAATTTGCTTTGTGTTCTGTATAAAACAGTCGCTCCTCGCAGTGATAGCCCTATAAGATAACTCTGCCTGTGACAAATGACGTTTAACATCTTCACTAGTAGTGATGTTATAAAATTACATGGGAGGAAAATAATGCCCATGGGCTCTGATTGAGAGCGTGAAACACTGCCCTCTAGAATGTAATTTGATGTCTTTATAAGATGATTTTTTTTTACCCCCTTCACTGTGGTCTCTCATTCTCTTGGCTTCTCTAACATCTTCATTCAATTAGTATGAGTGGGCTAATAGTGCCTCGTGTGCCTGTGCTTAATGAGATTGTTAGCTCAGTTATGCCCTTGAGAGTGTGTGTGTGTGTGTGCGTGCGTGCGTGTTTTTGTGTGGTGCAAGAGAGTCTTGTAAAAATGTGAAGCATACTTGTGTTTGTCTCTATGTGTCTCAGTCAATATAAGCAGTTTCTCTGTAAAGCTGTTTGTTCATAACATGACAGACATGATAAGAGAGATCACTGAGGTGGAATGATGAGAAAAGGATGCTACAGGTCGTATACTGGAGCTCCATGTGTTGTGCATGAAAACAGAGTGAAGAACGGCAGAGACATTAATCGTTCACAGGGGATGAATTGCAGCCCACAAACCATGCAACCAGTGCCAGATGTTGATCTGCGTAAATGTTGAGGCAGGCTGCCGATGCAAGCACATTCATTTACAAAACTAGACCACAGAGATGTGCACTCACACACTGTAGGTTAAATTCCACTCTTTATTTCTCACATTTTTCTCTTCCAGGAGAAGATTGTTTGAGGAGAAGAAGCTTTCTCGACCCATGTCCTCCAGTCCACTAAAAAACGCACCCAAACAAGATGGCAGAATGGTTAGTTCATCTCCACACCGCCAGCCACACCTCTGGACCTCTGTGGCATACTTGCCTCAAGATTCAGCAAATAGCACTGTTAGATTTATAGATTCATGCAAGATATCTGTGATTTGACATTAAAATATTTACTATAAACTCAGCGGTGCCAGTGTTAAGAAAAGTAGTAAAGCTTTCTTCTTTTATGTGGGCCAGTTTGGGAATTCCTAAACTCATTTCCCCATGAAGTTGGAGGAAATTCCCTGCTCCTAAAAGTTGCTGGTTCACAGAAATTGACAATGTTTGTAATGTTTGTGATCATTGTGTATATATGACCCTAAATTAACTCAACAACAAACATTGCCTATTTATTTAGACATGCCTGACTTAAAATAATGCTACATGTTACTAAAAAAAAGCTTAAGATGATTGCAACTGTTTACAGGGTGTAGTTTGTGATGCTGCATAACAATACACTGTGAGGGGTTTCAAACATTTTGTTGATGCTTGTTATTATGTCTGTGCAATGCTGTGAGCAAACACCAAAGACTTGAAAAATTTCTTTCTTGCAAAAACATTTTAAAGGGACATTTTATAAGACTTACTGCCATCTAACGTTGGAATCGTGTATCACATTCTAACGTAAAGTGCATTCTAACAGCATTCTAGCTGCTGTCTGTCAAACAACCTCGACAACGCCGATGAAAGCCTGTCATCCGATAGTGTTCACTCAGGTATGCTATGCTGCCCATGGTAATGAGCAACGCTGTCTAACCAACCTGAATGAAAGCTGTTAGATTTAGGCTCATATAGGCAGTACTGTTGACTTACTTGTCCAGGAGAAAGCTGGCAACTTGAGCATCCCTTTTAAATTCCTTCCACCTTGTATCTTGTGGTCATGCTGCCTTTTAAGTCCCCCTTTTTAGTTTCTTGGCGATGGTGAAAACAGCTCCCATGCTGCTGCAACATATGCATGGTCCTGCATTTTTGTGAATCACAATTTAACAGATTTTTCAACTTGCCAGGGTAGTAAGCTGCTCTTGTTTATCTTTTCCTCCTGCATCTCAATGACTGTGCACTGGATCGCAGGGAAAACATTTAATTGGTGCTATTTGTCCCTTGCCGGTGGCTGTAGTTTCAAGATGGCACACCGTCATGGTGCTGCCCTACTGGCTTATCTGTCATACGTATGTATGAACAAATCTAAAATTCTTCACTTACGAGAATGTGGCAGATCATTAACAGAGGTCATAATACACCAATGATAACACATAAATACATACAAACATTGATTTTGGCCAGTAAACAACAGAAAATGTTACACAATTCCCCTTTAAAGTGTGGTGTAGTGCTGTTCAGGTTGCATATGAAACACTTTAAACTTTTAGTTCAACTTAAATAAACTTTAGTTTTATGTAGTTGTTTGGTTAGGTTTAAGTAACAAAACTACTTGGTTAAGTTTAGGTTTAGGAAAAGGTTGTGGATTGAATTGAAATAGGTCCTTTTACAATGTTAATCATGTACCAAATTTTTCTAATGTATGTAAACATGTTAGGCCAGCCAGTAGAATCCAAAAGTAGAAGCTCACACTGGCTTATTTCTCAGTTCCTACCTGAAAAGAAGCAGATTCACACTACCTTTCAAGCCACTGTCTTTTGAAGCATTTCCAGACTGTCGTTAAGCACTAATAAAATCCTTACTTTGTAGCCACTGTGTCATCTGACAAAATCACCTTTCAGATAACTTAAAAGCAACATCTGTGCATTCAGCTACACTTACATACAAACTTATCTCTCCCAGAGAAATTTTAAATATCTTGAATGTTTTCCCACACAGTCCAGTGTCATGACATCAGACTTGCTTTGGTCAATGACTCAATTCTCCTCCGGTGCAATTAAATAGCCAAGCCAAGCACAGACCGTAGCTCCATTCAGCTGTGCATGAAAGCATTGAGTTTTTGGTGCAATATGGAGACATTGACAAGCTGATTGGAACAGTCAATGAACTGCATACCCGGCATTCCTATATAGTGAAATTAAACATTTACTCTGTTTGTTTGAGGGTGAGGCTTCAAGATAATAAAGTCATTCTAATCAGCAAGAGCATTTAATCCTGAGCTATTCCATTCAGTTCTGTCTTAGTGTCAGTGCAGCTCCGCTGAGGTCCACCTATAGTCCACACTCCATCAGATCCTAATCACATTCAACAACATCTCTCCTTTCCCTATCGCCTTCAGCTTTATTAGATATTTCCTCTATTTCAACCTTGTTGCCCAAATTTTACTTGAGTAAGCTGATCTTGTATCAACAAAACCCCTGGAAACATTCAGATTATACTGTATAAAACAAATCCGGGGCCCAGTTGTAACAAAAGGCTGGAAAAAACACGAGTGACAGGCAGTCTGGCTGCCTGTGCCCCTCATGTGGAATTTACTGCATTACAGAAATAATGTGAAACTGCCAAACATCTGGAGCGCTGTATGTTAGGAGTGGAGCAAGAGAGCAAAGGGTTGCAGAGACAGAGAAAACAAGGGAGTAAAGTGCTGTTTGTATGGGAGGCAAGCACAAGTGGGTGTATCTTATATCTGTAAGCTTTAAAGAAACATCTTGTTGTTGCCAAGAAAGGAAATATAACACATCAGCAGGGAGTGATAACCTCCATCAGCGCCTGCTGTTTTTTTCACATGCCAACCTGCCAGTCAAAGTGTATTCAGAAAACATTTCAATGCCCATCTGCTAATTTAAATCATATATCTTAACTTTGATTATGTTTCTGCTGTTGATGCTACCCTTTACCCACTTTATTCCTTCTCAGGTAGATGGGGTGTCAAAGGTAGATATGTCTCCTGATGACAGTGACCTAGAGGCTCGTCTCAACAGCTGGAACCTGGGGGTAAGTGCAAGGGCATGCCTTGAGCTTTTTGGTCACATGCAGCTGTATACATCCTGCAGCAACAGTGACTCTAATTAACTCACAAAGCATTGAGAAGGCTAAAGTTTGCCTTATTATAACAGAGATAAATGGGCCCCGAAAATGGTTGAAAATGGACTGGGAGGAATAAAGTGACCAGACTTTGCTTGTTGTATTGAAAAAAAATTATTAATGAGCCTGACCAAAAAAAAAAAAAAAAATATATATATATATATATATATAAACATATATATATATACATATATATATATATATATATATATGTGTGTGTGTGTGTGTGTGTGTGTATATATATATATATATATATATATATGTATATATGATTGACATAAGATAAAACATATTTATTCATGCCCAGCAGCATACAATGTTTGCCATAATCAAGCACTCTCACTATCATACAAAGGAGTCGGTCATCAAGAGTTTGCATTGGAAGTAATAAACCAAATTTTAGGCTAATTATTTATTTATTTTTATTTTTCTCATGTTCAGGTAACACTCCCATGCAGTATTAATTGAAACTTAATTTTAACACACTCAATAGAAGCTGTCAAATAGATCTTGTAAACAGTATTGGTAAATTGCGCCATCAGTAACTCATCATTAATAGTGCAGTAGTCCTAAGTTAGCCTTACAGCTTTCACACTGAAGAAATAGTTAAAAAAAAAAAGTAAATATTCACCTGTGTCCTCTTAAAAGCTCTTCCTTTTGGCAGTTCGCTGCTATTGTAGGACGTGAAGGTTGTGTAAACTGAGTATTTAAAGATAAGTGCACCTGTTTTATGTTCTCTGTCTGGAGTTCTTCAGGCTAGGCTTGATAAGCAACCTGCCCTCATGTCTTTTAGTTCCTATCTCATCACCTGCATGACCCTGACTATCTCTCTCTCTCTCTTTTGCCCTCTTGTTGCCTCTGACTTTCTTCAACATTGCCTGCACATTGATATTTTTGCTGAACCCCCTTAGCTCTACTTTTCCTTACTCTTTCTCAGTTTCTCTTTTGTTCTGTCCTGTCTTTCTTCTCCTGTCTGTCCATGTTCCTTTGACTCTCTCGCTTTCTGCTCTGCTCTCCCTCTCTCTTCCAGCACAGGGGTAATCTTAGGAATCTATCAGAAGACGTGAAGCCGTGCACTGCACCGCTCTGCTTTCCTCTGTGTTGAAACGCTGATAAGACGCATTGCTTGGCAACGCTCCCCCAAGCCTGCATCTTTCAAATCAACAGATGTTCCTTCACACACAAACACACACACACACACACACACAAACCCTTCTCGAGTTTTATAGATGCACTGCTTCAAAGAGCTCCAACGAAATTTCAGCACAGCCAGGCATCACTCTATCTGGAACATCTTTTGCTTTTCCTTAGATGTTCTGAAGCAGTCTATTTTGGTTTATCGTTCACTTCTCTAATGGAATGAAGTACTGGACAGTGGATGACAGATTGCCTAAAAAGCAGATAGGAGTTATTGTTAGAGACAAGCTGGACAACCATCTGTTTTTTTTTTTGGTAATTTGTGGTTTATATGTCGGAACTAGTTTTATCTCTAATGTGAATTGAGTCTGGAATAGAACATGAAATTCTGTGGCTTGTAAAGATAAAAGTTGACATTCAGAGTAAGCCCCTATCACTTGGCGCTTCATTGTCTAGGGATGTGATGGCAGCTTGCTTAATGCTAGTCCGAAATTAGGAAGCCATCAGTGTGACTGTTTGGCTGCAGAGACCGTCCTTTTGATTACTCATCTCATGGGTCCCTCCATCCGTCTCTGTCAGGTTCCAATGACACAGGACACGGTGCCAGTCACAATGCTGGACAAACTTGTGCTTAGAGGAGCTTAAGTGTGGGTACACCAAAAAAGTCCAAGTTTAGTACTACACTCTGCCAACATTACACCACAGCATTCAGTCTTAATGTCTTCCTTGCCTTGTGGGCCATGCTCAATCATATCTGATGAGTGGCTGTCTGTGAATATAAAAAGAATTCATTTTCTTGTTCTCAGCCTGAACATCAGTTTTTAAGAATATGGACACATGGTGAAAATTGTTTTTTTTTCTTGTTTTTGTGTAGCCACATCAGATTTAAGCAGCAATCCATCACAAATTAAACACCAATGAGTATGAGTAGGCTCTCTCATGCACACAGTGCATTAGAAAGACTCATACATGCATTAAAAGTGATGATTTTAGTCAAAGTGAAATATTTACTATTGATGAGGACATACAGTATGTTAGCTAACAAAATGTCTTGCTTATTTTCACTTGCGTGTTGATTTAGCTAGAAGACGGAGCTAGTTTTACCTTTTTTACCTGTCACAAAATCACCCTGAAGCAACAGACTGTGACTTTATCCTCCTACTGTAGCTGTAACTATTTTAGTCCCAAGCTGTGATGTTCTCTCAGGTCGTGTTTTCTCGTCTCTCATTCATTCTGGATTAGTTTCGTGTGGGTAGCGCCATCTCACAACATTAAATCCCTTTTTGTAACTCTGAATTGGATCCCAATCTTCCCTCCTCTTCTTGCTCTTCCGTCTTGTTCTCCTCCTTCATGCCCATGTTGAAGAGATTAGGTGTGGAACAGTTCATTGGTCGTCATTCGTGTCAGATTCAGCTCACCTACTTTTAAAAGCTGTGATGCTGCTGCCAGTCGTCAGCCTCTGCAGACAACCCCAGTTCAACAGAGAAAAACACCGTATGATAGTGTGAGTTCATAAGAAGAGTAATGGAGTCATAAACAAATGTCAGACAGTGTAAGTCAAACAGCAGCCTGTCAGCAGACAGATATTTCTGCAGTGAGTTTCATTGATGTGACGCTGTTAAGTTACATGGACCGTGACCCGCTTTACTTTCAGGTGGTTAAAGCTGCTCACTCCTTTCAGTCTCTTGTTTTTTATATTGTAATCAAAGGGCATGCTGCATCAGTGCTTGGCAAAGATGTATACACATTTGTCTTCATCCGATGGTAAACAAACTGGGGATAGCTTACAGATTAGCGGTCCTTGGTGTTGACAAAAGGGACAGCAAAGAGGGGCTGAGAGCGGAAACAGAGCTGGCCACACACACAAAGCCTTGAAGTAACGCGACGGGTTCTCTCTCTAAACAGACAAGAGTTGACGGAAGAGACTTCAGCCACAGAGCTGGGCTTTGATTTGCTTTCCACATTGTTTATGACAAACTCAGGGCGAAAGATAGATTCTGGTAGTGGTAAGGCTTTGTTAGGAGAGGAAGAGGAGAAAGACATGTCAAAAGTTTTTTTGTTTACTCTTTCAGATTGAAAACCCCAGGTATTTAAGAGAGAAGCCCATTCCCTTGTCACCAGTAAGTTGTCAAAGGGTTCTTTGTGGTTTATTTATTGTTGTGTAGATAAAAGTGATGTCTTTGAGCTCCTCAATCATCTCTTCACTTAATATTTCTCTCTTTTTTTTTCTCCACAGATTTTCAAGTCGAGCTTTGAGAGGAATAGCACTTTTGCCAATGATCATGGCCCACAGAGCAAAGAGGTATGCGTCTGAATGAGAGCTTAAGTAAAACTGAATGATACCTAAAGGCTTCTTTGTTTGATAAATCAGATTTCCTAAATAAGGCTGTTATCATCCTCCATATCCACAGGCAGTAAATGGTATTCAAGAGACAGGCCTTCATATTCATTCCAGCAAGCCTTAAATCCTTGCCTCTGTCTATTCAGTATGTTCTGCCTTTGTGTAAAAGAAAATGTGTAACACATATACAAGTCAAAGCACCTTTGACTGCTGTATGGTTTTAGACGCCCCCACAGCCATTTACATATATAGATCCATGTGCATGGTTTTTTATTGCTAAAATGGTCAAGGCCTTGAGGAAGGCAAAAATAATGCCTGCTTCCAGTGATGACAGTTTTTTTTTTTTTTTTTTCACGTGTGGATTTAAGCTGAAAATCCTGTTCTGAAAGCATGCTTTGATGTCCCCTCTGCCCCTCCCCAACTCTCCCAAACCACAACTCATTCCTTCCACCATTCACCTTAAATGCAGTGTTAAATATAAAACTGAGCATGACTTGTCTGTAATGGTCATGGTTTTACATGGCTATTTCAGCCAGTTGTGCAGCTTCACTATGAAAAAAGCGGGTGGGGAGACATAGAAGACAAAATTGTATGGTTTTGTTGGCATCCTATAACATGGTTGTGTTTGTGACTGCTAGAAGATATACACTTTGTACGCAGCTACCCAGTCAGACGAGGGATCTTTAGACTGATGTAACATAGCAACTCCAATATGAAAACATTAAAGCTAAAACTTATGCTGTTTGATGTTCTACAGAGTAGCTGACTGGCTCCATATAGCTGAATGTCATGGGAATATACACTGCATTCAATGCACACACCGTCTTTGAGTTATCTCTTTGTGAAATCTAAGTATAGATTGTATTTTATGAACCTTTTGATATTTTGTTTTTATTATTCTGTCTTGAGGTATTGATTTTATGTGGTAGTCATGTTTGTTAGGCAACATATTTTTCAGTGTAATCAGAGTCCGACACTGTTGTGAGTAGTGTGTTTGCGTTTTAGTTCACATATATTCGACCTTGAGTACAAGCAAAGATTTTTAGGTGGAAAGCTGAACTGGCTTTTCATTTCCACTGATGCCACATGCAAGCAATATGGGAAGCAGTTCAGGAATGCCACAGAAAAACACTGGGACACACACATTGAAAATGAGAGCAAATGGGAAGAAATTGAGTTTTGCCCCAAAAGGTTTTGCATGAATTTAAAAGACACAATTTAAAGAAATGGTTGTATATAATAGTTTTCCCTATTATTCCTCCAAACAACAAGATAGCAATGCCAAAATACCATTTACCTATGATAGTGCTGCTCCTTAGATGACTTGAGTGTTAATTTAGTCAAATTTGACCTAACCAAATACTTAATGGACCTGCATAAAATTCTGTACAAAAAAGGTGCAGTTTGCGGCCCTCGTGTCTTCTTGATGAATTTTAATCACAGTGATGATTTCCTTAACTTCTCAGTTGTCAAATTTTCAGTTTGTCCAACACTTTGGATTAGCAGCTGCAGAATTAATAACAACCTCAGTAGCCCAGCCCACACGTCTGTCAGCTATTTAAGTTTCTGCATGCCAACTAACAAACTGTTGGTATGCCTACTAGCCAAGAACAAGAAACTGCAAAACCCGCTGATAGTATGCTGGACCAGAACATCACTGTGTCTAAATGAAAGAGCCTTTAGCATCAGCATAGGCTACCTGACAGATAACAGCATCCGCAGACTGACATGGTTCTCAAACATCTGTTCTTCGTGCAGCCATTGGGACAAAGTTTTATCAGAATACCAACAGCTCTCCTCTCCACTCACTTTATTTGAGTGAACCCACGTGTTTGGTCAGCAAAATGCTGATGACAGCAACAGTTTGTTAAAAATGGTGCCTTTGCATCATATTTACAGTAGTGGAAATTATAGTCAAAGTGTGAATATGCTTCAGGTTGCATTCAGGAGTTCACAATGTAAGTAGAGCGTAAGCTCTGCTTTGCATCTGTAGAACACTGGGTTGATTAAAATAAAAGTAGTCAAACACCTTCCAGCTAGACACAGCTTTGGAAGGGGCCATGGGTTAACGGTATGCTTTACTTAGCTGTTATGCAGAGCATTTCCCTCTAAGCTTTCCTGTTTGACCATTGAAGCCTAGTCCAGCCTTGGTCTAGGAAATCACAGTGACATCATTTCTCTTTAATCCCCAAAGCATAGTTGAAAATTTACCTGGTTTTATGGTATTATTCACACCACATGTCATTAAGCTGGTGGCAGCTTAACTAACATCTCAGGTTACACATCGAGCTCATCCTCCCACTAATCTGCAGACTGTATTGATAGAAGTGCAGCCTGCATTTTCGTTTTCTTATGGAACAATGAGTGGCAGTTAAGAAACTTCCCTGCAAGCTGCCATTGATTTGAGTCACTTATCTTACACATATGTGCTTGCTTATGGGGGCGTTGTGGAAAATGTCTTGCAGGAGCAGCAAAGTCCTGCTAATCCTGCAGCACACCCTGGAACTGCTTAGTGTTTAAGAGGGCTGGGACTTCATTTGGAAATTCAATTAAACAGTGATTGATGAGTCACCTTGGGCTCAATATCGGCCTAAGGCTGGTGATTGTAGAAGATACTGACAGACTGATGAAAACACACAGCTTTTCTTTTAGCATGTGTGTGTGTGTGTGTTCATGCCATCTTCGAGCTTTTTCCTTGGTACCTAACCTGAGGCATAGTTTGCAGCAGGCTGGTAGATGAGTGTGTTAGTGTGAAGAAGTCACGCTCTAATGGTCGCAAGGCCCTGACTGGGAATCAGACCCCTTTGCTTTCTGATGCCATAATGATGCAGTCTGTCTAATCTAAGAATCCTTTGGGATAGAGCTTGAGTTCTGAGCCTGTGATTTAGAGGGCCATGGCCTGTCTTATCTGATAGCTTTTGAAAGCTGAAACAGAGTAACCTAGTGGGTCTCAGTAGTTTAAAGAGGACTAGTTCTGCAGTTGGCTTTCAAGATGGTGCTTCAGGCTGAGAGACATCAGGGATCCTCAGTGTTTCATAATAATAAAGTTGCAATTTCAAGCATGTCTGTACTATGTTCTTGATTCTTTAGTATTGACTGTGTTCTTATTCAACATTTGATTAGGTCTGTACTCCCCGTGTTCAGAATTACACTTAAATTACACAACAACAAAAGAACAAATTTCTTTTTTGATTTAGAGATTACATTTTAGCCAGAGTTTTTATCCAGCTTTATTATCTAGACAGACTCAAGTAAATTAACTTGTTAGAGTGTGAAAACTGCATCTTGCTGCTCCTCAGGAGATAGGAGAGTGTTGCATATTCACTATCCAAGAGCATCTGTGTTTACTAATGATGAAAGACGCACCAGGACATTGTAAATCTCAGGCAAGATAACGGAGATACACAAATGCAGCCTTGCGTTGTAGAGCCCAAACAGTTAGCCGATGATTTGTGAACACATCCCCCCTGAGGAAAAAGGCCTTGACCCTTATGCCATTTTTGAGAGTTAAAAAAAAAAAAAAAAAAAACAACTGTTTCCGTCTTCTCCTCACATTCCCCACTTCCATACACCGCTCTTCCCTCCCTACCTCTCATCCTCTCAAAAGCGAAGTGTCAAAAACATGGCATCTTACAGCGCTCGCTACAACTCAGAAGAAGAGAAAAGGGAAAAAAGCTGTACCACCCAGTCGAGCTGATTGAAGGCGTCTCAGAAGCCTTAGGTGTACGACATTCCTCTTCCTCCTCCTTCCTTCACCGACGCCTTTATAAACAAGTTTCAAACACCCCTGATCTAGTTTGACAAACTTTCTCCAAAGAGTATTTGAAGCAAGGATGAGAAAGTGACACCCCCACATGAGTTTTTTTTTTTTTTTTTTTTTTTTTTTAGGCACCAGCAGAATCGGGTCTCTTCTTACTCTTTTGCTTTTCAATCACTGCCATCCACCGCTCCATCCCCCCACCTTCCTCTCCCTCTGTCTTCCTCACTTCTTTTTGTCTGTCTACTCTGACAGGTCTCCTGTGGTCCCCTCGATTGCACAAGAAATGGTGGTAAATCAGGGAAAAAGGCAGAGAAGAAAGAACAGAATACTTAACAGAGCTTTGTCAAGGATACAGAGTATGAATGTAGCTCAAGTGCAATAATGAGGAGAGGCATCTAGAAGGCAATTTATGCATTTTAGTTGGACTTTTTATTTTTTTAACAAGACCCAGAATGTGAAGGGAATTGCTGACTTCTGAACAAAACTTAAAGCTCTGAAGTTTTTTCACTCTTTCAATTTCAAAGCAGCTATTATTCTCTGACATTCAGAGTATTGCTGATGTCATGATTGTATCGTATCAATATTTCAACACTTACACAATTCTATAATTGAATCATATTATAATTCAGATGAAACAGTCGCCTCTCTTTGATTTTTACTGAAAAAGGAAGTCTAACGAGGGTTTGACTGCGCCAAGTAATAGTTTGGGAAATTTTTGCTTAATTATTTTGATGACTTGAACAACAAGAGCTAGCCTTGGGATGTTGTTAGCCACTGACATTCTCACACACAAACACACACACACAAGCACATTTTCAAAGGATGAACATTGTCACCCTGCTGCAGGTTTGATTAACACACCAGAACAGACACTGACTAAACATGAGTAGTGACATCAAAGAAAACGACCAGTCATCTTTCTGTCAAAGGTTCTCTTTGTGCCTCCATGTGTTGCATGTTTGTGGGGGGAAAACACCTTGTAAACAAACTAGTTAGAGACAGTTGCTTTGACATTTTGACTATAAAAAAAAAGAAACAGGAAAGACTGAAAAAAAGAAAAAGGGGAGAAAAAGAGAAATGAATGTGGTTTAGCCTATACCAAAACATTATTGTTGTCACACACAGTTGAAAAACATTCCCTAGCAACAGCCTCTATAGAGAACACTAAAACTAATGTTTTTGAAAAATGACCATAAATATTATGCTTTTGTGATTTGACCTTTGTATTCAGTGTTTTATTTGTAGTTTTTGTTGCATATGCAGTGTTAAAACATCTGAAGTCCACACCAAAATGTATTCTCACCTACAAGGGACTTTTGTACATTCCTGGAAAAGAGGAGAAGAAGTTGGGTATTTCTTTGGTTGCCATTTACAACTTCATAGCTAGATGTCACCCCAAACCCACAACGTGTCTCTTTAAAGTATGCAAAGCAAATACAAGTAGGAACAAACTACATTTTTGCCTTGTACAACGTGTGAGAGCAGATTCTGCAACAATAGTTCTTACCTTCAACCTTATATTTGTTCAGAAACTAATTTTGGTTAAATTTGATGATTAAGGAAAAATAAGTAATAAACAAAATAGTCTCATGAAACAGGGTTTCATAAAGAGATCAGTAAAGTCAGAGTAAAACCACAGTGGCTCAGAGGTGAGGTTTGAGGGAAAAGCAAAGACAAAAATAAGAGATGACTAAAACAAAGGGAACGGTAAAGAATAAGGAAAAATAAAAGACATAAACGTGAACAAAAACAAGGAAAAAATGGGGAAAAAAATTCATTTGCACACATTCATTCTGTTTTATTGAATATATTCATTTAAAAGATCTGTACAGAAATGTATAAAAATGTTAACAAATGTGTAAATGATTTTTATTTTGTCTCTTCAGTTCCACATTTATTCATTCTCTTTTTCATAGATTCAGGTATTTGTCTTTATAAATTTCTCAGGATTAATTGGTGTTATTACCATGCAAAAAATAGTAAATAGTCCTCACTTAAACAGAAATGTTGTGACCTTGCCCAGGATCACACACTGATGAACCCATCAATGCCAGTGTGAAGTTCAGTGTCTTACACAAGGACACTTTAACAAGTGGACACAGGGTTTCAAACCACAACGTTCCGGTGCAGGAATGCTCTTCTGACCATCTTGTAGGAAACATTTAATGTTTTATAATAAAACCACTTAATATTAGAAATGAATGGAGATTTTCTGTAAACCTGGAACTTCTTTTAGCTTAGGAAGATCTGTCCCTGTGTGCTCGTGACCTGCTGAACTTTTACTCCTTTTAAAATACAGCTCTGAAATAAACACAATCTTCTTGGTTTAACTAATTGCTGTGTGAGTGTGTGTGTAGATACACAAACACACCAATAAGCAAACTCTCACTTTATTACAGACAGACATGCACACATACACTTGCGTACAGTTGGCTACTTGAGAAGCTTTGTGTGGGGATAAATGTAAAATAAAGGTTTTAAAATGCTAATATTTGCAAAACAATTCACTGTATTTTTCAGGTATGAAAAATAAAGCTGTTAAATTGTTGTAAAGAAAGCATATGACATTTGGTTTTCTGTATTCTCAGACTGAGATGAGGATCAAAGTGTTGGAGGCAAAGCACCAGGAGGAGAAACTGAAAATGCAGCAGAGCCATGATGCAGATGTTGAGAAGGTAAAAATGAAATCTCTGAGGTTAGCACCGCCTAACATTAAACCTGAATATTTTGCCATTGTCTTTTTTTGTTAATATTCATAGTTTGCTTTTAGTTTCTAATCTGAAATACCCAGACAATAGATGATCTTTAATAGTAATTTAAATAAGCAAGCCAACAGCCAGTAGTAGTTAATAGTGTATAGTTCTGATATATCTGCATTAAATGTAACTTTAAATATTTTTCTGAATCCTCAAGCAGACAGGCAAGTCTGCTAAAAACTGAGCTCTCGTGAAAACTATTTAATCTGTGTTAGAATGCCCACCATTGATCCTAAAACCATTTGGTGGCTAATGAAAAGTAAAGGAAGACTTCTCCTTACCCCATCCATGAAATAATCATCTCTTCAAAGCTCTTTGTCAGCTGGTGAAAGTAGCAGTAAAGCTGGTATATTTCACACCAGGTGCCCGTCAGTTAGGCTGCAGATCAAGCACCTGGGATCTGTCATGTCCTCACCACGATTTTCCTTTGCTGCCACAGAAGCTTTTAAAACAGGGAGGGGGGAACACTCCAATTTTCTCTCCACTTTAAGATGCCCGTTGCTTCTTTGTGTTTGACAAGAGACAGGATGACAGCTTGCTCTCTTTTGCCCCCTTCTCTCTTTAATTACATACAGACTGCTAGTTACGTCCGATTTAATTTCTATGGAATTTTACCCATTATTCTCTCTTATGGCTTCAAAGGAAAGTGATTTCAGGGGTGCACTTTGATGAGGCTGATGGAGGACGGACAGCCTGGTTTAGTTTTAATTATTCTACCTATTAAAATGACAAGGCCACTTAAGGGCTGCTGGTCATTGTCCCCATGCTTGAAATAAAGACGCTAATTAGAAAACAGGACACACTGTTGTATTCTAATACAAACAATTAAAGATTAGGGTCGAAATCCTGATGAGTTAGAATTATGTATGTTTTTGTTGCGACTTTCTCTATATACACACATACTAGATTTTTGTTGTAGTTGCCAGGGTTTTTTTCCTGTAGTTTAGTTTTGTGTATTTCATTCACTGGTTAAGATGTGGTCAGGCTGGATTTCCTTTACATTAGGAAGTCTAATAAAGACCTAAAATAGGCACCCTAAAAGCTGTTATTTCCCGCCGTCTAGTGCACTCTCCCCAGACCTGACACAGTGCCATTGGACCCTCAAAAGACAATCCCTTTTGGGTGGTGAAATGGAAAAAAATGGATACCCCTAAATGTTCTGTGAACTTTGCTCCAGTCGCCCAATCGTCCTTTCATCTCCCCCTTCCTATTCACACAGAGATGATGATAGGCTTGGCTAATAAGTGGCTTCATGGGCTTCTAGAGGTGACTGAAAAATAACAAGTCTTATGTTTTTCAGCCATTTCAGTCAGAAAATTAGTCATATTCTCTTTTTTTTGTGTGTGTGTGTGTGTGTTGGGGGGGGGGGGGGGGGGGGGGGTGTTAATTGCATGGGGAATCTTATTAAGAGAAGCTTTAGCTTCAGTTTTGAGTTGGTGATTTTTCTAGAAGAAGCTGTTTTGAAAGAGAAACAGAAGTTTGTCCAAAGTCACCTGGGTAATAAATAGATTCATCTGTAGAGCAAGTTTATAATATGTATATACATATTATGCAATTGAGCAGTTGTGAGTGTTAGGCTCCAAATCTCCATGGTCTAATTTAACTAATTACACACAGGTGGCAGCAGCAGACAGATGCAGTTACCTCATCGTATCAGCGCAGGTGGTTCACTCAGCTGCTATTTTACTCAGTTTGCTTGTTGTCTCTGAGGAGGCTGAAGTCTTCTCTGGTCATACAGGAGATTACCACATGGATGACATCCACCTTTAACGGAAAATAAAATGGAGCTGAACTGTCTTACATTTGTTTGTCAGGTTTTCATAATAAGGATGAAAATGCAGTTTTGTTCCTGATGTAAACAAAGTGTATCAATAGCATCACTTGATACGTGCTCTTGAACACACACGTTTTACTCCACATATAAACTTTAGGCCAAATAAACATGTTCTATCATTTTTATTTCCTCACTAAAACTATTTGCAATGAAATGAGTTCATTAATCACTATGTCCAATAGTGTTAGGTCTTAAAAAGTCGAAGTATTATGTGGCAAACTTATCTATTGAGTAGTTTTGTTTTCTCTTGCAGACACAGTATTGTGAAAGTAAAAATAAAAATTCTTAAATGCATTCAAGGATCATCATGAAGTCAGCAACAAGGTCACTTTCCCAAGGATAAAACAAAACAAAAACACTGGCTATTTTAGTTCTAATGTGAGTTAAAAACGTTCTTATTTCCTTTCTTTAGATCCTGGACAGAAAAAACCGTGAGACTGAAAAGATAAAGAGCCTGTATCGGGCTAAGCAGAAAGAGTCAGAGGAGATGATTCGTAAGCTGGAGAAGAAAGGTGAGAGGTCACATGACTACAGGGTTAACTGGAGGGATGTTTATAGCAGCATCTCTGAACACTCAGAGTAAAAAGCCTAAAAGGATACAATTCCACAAGAGACTGTGCTGGTGATGAGTGATGTTCTCCAGCTGTGCTGCTCAATCTAAAGTTTAATCAGTTCTGCAACAATTTTTTATGTATAGTTTTCTTTTTTTTCCCCATCTGTGTTATTATTCTGTCTCTTGTACTTTTTCATCCGTCTTCAAAAGTAGTTCATAAAAAACATTAACTTGACAAAGAGAGGCCTTGTTTGCCATTTTATAGAGGCAAAATCTTTTTTGACATTGATTTACTGACAGCACATCAGTGCACGCGAGTGTACGTCTGTCTGTGTGTGTGTCCATCTGTTCATACCCCGAGGCAAGGCCCTGACTGCTCTTTTGTGTGTTTGCGTCAACATTCTTCTTCAGTTCAAAGTGTGCTGCGGGAATCCCAGGTCATCTGTGAGAGCAAAGAGAAGCAGATAGCGGAGCTGCGGAAGATGTCGAATCAGAGTGCTGACTCTTTAAAAAATGAGTGGGAGAAGAAGGTACGAGGACAGGGTTGGGAAACTCAGCAGTCCAACACTCCATTAGCCACTATCAGTCAAAGTAAGACTGTTTGTAAGCATGAAACAAGCAGGCTTTACTGTGTGGTGGTGTTTAAGTTTTGAATCTGATCGCTCTACACGGCTGAGTTGGTGGGGCTTAATAAAATCCAAATGAAAATTACACTCATCTTTTCAAGTGATGGTGTGGAACAAATTTTCTCACATGTCAACAGAAAAAGAAAAACTATGCAACCGTATAAATCATGTTTAACCCCCTCCAAAAAGCAAGATGTTACATATAAAGAAATAAACTTTATTAGCTCTTGCATCATGAATAATTTTTCAACACTGTTATACACCCTGCTCACTAGCAAGCACTTACATCTGGAGGATTACACCATTTATTAGAAGCACATTGCTTGTTGCCTTCCTGAATGTATTATTTAGTCATATCAAGTGTGTTTATGAAACAAATGGTGTTGAAATCCAAGTCTTTTCTGAAGTAATGTTCTATGGTGTGGCACCTATGTAACCCAGATTTGTCAGCAAATGACCACTAATCACAGTCACATATGCTTGTGGTTATTACTCCACTGTTTGGTGGTCAAGTGGTTGGCACTAAGAGGGCTTTTTTTCCCCCAAATGAGGCAGATTTTATCCATTTACTTCCAAACCGTGTGGCAGCTCTCCCTCATTCCAGCTGACAACAGTAGATAAATGCATGTTTTCCTGGAGAGCTTATGTCTAGGAGATCTGACCTCTGAAATGTTTTCCTGGTAAAATGGGTCATGCAGTTATAGTAGCATGTTTGAGCAGAAATTCTCTCACAAGTCCCGTATTTGTCTTTGGACTGCTGACAAATATTAATCATTGTGACATACAGATCACTCTCTGTCTCTCCCTGATCTCTTTATAGTTTGACACCCTTATGCCCTCTCTCTGTTTTTAAATTTATGAAAAGGCACATAAACTCATTGATAGCCTCGGGCGTGTCTTTATTTATTTGCGAGGCTGTTGCCATCAAAGCTCTCCAACAGCAAAAAAAATACTGTTTTGAACAGTAACTCAAGTGCTAAGCCATTCTACGTCTGTGGAGATAAGCTTTTATAACATTTTTCTCACTATGTTGGTGAGAAAATAGTGTCATGAAGATATTGATTTAATTGATTAACACCAGCACCTTGCAAGGCGCAACATCACTTTTGTCCAGGCAGGAGAGAAGCCTCCAAACAAGCTGAATACCTTAACAGGCTTAGTAGCCTTGGCTCGTGACTGGCAGCTGCAGGTGGACCTGGGGAGATAGTTGAAGTTTCCAGAGCACATTGCCATAACAACACTCAGGCCGGACTTGGTGCTAACATGTAATTCGTCCAAGCAAGTTGTGCTTTTGGAGCTTACAGTTCCATGGGAAGACTGCATTGAAGTAGCAAGCTGCTTGGACACAAGCCGGTGTGGGATCACCCCCGGCTGGGTCGCCCAGGTGAGGGTTGCTGAAGATCAAAGACCCGAAACACCCAATGACCCTGGGTACTTCACTGATGATGTGTACAAGCTACCTATTTATGTAGATGGTGTTTCTTTAAAACTTGTTCAAGCTGAAGTCTCATTATATGGAAATAAGATATACAGGGTGTGTCGCCGATGCTGAGGTCACATAGTCAACAGCTAGGAAATGATGCAAAGTTGTGGAGGTAGAGTAAAACATATCAGAGACTGATATTAACTCATGTTTTGCTCTCCAGGTTCATGCTGCTATGGCAGAGATGGAGGAGGAGAAGTTTGAATTGCAGAAAAAACACACCGAGAACATCCAGGAGCTGCTGGAGGACACCAACCTCAGACTGGCTAAGGTGGAGTCTGAATACAAAGCTCGGTCACAGGCCACTGTGAGTACAGGAAACGACTAAAGGCCCCTGTACAGGGGGCAGCACAAGATATGTAGTACATGCTTTGTTCGTGCTAGGAAGCTCCAATCCTAAATTGTAGCGTACCAAAATGATGGGGAGATTCTTAGCTAAAAGACCACCTAGCATTACCACCAAAATAAAAACACAGTTCAAACCCCAAGCAATTATATGGGAATGTAACAAAAACACGAGAACATCACTATCCACTTTAGAGCTTCTGCTAATTTCCTCACCTCTCTCAACACAAGCAGATACTACAAAGAGATTACTAAGCAAAGATCTCAGCACTGTGGAACAAAAACTGAGCAACAGCCAAAGAGTAGCAAAAAAATATCACTAAGTCATATGGCATGTCTTAATTTTGCCATTTTGAAGTTAAAATTTTTATTCCACCTCAAGAAAACTCTGCTAATGTGTTTCCTATCACTCTGTCTTTGATTCACAATGATTCACAAAGGGCCTGGAGGTTTTCATGAAAATAAAGGGGAGTTTTGAAAGTGAAATCTTTACTTCTCCTTTAATCTACTCATTGGGGTACACTTCTTTCTGGATCCTCATGGTGTTTCTAAAGTGAATTTGGGGACTATTCCTGCGTAACACCTCTGTATTACTATACTAAATCTTCGATGAATTGGGCTGCTATCCACTGGTTTTTACTGACAGTAATGGGGTTTTCTTTTAGGGCAGAGATAACCATTTAAATTTTCTACAATGTTTCAGGTGAATTTAACCTGACACAGTAACACATATCTTGATTCTGACACTTCTGTAGTAATCTCACATATTTGTTTTAAGGCCCAAGATTATACAAACATGAAGATATACTTATATATTTATTTTGGGTGTGCCATTGGGCGGGGACGGGGGGTGTGGTAATGGGTCTCATCAAAAAGACGTTAAAGTGTATTTAAAAAGCAAAATGCAGCTCCTTGTCTTTGATATATGTGATGTATTAAACTAAATAATGCTGCAGGTATAGCAATTAAGTTACACCTCCTTTCCCTATCTTATACTAAACAGATTATGAACATCTTTCTAAGATTTATTGTAAAGAGTAGCAGACTGTTCAAGTGTACCAAAACGCTGCATTTGCAGATTATTTTTTTTTTCACTCTTAATGTGAGGCATTTCTCTCAAAATAGGAGTTTAATTCCAAATGTATACATCACTCACACATTTAATGATAAAACAATGAGCCTCGTGGTTCCATGGCTTAAATAAAAGGAGACATTCTCCAACATCTGAGTGAAGATGACTGTAATATCTAATGTTTGTTATTTCTATAAAGGTCTTTGATCCAAGCTCACACCTTACTCATTGCTGTGATTGTGTCCAACAATGTCCACACTTACATACACACACCTCTCAAAGCTGCAGTGTCTTTGATGTTATAATGAAAAGACTGGTTTCAAATAGGATTGTGCAGATTTCATTAGTTGGGATCATCAACACCAGAGGGTAGTTCAAATGTGCTGCTTTATTAATGGCGTTGTGATCGGTATCAGCATTCAAGGGGTTTCTATACATGTCACACATGCACATATATTGCTTTTGGCCTTAATCTGTCGACAGGCCTGCATTTAAGAGGCATCAAACACTGGATGGTGGAGGGCCAATGGTAAGGCCCCTGTTTTAATAATTAAGGACAGACAAGGTCCAAGAGAATGAAAAGAGCCTGCTGTCATTGGAAATTAGCTGCTGTCTTGGTGTGGTTGGACTGACCAGCACAGAGGATAGGATGGTTGAAGGGGATTTTATCTCCGAGTTACTTTAGCATCTTTTAAATGTTCACTGGTGTCTCCCAAAGGGCAAGTGTTGTGGAATGATTAACTGATTTGCTTAATTTTTCCAATGTCCACATATGTTATTTTTGTAGAACATTTATTTGCCCTTATTTTAACCCATAACAAGTAGTTTTAGTAACTTTGCACTTTTTTTTTTTTTTTTTTAACAGTAAGATTCATTACATCTATTAAAGGTCACTTCTATGTAATGCGTGACTGCGAGGACCCGGAAATTCAACCACACACAGCAGTTGGAATGTAGAAAAAACGGATTTATTCAGCAAAGGGGCAAGAGTCCGGCAAGGCTGGAAGAAGCGGTCTAGTCCTGGAGGGGGGGAGGAGGAATGCTGAAAAAGTCCAAAATCCAGAATCAGGGTCAGAAGGCAGGTAATGGTCAGAACACAGCAACAGATGGGGGTACTTATCCAAGACGTCAGGCGAAGCTCGGGCTCCAAAAACAAAGCATGGGTCAGAATCCAGAAATCCAAGAAGCCAGGCAAGAGGTATCCGATAAGGGCAAGGCAAGAGGGGTAATCCAAGGGCAAAAGTAGTAGGCAATCTAAAGACAATTGAATGCTGGATATCAACTTGGCGAGGTGAAGGCGATGATAATCTGGCAGAGAAGGGGAGACTGAAGAGGGATTAAGTAGTGCAGAGAAACCAAGCAGCAATCAGGGAAAACCAGGTGGGCTCAATTAGGCTGGTAGCCTGTCAGAGCAGGAACAAAGGCAGAGGCAGAGTAGAAATTAAGCCCAGGTGATCTAAATCAGCTGATAAGCCCAGGCAGGGCAGAGAACATGACATTCTACCCCTATTCTGACTATCCGATGAGGATTTAGATCAGGGGTGTCCAGCTCTGGTCCTCAAGGGCCACAATCCTGCAGGTTTTCAATGAGTCCCTGCTCCAAAACCACCTGACTCAAATTAATGAGTCATTGTGCAAAACTTAATAGGCTGTTGGATCCATTTCATTTGAGTCCGGTGTGTTGAAGTAGGAAACATTGAAAACCTGCAGGACAGCGGCCCTCGAGGACCGACTTTGGACATCCCTGATTTAGATGCTACAGTATGAAAACATTTTGGCCCCTGGTTTAATAATGGTGAAGTAAAGAATCCTTATCTGCCTGTCTCGGCTTCGTTGGACTTTTATCCAAAAGAGAAAACATTAGGCTGACAGGTTTGTTAAATGTTACTACTTTTATTTGCTGCAGGGCAGAGAAGGTGGAGTGACTGTGTACGTGTTTGTACCTAAAGTCCAGCTGGTATGAGCCAAAGTATTGTACCAGACAAGCTCTTTAAAATAGTCCATGCATGTCCATACCCAATGACTGTTAAAGGAGACTTTATTCATCTTTTCATAATAGACAGTTGTAATCTACTTTTTTTTATTTTTCCTGAAATTTGACTGATTGCGATAGATAATTTGAATGTAAACAAATATATTGTCATATTTTGCTGTGTATTTATCAGAATACCAGTACAAAGTAAAGGTTGATACATGTTACTCGAGCCTTTGGTCTCTGCTTCTTGTGGCATGCTTCTCCTACTAGATACTAGGGTTTGATCCACATTATACATTCATACACACAACTTGACAGGCCTCAGGAGAAGACTGTTGATGCAGGCTCCCTTCCAGTTGCTGGCTCTAGTCCTGATCCAAGAACTGTGAGGGGACATCCATCACTCCTAATGAATTTATTGCTAAAACTTCAAAGGCATTTTTTATCTTAAATCTTTGAAAGGGAGTGGAGCTCATAATCTACCTTATATAGTCTGCACTTCACACCAAGTAATTCTCCTTCTGAAACACCTAATTAGTGGACATAATGTGCTCCCACTGAGTGTGTCCAGGTGTGCCCAGTCAAGCCTCAGTATGCGGACGCACCTCTTCTCATCTCCTGCCAGAGAGCTAAGTGTCAGCACGCGCCCCAGCACAACATAGGCCCCTTGTTCCTTTTCTTAACTCCCTCCACTGCTGACACAAAGACAAGAATCTCTCTCACCAGCCTAGCAGGGCACTGCTCTCATACTCTTTATAAACACACCATAACGCCCCCTCCCTCATCATTCCACCTTCTGTCAACACCATCCCCTGTCATCATCTAGATCAACTAGCACGCTCCATCTTTTATCAGTACCCCATCATCGCCTTTATCAACCTACCCATACTGCATTCCGTGCTGTCATATGCACGTATACAAAGGCGCACATGTGCACACTGAGGGACAGCAGGCAGAGAGGGGGATGCTTGTTTTCATCAGAAATTGCCGGAAGAGACTGTCAGCTGGACTTTGATCGCTGTCTTTATTTAATATCTGAATCCGATTTGACGTTTGAAATACACGACCACAGAAATAACTCAACCATGTCATTACAGAGTGGAATAACCTAATTGCATCCTTATTACTTATGACCACTGTATTTAGCAAACACTAGCAATAGTGTGATACGTGTTTTTAAACCTCTTTCTAGAGCTTTTCTTGCTGTAATACTGTCTTGTGTCACATCAGTGGCGTCAGGTTTCCTTATAAATTGACAGAATAACTGTAAAAAGATGCAGCATTTTATTAAAATGTGCATAAAATACATTATATAAGGCCAAAACCTCTTTATGTAAGTAGTCGTAAGGAATTTTCTATTCTCATTTTCTAGACTTTTTCTAGGCTTCTTGAAGGACTTTCCAGAGCTCGTATTTGGATGTTGGCTGCGTTTCGTTCCATTCTCTGCCAAGATAATCCCACACTGCTTCAATAATGTTGAGGTCCAGGCTCTGGGGAGCTCACTCCATCACTCCGTTTTATCTGATGCCACTGATTTTCAGTCCAGTTCCTGTGTCATTTGACATACATCAGCTTTTTCTCCATGTATTTCCTCCTTACGAATGGCTTCTTGACAGCCACTCCTCCATGGAGACAAGACTTCAATGAACAATAGATGGATTAACGGAGGTGCATCTCTTATGTCTCGTGTCAGATCTCTGCTGGATTTTTCTGGATGTCTTATTGAGATTATTATCAGATACTTTTAATATGCTCCAGGTATTTCTTCTTTTTTCTTTAATTTGTGCAGTTTTTTACTTTTTTTATTTAAGCACTGTAAACTATGCTAGGACATGCCAATTTTTAAACTTATGGTTATTTATTTTCTTGTTGCAAAAAATACTATTTTATCTATAAAACTCTGATATCTTTGGCATTTTTTCTGATGTGACTAAAGAAGTATGAAGAAATTACATATTTCCACAACAAGCTGCTTGTAACAAAGTGCTTAAAGACAAAATAAAATGACACATCACTGGACTAAGAGATAGAAAAAAACGGCCAATGTTCAAAGAAAAAAGTTTCAGAACAGAGAACTATTGCTCAGAAAGGTCTGGCTGCTTCTAAGCGAACTACAAAGAAATCAGGGCTGGCTTGAGACTTTTACACTGTGCTGAATATTCCCTCTGTTGGGCTTTCAGCTTAATTCCAGTTTTATTTACCAAGTTGTCATGCATTTGGAATCTATGTGTCTGAATAGTTAGCAACTGATGAAATGTCAGAAAACATTTCATGCATGATATTAAGATTTTGTTTGATAAAGATGACCAGCCATTTTTCTCATGCTGCCCTTCTCAGCAGTTCAAGCTGTTTGGCTTAGTGCTTTTTGTCCATCCTTGTGAGCCAGGAGCAAACGGTGCGTGAGTTGGAGCTGCGGGTGAAGCAGCAGTCGGTGGAGGTGGAGAAGGGCAACGCGCTACGTCAGAAAGTGACACAGGAGAAGGCCCAGTTGGAGATTCAGGTTGCATCCCTCAGTGCTGAGCTACAGGAAGCTAACAGACGGTATGGAGCTGTTTGACTTGTGACAGAAAGTAATTACGACTCATAGTTGTAGAAATGTATTACTAGTATGGAAGGCTACTGTGTTTTAAACTAGCCAGCTTTCCATAACAGGGGTACAAAACTGTTTTATTGTAAAATGCCTGCAAGGGATCTTGAGTAATTTAAAAATAAAAACTAAAGAAAAAAACATTATCTGGGTGGATGCAATGCAGGGGAAAGCTATGAGTCATCTGACTGTTTCATTTTTGTTGAATAGAAGCAGATCAGTGTGTGCATGAGGAACCTCTGATAGTGTAGTCTAAATCAAGCTTTCAACTGTGTGCAGGATTTTGATGCTGCAGAAGGAGAAAGAGCAGCAGCATGAGCTGCACGAGCAGACCGCACTGAAGCTCCAAGCCAAACACGAGACTGACATGAGCCACTTACATCAAGAACATGCTCTGTCGGCTGCCAAGGTTCACATTACCACAACACTCCCCGCAGTTCATCCCACAAACTGCTAAATTTACTGATGACTGATTTAAGACATAAAACTTGTACCTAATGTGTCTCCTCTTCCCCTCACAGGCCTCTGAGGTGATAGAAGAATTGGAGAGGAGTGTGGCCCAGATCAAACAACAGCTCCAGGACAGTGAACATCGAAGACAGCAACAAGTCAGGGTACGACCTGGGCAGTGGTGGGGTGTGTTCATGTTTACAAGTGTACTCTCTGAAGTTTAAAGGGTTTGTTCTAAACACAAATGTATCTTTTCTTTTGTTAGTGTAGTATCAACAAAATGGTCTGTGCTACATAATAAAGTATAATTTTGAATCTGCTTCGCTTCCAGGATCAAGAGAAGAAGTTTCAGCAGGAGAAAGATGAACTGCAGATCAGCTGTGAGAAGAAGGTAGAGTTTACTTCCTCCATCAGGAAAACCTACCCACTGTGCTCCATAGCTTCTGTTGTTACACTGAAACGACACTGGAATAGTGATTACGGTCAGGCAGAGATCAATGTTTCTTGTGGTTTTCTTTTTCATTTCTATTTATCTATTTTTTTTAGATTCTATGTCCGATCTCATAACTTTTTAGCTATTATTAACGGGAAGAACATAAAGGAAAGCGAATGGGAATTTCATAATTTAGTGTGAGAGTTGTAAGGTGATAAAGGCTAAGAATAGGAGGCAAATTTAAATAAAGTTTGAGGTATGTACTCTCTTTTATGTGTATCCAGGCCTACACTTAATTGCCCAAGCACCTTACTTTTGAGAGACCCTCTTTAAAGTCATAAAGTTGCCACAAAGTACAGAGGCCATTGTTAATTAATCTGAGCTGGACCAGACCAGACTAGGCCAGACTTCTTAGGTAAAGATCAGGTTTAAAGACTTTGCTGCACCTGGATCATCTTCAAAGTGCCACATCTACAATGTGTGTATCGGTGGCAGACTACTACACACTAGCCCCTTTGACTGATACACCTGCAAAAACTTAGCAGGCCTGTGTGCTCTTTATTCAGGGTCAGGGAGAATTTAAATTAAGCCTCTTTCAGTAGTTTGGTTTTGATTATGGTTTCTTATTTTGCTCTTGTAATCAGCTGCCATTCATCCTACTTTCCCTCTCTCCTGTCTTTCTTCTTGCAAGGTGACAGTATGAAAGTCTGTTGTTCATTTTCCTTTTTTGTTCACTTCGGAAAGATTCCTCATTCCACTCCTTAGGAGTGCTAAACGAGACAGATGAAGGAGGTTGTGATGGAGTGTGTGGGCATAAGAATGGCCCATATGGCTGCCATACTGTCGATCTACGGTGAAAGGCCCTCTGAGCTTTCCGATGGGCTTTGATGCTACTTTTGATGAAGTGATAGAGAGAAGAAATGAGACAAGATGCACAAGGTCGTAGGCAGGAGAGTTTTCTTGAGTGATGTTTGATGATGTCTGTCTTTACACTCAGTCGCACCCTTTACCCTGTCTGACTTTTACATTCCCTACTTTCAGGTGTTGGCAGCCCACAGTGAGGCAGAGAGGGAGAAAATAGAGGCCAAGAGGAAGATCACCAAACTAGAAGATGCACTAAGGTAAAGCAACACAAAAAAAGGATTTGTTGCTCAAATGAAAAAACCTTTGGTCACATTATGATGTGTGTAAATCTGAAGGCCTTTTAAATGTCAGTGAAGCATGATGCGTATTTACTATCACACGTTTAGGCCTTGACTTTTTTATTTCAGACTTTATTAGAGAGTTGTTTATATCTTCTGACTTCAGTCTTTGATCATAAGAACAGAGCAGTGTGTATGAATTCTGATTTAAGGTGGAGTTTGGTTTTAACAAGCCAATCCTTGCACACTCTCTTTGATCTTTTTTTATAACTGAGAGTGGAACAGCTCAAGCTGAGAGCCTGCAAAGTGTTACCGATCAGAACTTCACGTTATAGATGTTTGTCATGTCCTGAAGAAAACTGATCAACTTATTTGTATCAAATTATCTGCACCTTCCCCGGTCACTGTGTTATTGAAAATGTCATTTAGAGAAAAAATGAAAAACTGTAACATAGTTGGTCAGTATACTGTAAATGAATAGAAAGAGACATTTTTAAGATTTTTGACATTGGTTTGATTTAAAATATTATGTAAAAGTGCATTGGGTAAAATGGTTAAGAATACATGAAAGAAATGCAGCACAAATTAATATTTCATATCAACAACTGGTTCAAATAACTGAGTGTAACATTAAAGGGGAGTATGGTATTCTGATATTCATGTCTTTTAAAATGTGAAAGTATAAACCACATTAGCATGTAAGCCTGCTAACCTTCTCACTCACTTTTTTTAACACATTTTTAGATCCCTTTAGTTTAACTCAAAGAAGCTCCCACTACTTGAATTGAATATTCACTGTTGATTAATTGCTTGGAGTAACACATACAGCACCAGTCAAAAGTTTGGACAGACTTTTCATTGGGTTTTATAGGAAAATGTGTCCAAATTTTTGACTGTATATCACTTAACCTTTTTAAGTCTGGAACGACACACATGCTACAGCAACATTTATGAAAAACACTCATTTGAAAAATGTATTGATTAACATGAGGACATGTTCGTTCCTTTTACAACAAAGGCTAAATCTTTAACATCTCTTTAACATCTGTTTTTAAATTTATATTTAGTTTCAGTGAGATCAGAAGTTTAAGTGAACGATTTAAAATTTCCCAGAAAACCTTCAGGCCTCAGAGAACTGTTTTTAAAGAAAGCTTTTAGGTCTGAATAGGTTAAAATTGAATATCTGGAGCCAGATTTGATTCTGTGACTCGTTACTTTACTGTTTAAATTCACTTTCATTGCCCTGAAAAATGCATTGTGGTGGTGCAGCATGCAACATATCAGGTATGAGAACAGTAAAACAATCTCATTTACACAAAATGAAGCTGCAACAAATTAAGTTAATATTTAAAATGGTGTTTTTTCAGCTGTAATGCACCAACATTTCTGCCAATTACACTACCAGATATCTTAAAAGGGCTTATTGCATTGTTACAGAAATATTGGAGAGGGAGTTTAATGGCACTCTTTGGACACACTGCTAAAAGTCTACGTTGAATAGACTCCAGCCAATCAGCAAACAAGCCAGTCAGTCATCCAGTCAGTACATTCCATTTGGTAATTAATCCCATGCAGAACCATATTAGTTTGTTGCAAGCAGATTACTGTTCCCTTGGCAAAGGTAGAGCGTGCTCAGCTCAGTTGAACTCAACACTAGCTCAACCCACTCTCTGTCAGACCCAGTCACAGTGCCGCCACCCGCATTGAGAGGGTTTTAACTGTTAGTGACAATATAATAATAAATCAGATGACTGACAAGAATGAGCTGAGTGCTCTTCTCTGCTCCACTTCAAAGGCTTCAGTGGTGTTTGCACACACGTGTTTAGCTTTCTGTAACAAAAGAAATGATATTTATTTAGAGCATGAAATTGGATGAAGCTGTAGGACGTGGTTATCATCACTGTTCTTTTCCGTTTCTGTCAATGTCAATCAACATGACTTTTTTTTTTTTTTGTGCCGTTTAGCATTCAGCATAGATATAATTTAGGGACATTGATGGTTTTGCTGGTTTATTGTTTGCTTGTCATTGTCAGCCCAATGACAGAGAACAAGCTTAAACACAGCAGACCGATCCGTTGGTGCATAAATTATCCTCGTTGTTAGCATCAGTAGCGAGTCAGTCATTCCCCTCGTTTAGTGTTAAACACTGAGAAACGGCAACTGGCCCGTTGGGCTCTTTGCTAATTAAGTACTCACACACGCACACACACACACACACACTCACACACACACTTTCTCTCACTAAGCACTCTGATGTCTTCTACCTACCTGCTGCCTTGGCAACACTGGAGGCCTTTAAAGGCGATCCAGGAGAACTTCAAAGTCAAAGCAAGACTGCATGCAGGTGTGTTGAAAGTAAGTGTGTGTGTGTGTGTGTGTGTGTGTGTGTGTGTGTGTGCATGTGTGTGTGTGAGGTTGAATGATAAAATTAATCAAGTAGAATCTCCTTTAAGATGCGTTTTGCTTGCCAGCTACTATGTGGTTTGTGCATGTGTGTGTGCTCTGTGATCCATGTATTCTACTGTTAAAAACATAAAAAAAACATAAAAACTATATATATATATATATATATATATATATATAGTTTTTATGTTTGTGTGTATGTAAAGAATTATTAAAAAGAATAATACCCTGCCCTTCAATGCTAATAAGCACTGATGCCTCAAATTGAGTGCCAGGTCTGTGTTACTATAGCAACAATAACAGAAAGCACCACAAAGCCATACAGAGAACAAGTTTCTTTCCTTTTCTTTCATCCCAATGTGTCTCAGATCATTACAGGGCATTAGCATGGAGATGGAGAGATGCACCACTGAGGGATGGGGGTGGTGCTGTACAGAGAGGAGGAGCTCATCTGGGGAACAGCTTTGTATGGTTTTGCAACAATGACCTCAAAATCACGATTTCAAAACATCAGAGAACCACCTGAATGTTAGAAGTTGCGAAAAAGGCAAACTCCTAGTCTATTTCTAGTTCACAGGTTTCTCTTTCTGTTGAGAAGCAAAGTATTTTTTCCACTCTGTCCTCTGCACTTTTCCTGCATCTTTTTCATCACTTTCACCTGACTTTATTACAACCATGTGCCTGCCAAGGAGTGGTGCAGGTTTGAGGCAGCTTAGACTTTGCCTGTACTGTAGATTTTGCTCAGCTTGATTGTTAAAACTACACAGACAAGCCAAGTTATCCTCCACTTAGATTTCCTCAATGTTATTTTTGTTTCCTCCATTTTTCTATCAAGTTTCATGGGTGCTTTGTTTTAACACTTTACACTTTCTCCCATTGCACTGCCAAACTATTTATTTTGTAATGTTTGGCAACAGTTATTCTTGCAAATTGAGTTTGAGTGTCTTTCTGTGGTGTGTAATTACCATGACTCACCTGCATATCATTTGAGCATGCATAACCACGTGCATGCATGAGATAGTGTCCCTCATAAAGGTAAAGGTGCGTCCAGTAAGTTATTTTGTTTGTGAACGTGAATAGAATTCCACGTCTGTGTGTGTGCCTTTTGAAGTGGCCTTATCGTTCTTGGCATTCCTTTCCAATGACAGGAGGGATGGAGAGAATCTCTCTGGGCCAGAGAGGATCCAGAGGAAGCCAAGGAGGGGGCTATGCAGCCTGCAAAACCAGTTTGTGTTCAGGTGCTGGAGCAGGTGGAGTTATGGATCGTGAATATTGAAAAGCTTCAGCAGAGCTCAATATTTTCTCTCGTGGCACCTGCATGTAAAAGAGATGATGAAGATAGGTTAAGCACCAGTTCAGTACTACAGAGCTGACAAAGGGAAAATTGTTCAAGATTCTTTTACAGGGCAGTGTAGAGCTCTTATCACCCACTTAATCATCCTAATTTATTTCCAGACTTGAAATTCCTCTTATAATTATGTTTACTACATTGTCACCTCAACTTAAAGCCACTGTAGGCTGTAATCCCTCCTCTGAAAATAAAGTTTCCTGTTATATCTGGAGCTTTAGAAACTTCTTGGATGCTTCCTAGATTTCTTTCTGCCTTATCCCCAATTTCCACCAGGTGCATGTTCGCCATGGTTTCGTTCCGAACTCCATGGCGTCAGGCATGGCAGGTCAGTTCACACTGGGAGCGTGTCAGATGCGGAGCGCCCGTTAGTGCTGTCCACCTAGCTGGATCCATAAGATCACGAAATCTCAGGAGAATTGGAGAATCTTGTGATTCTCCACTTTCAGGAAAAGCGTCTCGTCGTCCACGATGAAAAAGAAAAAATAGACACCCTGACCGATCAATGACGTAATGTTTACATGGTCCAGGGAGCGCATATCTGCATGGGGGCTTTTATTTTGAAAAATTACTGGACGCTTTTACACTGCTGATTTCCTCTCTATCCCCAATCTTAACTGCTAAGTTTGACGCTAAGTTCTGGACCCAAAAGTAGTGCATCAAAAATAGACTTAGTGCGTATGTTTAGCGAAGAGCTACGAAGCACACGCACCCAGTGGGAAAAATGTCATGAAACACATGCAGCAGCATCGTAATGATGTCACATAATCCCCAGCCTTTTCCACCACAGAGAAAAAAATACAATAAATAAAACATAAATATAAATAAGGTAAAGGTAAATTTGTCACTTTTGATAAGGATTCACTGACTGCAGTAATGTTAAATAAAGCAAACCAAGGCATTGTTTCTCTTGTGTTTCTTAATATTAAATTTAAAGGTAAGATAGGAGAGGATTAAATTTTTAATCCTTCTGTTTAGTCATTTAACTATATTCTGTTTATTCTGTAGCATACTATATATGTGTATCATGGCAGTATGTTATGATTGATATTTTGTCATTTTCACATCATCATCTAACGTTTTTAATTGCTTTTCAGTTTGCTATTCTGTGTGCTTGTCACACTAAACCTAATTGCCATTTCAGCATTGAGCTTTTTTACTTACAAATATGCCCCGACAGAATGATTTTATACCAAAGCAGACTCCATTAACTGAAGCTCTGAAACAACTCAATTTGGATACACTGTCTTTTGGGGCTTTTCATCAAAAACCTTCCAGCTTAATTATCTACTGTATTATGTTTTGGATATGTAAATACACTATGTTTACTTACGGGACTTGTGCCTGGTTGGTTTAGCATATTATGCTGTAGTCTGCATAATTTATGAAGCCAAATAGCATTTAAATGCACAGAGAAGCCAAGACAATCAATGTTCCAAAGCATGGGTGAAATCTCTTGTTCTTTTTTTTCTTGTTCTTCTCGTGTTCATCCTCTTGATCAGAACATTGAAAATAATGATTATTTTTCATGTTTATGCTATTGGCAGATTATACAAAAGCATGTCTATTAATATTCTTTTTTATATTATATTAATATATTTTATATTATATTATATTATATTATATTATATTATATTATATTATATTATATTATATTATATTATATTATATTATATTATAATATATTATATTCCACTTAATCCCACTTTGCCAGCTCAAGACTGAGGTTGCAGTTGAAATATTAGTCCCACTCCAGCAGTTCTTGATACATTAAATATTTGTTTACAAATTTATTTTTTATTTATTTTTTTATTTTTTTTACAACAACATTGAAAAACTGAATGATCTAATCATAGACTGGTTTGCACATAACTGTCCTAACAAAAATAGGCTTTTACTAGGCACTGACACATATAGTCTATGCTAGGTTAAAAACAACTTAACTTGTACATGTTTTACATTACATTACATTTTACAATTGCAGTTTAAGAAACTTACAGTTTACATTACAGTTTAAGAAGTTATGGTTCAGTGACCTCCACATGTATTGATCATATATTTACTAATACATCTGTAGCCATAGCCTAGCCTATTTCTACTGGTCATAGTGATCTTAATTTGATCATTATTATAAATAATCAAAACTAATTAAGTTAATTAATTAAGTCTGGTTCTAGAATTACATTAAGATACATTTATAGAAGATTTTAAGAGAGTTAGCTGATTGCTTGTTGATTTTGTTGATGCTTTACATGCATTTAATTTTTTTTGTGTCTTTAGTAAATAAACATGCCCCACTTAGGAGGTTTTGTTGTCAGAAACAACATAATGGCTAGATAATGAAATAATACATTATATGGAAAAGAGCTATTAAGCTAAAATAACTTCTGTTATCAGTGGTGATCAACTAGGCTGGGAATATAGAAAATTAAGGAACTAAACAAAATAGACTTAATAAGGAATTGTGTTATGATAAGAGCTGTAGTGATATTAAACATGTTTAACGTGTATTTGAAAATAAGGGAAAACAAGAAATCATTTGCTTGGCAGGAAAAGTAATTCTACTCCATCTTTTATTGAAGTAGATGGTACATTTCTAATTAAACCTATCAATGTGTCTAATTATTTTAATCCCTACTTTTTAGATAAGAGACAAATTATCTGAATTTAACAATGTTGTCTGAAGCATTGATAACTGATGTCATAAAAATTGTTAACAATCTCAAAATCAAACCAACTGTTTTGATAATATTGACAACAAGCCTCTGAAAATGGTTCCCAACTTAAGTTCTCCTGCTGTCACATAGTCAGTCTGTTTCCCCTGCTCCACAAGGGTGGAAACCACTAAATTTATTCCTTTGCTGAAGGACAAGAAATTACAGTTTTCTGGTTCAAATTGACACCCCATAAGTATTTTACCGACGTTGAGCAAGATTATGGAAAACATTGTGTATAAACAAACATAAAATTATTTTTCTCAAAATGGGTTTTATATTGATTGTCAACATGCCTTTAGGAAAAGTCCGTCTACGGCCCGACAATGACAGATGTATTTCCCTGGTTGAGGGAAATACAAGCAAAGATACCAGTTGGTGTTATGTTAAATATTTCCACTGCTTTTCATGCTTTCTAGGTTGTAGTTATAATGTTACTCAAATGCATAGGAATTTAAATAGTGTTTTGTAAAAGATAGATTACTTTATTCATTATTAGTATTTTTTTAGGAACATAATTGTAACAAAGACCTCTTTTACATTATATAAGAATTTAGCATTTAGCAAAGATAAACATTATACAACAGATATGCTGTGGCTAATAATTTCACTTTACCTATTGTAACATTAATTTTACTAAAAGAACAGTTTTATTTATAGGGCTGTATGAAATGAATGCACTTCCAATCAATATTTCATCTACTAGCATTAAATCTGATTTCAAATTAATACTGAAGCAGTAATTTTTTATGTCACCATAATATTACATGGAAGTATATTATGATCATTTGTTGTTAGTCTCTAAAAGGATTCGTTTAGCTCTGTTATTGCTATCATTATTATTGTCAACGTCACTATTTTTGTAGGTTAGTGTACTGATGCAAGTGCCTGGCATGCTGCAAAAATATTTTCAAGGCTGATGTCATCTTTATTGTGATGATGATGATGGTTAATTTTGTTGTTATTATTGTTGTTATTGGAGCTATTTATACTGATAGTGTGCATGTATGTCTGTATATTAAGGTAGCACATATACTTATTGCTTCTGTATCATAATAAGTCTTAACATCTTGTTTCTAGATGACAATTTGGTTTCTTTGTATTAATGATTATTATATACCCCGGGAGAATAGCTGCAGCTTCTTGCTGCTACTAATGGGGATAAAAGAAAGAAAGAAAACTGAATGTTACCAGTATGGTAATCTGGCCCCACCCACATCCCTGCCCACCAGCAGATGCCACCACCTGGTCTGTCTCCATGACACTATGCAGTGGGAAGTTGTGATATTGAAGCTGCTGTACATGTTTATGTCTAAAAATGGAAGTTAAATTACACAAAATTGTGAAACTATATGTCCATAAAGTTTACAATTTAACAAAATTTATGACAAAAGCAAATGAGTAGACAAATCTCTAAAAAATTATTACAAATCTGGGATATTGGAGTTTTATTTGTCTCGTTTACTACACATCCATATCTGTTTTCCTTATATGTTCTTCGTCGTCTACTCTTCCCTTTATCCAACACTGTCCCTGTCTCCATATATTTTTTTATTCCATGCATGAATTCACAGACGTGACTTGTCTTCCATACTTAATCCTGTAGTTTCGCTTAGTTTGCGAATCCGAATATGTTTCACTAAACTATGATACACGTTATGACTTTTCTTGAGGAATAGCCATTTTTTAGGTTTTTATATAACTGCTGAGTACATGGAACATATCTGATTAATTTGTCTCATCAAATGCCTTTGTAACAAAATGTTTAAACTGTAAGGAGACTGTATGGACACCCTGTATATGAACGTTCCATCACTTTCAACAGATATTAGAACTATAACAGCAATGAATAACGTGTTTTTGGCTTGCTGATGTTATTAGCAGCTAATGTGATGCTAATGTTAGCTAAACCTTGCATTCACTTCTTGTGTGCTGAGATTTCAGCAGCAGATGCCAAGGAGGGGCAGGACAAAGGAGAACAAAAAAAATTTAAATAAAAAAAATCACGTCAGTAAAAGAAAGTCTCATTTATAAGTGCCGTATTACCTGCTTAAAGTTTTGGAAGTAAACTGTTGGATTTTCTAAACAGTTTGGTGGGGGGAAAAATCCAACTCTTTTGGGTCGACTCTGTAACACAGCTGCCCAGAAAATGTAGACTGCAGTCCAGTTTCACATCTGGCATGTTCACAAAATCTAAATGAACGAAGTAGCCTTGATTCTGTCGTCTTATTCACCTAGCCTGTCCCAACTTCTCAGTTCATCTGTCCCTAGCAGCTCATGCGGAGTAGGTGGTTGGCTCCTCTAGTTTTTACCGAGCTCAGTTTCCTGCTCAGATTCAAAGCAGAATTCCCTGCCCATAGCACTGATGGCTGGTTTTTTGCATAACAAAACCAAAATAAAATCTTTATCGGTTGGGTACTTGAAATATTTATTCAGTTTTGTTTGAAACCAATTGAATTCAGCTGTTTTGATGTATGACAGTAAAATATAGTGTGCCCCATTCCAATGTTTATTCACACACATTCTGGTACTGTCAGTCAGTGCTGCACCAGGTTCAGCCTCTGCTCTCCTGTTGGGTGATTGACTGGCTTTGATGTAGGCATACTAACGAGTGATATGAATCACTTGTTTAATCTCCACTGTTGATGGCAGAGCATAATCTCCATAAGAAACAGCTTTGAAAGATGAGTTAAAATATCATCTTTCACGTCCACCAGTGTTTGAGCGAAGCCCTTTTTCCCTCTGCAGCTCCCCCACATCTGAAGCGCTGTTTTTGACCAGCATTTAAAAACAATCTATAAACCTTATTTTATTCTTGCCGAATTAGTTTGGTCCCTAAAAATGTCCAGAAATATTGGAAAAGATTGGAAAGCTCAACGTGATGCCTTCATTCATTCTTCTGTTGTAAAGCCAAAGAGTACCTGACTTACATATTTGTAATTTACTGTCATTGAAGGCTAAAAGAAATGGATGAAAATATTTAAACAGCATAGAGGGATTTAACCCCCCCCCCCCCAAAAGAAAAATATTAAGTTTTATTGTAATTTTCTTTAACTAAACTGGCTGATTAGTTAATAAAGTTGTTGCTTTAAATGTATGCCAATAGTTACAAAGCAGAACTAAGTCAAACTAAGCGTTAACAGTATAAAGCCGACTTAGTTTAAGAGATGCTGGCAGCCAAAAAGCTCTGCTCTGCAAGCACCCAGATGACTGCAAGTGTCTTCTGATGCTTCTGTTGGTCAAAGATAATAAGGACGCCTCATTCTTTTTACATATGTGGCCATTTGGTTTCATCCTTTAACGTGAGCTGCTTTTCATGAACGGGCCACATTTGTAGGCAGTTTTAAAGCCATCCAGCTTGATGAAGCTCTGTCTTCTGTACTCTGTTTTCAACTCTTTCTGTCTTTAATATTTTCTTGCCCTTCTGCTGTGTCTCTTTTGTGTTCACTTGTTTGTGGTCTGTCTCTTATTCTGTGTCTGTTTCAGTCTTTTTTTTCTCTCCCTCTCTCTTTCTCTGGGGAAGCGGATGAAAACCAAGCCTGTTTTATTTTTTCTTCAGAGGGCGCTGAATATTTCAGTTTTGCATTTTCTTTCTTTTTATGTGCTCCCTCTTTTTTCCAGGCTCCTTTGATGTGTCTGTGGATTCGTTATCATTCCGTTTGGATGAGCTCACAAACGCAGATGCGTGGGGGCTCGCATGTGCTCACACACACAGCGCATGCACACGCTCTTACACTCGCTTCTTTTTATACTAGAGACCAGAGGCATCTGTATGCAAGAGTATATTCTAGTTTGTTTGTCAGTCTTTTCCATGTGCTGCTCCACCCACATTAGCCCATACAATTCTTAAATGGTCTGCGTACATAAAAAGGATATTTGCATAAGTAATAAGCCACTTCTGTGTGTGCTGGCTTCATTGTGCACTGTTGTATTAACTGCATGTGTATATACAGTATATACACACACACAAATCCTTGTATATGTATCATTAGGCACAATGTGGTATTGTGTGGTTGGGGCAGTCCGGAAAACGATGGCATCCCTGTTCCCCGTCTGTCTGCCAGGCGGCTGAGCGGCGGAAGCTCCTTCACCCTCTCGAGTACAAACACTGCTCTCTCCTCGCCTCCGTCTCTTCCTCCCATTTAAACAACCGTTTAGGATTGAGGGATGAGAGGACTTCCTCTTTAGGGAAGGCACATCTTTAATTTGAGCCTCCTCTCCTTCCACTTTTCTGACCAGATATCCATTTAAAGCTGACGGGCCGCCCTAGTGCTGGCACCCCTCTCCTTCCTTTCCCTCTCTGTTTCTCCTCCCTGCCAGGCCACCCTCATTCTTTTCTCCCTGTCTTCTCATCTCACTCTCGTTGCTCTGTTTTTGATAGTGACACACTGTCTGCAACTCTGGTGACCACAGACATTCTCACATATTATGTGATCACCTGCCCTCCTCAACTTTTCAGAATGTGTTTAAGTATTCCACATATAGTTATGTGAAAATAGAGAGTCCACCCTCTTTCAATTTTAAGGTTTTACACACATTGTGTTAAAAAAAAAACAGACCTTAAGAGTAGGTACTGGCAAAACAGTGTCAGATTTACAAAACATGCCATATTACACTGTTTCGTTTTTTAACAAAAGCTAAGGCAAAATGTAGAAGCACTGTGTTTGGAGGGGGGAAGAGAGAAGCAATTACTTCCGGGCATGGAAGGGTTTATATGGCAGCTCAGGGCCAGGCCATGCTCGTAAAAGAGATAATTGGATCTCAAACATTTGCCAGCTAACATAAAGGTTAAATAAATAAAAATAAATGAATAAAATAAAATAAGAAACCATTCTACTGTGAGGAAGATTATTCACAAGTGAAAAACAGCTGCCAAACTTGGACTGTACATGCTAGCAAATTCAACGACTCATTGACTCATCTAGAGGTTTTTATATCATTAGATTCACTACTCACTCCATTGGCACTCCGTATCTTAAAAGGAGGCCACAGCAGGTGGTAATTTGCTTTACAAACTGTAGAAGGTACAGTAGGCAATGTAATGAAAATTTATCCTATGGTGTACCTTTTTCCAGCTTTAGCCATGACAGCATGGGGATGCGCTTGTTACTGTGTTTATGGGACCACACTGCAGACTGTTGTCTAAGTTCAGGAGAAAATTAATACCTGTTTGTACATAAAACTGCTTTTATATCATCTGAATCTCGCTGTGTGTTCATTATCACTTTAAAAATGAGAACAATTGGGTTTGAGTTAACATCTTTATTATCAATTTTTGTTTTCATTCATTCTTTTGCCATTCTGTTTATTTTTACTGATCTGTCTCACATCTATCTTTATCTGTTTGTACTTGACCTGTAAGTCGTGACCTTTTATCTGCAATTTTTGGCCGTTTGCCTATGCAAAGTAGGGCCAGCAGACACTTAGCAGAGATTGGCACTCACCAATCTAAGAGAAAGTATAATAACCATTTTGCTATCTATGAACACAATCATGAATCTGACAGAGGGTTTTCATTTAAGAAAAAAAAAAAGAAGAAGATATTGGTGAATGAGACCCAATGTCTTTTAGGCAGGCAAAAGTGGAGGTGTTTGGCTCGCCAAACATATTATAGCCACTGTGTTTGAAGAAAATCAAATGCTGCATATCAGCACAAATACCTCATGCTTACAATCAAACACAGTGGAGGAAGTCTGATAATATGGACTTTTAAAATCCTTGGCCGTGGGCTCCTTACAGTTATAAAGTCAACCATGAACTCCTCTGTAAACCTAAGTATTGTAAAGTCAGATGTGAGGCCATCTGTATGACCACAGCCAAAGGACAATGATCATAAACACACCAAAAACTCTATAAATAAAAACTTTCTTAATCTCTAAAGAGAAATTTTAGACCAAGTATGGCTTATTTTGGAAGGTTGAAAAAAGAGACTATTCCCCCACAACAATGTGAAAGACTGATAATGTCAAACAAAAACAAATACTTCAAGTATTTACCGCTAAAGGGGGTTCTGCAAACCATTAAATCATGGGGGAGTGTGTAGCCTTTCGCACATTGCATTTGGATTTTGGCATTTTCATTAAATGCTGACATGGTAAGGATTACTCATGTTGTTGTTGCTCATATTTACCTAATTTAAGACCTGGGAAGTTTATGCTCAGAGGTTTAAGCCCAGAAGCTAGCTCCAACGTAGTCCTACTACATTCCTCGAGTGGAGTTGTCAGTTACAGAAAGAGTTTGGGACTGTGGTTCCTGAACAAAGGCCCATGTTCAAACGCTTGCACACACCCATCGACACGCATGCAGACTCCTTCGTCTCTCAAGCGAGACACAGACTTGGTTCTTTTTTACTATGCCTTGGAAGTTTTCTTGCTATTTCTGTGACATCCTTTCTGTTTCCTCTTGTCTTGCTTTTTCCATGTTAGTCTCTCCACACATCCTTTTGTGTCTGTTCTGAGTCCGGGAGGCAGTTATGCAATGAGTTTGATTAATAATTACAGAGTACACAAAACTGAAGAAAAAACTGTCTCTTTGTCGTTTGATGTCCAACATGAGAGAGACCAAAATTACAAAGACACAGAAGACGTTAAAGCAGAGAGAAAGCTTTCACATTCCTTTCTCAATCCTCTGCTTTTTTTTTTTTTTAAACATTCTGTTGTTTTTTTTTCTCTTCAGTCTCTGCGTCTAGTTATCCGTTAGATTTCAATCTCTCACTGAATGCTAAACAGAAAAAGTTGTTTTTGCTATGAAAATTGATTAATCACTTTAAACTATAAACTTTAGGTGTGTGAAAGCAGAAACTGAAGAGTTGTATGATACTGTAGGTGTATGCATGCCCATTTAGAAAGCTTTCATACACCCTAAAGAGTGACTGGTGTCCTCCACCACCGTCCGTTGTGCGTCTTGGTAATAGTTGTTCCTCTAATTGGTTTAAAGTCTCACCCACTGGCCAGAATTCCTTCTCTCTCATGCCTGTCTGTCCAGAGGGATTAATTATTCACACCTTGTTAAAGTGTTCATTTACAAGCAGCAGAAGAACTTGGCAAGCAACCACACATGCACACACGACTGCATACGCCACTGTTAAACAAAGCAACAGAAAAAACTCGGTACTATCCCCAAGCTTCTCATCTTTTGTGTTCTGGGTTTTGGGACTGTAATGACTTAAATCAACATAGCATTGTTGCTTTATAGCTCAGAGAGCAGTTAAGACAGTCAGGGTAAGACTGACTTAGCTTGTTTTGTTTGTGCCTGGTTGTGGCAGAACTAGACTTGTGCTGCCACTACAACTGGTTTTGGAACACTGTTTGGGTCAGAACAAATAAGTTAAGTCTAAAACTTCTAGTGGGATTCCATCTACAACAAGCTACTTGACTGATAAAACAGTCCTGACATGCCTACAGTGGATATATTTTTGCAATATAGCGATTTCTTTCAAATGTATCAGTACTAGGAATTCAGATATGAATCAGCCGCTCCTGAATTTTGCCTTAGATGCCCAGATGACTGATGACTTGTTTCTTTTGGCCTTGTGGGTATTTGTCACACTGCCTGCACTTGAACTCTTCCAGCAGTGGACTGAGATTTACTCATGGTGTTCTCTAAATATCAGCTAAGCTTGATTACTGGTTTTCTACATGTTTCTTTTTAATTTAACTTGCATTCATGATTCAGTCTTATCAGTCACATTGCAACATGTACCATAGATTTTAGAAGGAAATGCACTGCTGGCACACACAAACCAGGTTCTGGGTTTGAACCTGAAATTTAGGTTAATTGAAGGATCCAAACTGCCTGTAGGTTAGAATGTGAGCATGTCAGCCCTGTGACTGAGTGATCTGTCCCGGCTGCACCCTAGTTATTGCCCCAATATCAGCCAGGATATATATCCTCCCCCACAACCCACAAACTGATAGTGGATGGGTGGTTAGATGGAAATTTACAAGTGGTTTATAAAAATACCATCTTTCAATTTCTCCTTCACTTCTTCCTTTGTCATTCTCTCTTCCATCCATCCACCACCGATGCCCACCTTCCCTACCACTCTCCCTCCCACACACACACACAAACACACATATGTCATGTGTGTAGAGTTTGACAGCTGCTCAGGTGCTGTGTACATGATGTTGTGGCTGGGCCTGCTGGCTGGGCTCTGACAGTTCTCAGTATGAGTCTGTCCCCCTCAGTATGCCTGTCAATCCTCTCCACTTGCAACTTCATGACCTGACATTTGGCAGCAACAACAGCAGCGTACTGGCATGGAGGACACACACACGCACACTGTTCATCGTGTATGAAGTTAGTTGATACTGCAGAATTGTGTGTAACAATTACTTTTTTACTTTCTTTGCACTTTACAGAAAACAGACCAAATGCAAATTAAACTTATAAATATGTAACATGATGTGTAGAAAGGATTTTTGAATATGTGTACAATATGCTGCTGATTGATGTCAAGATGTCTTCTTTTTAAGAATATTTATCTTGCTATCTTGTTTGCATTTATGTTTCTATGGCTACTTACAGTACACTCATTCGTGTGTGTGTGTGTATGTGCTTAATTTAAAGGGAGATGGAGAGCCAACTGGATCGAGCCAGGGAGAGTCAAAGGCAGCAGATACAGCAGGCCGATAAGGCACTGGAGCAGTTCAAGAAGCAGGTGGAGCTCAGCTCGGAGAAGGCCTATGCTGACATGAAACTCCAGGTCTGAAACACACAATACACACACTCACAAATCCATAAAACCTGTTGCACACTAAATGCACAATTCACCGTTTGTTATATCTCTACATTCAGCACATCCAGTAAGTTTGTAATATTAATGTGTGTATGTATAGTCTTGTAGAGTTTGTGCCAGACTATCATTTACACACTGCTGCAGTAACTCTGTTCCAGGTCATATTCCTGCACCCTTTAACTGCTCCTACTATGAAAACTATATGGAAGAGCCAAGAACATCATCACCCTCGGGCCATTTGCACTCATTTAGAGCATCTAAATTAATGTAATTGTGTTTAATCCTTCTCATTAAGCAGGTGCATTCATTTCTGCGCTATTACATGTGGACCTCACTTCTTGTCAGTGGGCGTAACGAGGGCTGGTCAGGCTCTAGTGGAGAATAGGTCACGCGCTATAAGACTAATTAAAACATCGGCACTGCCTCACAATCAGTGCTCCACGCTGCGTGGGCCGCAGCTTTTTGGAAACCACTCTGTTGGTGAAGCTGAACTTAGTGTTTAGAGATTAGCAAGTTTTAGTCGCTGATTAGTGAAGTTTCTTACCTAATCAGTTTGTTGGTGTGTAAATGAATATGTGAGGGAATCAGGTTTATGCATAGATATTTGTGGGGGGCACAGAGCAGGCTGAATTAACTGATTTATACTGCCTGTATCTAAACCCTGAAAATGGAGATGTCTTCTGACATTCAAGCTTTGAAAACATCATAATCAGGCTTATATTAGCCTAGACTGTTCAGTGGAAAAAAAGTACCTTCTTGTCTTATTGGATGGATTAAACTTTTCTAGATTGCCTCAACATAAATATTTTCAAATATTTGCACTGGGAGCTTGGCTTCTTCTTTCCTCTTGAATACATTTTTTTCCCCTGCTTTCCTTCTTCTCTTTTTTCCAGCTCTCATCCTTCCATCCTCTTGCTCTCTCCTTCTTTTCCCATTGAGCCCCTGGCATCCCAATCTCCAATCTAACTTTATCCTCAGCCTACATCAAAGCCATGGGAGAGGAGAGAAGTCTCTTCTGCATCCCTGTCATCTTCTCTCCCTCTTTCCCTTTCCTCTCCACTCTGCTTGTGTATTGCTGTATCACATCCTCCTACTAAGACTTTAATGTTGCAGAATGTACTTCAAAAGAAGTTTTTACTCTCTTTTCTCATCCTCCTATCACTCCTCTCATCATCTTCTCCCTCTCTCTGTCTTCAGATGGTGTGATATCTAAATGGTATCTACGTTACTCCCTTCCTGTGTTTGCCTTTCTTTCCTTTGTTTTAAAATCAGCATCCACTTTCAGACAGCGCTTTAAGAAATCTGCCCTATTTTGGTTTGGAGGCAGAAAAAAAACACCATACAGAATCAAATCACAGTTGTGTGTGTGGTTTAAAGGAGGCTTCTGCGTTCTAAATGGATTAATAACAACACATTAAGCATTTCCTGAATCTTACAAACAGCGTAGCAGAGATACAGAGGCGTTTCTGTCAATTACATTTCCTCTTGTTGATTATTATCACCTGAACAGAAATATGAAAATGGTTGGAGTGAGGACATTAAGATGAATAGAAGCACTGTCATTGAATCCATCTCCCTATAGAAATAAAAAATCCATGCAGACATAAAGGCTTTTGAATTTATTTCTGTTTGTTTTTGATGCAAGTCTTTATGTCTCACTTATTTTCTTGTATTTGTGAGTTTCGGTGTAAACAACTACATGTTTAATGGAAACACTATATAGTACACGTTGCTAAATAAATTGAAAAATAAGTAAATAAAGAAATTTGATAAATACTCAATTCAGTTTTAAAATATATAACTATAGTGTGTTTCTGCTGCAGATAAGTGGTGTTCCTTTGTTGCGTCTGTTCTGCATGCAGTGTAAATCAAAAGTTTGGACACACCTACCCATTCATTTCAAACAAATGAATGTCTTCAAGCTTTTGACTGCTGCTGTACATAAGATTTATTGTGCTGATGCTGTGATAATACAGAACATACCTGTACGGCAAATCTTCTCAGATCTCAGAATTCCAGTAGATTATTAATGCACTGTTGCAGACTCACATCATAAATGTACGCTTGTGAACATAGTCTATCATTTATGTTTTTGTGTGTCAAATTATTTCCACTTGGTCAAAATAAGTTCAACTTCTGCTCTTGTCCTTTCTACGCCTCCAGATGGAGAAAGTAGAGGAAGACCTGAACTGCTCTAAGTCCCTCAGGGAGAAGCAGGCCAAGGAGTTCTCTCAGCAACTTGATGCACTCAGACAGAAATATGAGCAGCAGGTTTGTATGACTGAAATTTTATGTTCTTTTGTCTCCTTTTGTAAAAAATATTCAACACTTTTGAGCTCACAAGTATGCAGGGAGTATAAGTCCACTCTTCCCTCAATCATTATCACATTGTTAGCTTTCCTGTATTATCAGTGTAGGCTCGCCCTGTTATTCCTTCACCTCTGTTCCACCCGATTAATATCTCATGATAAGTAACACACTTTAGATTTAGCTTAGATTCCAGCTCAATAAATATCTTAAACATTGCCAATTGAAAACTAATGCAATCTGCAATGAAGATGCACGGTTGACTAATCATCCCATCTCTGCTGCTCTTCTTCAGTTAAGAGTAAAAAAAATCATTTTCACAGCACACTGAAATAAATCTCTCTGAAAGGAAGACATCAGATGCAATTAACCCATAGAAATGGATATCATTGGGGGGCAGCTGATTTCACTGAGGCAGGGACAACAGAACACATTTTTATTATTTGAGCATGCTTTAACAATGTAAATGAATGCTAACTCCATTGTGTTGGAAGAAATGTGCGCATTCATTTATCCCATGCCATTCAATTAAAAAAATACTTTTCTAATTGCTTTTCTAGAGGATGTGGGGGGAAAAAAAAGAAATAGGTTGCATCGCCTCCTGGCCATGTGTACAGTGTGGCCATGTGCTGCAATATGAGCATGATGGGATATACAGCACTAACTGCTGTAACATCTCTATTTCCCATCTGTGTCCACAACATGATTGCTTTCCAGGCACCAAACTGGCACCTAACCTGCACATTAATAAGCGTGTTAACACGGATTTTCAGACTGGATGGAGTTTACTTTGCATGTAATTTGCTGTAGATTGATGCAAATGGGGGATATATGACCACTTTTATTTCCAAGTAGTGGAGAAACTGTTGTGTTATTGATTTACACCATGGCTGAACAGTGGTGTTTGAAATTAAATTGGCATTTGTTTTAAGAAAAAAAATCCATAAAAATTTCAATATAATGCATTTATTATTTAATTTTTCCAGCTATTCAGATCCTAAAACAAAGGCGAGGAATGAATGGAAAATAAATCTCTACTCCCTGTTGTAAACTTATGTTGTTATAGAAATCAGACAGTGCTGGTTGAACCGATTGTGTCTAAATCTAAAAGACATTTTTTGCCTCCGTGTAATAATCCGGTCAAAGTGAAAATTCATCAGTGATTTGAGTTATATCTGCAGTGTATTATTGTGAGAGATCATAAATTCCATCTCATATGAAAAACAGGTAAGCTATTAAAGATTTGCAGGAAATATTCAAATCGTGATCATCATCTGCTGCAGTTCTGAAGAGGAGGGGGAGTTGCAGATGACAGCTGAAGAAAAGCTCATAGGGTTAGCAGCACATCAGGAGGCTTTTTGTCTCGAAGATAAAAATGCACAAAGATGATGGATCTGTCTTTATGATGGTCTGCATATGAAAGCTGGTGACATTTGCAGTTAAAAGTGCATTAGAAAAAAGTAGAAATGTATCTGCAGGTATGTGATGATGTGTTATTATTCATGAGTTACTGTGAATCTAGCTATTTGATGTCGCTAGTGCATTATGTGGACTTTGTTTTTTTCCACACATTAGCTTGACTGCAAGTTCTTTTTGTCTACCTGATTTCTCAGAGCTGCACATCTGATTTTCCACTACTATTAGACTGATGTCACCAGACTGCAGGGGTCAAGGTTGGCCATTCAGATGATCACAAAAGGGCAGCTTCACTGATGCTTTAAGTAAGGAACTATGTATGAGTTGTTTGCCGGTTCAGGCATCATGGTTCCTGGTAGAGCGCTTGAAGTTAAAGATCATATAGCATATTTTGAGTCAAGAGCTTGATAGTTAAAGAAAGGCTCAACATCCTCTCTCATCAGTTGCTTAATCAGGACAATTAATGACAATGCAGTTCAACTGTAAACATGCTAAATGAATTTCTGTTCATCTCTCGTTACCACTGACTGGCTGTTTGCAGCTCAGGCCCTACAGTGAGGAAAAAGACGTTTGTCCCTTTTCTATCTCTCCCCTCTTTCATGCGCCCTCGCCTACCCTGCTGAGACCAGACAGTCCTTCGCCTCATTGCTCCTTTTCCCTCCTCCTCAACCAACCTAAACATTTCAGATATCCCCCATGGGGTTAAGAGAAGCCCATTACCTCACTGTCCTGCCTCAATGCATGCATGCATCCCACTCACATAACCATGTCGGCCCAGGCTGACAGGAGTCGTGCTGTGCAGTAGCACTCGGTCCGCTCTGTGTCTGTGGCACCAAGCTGTGTTCTAAACGACTCAGTTTTCCCCTCAGAAGCACTATGCCGGCCCCTTTAAGAACCGCAGCACCCAGCATCCTCCTCTGCCCGCTTGCGCTATGTGATGTCACAACCAGGCTTCTTGTTGGTTCTGCTCTCTGTCATCCCCTCTTCTCCTTGTGTTTTTCCTCTTTTTTTTCTGTTTTTTCCTCATTGTCTTTCTTTGAACAGATCTATTTTGCCAATTTCTTTCATCCAGAACCCCCATAGTTCAAAACTATAAATGGGAGTGAACAGCAAGACGGGATGTCCTCCCCGAATCTGTCACAGCATGTCCTGCTGTCCTGCTGGGGAGCAATTGCCTGCTTATCAATCCATCTGCTGTAACTTGCTTTCTTGTATGATTCTGACCATCTTTGTGGGGCCAACACACTCTGTCTGGATTTTTATCTGTCATTTGTTTGAATGGAAAAGGCGACGAAGCAGGTGCAAATTTACTTGCCTGTGAAATTTTTAGCATCGACATCATCAGTGGCAGCACGTGGAGGAGGTTGTCCGTACGTTTTGCTCATCTGTTGTCTTGCTCTATGCCCAAAAGTCTTCATTTGTGTGAGTTGTCTGCAAAGTTTGTTTGTTTGTGTATACCCCATTTATTTTTTCATCTGAGCCACACTAATGACACATTTTTATCCAGCTAAATGAAGTGTCTGTTGTAGCTGCCTTCTCAGTTCTGGGGGCTGAATCCAGCTTCCTGTAGATAGCCCCTCATTCATCACCTGCTCTGAATAGCCTGCAACTTTGTAAGATAGCGCCATGGATGGAGCAGGCATCGGGTACAGAGGCTGTCGATCTCTGCTTCTCTGGCAGGCCAGGTAGGGTGCCGTCATGCACAATGTGCAGGGGATTAGCTACAAAGCAGGGAGGCAAATGGGCCCCAGGCCCCTGCTGTCCTTTCAGGGCTCCGGCTGGGCCTGCACGGTGGGATGGTGTGGGGGTTGCTTGTCTCCCCGCCATGGGGGAGTGGGAACGGAGCAGAGCCTGGGAAAGGCTTTGGAGTTTGGGTCTGAGAGCGGCAAGGCTCACCTCTCAGCAGGTGACTATGCTGACAGCCAGAGGAGAATACTGGCTTCCTTCAGTTTACTGGATGATTAAGCCGTGAAAATTTTGCTTTCTGTCCCATTAAAGGACTTGTATTTTTCTTCTACTGTATTGTATGTAGAAGTTTGACAGACTATTTTTAGTCTAACTAAGCCTTGCTGTTAAATGAGTTACACAGATACTTATTCTCTTCTTTTTTTTTTAGAATTTACTCTTTAGCACCATAATCTTAAATGTTCACAGCCTGATAAATGGTGCAAAAGCATTTTCTCATCATTTTTAAAAACACTGGGGCAGATGGTGATAGTAAGAATAATACAAAGGCTATAGTTAAAAGTAAAAGTAATGTCAAGAATCATTTAACATCTTCTCGGTTCTTCCCAAAGTTGATATCCTCGCCTCCCTCTAAGGCTCTTTTCTTCAGATTTGGGTTTATAATAATCATCATATTCATTGCCTAAGCCGATTTTCACATGCTGTCAGGCGCATAGCATGGGGCATCAGATAGCTTCTGCAGCCAGATGGCTAACCCCAACCAGCCTCCTTGCATAGCACAAACTAACTGCTCTTTTATATACCGATCCCAGAATAGGGCGAAGGGGACAGACTTGCAGAGCAAAAGAAGTGGGACATTCAGGGTATGTACAATTTGAAGGAGAAATGCAAGGGCAGGGGAGCAAACCAGATGTAAACACATCACATCATGTCGTCTTTTGACGATATGAGAGAGTGAAGAAACTTAGAAACTTTCCCCGCTCTTTTTTTTCCCCTCCACACGCTAAAATGGTTGAGCGAATGGGTGTTCCGGCTTTCAGAACGGAGAGGAAGAAATGGGACGAAGAAAGAATGGCTGGATATGTGGATGGACAAGTTGTCATGACGACAGGATTGCTCTGAGTGTGTGTTGGCTGATGAAGTCTCTCTTTGCCTGCTTGTCCAATCAGATGGCTGAGCAGCACGCGCAGTACGAGCAGGAGAGGATGCGGCTACAACAACAGCACAGCACGGAAAAGGACAGCCTGGTCCAGGAGCACCAGCGGGAGGTTAGCAGCCTGGAGAGGCAGGCCAGGGCTGCCCTGCAACAGCACCAACAGCACACCCAGGAGTGGAGGAAACGCGATGGCCAGGTAGGGGGTCTTCACTGCTCCACGTTCGCATATACACACACACACGTGCGTGCGCTCTGACCCATCACTCTCCTGTGGACAACCATTTTGTATTTTGCCCATTGACGTTGCTCAGGGGTCTCAAAAGCACAGCGGGTTGAGACACAAATTTCCTCCAAGCAAGACAGATATTTACAATGGGTGTGAAAAAATTTTGAGATTGCTGTCTTCAGTGCGAGAATACAAATTTTTTTCTACTTTTTTTTTTTTTGTTGTTGTTTTTAAAAATTCAATATTGCACATTAACAGACAAACAAACAAACAAAATGAAAACAGCTAAACTTAAAAAATACATCATAGTTCCATAGTTTTTATGTCTTTAAAATAATTCTTGATCCCAGCAAGAGTTTGTGAAACAAGTTTAAAGATCTAAAATAAAGAAACTCCAGGTGGCCACGTGTAGCAAAAGCTTTGATTTAATTTTAATTTTATGTTTATTATTCCGCTGTACAACTTTGGATGCCCTGTTAAGCGTCCAACACTAAGCGAAGTGCATCTTTCGTGGCATTGTCCCCTCACCACAGGAAGCTATCTCCCTCCGGAAACCGCTGGTTATTTTCTTATTACAGCTTATTTCATCTACAATGAGTCTGTAACATTTGGGTCCGAGTTAATGGATATCCGAGACACGGGGAGACTATTTATTCTGTTTCCATCTAGCCAAGACAGCAGGTCTTCATCTTAAACCCCTCCGCTCTGTCTTCGCCGCTTTCCACCCTGGGCTAGATTGGGGCTCTGTGGGAAGCCATTTGACAAACCAGCTTCCAACTGGGGACGTGTTTAACTCGTCAAGCTTTCTGATGGAATGAAAATAGTCAGCATGCAGAATTTTGTTTCTTGAATGTTAGCTGGAGATGAAGGCAGATGGATGTTTATCATTGTGTTTGTGGACACAATGTCCTCACACTAAATGAGGGCACAGATGGTGCCAGATTAAAGCAAAAGGCAAAGAAATCAAACTTGCCGTGCAATGATCTTAGTTATAGGATTTATTTACAAGTTATTTACAACTGTCAAAAGTTATTTTGTTTTTTTAAAAGAGCAGTTATTGAAAATAAATGAGCCTGCTGTTGTAAAAATAAATTCACAAATTTGTCAGATTGTATAAATTTGTTTTGCTTAATTTGTTGTTCTAGTTTAGAAATTCAAATGTTAGCAATAATACTTGAAGAAAAGGTTCCACCAACTTTAAAAATGTTTCCATGGTGACAAAATGATCATTTATTCATTTAATAATACACTTTACATTTATGTAATAAGTTATGTACTTCTATATACGTAGTTTTTATCTTTTTTTTTAGGTAATTCAAAATGTTTTAAAGCTAGAAAGTCAAGCACAACAGGAAATACCCATGTTTGTTTTAGTTTTTTTATGTTCCAGCTCCCCTGTAATCTTCCCTAAACTAATTTTTTTGGGGAGTGTCTTTCCCAGCAGGTAAACGTGTGTGATTTCTGTAGATGTCGTCACCACAGCACTTTTTTTTTCTTTATTCCTTAACTAATAGCGCACCACCCAACTCGAGTCAAAATGACATCTCAGTTTGACAAATCTCAGAATCAGAGGTGACAGAAAGCAAACTTCCCCAGCGCTCCTTCCATATTCTCAGCTCCTGTTTGCTCGTGCTGTATTTTAAGTAGCGATCTGAAACCTGCTTAATGTCAGATGTTAAGGTGGCAGAAATCAACATTTTCACTTAGGGCTTGAAAAAAAATGACGGATAGATAGAGTGGAGGTGGAGATGTAGGTTGTTTTAGCTGGTGTTGCAGCAGATTGGGTTTTTTAGACTTATGTATACAAGCAGTTTTCAGTCCCTCAGAGCATAAAGCAGCCTTTTTAAACATCTAAAACTTTATTCTGTGGAAGCTTACAGAAAGTTACAGAAAGAGTGCTGTCATTAATCTTTTTCATCGCACGTACGAGAATCTAATCAGACAGCACTCCACCACTACATGGGTCAGTTGGACAATGATGTTATTAAGAAGCATGTCAGTGACAGACAAGCAGCCATCACCGCCTGCTGTGGAAACTGAGCCAATGACTCTTTTTTTCCTGCTTTCCTCCTCCACACTTTCTCTGAGTCTTCCTCAAATCAGTGAAAGGACAGTTGCAGCTCCAAAGTTGGCAAGGAAAGGGAACAGCTAATGTCAGTTACACACTCCCAGGATGAGTAATACCCATTCATCCCCTTGATGTGGTGGGACTCTAATAAATAGCATTCCTGGCTCTTGGCTTGTGTTTGGGAAGGAGAGCCAATGAGTCGTAGCCACGGCTGGAGGGAAGAGCAAAAAAAAAAAAGAAAGAAAAGAAAAGGAAAACTCACACAGGGACACATTGTCCTCATCCCACCAGAGTGTGTCATTCAAAGAAACTGTTTTGCTGCAACTGATTATAAAGGTTATATCGCCCATCTGTTGTGTTCATGGGGCTTATGCATCATTTAGTACCCGTCATCATTTACATGTTTATAAATCTTTCTCTTTCATTTGTTGTTTGTAACCTAAATGAGAATTAGAATTAAGCGTTTGGGTTCAAAGCCCGATGTGTATTTGGCCTTCCACCAATTCAAGGGATTAACTCACAATTCCCAGTAATGTGGACCTGAATGTTGTTTTCCCTCTTAGAAGAATAAACTATTTCTTTTCCATTTTTTGAACTGATCAGAATATAAAATGATGCATGCGTTTGATTATCTCTTCATGGTGACGTCTCACTGGTGAAACATGTTACCCTGCAGCCTGTTGTGTGGTGTTCTGTAAACTGATCAATGCCCCCCAGAGGACGAGGAAGTTTTGTAGACTGTTTTGGGAATTCATTACCAACTTACCTTCCTGATGTTTAATGTTGTTATGTGTTTGCACACTGAACTTTTCCATGTTTTTTTTTTTTTTTTTTTTTTTTTTTAATTCCTGGAAACCTGTTTTTTTATAGAGCTTAGTCATGATTTGGCAGCTTCAATACGGTAAATCAACCATTTCCTCAGAAAAATATATTTTTTTTAAATATATATATTAAAAATGTCATAATTTGTTCTGTTATGGTGTTTTGATTGAATATATTTATTATTTATGTTTGTAATTGGTCATCAGAAACTCAACTTTGTGGTTGTGAAGTTGTTTAATCCTTACACATTAATAAGAGTTTGACTTCAAAACTTTAGTCAGTGTAATAAATTTGTTTATGCAAACCTCAGTTGTTTATTCTGTGCAAAACTATTCCATCAGCTCCTTCTCCAAACTCATTTTATGGGTATTATTTTCCTGGATAATTATTTCTTCTCTAGAGGATGGTACAAACCATCTGGACTTCAAACAGCATGGGAGAGAGCGAGAGCCTCGTGAGGTCTTTCTCCTCAGCTGTGGTGAGCTACATAATGATGCTGTCAATTTTTCAAAGCTTCTCAATCCCAAGTACGTGATTAAAATGTGTCAAATAAAAAGGGTGATGACAGACCGAGTCAAAGCTGAGATGAAAAGAACAGCCTAGACCTGGATTGTCTTATTGCTCGCGTGTTGTCATTTACCAGATGACCGGTCAAACGCTCGCAGAGCAATTCTTGGTTTGTTACTCAGGTGTGAATAACAGAGCTTGAACATCTTTGTAATCAGGTTACTTGAGTGGAAAATGTTTCCCTCTAGTATATGTTTCCATTTTGACGGTACTCTAAGAAGTGCTCTGATATGACTTGTTCAGTTACTTGATGTTATGTAGGTACATTTATCCTGAACTGTTTCTTTAAATGAATTCATCTCATTCATTTTACATCTCACCTGATATATATTTAGTAAACCGATCACAGCTAAAATATCATTGAATGCTGATCCTCTGTCATGTGGTACAACACAACACAACCCCACCCCCACGTGATTTAATTTAGTATGTGCATACATCACATCTTAGATATCAGCTAGTTGTATATGTATCCAGCTGACAGCAGGGAGTTGTTTTCTGTGGCACTCATCCCTGCATTTTCTTTCCTTAGGTGACTCAAGTATCATGCATTAATGCATGTGTATCCTGTAACCCTCATCCATTATTTGGCTGTTTAGGGATCAATTGCCAAATTAATGTTAATGGTATAAGCTTGTTATATTGCTGCACAATATAAATGGATTGTGGACATAAAATACCATTTATTAATGCTCACCTCCAGGACACATTCAGTTATACATCTGTGAGCCAAAACATTATAACCACTCACACATATGTTTATCTCCTAACTGCTTATGTCAGAGTGTGGAATTTAAAACAGTGTTTTATATTGAGTTCTTGTAAACTAGCTTGATACAGCTGGGTGAAGAGCTCTTTTAAAGTCCATGCCTCCAGAGAGCAGCACTGCGGATCAGCTGCATATTATATTGTTGAGTCTCATAAAAGTCTATCTAATCTCATAGAAAACTCTTGTTTTAACAATTGTTATTGTAGATTGATGTGTTTTGTTGTTGTTGTTGTTGTTATTGTTGTTTTTGTCAAGTAACTCTGCTCATGTGGACAAGTCCTCATTATGGTTTGGATGAAGATGAAAGTGTTGATTGTGTTACATTATTCAATAAGAAGTATATTGCCATCATACTGAGTATTTAAAAGAATGATACAGAGCAAATTACACATCTTTGGTAATAACGATTTAAAAAAATGTAATCTTTGAAAGCTGTTTTTACAAAAGTTGGGATATTTTTGGGAGTTTAAATAAGACAAAAGGAAATTATTAACAATTCATTTAAACTCTATATTTTGTTCAGGGATGTTCAGATTTTTTTATTTATTTATTTTTTTCTGCCCAGTACCGATTCCAATACCTGTGTTTTTTTATTAAGAGGTCTTTTAAATTTATAATTTAAATAAATTATTGTTTATTATAGACTGGTTATTTTACTGATAGACTGATAGATTATTTATTATATATTAAATATGAAATAACCCAGTCAATTGTACACACAAAAACACATACGTGTTGGAGTCAATTTTATGCTTTTCCAATTAAAACTAATCATTTCTGACTTCAGTGCTGATTGAAAACATTAGACTGAACGCTTAGACATTAACCCGCTGGTACCAGATGTCCTGTGGACTGCACATAACAAATAAGTATTTTATTCAGTTTCCCTTCTACATACCTACACATCATATACACAATTGGAAAGCTAAGATTCTTGAGATTTGAATGATGTATACTATTACAGGGTACAATCATAGCTGTAAATTCAGTAAACACTTATTTCTGACAAGTCGTCAGTGCAATTTACCTTTGAAGCCATACTGTTGTCCAGTAGTATATACTGCAACAAAAATGCTCCTGTTACATCAGCACAGGTCCAGTAAAGTATTTGGTCCACAGCAAGTCTTTTATCCATTTAAAAACAAAAGTTTTAGGCCAAAACTGCAGGATTATAAAGGGTTAAAGCTCCATTACTGAACCCCTTAACCAAGGCTAATTCGGCATCCGTCTTTCATCCCGTCTCTTTCCTAAGCTCACTCCAGCTAGTTAAAGAAAGTCTGATGTTGATTTTTATCTCTTGCTCTGTCACATTCTCTCTTTCTTTCCCTTTACTTCCTCCTATAATTTTCTGATAATCTTGCGTTTTTCTTTGCATGCCCAAAATAGCCAGTGTGTTTCCATTTGCTAGCACGTGATGCAGTGCCACAAAGTGAATGTGGGATGTGGATTATGAATGTCAGTGTGCCATCAAAGCCAGTCAAGCCAGAGTTAGTGTTGCTTTAAAGGACTTGTAATAATACGAGCACAGGTCTAATTGGTCATATTAATTATGCTTCTGTTTCATTTTGAAAAAACCTGCAGGCATAATATCAGGGTATAAGGACTATTATTTCATAAAAACTATAAATTAATCTGTTATATTTTCATTTAAACCAGTTTCAGCTGCTGTGGGATATCCTTTGTGAAAGTTGTTATTCTGTATTACATGACCCCATAATGTAGAGTGAAGCAAAGTACCTTTTTCTGTTGCTTTTAACTTTTCTCTCACACATTGTTGTAAAATATTTTGTCCAAACGAGATCTAGTAGATATTGCCCATCTTTTCTTGACCTTTTTACATTTTATCTTAATCAAATCCATGTACTGTTTGTCAGTAATTTACCACTCTCCCTTCCATTGTCATCTTAGATAAATAAATTTAACCTCACATTTCATTTGAGAGTCTTGTAATATTACCAAAGGCAGCTTCTTTACTAATCTGTTCATCATGTGCCCTGTTGACGTGGTTTTGCTCAGCTTTAACAAAGAAAACATGCTCTTTTGGGCTCAAAAGTTTCTGATGTATCATTGCTAATGCTTTTGTTATGGAAAAACATATTTTAACTTATTAAAAGGATTTTTGGAATAGTAATCAACTTTAGTTGAATAGAGAATTATACATTAAAGACACTCAAGGGCTCACATCTGATCTCTGCTTGCCCTTGATGGCTCAAGCAGAGCAGTGAAACTTAATGTTGGGAGACAATGGAGTGGAACTTAAAGGATTTTTTGTGTTTGGTTATTTAACCACACTCTCTCTGAATGTGTTGCAGATGACGTATGTGATCGTTTGTCTGTGTACACACATGTGCGCACAAGGGCATCTGTCTATGTGTGCCAGTTTAGGAGAGAGTATAACCAATAGCCACAGCATCTGCTTGTTTTTGTGACACCCCTTTGAAGTCTCTTATGATTCTCCCCAGTGCTCGCTTTAAAAGACTTCAGACACTTGCTGTCTTATTACCTTAACACAGTGTTGTCCTGGGATACCCAGGTTTTTGGAAGAGGGGAGGGGTTCTGCAGCCAGAGCACACAACACAAACCGAAGTAAGAAAATAACCAAGGTGGGAAATGGGGATGTGCAATAGCTGGGGAATAAGTGCAATACAGGTAGGGAAGTATGAAACACTAGACTGTATTTTAGAGCCACCTAAACCTCAACATAATTCTTTGTCATTTCCTTCTCAAACAACCTCCATCACCTCAGCTGCGCCATGCAGTTTTGACTGCACCGCAGACTTATCTTTTCCTCTTGACATCTCCCAAACTCAGGAGATGTAGCATCCCTGCACGTGTCAGATCAGTCTATTTCTGGTGTTTTAGGGGCCATGGGGTTTTATTTATTAGCATTCCTACTATGTAATGTTGACTCTCACTGGCAGCACTATTAAAGGGCTCTGCTCAGCAAAGTCAAGGCTGAGCAGTTCAAAAAGAGAGAGGTGAAGCTAGAGATCAGGCCATCACAGAGGCTCCCCACCCACATCCATGCAGAACACAACGTGCTCCATCCGCACACAGATAAACAGAAGAGGCACTACTTCATACTTAAATATTGCATCATTTATTATATCAGTTATCTCCCTTCACTGGCTCACATACAGTACATAATAAATATATCCAGATTTTCTTAGAGGTCTTCCTTAGAAAACACACTTGACAATATCTGTCCTTTGAAATAAAATCTTTACCCTGAATCGGCTGTATTTCTCTATATCGCTGTCCAGACAATTTCAGATTTGGAGGCCCAGGTGTCAAGTCTACGTGAAGAACTCCAGCAGGTCCATGTCCAACATAAGCAACACCTGGCTGAGATGGCATTGTTCCAGGAAGAGGAAAGGCACAGAGCGATCCAGGACAAGGAGGCATCCCTAGACCGGCTTCGCTCTGACATGGAACGAATACGCAGCGACCTTGAGAGAAACCACCAGCAGGAGAAGGATGCCACTCATGAGAAAGTGAGTTAACAGGGGGAAGATGATGTTTGGTCAACTCTTGGCATCTCATATTAACTGCTCATATCTTTTAACCTATTGTTTTATGTTCTTTTATGTTCTTTGTTTTATGTGATGTGACTGCTTAACTTAACTGTCCTTTCGAGGGACAAATTAATAAAGTGAAGTAAGATGCTTTTAGCAAGTTAAAAGCACTTAGTGTTGCCTGTGCAAATGGAAGAGTGAAGGGAATGATACTGTACAATTCCTGTGAACCAGGAAATCCACAGTTTTAACCGAGAATTGTTTAACTAGCATACAGTGCATACCCTACAAAATGCTGAGTTGAGATGTTCCTTTACAACTTCAACATGAATCTTCATCACAGAATATTCATTCATTTTGAACTGCTTTATCTGTTGCCATTTCATGACAATTTCACATTAAATTATTTATCACTTTAGTACTTTGCAGAAGTATTTAGCATCTTTGCCATTTTCTAATGTAAATCTACCAGCCTCTTTAAAGATGCATAAGATACCTATTTGTGAAACAAAAAGGAAATAATAAAAAAATACTAAATTAAAACTTGGGTGGGCCCTAGAAAAACAATGCATTGTGAAACCCTTTTGAAACTATTACAGCTGCAAGTTTCTTGGGGTACTTCATTATAAGTTTACACCACTCAGATTTTTGTACATTACTGAAGAAGGTAGAACATCTCTGATTCCTTCAAGCTTGATTGGTTCTGTTGGTCTCCAGCAGTCTGTAGATAAAACAGCAGAGCCTCATATGGTTTGAGGTCTGGGCTTTGGTTTGAAGACATTAGGATTCCTGATCTCACCAAATCTTGTTTTTGGTGGTGAACCTCTGAATCCGCTGATTTCTTTGAAAAAATACAACAGGTTTTCCTAAAGAATTAGGTTGTATTTATTATCAGCGTTTTTCTTGTCATTATATTAGGGGGGTGCTACCGCCCCCTAACGTTAACCCCCACCCTCAAGTTAATTTTATTTTTTATATATATGGCACCAGATTATAACAGAAGAAATTACTTTCCTATTGAATGGGTGACTAAACACCTCATGGTTGTGTTTAGTCATGGTCATCTCCCGCCATCCCAAAGCCAACACCTAGGGGAATTGTGACTAGGTTCATTTTGTCTATTCCAGTTGTGTTTGTAAGAATTCTTTTGATCAGAATTCTTCCGTCTTTTTCGGAAAATGTCATCCGACATTTGTTGTGACGTGTTTTTATCAGCTGATACATCACGACACACTTCGAATGATGTTTTTTTGAAGAAGACTGAAGTTCCAGTCTAAACATGTCATGGAAATATTACAACTCCCTAAAAGTTTTCCCTCAGTTTTGAACAATTTCCCAGCCTCTGCAAAGAACAAACATCCCAGCAGGATACCGTTGCCACCACAGTCCTGCACTGTGAGGATGGTGTTTCCAAGATAATGCTTTCAGGTGGTCAAATGATGCTTTCCCAGTGGTGGCTTCGCATCTCGCAAAGTATTTTTCTTCATAGTAAAAAGTTTTTATTTAATTTGAGCAGAGAACCCCTTTTCCTTTTGGCAACTCGATCAGATGCTTTACTTGTTTTTCTATTTTTACTTTCTTTTTTTCTGGCCATTTTCTGATTATCTGCTTCATGAGTTTGGTTGATCTGCAGTTTTTATGTTGCCACATTTATTCCATCTTCTAATAATGGATATAAAGGAGCTCTGTTGGATTTTTTTTCTTTATCACAAACCCATCATCAATCTCTCCAGAATCGTGTTCTTGATGTGTTTTGAAGGCCACTTTGTGGCCTTTCATGGATTCAGGTTTAGAAGCTCACATTTACAAGTGCTGTTGTATTGATGAACCATCTAGGGCTGGGCGATATGAACTAAATCTCATATCTCGATATTTTTTACCTGAATCACAATATACGAAATGATATATTTATTTATTTTTGTCAAGTAACCAAAGAGACAGTTCTGATTTACAGCCTTCAGTGCTAAATATACTTTTATTAAGGATCAGCAGCACATGTGCATTAAAACAGCTGACTGAAATTAAAGTACCTTTATATTAAATTGAATGCTCCTAAAACAAAATAAATTAAAAATACTTTTCAATGACCATAACAAAAACACAGCTGTGCAAAATGCAAAAGAAAAGATGCTTTTAACTCAAAACAAGCTTCTCGATATAAACGATATTTCCTCCTTCTATATTGCGTCTGATAAAGTCTCGATATATTTGAAAATGTCGATATACTGCCCAGCCCTAGAACAACACAGACACACTTGTCACTGGTTCTTTGCTTGGCAAGATTTCATACACAGGGTATCTTGAAAAACTTGCTACAAGGGGGCATAATTATATATTTCATAAAACTTCATACTAGAGTTTAAAACCATATATCATTTTTTATTCACCCCACACAACTGGTCTGTTTTTTTGTTTTGTTTTGTTTTGTTTTTTCTATTCTACTAAAGGAGTCGCCCCTCCTGGCCAATAAACAGAATACAAGTTTGAATCACTTGAACAGGGGCTTCATTTTTCAGACCCAGAATGCAACTATCTTTTATAAACTGTATATGGTTTCTACATAGTAAAAGATTGTTTTCATTATGGTAAACTTTATTGTGCAGACACATATATACACACACTGCGAGTTAAACGTGGGATATAAAGCAGTGGAATGATACAAATCAGTACAACTTGATGTGTGCACATCACTGCAGCTGGAACATAACCATGTGTATGTCTGCACATCCATTTATTAGTTTGGCACGAAAAACCACTTATCTTCATAGCTTGTGATAAAAATCTGAATTTGTTTTATTTGTAGGTTTTAATTGAAACTATGTTTAAATTGTGATTGACCCTTGTTTGTGGGTTGTGTTGATGCTTTTCTTGGCCAGGACTCTATTGTAAAAGAAGTCTGCGATCCTATTGGGATTTTCTTGGTTAAATATTTGGCTAAATAAAAAGATAAAGATAAAAATAATAGTACTGTCTCTAAATAATACCCCATATTTAGTACTATATTTTTCATCTTTAAGTTAGCACACTGAAGAACGTTCTGTTTTAAAATATGTACATTTGCTGTGTAATTTAACTTAAGGGTCTTTAAGTTTTTCAATGGAGACATTCAGATTTGTCTTTTGCCATCTTGGCAAAAACTGAAATATTCAATTACATTTTAAGAGGTTGATACCTTTCTATATTTCTTTCTTTAATTTCTGCTTTCTTTTGGTGTCCAATTCACTCCCCTCGCCATCTCAGAAACTGGGCCCACCATTGTGAAATCGCCCATAATCTCATGCTGGTCTAAGAGGAAGCTGACTTAAGGTGGTGTTGATCAGAACTTAATCCCTCAGCAGGGCCCATCAAAGAGAGCATTTTTCATTAGACTCCATCCCACGCCAGCTGTACAGCATTAGCCCCGGAATGCAGGGACCTCCAAAGAACCCAGGCGGCCATTTTGGCTCCATGTGGCACACAGAACCAGCATTACTTACGTGAGAGGAGTCCTAGGAAAAAGGGTGTGTTTATTACAGTGTAATCTTGTATCACCATTTCCTCATCTGGGTGTGTGACAGCTGTTTTGTTGCAGACTGCTGTTTTATCTTTAAGGCACATTTTAGTTATTTTCTCTTTTCCATCATCTCTGTTTGCAAGAAAAACTAACCCACAGTTATTGAGTAATCAGCAGTGGATTCAAAGCAGTCAGGGTGAATGCTACACTCTGACTGCTCATAAAACTGTCTTCTGTTTTTTTTAGATATGTAAAAAAAAACCAATGATTTCTCCGTTCTTCATTATCTATGTAACTGAAAGTAAATTTTTCTAAAAACGGCTCGCAAAAGGTTGAATGTCTTAATTTTTTTCTTCCTTTTTCTTACACTTTAATCTTTCTCCAAGTTTGACTTTGAAGGAAGGAGGTGAAATTTTCACTTCATCGTTGTGCCCTCTTTTTTTCTCCACACATGGGATTGAAGTCAGCCAGACCTCAGATCCATATTGACTCGTCCCCCTTTTTTTGAAAGCTGAAAATTTCTCATTCTTTTGATGCAGACAGAAATGCTGTCCTCTGCAGTCCACTGTGCTCTTGGAAGCAGAAGCAGGTCAGCTTTTCCCTTTTTTCACCACATCTCCCAGATTCTGGTAAAAAAAAAAAAAAAAAAAAAAAGGCCAGAGAAATCCATTAAATCCATGAATGGATTCTCATCAAAGACACATACGTTTAAGGGAGAGACAGAGAAGGAGGGAAAGGGATGGTTGGATGTTTTGGTGGATGTTTTGGTGGTATATTCAAAGCTTTTGGAATGAAATAATGAGAAACAGAAAATCAGAGGAAACAAGATTGGATTGTGAGATAGTCCCATTCATTTGATCTGCTCCAAAAAAACAGTAGGGAAGAAAAAGTGAATGAGGCAGGCTGAGGAATAGGTGTGTGGGGGTGTTAGTCTGGATGCTTTTGAAGTTTATCTTTGTTAGTGTGTCTCTATGTGCATGTGTGTGTTCATGGGTAAGAATGAGCGAACAGAACCTCAAACCTCTCAATCTCCATTCTGCAATAAGGGGACTGAGGCTGCTTCTGTGCCTGATAAAGACACCTCATCTCTGGGCTGCAGCGAGCAAGATTCCTGCCTCTCACCGCCATCACCTCCTTATCTAACTTTCTTTTACTGCTCCACACCCCCACCCTCCACCTGTCTCTATGTCTTTCCCCATATCCTTGCCTAGTCTTTTAAGTTGTGGCAAAGCTCAGAACATCAAAACGTTCAAGGTTTCTGGCTAGAACCAGAAACGTGGGCTAGGCAGTTTTTGGAAGCCCATAGAAGATGTTAAGGACAATTATCATTGAAAAAAAAAAAAACTCTCTCTCTCTCTCTCTCTCTCTCTCTCTCTCTCTCTCTATATATATATATATATATATATATATATACATATGTTATTTATATATAATATATATATATATATATACATATATTATTTATATATAATATATATACATATATATATATATTATTTATATATAATATATATACATATATATTATATGTATATTTATACATATACATATATATACATATACATAAGGTCGCTGATTCGAATCTCGGCTCGGGGGAGGATTGAACCTTGAGGGTGGTGGCCTTTCTGTGTGGAGTTTGCATGTTCTCCCCGTGTATGCGTGGGTTCTCTCCGGGTACTCCGGCTTCCTCCCACCGTCCAAAGACATGCATGTTAGGTTAATTGGTGACTCTAAATTCTCCCGTAGGAGTGAGTGGGAGTTGTTTCTCCCTATGTGTTGGCCCTGCGATGGACTGGTGACCTGTCCAGGGTGTACCCTGCCTCTCACCTGTTAATGCTGGGATAGGCTCCAGCTTACCCGTGACCCGTAATGGACCAAGCGGTACAGAGAATGAATATATATCATATAAACTGGGAATATCATATCATGATTAAGTCATTTGTAAGCTGTGATTAATCTGATTAAAAACTTTAATATTTTGACAGCTCTATTATACATATATATGTGTGTGTGTGTGTGTGTGTGTGTGTGTGTGTGTGTGTGTGTGTGTGTGTGTGTGTGTGTGTGTGTGTGTGTGTGTGTGTGTGTGTGTGTTCTCATCAAGCTCAGGCCACTCAACAAACTTCTACATCCGGTCAAAGAGGAACCATGGAGGAACACTCCATTACTAATCTAATATCTGTAGCAGACAAAAACTTAACATACTAAAACTGTAATTGCGACTTACTACACTTTGTAAGGATGAGTCGTACTGAGTTTAATTCAGCTGCAGACGATGCATCCAGAGGCAGAGAAGATGGGACACCTGTGGTTGCTGCAGCTGTTGCTGTCTTGCTAGGTCACATTGTTGGAATCATCCAAGCTGCTGGAAGAGATGGATTCTTGCATTGTGACACCTGACACATGTTCCTTTCTTCATGATGTTATTGGATCACTTTCTTATAGCCACTGTCCAAAGGTACCAGTCTTCTACAACCTCATTAAAGTTAGTCAATGACTTCACGCCAAATATCAGAAAACCTTAAAGAGCGCACAATGTTATTTAATTTATCACGCGATTTGGTAGTTTTATACACACAAAGATTAAATATATAAACACACACAACTTGCAAATATCTAGTTAAGTTTTCTCAATGATGAATAAGCACATATCGGAACTGATTCTGCTTTTGATGATTTAGTACCACTATAAAAATAATTGTTAAATAATTATAACTTAAATTATATTTAATAGTATATAAATTAAAATGAAAAGGCTGGATGGGTGGGCCTGACTTGTGAATGGGTGGGCCTTGCCCACTGCGGACTGCCCATAGCACCGGGTCTGCCTGAGACCCGAAAGACAACCAAAACAAAACTAACAGCACTGGATACTTGCCTGAAAAGGTCAAGTACACTAGAGAATCGGAATTAACAGGATTCTCCTACTGATTCATCCTACATGTACTCTCAGTGGTTGTGTCTAAAAGGTGAGAACAGACCCAGAGACTTGAAAGGGTAATCAACCACGTGGGGGAAAGTGGGGAGTAAAAAGTATATATGCACACTTCCTACTGATGCCACATTCAACATAAGCCATATCTTCAATAACTGCCTTACTGAACTCTTAAAGAAAAATCTTTGTGTTGGATCTTTTCATCTCACACAACAGTGTCATACCTGCTCCATGCTTGTCAATACCAGAGATTTGATATAATGGAAGACAAAAGATCAAGAGGCTTCAGGTTTGATAGGAAATGAATGAACGTCTGGAACCTTGAATTCATATTTACTCTGTCTGGAGAGCACAGCTCTTTGAACTGCTAGAGGAGATTAGATGTACAAATTTTGTCTGATTTGTGTGGACCTGTGTGTGTATAACTTTATGTGCTCATATAAACAGAGAATGCATAATTCTGCTTTGTATACTTATAAAGTCTGTATATTACACACATATTACAGATCCAGTTCTAATAGATTTTGATTGTTGGTATAAATGTCACCATTCATTACATAGAAACTGCATATTTGCAAAATTCAGACAGTGACATGACTAATGCTGAGTCTCACATTTTCTGATGATTCCTCAGGCAAGTTGTAAAAAATGTGTGTGCAAGTACTGGTAAAGCTTTCGTGTGTGTGTGTGTGTGTGTATGTGTGTGTGTGTGTGCGCATGCCTACTTTTACTTTAGATCAAAGGGTATTTCATCAAAAAATAACCAAGTGTGAAAACATCTCCTGGAGGCAATATGTCAGCCAATGAGAAAGCAACTTTCTAGCTTCCAGTAGCCAATCCCTGCACCCTGTGTCACAGCACCAGTGTCCCTCTGGCTATGCCTGATGTGGCTTCATACAAGACAGAGCTCACTCTTCCTCTGACACAAGCACATACTGGTTGAATAATAAAAAGTCCTGTGTGAAGTCCTCAGCCTTGCAATTAGTCTTTCTTCCACAGACATCTGTTTGCTTCAAGGATGATGATGATGTGTGTGTGTTTGTGTATGTGTGTGTGTGTGTGTATGCAGAAATATCACTGCAAACAACTTCCTGTAAACAGAGATTAACAACAAAATGAGTAAATGTCTATTTGGGAAAAATCAAATCTGTGTTCTGTTGATAATATTCTGCATCTGAAGCATTCCTTTACATATTAATTCAATAGCATTTCAGGCCTACGTCCCTTAAAAAGAAAGTAATGTTTTTAGCTGTAATGCAGCTGAAGAAGAGGAACGCTGTAGACTTTTGGTCCATCGACTCTGGTATAAACATCATTTATGCTGTTTGGCCACAGAAAACATTCTGTTTCTGACTTTTGTTTGCTGTCCATTGCACAAAGCTAACTAGGCCATCTTTTTATGTGGCCTGAGATGCTTCTGCTTTTATGATTTTCCATGTGAGGAGACATGCATCCCTGATCTTTTTTTGTAAATGTGGTGTGGGAGATTGGTTCCTAATCTCCTTTCAATGTGTTGCATTCTTTTCCATGTTTAGAATTGCCTGCTTGTCCATCATCAGGCCACCAGAGATGGATTTCCTGCATAATATGCAGATTGCTGATTTTCTAAACCAAAGTTACAACTATAATATGAATATGCACATAATTGCCAGTTTTATTGATGAAAGATGAGATGATATCTAATTAAATTTCAATCTTAAATTGCAAAAATTGGCACAAGATGAACTCGCAGTTCTATAATTACAATAAAAGATCCAAACACAACTTCTACTGTAACCTGTGAGCTAATAATATACAGTTGAACCTAAGAATAAATTTTCACATGTTAGATTTATGTTGGACTAATTGTCCAACATATATCGCCACACGTATCTCATTTACTCACAATAAAAGCAGTAATGGCTCTTCCATGTGTGTACATAAACGAAGGTTGGTGTACAAACTGTGGACTGGTAAAAAGCCACTGCTCTGAGGTGATAGAACTTATGACGGTGAAATGTCGGCCGCACTATCTGCCTCGAGAGTTCACCGTGGTGTTCGTCACCATTGTTTACATCTCACCGGGTGCTAATGCTAACGAAGCGCTACAGGAGCTCCATGACACCATCAGCTCGCTGCAGACTGCGCACCCGGAGGCACTTTACGTGGTTGCGGGAGACTTTAACCACGTGAAACTGACGGACACTCTGCCCAGGTTTTACCAGCACGTCACCATTCCCACACGAGGGGACAACACTCTGGACTGTGTGTACACAAACATACGTGGTGCATACAGAGCTCTTCCTCGGCCCCATCTTGGCCTCTCTGACCACATCTCCATCCTGCTGGCGCCAGCTTACCGCCCCCTGCTGAGACGGATCAGGCCAACAAAGAAGACTGTCACTGTGTGGCCCAGTGATGCAGCCTCTGTGCTCCAGGACTGCTTCCAGTGCACAGACTGGCAGGTCTTCAGAGAGGCAGCTATGTGTGAGGGAGAGGTGGACCTGGAGGACTACACCTCCTCTGTCCTCGGCTTCATCTCCAAGTGTACTGATGATGTCACCACCACCAGGACAGTTACCTGCTATCCAAACCAGAAACCCTGGTTGAATGCTGAGGTGAGAGCTCTGCTGAAAACCAGGGATGCTGCGTTCAGGGCAGGTGAGGCATCAGCACTGAGAACGGCGAGAAAAGATCTGACGGTGGGTGTCAAGAGGGCCAAAGCCACATACGCTCAGAAGATTCAGGGTCACCTCACCTCCAACGACCCCCGGAGCATGTGGATGGGCATAAAGTGCATCACAGACTACGACACCAAGGATGCACAATGTCCAAAGGACCCCTCCCTGCCAGACGAACTAAACAGGTTTTACGCTCGCTTTGAGGACCCTGACTCCCCCCCTCCCTGCAATAGACTAACACCACCACCTGGTGACACGCCCCTCTGTGTGTCCACTGCTGATGTGAGAAAGACCCTTAAAGGAATTAACCCCCGCAAAGCTGCTGGCCCAGACAACATCCCAGGGCGTGTACTGAAAGACTGCGCACACCAGCTGGCTGAGGTGCTGACAGACATCTTCAACACCTCACTATCACTGGCATCCGTTCCCACCTGTCTAAAGACTGCAACCATTGTCCCCGTCCCAAAGTGTCCCACAGTGACAGGCCTGAATGACTACCGACCCATAGCCCTGACCCCGGTAGTCATGAAGTGCTTTGAGAGGCTGGTTATGGCCCACATCAAAGACTCCATCAACATCACAGTGGACCCACATCAGTATGCATACAGAAAGAACTGCTCCACTGATGACGCCATCTCATCAGTGGTCCACACAACCCTCACCCACTTGGAGAGCAGAAACTCATACGCCCGCCTGCTCTTCCTGGACTTCTCCTCTGCCTTCAACACCATCATCCCACAGACACTGGTCCAGAAGCTCTCCACCCTTGGTCTGAGTAACACACTGGGGAACTGGGTCCTGGACTTTCTGACCAACAGACCTCAGACTGTCAGGATCCATAACTCCACCTCCTCCTCCATCACCCTCAGCACCGGCTCTCCTCAGGGCTGTGTGCTGAGCCCCCTCCTGTTCACTCTGCTGACATATGACTGCTCGGCGAGACATCCCAGCTGTCATATAGTGAAGTTTGCAGATGATACAGCGGTTGTGGGATGCATCAACAACAACGATGAGTCGGAATACAGAGAGGAGGTGGAACACCTGGTGCAGTGGTGCAGAGAAAACAACCTCTGCATCAATGTGAAGAAGACCAAGGAGATGGTGGTGGACTTCAGGAAGGATAAGCGCCCTACTCCTCCCCTGCACATCGGAGGAGTAGCTGTGGAGGTGGTCTCCAGCTACAGGTACCTGGGTGTGCACATAACCAAGGACCTCACCTGGAACACCAACACTTCCCAGCTGGTCAGGAAAGCACACCAGCGCCTCTACTTCCTTAGGAAGCTGCGGCGAGCCGGACTAGGGAGCGCTGTCCTGAGGAGCTTCTACCGCTGCGCGGTGGAGAGCGTCCTCTGCACCTGCATCACTGTGTGGCACGGCAACTGCACCGCCGCTGAGAGGAGGGCTCTGCAGAGGGTGGTAAAGGCTGCACAGAGGATTATGGGGAGCAGCCTTCCCACCACCTCAGACCTCTACACAGCACGATGCAGGGGGAGGGCCCTCCGCATCATGAAGGACTCCACCCATCCAGCACATGGACTTTTCCAACCCCTCCCCTCAGGCAGGCGGCTGAGATGCATAAGGAGCAAGACCACCAGGTTCAGGAACAGCTTCTTCCCCGAAGCTGTCAGACTGCTGAACTCTTGCCATGCCTTGTAGACTCCTCCCCACCCTACCCCACCCTTCCCCACCCTACTTCCCCACCTCTGAACACCAGCCCAAACCCTGCTGCCCTGCCCCCATCCCCATCCTAAACTGAATCCACCCCCCCACTCCGACAAACAGACCTGCACTGCAAACACTTTACCCCCCCCAGGGGAGTTCCTGTCCACATGTTTACATGTTTACCTGCTGTCCATATAAGTGCAATATCACTAATATTAATATCAGAAATGTTATACTTTGGACTACCACTACCTCATGCACATACATACTTGCACATATTTATCTAGGCTGCACATGCAAACTGGGCTCTTTAGTGTTTACTGTTATTTTTATTTTTATTTTATTTAAAATTGTGCTGTTTATATTCTATTGTATTTAGCTTATATTCTATTTATATTTAGCCTATATTTCTATTTTTTTTTTTTTTTTTTTTTTCTCTTCATGTCTTATTTTATTTCACTTATTGCCCTCCTTCTTATGGCTCAAACCGGGACCTCAGTTCTAATTTCGTACCATAAACATGTAAATGTGAGCTGGTATGACAATAAAGTTCCTTGAATCCTTGAATCCTTGAATCCTTGAAGCATACGTACAAGGAGGTCAACTGAAAGGAAGTTTTACCGTTTTGTTTTTGTTTTGTTTTTTTTTTTCCTTTGCTTTTCTCAAAACCTTAAACACAAATCCAAAGATTCAAACTACATTCATAAAACCTCAGACTTTTCCATCAAGATCAAACCATCACCTTAAAGTCAGTTTGTTTAAAACCAAACTGTGTTTTCAGATCATACACACTGGAATAAAAAAAACACATTAAGCATTTGTTAGACATTAGAAAAAATATTTGGGAGACAGCATCCAGGCCAAGTAGTTTAGAACTTCAAGTAGTACAGAAAAAGAGTCTTCTGCAATAGTGTATTTACAGTATATTCACTCTAGATTTGCATAATGTACATGACAATATAGTTGACAGTACTGTAAAAGTAGCAACTGTAAATAGTACCTTACAGTAACGCAGGCCTATGAGCATAGAATTGTACTGGAAGCATCAATTGTGGAGGTTACAGCACCCATTGCTCTATCACACATCTTTGAGTCTTGCAGAGTTGCACTCAGAGAGAACTCTGTTCACTTGTGTATTCCCAGTCTGCTGTGGTGGAGGATGTGGTCAATAGTTCACATAGACATTTGTCTTCAGTCTCTCTCAGCTGGATTTCACAGTGTCGGTCAGCATAATTTTGAGCAACTATTTTAACAATGACTGGTTCTTGTTGGGAGAGAAGGGCAGTCCTTCACCCTTATTTGGTTAGCTTTTAATTCTACAAAGAGGAAAATGCACTTATAAACAAATACAGCCTGTAGAAACAGTAGCTACTATATGTTAATATAAAAAGTATATGTCTTGTAATGAGCAATACAGGCCTTACAAAACTGGATGTTTCACAAAAAGAAACAAGAAAACTGTTTTCTCCTCTCTGAATGTCCTGATGATGGCGGCCACAGAGAATCTGTTCAGATTGGCTTGGTCTCTTTGTCCTGCTTCTCTCATTCCATGAACAAGGACATAATGTACAGAAATTTTACCCGGATTTCATCCGTAGTGATTGTTCATGGTCTTCCTCTGCCTCATCCTCTTCCTCCTCATCCACCACCTTTAACATGAGCTCTGCCTCTCTGTAATCTGATGTCTGTGCGTGTTCCACCTGTGCGCTCTGAACTGACAGTTGGTCTGATCACATCATCAGACACGTGTGTGTTCAGTTGTGAGTTGTGTGTAAAAGATGATGGCTGTGTTGGATTTGTGTTCACATTTTGCTGCCAGTGTTTACAATTTTGCAACACAAGTGTTTCACAGTGAGAAAGTGTTTAGTGACCGGGAATGCAAAGGAGTTTTGCAATATGTGTTTAATGTTTGACTAAAACAGTATTGGCTATAAATGAGTTTAGGCCACTGAGAGTTTGGCAACTTGGAAATACTTTAAGTCAGATTAAAGTGTAGAAAGTTTATAAAATAAGTTACTGTGGTTTTTCTAGTCGCTAGTTCAGGCTAGCTTTGATCCTGAACCATTGAGACACTCACTTCTTCATCCAGAAGGTGGTGGGACGGGATTGTTGTCATTGTTGTCATCATAGCTATGTCTTTATTCTTGCTTCTTATTAGTTTGGCCCGCTGCCATTTGGAGATACACAAAATCATATTATTCTGTTGGTCATGGATTAGGTGAGGAGGAGGAGAAAAACACTAGCTGGGGGATGATCAAAGAGAGCCCACATTCACCTCACACTGACAGACTAACTGTTAGACAAAGAGATGGAGGGGAAAACAAAGTGAGGAATCAGATTTTAGAGGAGAAGTCAAATTTTAGGGTGTGTTGCAGACCTTTTAGATTATTGTTTGGATATGTCTGAATTGAGATATATGTGCTGCTTGAGCTTCTGATCACCGTGCTTTTGTATAAACCTTGCTGTGTATTTGTGTACATGTACGCATGCTCAGACCTATGTGAGCCTATCCGTCTTCTCGGCGCACCACAGGGCCCGGCGGCAGAGAGCGAGAGAGAGAGAGTGTGTGAGTCACCCAGCAGATGAAAGAGTCCAAGTAAAGGCTCTGCCGTCCCCCCAAAAAAACATCACACAGCTCCCTTGCTCACTTTTTGAAGTCATCCGAGAGGAGGGAGGGAAGCGACACACTTTCTCAATCGCATTAAGACATGGCATCAGGCAGCTCCCATCTTGTTGCACGCTATAGATTACACTTTGGTTTGAAGTGCAGTTTTAAGTGGGACACGATGATATTGGGGTGTTTTTTGGGTTAAGTTGCGAATTCATCTCAAAGTCATCCTGCATCTGATCAAAACTGGGATGTTGATGGGATAAATGGATAGGCAGTGAGGTCTGCTTAGAAAGAAAAACTACAAAAAAAGCAGAATTTTAACATTTTATAGTTCAACTCCTGTTGGAATTAAAGGCTACATATCTTTTAGCCAAATTGTTGCCATCATATATAACATGCAGAAAGCATGACTGAGACACTTTTTTGTGGTTTTAATGTCTACCCACCTGCTTAAGTTAAGGCAATCTCTGATTCAGCAGCTCATCCAGTAAGCCTTCAAAGCCTGAAGCAAACTTTTGGTCCTGACCTTATGATGTGGGTTAGATGTTAAGCCTTTTCACACTGATGGTAATGGATGTAATTGGTTTTCTGATATCAAGAACTGGCTGTGAGTAATCACTGAACATTTGGTATTTTGCGTGTGGCTGCACATTTGATGTATGTTTGTCTGTGTACGACTGCTTATGTGTGCGCCTGTGATGCATCATTTCTGTACTGTGTGTGATGCAGTGCTGACAGTGAGCAGCGGGGATGAAGAGAATCACTACTGACAGGCATTGATGGCAAACTGTGAAATGGAAATAAAGCCCCTTGTCATTACAGCGCCAACTCTCTCTCTTGAGCGCACACACACACACAGATTCGCAGGCAAGACAGCAATGATTACAGACAAACGAGCAAATAACATCTCCCAGCTCTCCCTCACTAGCAGATTGAACTCAAATTGTTACGAGAGACATGCATGGTGAACAGAGATTCATTTTTTAGCACTTACACTGCTGCCACTAAACCAAAGGCTTTGTGGAGCTGTGGAAAAGGCCTCTCTTTCAAATCTGTTTTTTTATTATTATTATTATTATTATTTTATTATTGTTTGGTTTCATGAAGCGAGCACCATAAATCAGCTCCCCAGTGTGCAGAATAAAACTAGTAGCAGACATTAACAGAGCAGATGTCCCCTTATCCTAATCACCTGTCAAATGGCAGTCACATGATGTCCTTTCTATGTGTTGAATGATTTCAGCCATCTGTCAGCAAGTCTTTACTACAGTTTTCAATCTTTTGCCAGAGTTCAACTTTTTATGACGCTACAGTAAACCATAATTGCTCTTCAGCAATGCTAGATGATTGATGAAGCATATCGGAGAAAAATACCATATGGAAGCAGTATCTTTTCCCAAGGATACATATTTTTGTTTCTACCAGTCAAAACAGAACCTGCACAATATATTCTTCCTCTTCTATCAACAGTCCACACAGGCACTGCACAACAAACCTCTTTTTCAAACAGCTATAGATCAAAGACTCACATCCGGTTTGTCTGTTATCTGTGTTATAAGCAAGCATGGTGTGTGTGTGCTTGTGTTTAAGTGTGTGTGAAAGAAAGTTGTCACTCTGCTTTCTGCCACTGATGTCAGTCTTTTTTTAGAGTGCCCTTTTAGTGTGTGCGTATATGTGTGTTTGGCTTGGTTCCCACTGCAGATTATTAATTAAGTTGTGGTAAGTGGTGCATGCCTCGCCTTCAGATCTACATTCACTCTCTTTAACGCACACAAACAAAGTATCTGCATGCACGCACAAATGCACACACTTCAAAGCAGCTGCACTCCACACCGCCAGGATTAAGAGGCGATTGAAGAGCCTGATACAGCCTCAAAGTGCCTTCAGCACAAAAATGCCTTTGGCAGGGCACAGGTAGTCTCTTTGAAAGTTCTTACACACTCACACAGACTTACACATATGGCTAATTTAGCTCTGTTTTTCCTGTTGTATTTGCCACTGTCCAGTGTGCCCTCCCCTTACTATCCATATCTTCATCCAGCCATTTTTAATGTGTGTTTAGATGGTTAATGTATGATGTTGTATCATGCTTTCTGATGAATCCCCCTGAGTGACTGTAGGTAAAAGGAATAGACTAGTAGCAAGCTCTTTATGTTTTTATGAAACATCTGAGCCTCTTTGCATGTCAGCATGGCAATATGTCTTCATGAATATATTTACATGTGAACCCCAAGTCATATACAGTACAGCGCATACCTCATTAACTCAAAGCCAACTGCCGTGGTGGTGATGTTTAACTTTGATGTAAACATTTTCACTTCTTAGCCACATATATCTCTCATCTTCTGCTACCATTTAAACAGCAAAGTCAGAAACATCGAAAGAAGGAATGAAGAAACTTTCCCCGCTGGCAGATTTTCTGTTAAACTAACCGTTCACAGTGTCATTCAGCAAAGCGGTAGTGGTCCTGTCATTTGTAAAGTAGACCTCCATTTGCACCCGTCTCCCAAAGACTGTTCTTCCTCTCCCCTTTTCTACACTCTTCTTTGTCCTCTCCGCTCTCATCAGCTGCTATAGGGCCCCTAGGGACGAGCGGGCCGCCACTCAAAGAGTCCTGGCACAGGATGACAGGCCAGTTTCCTTGGTGACGGCTGTGTGTATCCTTGGTGACAGGTGTGTCCGTTCAGAGCGGACAGGAAGAGGGGGTTGTTTTTCAGGAAGTGTTTGGGTTGGGTGCTTTACTCAAAAGCAGCTCAGGTGTTGATTGCTGTGAGGGGTGCGTTCAGTTGAGAAGTGTTTGCGTGTGAGTTGTCTACCTGTCAGTGGCTGTCAGGATATGAGAGTCAGGTGTGTGTGTGTGTGTTTAGTGTGTTATTAAATAATTTTTTAAAGAAAAAAATGGGAAAAAGCATATTTAGGACACAGTGGTGCAAAATTATGTTGTACAGTAATAATAACATGCTAAATTCAAGAGAGGTGTTAAAAGAATGTTGACTTTTGTATTATATGCAATAATATAATATGGGAATCTGAATAATATTAATACACTGATACACCCTCCTTTCAGATCATAGTGTAAAATTTAAGTTTGTCCACAACCTCTGAAAAGACTTAAATCAGACATGTGCCCTCTGTTAATCTTAATTAGTCTGTTAATTAGTCTTTCTACAGTATACCTCACTGAGCATGCATTCAGCCACCAACATCCCCATTCAGTTCCAGCACTTCACACCTAATTATCCCTCTCCACTGTCCAGCCTCTTTTGAAACTCTGTCCTTTTAACATGGCTAGCTGAAAGGAGACAGCTCTTGTATTAGTCTCTGCTTCCAGCTGGCAATCTTCCCAAAGAAAAACAACAGAAAACAAAGGGATGAGCAGTGCTCAATAAACTTCCAACAAGAATTTCCATTCACTTCAGTCTTTCTCCACCCTGTTGAGTCTTGCAGCTTTACTTGATCATCTCTCTCTTTTTTTCACTTCATAGCTAATTGGCAGCAACATTTTAATTCACCCCCTAATACCCCTCTTCTTGTTAAGTGATGAATTGTTGGCAGGAGATCAAAGAAGGCTGGTGCCCACTGTGCACCATGCTCGTCACTACCTGCTGGCACACATGAGCGTTGGGACTGGCCACATGCCAAGAGGCCATAGGCCTGCACCACAGAGACACACTGCCAAAAAGGCAGAGGTCAACGCGAGTGTGTGTTTGTGTGTGTGTGTGTGTGTGAATCAGTAAGTTGGGAGGGTGATGTGTCTCTGTGCACTTCCTAACGGAAGATTGAATTTCAGTGTTCTGTCTCTTTGTGTGTCTTTATCCTTCCGTCTGCATATCTCTTTCTTACATCCCCCCTCCTCTCCCTTCTTGTTCCAGGCCAACAGCAGGTTGAAGCAGATTGAGAAGGAGTACAGTCTGAAGCTCGCCAAGTCAGCCCAGGTAATCATTTTTTCTTTTCTGCCCTTTGCCCCTCTTTCATTCAGCATTTCTCTTTTTTCCACCCAACTGTGTGGCCAAGCAGACAAAATGCAGTGTTGGGGGAGGTAAGGAAACACACATGGCAGCACACCCAGTCCTGGACACACACCAAGCCTCCATGGCCTTTACTTTAAAGCAGAGGGAACATGCACAAAGTTGTGTGGCAGCTTCAGTTAAATAAATCCACACATCTGACACTGGAGCTTACCTTTCTGATTTAATCTTCATAGCTGTGTCTACAGGTGACTGCTTGGGCATCTTTACTTTCCAGACGGACCAAAATTTTTTATATATATATATATATATATCTCCATCCATCCATCTATTTTCTTCCGCTTATCCGGAGTCGGGTCGCGGGGGCAGCTGCCTAAGCAGGGAAACCCAGACGTCCCTCTCCCCGGCCACATTCACCAGCTCATCCGAAGGGATCCCAAGGCGTTCCCAGGCCAGCCGAGAGATGTAGTCCGTCCAGCGTGTCCTGGGTCTGCCCCGGGGCCTCTTACCGGTGGGACATGCCCGGAACACCTCACCAGGGAGGCGTCCAGGAGGCATCCTAACCAGATGCCCGAGCCACCTCATCTGGCTCCTCTCGATGTGGAGGAGAAGCGGCTCTACTCTGAGCCCCTCCCGGATCACCGAGCTTCTCACCCTATCTCTAAGGGAGAACCCGGCCACCCTGCAGAGGAAACTCATTTCTGCCGCTTGTATTCGAGATCTCGTTCTTTCGGTCATTACCCACAGCTCATGACCATATATATCTATATCATATATATCTATATAGATATATATATACACTACTGTTCGAAAGTTTGGGGTCACTTTGCCATGGGATTCAATAGGGAAGTGACCCCAAACTTTTGAACGGTAGTGTACATATATATATATATATATATATATATATATATATCACACCAAGACAAAACACCAAATGTGAAGCCTAGCCTGATTTTAAATGAACAGAGCTGAGGTGCACTTGCTGATTTAAGGAGCAGTAACACACTTGAATGGATGTAATTTGTCCAATCTACCGTGTACCTTTAGATCTCGGTGAAAATGGAGAAGACCCAAGACTGAAATTAATGTTTTATGAAATGAAATGAAAAACTACTTGATTAATCCCTGAGTGGAAATTCCCAGTAGAAATTTCGCTCTTTGAAAAAAATCTCTAGGCCATTAAATTCTGGTTATTGTTGGTCCAAATGTTCTCATAGGGTGTTAATAAGGACCTGCCAGAACACAGTAAGTTGATATATGCCATTTTATGTGTACAGTTTATTCATCTGCCCCCTTGTGGCCAGAAATTACTTTATATGGCTTCAAAATCCAAATGAAGTTTGATTTACGTTGAATGGGCCACCTTGTGGTGAATGCTTTGGACTATGTCCAGTTTTATTCTTTCATCTGTTCTAATATCATAATCCTCAACATTGAAGCATCACCTCGACACTGTGATGCTATGTTCATCTAATTGCTTATTATTCTCTTGTTACAGTTACTTATCCAGTCAGCTGTTCAGATTGTATTAAAGTTACTTCACTTTTTCAAATAGACACTGAGTATTTACTGTAGTTGCATCTGAAAGGATCTGAAAACATTGATCACGTAAAAAAAAAAAAATATTCTATCCTCCTTTGTTATATGCGTTATATGAAAGAAATTAGTATATACAGTAAGATGCTTTAGTACACATTTCATTTGTTGAGTGTTTCTAAGCAAATAGCATTTAAATGGAAATTTTCTGACTTTGCAAGTTTCAAAAGTACTAAGGTTTACTCAGTTTGAGCCACATCAAGTTCAAGTTTATCTCTGCTTTCCTTCCAGGCCCTAAACATCTATGTCATCTTTGTCAAATAAAGTAACATATTTAGAAGTAATTATATTAAAGAAAACACAAGCAGTCTAAGTGTCTGTGAGTAATGATCATTGGTTTAATATCTTTGAAGTGTACTGTAGTGTTTTAAGCAGTGGCTTACAGCTTAAAATAGAAACATATATAAATATAAAATCATTGTCTTATCTTTCGTTGTCATACATCTGTCTATTATTTAGTATTCTGCTCATCTATTGTCTCACAGAGCTATAATACTGCATTATTGTCATGATATCCTCTGGTCACACTTTCAGTAAGGGGCCATGTGTTTAAAATTACTTCATGTCATCTCGGCCCATTCAAAGCTGAGGTAATTTTTCTCTCCAAACAGAAATTTACCCTCCTTTGACACTCTGCCATTCAGAAGAATGCCTTAAGAGGTTCAAGCAGCTTTCCCTCAGCAGCTTAAAGATTTAAAACACCCTAAGTGGTGTTTACACTACAGCAGAGAAGGCTTTTCTTCTTGATTATATAGCAGGCTAAAATATTACAATCATTTGGCCATAATTGCACCTTGTTACCCAAAGAGGAGATTTAAAGAGGGGGTTTTGTTGTTTTTCTTTCTTTATTCCCATCTCTAAATCCTCCCCCCCACCCATTTTGGGTTGGCTGGTAAAGGCTCAGAGTTGAAAGCGCGGTTGACAAGCAGATGTTGTGAGAGTACGGTAGCTTATTAGGTTACACAATACTCAACTTCAAAAGAAGCCGGATGCTGTGCGAAAGTTCAGCCATGTTTGCCCTGCATTGGGGATGCACTGTGCCACCACAGACAAGCAACTAGTGATTAATCCTCTGTTTTGGGGACACAAAGCTGACACATGTTTAACAAACAATACAAGACATTAAAGGAAAATATATGCGTGTGCAGAATACACCACCTTATGCATAAGGTGCAGGTTTTGTGCAAACATTTTAATTTGCTTGATGAATTCAGAGTATTTGTCATGGGATTTGGTGGCTTTGTTTTAAAAGGTAAAGGTGGAACCAAAAGGTTTTTGTAGCTTTCCCCCCTGGGGCAACTCAGTCAAATGTAAACAAGAGGTCTTTGAACCTCAAAGGCTAACCCCAGTGGTTAACCCCTCAGTGTCTGACAGGAGGCATCGCTCTTGAGCTTAGCTGCATGGCTAATAGCCCAATTAAAAACATACCATAGCATACATTATCCTGTAAGGGGGTGGGTTGAAGACGCAAAGCATGATGGTATATGTTTACTTGCATGCACACACACACATCCCTCTCTTGTGCACATTACCTCTTTGCTTTTGTCTCCATTTTTCTGCTTCGTACACACACACATTCACCATCTCTCCTAATTAGTGTCTCTCAGATTCAATCGGGTGTGTTAAGCGTCTAGCTGTAAGTGGTCCTCCCCCGTGACCTGTGAACTGAACAGGGCTGCACTCTCTTTCCCTACTTAATGATGAGGTTATGGTGGGTGGTTGTAGTGGTGAGAGATCATTACATTATCCCCAATATTCCACCTTGGGAGTAGGTGGAGGTGGAGGGAGCTTTTCAAAGCGAGCACAGTTCGTGAGAGGCTAAAGTTAATTTCCAAATATATCTGATTAACTTCATATCCTGGCTTGTATGCTGCAGTCTGTCTAAATGTGATATTTTAGACACACATTAAGCAAATATGAACTATTACAGCATTCACTCTTTAGTTATTTATTTATTTTTTTATGTTTGACAAAAGAATTATAGCGTTGCTGTTCAGGCAGCCATTATGAGGTGCAAAGTACCAAGCAGCAGACATGCTGATATAGACCAACACAAAGTAGGCTTTTATTCATCAGGGAGGAAGAAATGCAACTTTGATTTAATCCTAAACTTGCTTCAACTGAGCAGTATAATGAACATGAATCATCTTAGATAACTTCACCTCCTATGTTTGGCATAAGGATGGGGATGTCTGAAAACTTCTCTGTCCATCTTGTCTTTAACTTATAATCTAAACTCAGTCAGCAACATTTAAGGCTGGAAAATAAGTTGCAGATGCTTGAAGGCTCTACAAGTTAGTCCGTTCTTCTAGAATATAATGTGTATTATATTCTACGACATATTTAATGTCATCCCACAAACCAGTGAGTGAAATCAAAGTGGTTGCATCTGTCTTTTCTGAACATCACTAAAAACATGGGGGAACCAGGCCACATTAATTCAGCATCACCCACCAAGTTTTTACCCTCACAGTCGTCTTCTTTTCTCATATCACAGCAGAGCATCCTTCCTCTGTTGTAGGCAACATTTTTTGTGGCCTTTTCTTATTGACTTATTTGTTTGCAGACTGGTGAATAAGCACAAGCATTCCTCATTTTACCTTTTTTCCTCAGCTAGGGTTCAGGAGAAGACAAGTCTGCCTTTAGCCTTGAACATAGATGCTAGCAAACTGGGAAAATAAGTCTCACCAGACCAATTACAGACTTAAAAAGGACTGACTATCAGACAGTGAAAAAGGTGTTGTGGTGTTTGAGTTATCTAACTAAATAAGATAGATACACAGTGAAAGAGAGCAGTATAACTAGACAGACAGCTGAGTTCACTAGTTTAGGGTGCCAACGCTGCCTGGAGGCAGAAGACCAGCAGATGCAAGGAATCCATATAGCAAAATAATTTTTCTGCCCAGAAATGGTTTTCCAATAATAATGTGCCATTTGTTGCTTTCATGTGGCTGTCCCACTGACCAAATAAGCCTGTTCTCCCTCTCACCGTCGCCTCACCGTCTCTTTCTATCTGTGGTCGACCTGCACTGCTTTAACTTCCTTACTCCTACACAATGCGCAGATTCCGGCAGGGCTAGTCCTCCAGAGTGTGAACACGGTAAACAATTATCTGTCTAGCCTACAGCTAGCAGCAGCACTGCCCGTCTCGCCACCGCCACTTCTGTTCTCCCCCTCCCATCCCTCTCTCTTTTACTCACTCTCATCTCTCCTCAGCCTCCCTCTGACAGCAGCTTAAATAGAATGTTAATTTTGACTGGAGGTTTTCAAAGCCGAGGCACTTCCTTTTCATCTTAGTGTGCACCACAAGTTCACCAACACAAAGTCGCTGTGTTTTTTCTTTCTTGTCTATTTTTTTTTAACAACTCCCTCTTTTCTTTCTCCTTTCTTCTCTGTGTCTTCTGCCTCGTCTCAAAAAAGACACTCTGGGAAACTCTGGGAAAAGCGGTGTTTCAAGGTGATTGTTGCTGCCATGCTGATCCATTTCATAAAGGAAATGCATTTTCCATCTCATACAAGTCTTCTTCTGAGACCAATGAAATTAATCAGACCAGCATTTTGCCTAGTGAACAAATTTTACAATTTGCTTCTTGCAACAGGTTTTTTTTTCTCCTCTCAGGTTAAATATGCACTGCAAAAATGTTTTTATGTTTTCTTAAAGCAGGTAGAACATTTCTCAGTATGTCTTGCTATCTTTCTGTTTACTCACACTTGCAGGACACTGGTCGCCCACTTCGGACTCACGTCCATTAGAACTGTAAACACATGAGGATTAGTGAAAATCTTTAGTTTCTCTTTCTCTCTTTTTCTCCCTGATAGCTAATTGCAGAGCTACAGACGTCTCTTTGTGACTCAAAGGAGGAGGCTGTTCGTATGCAGCAGGCAATGGAGAAGCAGCTGAAGGAGGCCAATGCTCGTTGGGATGAAGAGAGACGGACAATAACCCACCATGTTGATCAGGACAACAAGGTCCGGCTTGTCTTTTCTTCACATTTATTGTAGTTGCATCTGAAAACATTCATGAGAAATCTTCTTTTTTCCCCCTTATTTAAGCATTTGTTAGTTAGAGCCACATGTTAGAGTTCCATGAATAAGGAGCTTTTTTTAAATTAAATTTTTCAGCTTTTCAGCTTTTATTACCAGTGTTTACTTAGTTAGCATCAAACTTCTAAAAATATTCTTTATATCTCATATTGTCTTACATGTACACTTTTGCCTCATTCAGCTCATTTGTTGGTGGAAAAGTTCCATCACACGTTTGTCAAAAAGAAGACTTCACAACTTTTTAAAGCAAAAATTGATGATTTAACAAAAACAAAATAAAAAAAACTGTTCAAATGACTTAACAGAATATTCAGAGGTACAGAGTAAAGGTCATTCAACCATAGAACAATAATTATGTGAGCATCCGCACTACTATACTGTGACTACCTGCTGCGCCCAACAGTTTGGGATCAGAATATTCCACAACGACAAGAGGAGTTATCAACATTTCACGCTTCTTAATGACAGCTTTCTAAATTTAAAGTCTAATTTTGGTTTTTATTTATACTTCAAAACATGTCAACATCAGTCTCATGATTTCCTGATAATCATCAAAGATTACTTCTTTTTTAATGTTTGGCTTAATATAATTTAATTAGATTTTTGGTAAGTTGTAGTTTTTATCCAAAACTGGATGATTTCAGATTTATTTTCAGTTTATCGTTAATCATTTAACTTAATTCAATTTAATTTAGCTTTATTTTTATATTCCATTTCACAACAAGGTCATCTTAAGGCTCTTTGCAAAAGAGTTAATCAACATAATTGCATTCATTAAGACTTCGATTAAGTTATATCTATACTTTAGATATTAATGAATGATGATAAACCAGGGGGCAGCACAGCCCTGAAGATGTGTGTTTCTGCACCACGTAGGAGAGGGCATCATCTATGTTTGTTTTTGTTTTTCTTTTTTGTTGCTCATCAAATGACTCTTAAGATCACTTTTAAATGATGAAAGTGATTTTAATGATGCAGTTTGTTTTTATGCTTGTGGCTTAAATTCCATCATTAGCTTGAACTGGAGCAATATTTGCAGCCTCTTGTTTACATTTATCATTGTAGTTGTTCTAGTCTTTTTAAACTGGTGCGGAGGAGGAAAGAGAGAGACAGCTCTGTCTCATGGTTGTTTAAAATAGTTTTTTTTTAGTAGTGGTTCATCACAAACATTGAGAAACTTTTGAGGTTATTCCCATAATGCTTTAGAAGAAATTATTTCACAATAATGTGGAAATTTGCTCCTAGTGATGGTCTCTCTAGTGTTTAAATACAGAGATGATCCTGCAGACTTAGCAAATGGGGGTTTACAACCTTACCCTCTAAAATGCCTTGTCTGGGTTTGACTTTTATAGAGTAGACACAGGTCGCTTTTCTTTTGTTAAAGCCCAGTCACTGTTTGCATGCATGTGCTTTGTCATTTTTATGGTTAGTTGCAAACTCAATAGTGTCTTTAAGTGGCTAGTGTGCTTTGTGTCTGGCTGAGCCTTATAAATCTGTCTGCTGCACCCCGCAACTTCAGTTAGAGCTGCTCTTTATCATTACTGTCATTTTACAGTTCAGCTTTACATTCAGGTTTATTCTTTAGCATTTAAGCATCTAATTGATCTGTAACACTACTTTGAAATATATAAACAAAACAATACTTTGAACATTGTGTTAATTTCTTTCTTAACCTTCATTGACCTTGCAAATTTCTCATTTGGAGTCACAGGATCTTTGATTCTGACTGAACCAGACTGGAACACAGTGGCAGAGGCAGTTGATTGGGTGTGACTCACTAAATAAAGATTTGTTGTGTCTGGGATCAGGACATGTTTCCAAACAAAACTTTGTTTGTGACTGCAGCTGCCTCATACAGAAAGGAGGCAGGTCTATGATCCTTACTTGGATCTTCTCTCTTAAGGTGGCCGTGATAGCCACCTTACCCTGAATCAACTTTTCTCCTGGTTCGTCCACTTTGAAACTTTAAAACTACCAGTTGCTGCCATGTCTCTCACCTAAATGTCTTGTCTGCTTTTATCCATCAATATTTAACAGTACAAGCCTGTTGAGTCCTCCCTGTCTCAGGCTGTTACAAAACATCGGCATCTGTGTTAGGAGCAGACACCAGCTTTCTGTTTCTGTTATCTGTGTCTTCATAATTAGGATCCCCCCTGTATTAACCACCCGCTAATGAGACTCCAATTAATGGCTGAATTGCTTATTAAAAGCCAGACATAGGGGGTGGAGGGGGGCAATGTTGGACAAACAGGAAAAAAAGAGAGAAAAATAAGGAAATTACAAAGAATTTGGTGTAAACTTGAAAGAAGAGGAAGAGGAAAAGGGTGAGATGACAAACAAAGAGGGGGAAGAAAGGGAGAGAGATGCAGTGAACGGATGGAGGAAGTGTGAGGATTGATATGAAAGAGGGAAAGAAAGAAAAGAAAGGAATGGCAGAGAGCTGTCAGTAGGCCATCGGAGGGAGTGTGTCGCCTGCTGACATTGTTTCCATGCTGCTCACTTCAAAGGGCTCGGATTATGAAGAGAGCGAGGGGCTTCAGACAATGGGAGGGGAAGAAAATAACATCAAAGTTAGCCGCGCATTTGAATTGGGATAATCCCAAAACAGTTGTTCTGAATGCATGCTGCACCGGCTCAGATGTCCCTTTTTTTCCCCTTGTCAGACACATTCTGCTGTTTCTAGCCTGAATTTAGCTCCCTCTGTGGCTCTACTGTACTTGGACCTCTTAAATATGGGTGTTATAGAGAGACCTTTTGTGTCTTGTAAAGCCCTTTTTTTAGAACAATGGTAAAAGAGTTAAGTATGCTTATTATCTAGGTTTATTTTAGTTTTTTGGGGGAGTATTTTTGTGCGGTCTGGGAGAGACTTTGTTACATGTGTACATGTATATACATGTCTGTGTGTGATGTTATAGACAAGGGTCTCAACTTTACATTTCTGGTCGTAATTTATTTTAAGAGCTGGTAGGTCAAAAAAATGTATGTTGCAAAAAATGTGCACATTTGTAAGAGTAAAGACTACGCAAAAACTTGTTGCAATATTTGGTAAATATGATAGAAAACGTGTGCACATTGTCTTCAGCCAGAGGCTTCTTCATGTCTGCAGGAATAATGACCACTACATGTCATTCTTTGCACAAAAACTCTTAATAGAGATAATAATAATGATCACTGTATAGTTTATTCAACGAAAGAATAATCAACTCTTTGGAGACTGAATGAATATTATTTAAATAAATTACTCGTTTTAGATATTTTTAAAAAGGAGAAATGTTCACATGTCAAAGCCAAAACTGTACAGCTGTCTTAATGATGACTGCACCACATCAAGGAAGCTGATTTGCTTATTAGCTTTTTGTCAAGGTCTACTGGTGCACCAGAAGGAACTTAGCCATCATTCATGTCAGTCATTATTACCTCTCTGAATTTCATGTTATGACTATTCAAAATATCCAAGTATAGTTATTGGGATGTCATCTGCTAATATGTAAGCTGCCATGTAAAAGAGTTTGTTATTTGGCTCTTGTCGTTTAAGTCTTTTTAGAGGCATAGTTGGACAAGGGGGGGGGGGATACTGGATGGTAATACATGTATCTTGTAGCTATTTATTGATGTAATTATTTGAAAAATAATTTGCTAAAATATTGATCATAAGGAGTGAATCTAGATAATGACACCATCATGAGAAATTTGATATATTAGCTTACTTTTGTACAACAGACTGATTTTTTGGAACATGTTCAGTCTGTTCATTTGGGTAATGCAAATGGTATAGCTCTATGAGGAATATCTGTACATAACAAGGCTTTTGGTTGTAAAATTATCCACTTTCCAACACTATCTGTGTTTCCTAATGTGTGGTTTTGTTGTCAGGTGTCTGCATTTGTTATTTCTTTAAAGATGAACATTGGCTTGAGGTAAAACATTAAGTGAAGTTAAATAATGAGACTTTTGGTGATTTATTATATGTCTATGTGGTTATTTTCACTTTTATTTTCCTTGAATGCATAGATACAGTATGTGTGTTCAAGACCATATGTGTGGGTGTGCATGAGCGCTTACCTGAAATGTGCAGCTGCCAAATCTGACAGAACTGAAGCCCACATTAGCCTGCCAAGAAAAAGGGACACACACACACACACTCACACACACACAGGCCTTGTGTCTTTTCCTCACACCACATCTTTCCAACTCTGTATCTCCGAACTCTTTCTGTCTCAAACTCTGTTTCTACACTCACAAGCACACATGCTCACCTCACCCTGCCAAAGGGAGAGGTGGCTGGTGAATAAACAATGGCACTCCGCCCATGGTGTCACCCGCCTGGGCTTTGATCAGCACCGCTGTTCCTGCTCCCCACAGCAGCGCTTCCTGTCTTTCTGCCTGCTGAATGTTGCCATGCACGCACACAAACACGCACACACGCATACACCTATAACCAAGTGTACACAAGCCATCATGCGATCTCTCCCATTTTCTCCTCACTAGGTCTTTATCTTTCTCTCACACAGTGTAACTTTGAGTTGATGCCCTTTTCTGCACCTTCATATGCTCAGTGTCACACACACAGACAGGGATACACACCTTTAATCTAGGCCCATCCTGCAGAAACTTCTAGTACAAGTCAAAGAGAAGGTCTTGCTCTAGTGTCCTCCGGGTGGACTGACAGTAGACACGTTACATAATGCAACAGTGACCGTTGTCTCAGTGTTTGAGGATGAGAGTGAATATATGAGGCATCCTGTTCCAGTGTATTCTTAGTCAAACTTGCAGTTGAAGTTGTCTTTTTTTTGTCAATGTGCTGGATTTTTTTTTTTTTTCATTTTTGTGCATGCATAATAATAACAAGACAATCCTGTACACCCACACACACAGCAAACGTGCACACATTCACCAAGGATGGCTGTTGCAGCTGCAGTTTGACTGTAGATGTGTAGTTATGTATGCATTAGTTTCTGAGGGGGTTGAAAAGATGACTTTGCCTGTGGGAAGGAATGGCAGCAGTGGATCAAGAACAGGTGTGCTGAGGACTCAGTGCTGCAGAGGCAAAGAGCCGCTTCAAACGCCGCGTGTATGCTAGCGCGCATTTGTCCCCCTCTGTTCCCATGTCTGTCCACGTCCTTCAACACAGGCGAGTTCTTTGTGTCAACCTTGAGCTGAACATTTGTTTACTATAGTTTGTCAACCATGTGCATTTCCACCATTTTCTTCTTTTGTGTGTGTGTGTGTGTGTGCGTGTGCATGAGCACTAGTGCTTTGAAAGCTGCAGTGAGATCATTTAGCTGGTATTGTTTTCGCCTTGTGACTGTGTGTGTTTTTGTGTGTCATGGAAAAACTCTTGGTGGTGTGCATTTATCAGGAACTACCACAAAGGTGATTTTTTTGAGTACTTTAGCAGGTGTACATGTGCACAGTTAGAATTTAAATTACTGTCAAATTCCATATTAGGTGTGGTTCAACAAAATAAAGGGAACTAAAAAAATTACTTTTAACTCCATATATCTTTATTTGTGGTCAGAGAAGTTGTTTACAAAGATGGTCTCTACTTTTATATGTGGTATGTGAATGTTATCAACTTTTACCTTGAGTCGGGCTCACAGTTGAAGCTTCCTCAGCCTTTTTTTAAAACAACCAATAACTTTTTAATCAGTCACAATAATCTCTAAAGTTTTTGTGTCTTTATATCTAAAAATGAAATAATGCATGTGTAGGGCTGTTATGAAGGCTGCAGTTTCAGGTCCATTTTGTCCTCCATATCAGTATCAGTGTTGGATTGAAATGTTTAATCTCGGATTAGTGTGCGTCTACGTGAAAGCAAGGGCCATCCTCCCCACTGACTATGTGCTATGCAAAGCACCTGTCAGCCTGTATGTCCCTATATATGTTTGCATGTGCATGCAACTCGACACGTGTGCATTGCGTTGGCTGATTGATGACTTTTCCGGCTGTGGGAAGTGTTTGATCTACATATCAGAGGAGGTGGACAAAGGAGAAAGATAACATTCCAGGATGCTACAAGGGAACGTGGGAAGTAGAACAGCTCTTAGAGACTATAATCCACTGGCGACAAAAAAACGGAAATTACCCACTAAACCACAAACTGAATGCTTCGTTCAAAGAAACCACCATGGCCTCATAACATATGCTTGTTCTGGCCTTGAACTTGCGTGTTTGAAGAATTCCGTGCATACTTGAAGCTCACATCTCTGGGGGCACAGAAACACTAAAATAGCCAACACTAATGCCTGTTGTCTTAGCTTGTTGTTATGGTTAGAATGGAGTTAATGTTGTGGAACTTTATAAGGATCACATTTAATCTAAAAAAAAAAAAAAAGTTAAATGATTCAGGACTACAAATAACTCCCATTTGTACCGGGGGTTGTAGTTTTAATATGTTGCAATATAATTAGAAGCTTTAAATGTTTATTTTTAATGAGATTTACAGTTTCCTGTGTGATTATCAGTCAACAAAACAATGGTCTGACTTGTAAAGTTTGGGGAAAATCTGATGTAAAATAAATGACAAATAATGCTGCCTGCTTGTTTTTTTGGTTCCTGGTGTGACTGTTTGCTTGGTAAAAAGCTGAAGATTAAATCTTAAATTAAAACAGTAACCTAACTTTTACAAAGTGTTGTCAAGGGGTTTTATAGGAAGCAGTTATATTTGCAGCTTATGTTGTGCTTAACATTCATTAAATGAAATACCGTTTGCTAAACAGAATATATTTATGAGTGCCCACACACAAACAAACACAAAAACAGCAGGCATATGGCACATTTTTCGGTGTTGTTTCCTATTCTCTTTCTACCGTTGCTCACAGCAGCTGAAAGACACTGAGACGGAAAGACAGAGAACAGCGTGTTACCCCTGTAGGCATAACTTGGTTGCAACACATCTTCATTAGCGCGTGAATTGTCTTACTATTTTCATCAGCGCTCTGAAAGACGCCTCCATAGCTGTGCCAGCATGTGCACGTATTGCAAAACACTAGATAATCGTTCGATTAACTGTTTGGGAAAGTTCCACAACCGCCGTCGCAGTAAACTCTCACACCTCTAAATCAACTCTGGGAGAGGTGCATGGAAAGCATCAAAAGCACTGAAAGCAAGTCAATTCACACCAATATCAGTGTTATCTTTCAGAGGGGCTGTCCTGGTCGACTTGCTAAACCAAATCTTTTTATTCCAGCACACAGACAGACAAGACAGGAAAGCAAAAGCAAAAGTTTCTCTTCTCAAACACCTCAGGAGGGGGACCTCTCTCCTCCTACTCCACCTCCTCCTCCTACAGCTTCTCTCTTCTTTACCTTTCCCATAATCCTTTGATAAAAGTGAGTCTGTGCTCATCTCTCTGGCTATCCATCTCTCCTTGAGGTTAGCACCTCTTTTATTATTTACTATTAGATCAGTAGCTGTACATGCACACATCGCCTTGTTCTACTAAAGCTGATATGTGTGTGTGTGTGTGTGTGTGTGTGTGTGTGTGTGTGTGTGTGTGTGTGTGTGTGGGCGAAGTCCACATACGTTGTCTTTGCTTATGTATGTCTGTGTGCTTTGTGCCCCTTGTGAATCTATCTGTTACCTTACCCTTTGCTTGTCTGTGTGTGTGTGTCCTTGGCTGGAGGCGGTGCAGTGTGAGGTTTTTGCTGCTGTCTGAAGTCGTCCAGCCTCAGTGTCATTAGAGGATCTCTTTAATCCAGACTTTGGGAGAAACTTCTGACAGCACACTGCAAATAGAAGGCCCCCGCCGCACATGAAGAGCAGTTCAGCTCCTAACAAAACACCAAGTTTAAAGAGGCCCCTGGCCTTTTTTCCTCCTCCTACCATTCCCTCCCATCTTTCTTCTTTGCTTTTTTTCCTACCCTCTGTTGCTTTTACTTCACCCTAGGGAAACAGGCTTGCCTTATCTGCGCAGGAGGACCACCCAGGAAAGGATGACTCAGGCATTGCTACGTCTGTGTGTATATGTTTGTTCGCCTGCAACACAATAACTGCACATTCATTTGACTGAGCGCAGTGTTCACATTTTTAGAACTTTTGTTGTTAATATTAATGCATGCCTATACCTGCATGAATCGCTCTGAGCAGTGTGTTTGTCAGCGCTTGTGTGCGTGTGCCTCACTTTTCCTTTGAGCCAAAGTCTGGAATGAAAGGCAGATTGCTGATGGAGAGGTTAGAAAGGCCCTCAAGTCTCCCGACTGTGTGACTGTGAGGTAGATGTAAGCCCCTGACCCCGTCTCTTCACCCCGGCCGCGTTTTTCTCCACCACCCTCCTCTTCCTCGATATCTTGCTGTTTCTTATTTTCACCTCTCTGAACTTTCCCTTCTCTTTCTCTCCTCCTGATTTCTCTCTTTATCTTCCCGGGCTTTTTGTTCAGCACTTTAAGATTGTTTTTTTCTCCATCATACACCTTTTCCCTGTCTTTCTGTTCTCCTTCTGTCTTTACATCCTTCCCTCATGAAATCAATTTTCTCTTCTTCCTGGCCTGTTCTCAATCATCTCTCTCTGCATGGCTGATAGATACTATATCACCCTGAGAATCAAGCGAAGCTTCAGCTGGATCTCCTACACATGGTCGGTCATGCACATTTACACATCCATGACAACAGAAACAATCTGCATCCTGTCATACGTTGAGTGATAATGTACACGTCTACCCTATGTATTTAGATGTTTTTTTTCTGTGTTTTTGGACTTTCTGAACAAATCGACCCTTTCATCTTTATACAAAGATGTGGAAAAAGAAAGTAAATCCTCTGTTGAATGCTAAGATTTCACATGTTAAGACTTAAATTAAAATCATTTGGTCCTCACGAGATCTTAAGTGTAGGACCTAAATTTGTGTTCATAAAATAAGGTACATAAAATGCGAGATGAACAGCATATTACATATTAATGTGTGTAATCATTGTTTGGAAGGATTGTCAGTAGAAAGCCTTGTTTCTACAAAGAAAAAAACAAACAAAGAAAAGAACATGGAAGCATGATTAAGGTTAGTAATGTTGCATTTGAAGAAAAAACAAAAACTCAAGTCTTCTGGATCGAGGTACTTTGGACAGATGAGAGCAAACTAGAGATGTTTGGAGATATTGCACAGCATCCTAGCAGTGATTTGGGATTAGTGTGTAGATGTAAGACCTGGTCACCCTGCAGTCAACCATGAAGTCTTCTGCATACCAAAGTATTCAGGAGTCAGATGTGAAGTTTGACAGAAATTTGGAGAATGAAAAATGATCCGAAAAACAGCAGCAAATTTACATTAACATTTCTTTCTTCTTTCTTTTTAAAGAAATAATAATAGTGTGCAATCTGACATATGTTATTTAGATAATACTTATGTCATTTAAAGCCTGGTAAGGATCACATAATTTTTTTTGTCCTGTAAAACCTCACAATCATATGTACAAGAGTCTGTGCTTGCTTATTAGCACAACATAAACTTGTTAAAAAGAGAAGATAGTGGTAGTAGCAGTAGAAGCCACATAAACATGACATTTATTATCAGTTGCTATTGACTTGGATTAAAGTCTGACAGTGTTTCAGCTACATCAGTGGGGTAGTAATACAGACATTTATGCTGACTTCTCTGACTAATTGTCTTTTTTTTTTCACCAAAATCATTACTTTGTCTAGAAGAGTTGCTTAATTATCTGTTGCTATCACTGTAATATCATCCGTCCTGACAGTGATAATGACTAAATAACTGCAAAGCTCTTTCTGACTCACAAAGCAATCTTTTCATCAGGAGAATCGCCCCCTCAGATTCTATTAATACAGTAACAAGTATTGAACTTGTGCCCTCAGACTTGTTTTGAGGATTTTCTATGTAGAACCCACAAGAAAGCCTATGTCACCAGTGAGGCCCTCTGTTCAGCTGCACTTCCCAGAAGAAGTGGTCGCGAAATGCTGCGTCACATTGCGGGAAGTCAGAAGAAGAAGGGAGTTGCTTTCTTTTTTTATCTTCGCCTTTGATGTTGCACTCACTTTCCATAAACAAATACTTTCTTAATAAGTCACAGATAAATGTGTTCTTTCCGACATATTCTTTGTCCTCAAGTAGTTTGGTCTTAGTGTGTTTTACATTAAGCTGCCCCTGAATTTTCTTCTGTTTTGCCCAAACTCTGAAACCTGTCTCAGAATCCCAGCTATCTGCAATTCTTTATTTTTAAACTATTTTAAAATCCAAAAGAAAAAAGGAAATCCCTCACAACCATACCATCACTACAATCTGTAAACTGTGTCAGCTCCACTGAAAATGCTTTTCCAGCCTTTGATTCGTCAATAAACAAAAAGAAATGATGAAATCGAAAGCAAGGCTTACGCTGGATAGAGATGTGGGCTACGATGGGGTCGTGACTGGTAAAGAAATACCCCGATTAGTAGGATTACTGTGCTGCCTTTCAAGCTGAAGAGCTCAAACTGACCTAAACACGCTTTAAAATCACAATAGGCCATTAATGTGTGTTGATCTGGTTCCCTCTACCAGATGCGCTAATGTGCCACTGCAAGAGGAGGAGGTAAACTCTGAAGAGGAATTACTTACGTCAGAGGAGTTCAAGCGGTTCACATTTGGTCTTTTCCGTGTTGTGGTGTGGCTTGACTTGATTCTAGCTGGGGCTTTTTTGTTTGTTTTCTGATGTAGGCTGATTTAATACTAAACTGTCATGACAAAATATCGGAGACTGCTGATTAGCCCTCACCAGTGGGTGTAATCTTGTTTGTGAATAAAGAATTCATAAACCTGGAAAAGCAGCATCATTCCAGTCTGATGTAGCTTATTCAGATTATTGAAAGAGAATGAACTCATGCCAAAAATAAACACATAAATAAATTACAATGAATTTTTTTCAGAAATTTCAAACTTTTTTTGTGTGTTTGTTGTCCACTTTTCTGAGCGTTGCTATACAGAAGTTCATCCTTACCCTAAAGCTTTATAGGTTGTGTGATTTATGTCTGTGTAGTGGGTTGTACATCAGGTGGTCATGCCTATCACCTGGACTGCATTTCTTTCAGCTCACAGAATCAACAAGCTAACACCTGGCCCGCTCACTCAGCTCGGGTGGGGGGTGGCGGGGTATGCTGCGGATATTGATGCTAGCCAGATCCCCACACACTTGTTGAATGTGTGTGTGTTTGGAAGAGTAAATGCATGTGTATGTTTTTATGTTGAGGTGCATGTGCGTGCACATCACCTCTCTGTTTCCCATGCAGGGTAATCAAAGATGAAGTGTCCACATGTGCAGTAAAAACATCTGGTTCCGTGTTGAGCGGAGGAACTGCGGCTTGCTATCACTTACAGGCAGAGAGGAGAGGAATTGCCCAGCGCACATGCAAACACACACATATACACAAAGAGAGTTTTTTTTTTCCTTGCCTGAATTCCAAAATAATAGATCAAGTTATTTATTGTTGTGGCAAATTTGTTCAACTCAGGGATACATGTGGGAATGCATCTTTTCCTTTAAAAACAGAGATTAGAAATGCAGGAAAATCCCTGTGTGGCTTTGTGCTGATTTTTTTTTTCTAAATTAGGGCTGCGTCTCAGTAATTACTGTCATGGCGTTTATTATTAGTGTTTTTGACACAAAAATAGTCACAGGCTGCCTTTTTCTACCTTCCTGTCTCTTTTATATTCTCTCATTGGTTTTCTCCAAAGCTGGTGTCTTGACTGTTAAACAACCGCTCTTTGAGTTGAAGTGTGCATCTTTTGCCAGCAGAAATGTAACTGTAGATCATCTTCTATCAATTTGCGTCACTTACACGTTACACCACAAAGATGCGGAGTTGTTTTTTTGGTTGTGTCTGTCAGCCGTCTGACTGTCTCTCCCTTCCCCCAGGCTCTGCAGGAAAAGGTGGAAGGCCTGCAGAGACAGCTGCACTGCTCAGAGAAGAAGCTACTCAGCAAGGAGCTGGAGACTGAAGAGAAGGTAATGAAGTTACTCATCTTTTCCTCTAAATCTCTCGCCATCTCTTTTTTATGCTCATCAGGTATATACAAGAAAGCAAGGCCGTCTCACTTAAACTCATTTGCTGCCCACCACTATCATTGCATCACTCTCGTTGCCTGACATTAACTTTTTTTTTTCAGCCCTCAGCCGTTTTGGTCACACTTCTTTTAGCTTCTTGCCAGCACGCAGCCTAAATATTCATGTTAATCATACAATCCTTAAATCTCTTTAGTGGCTGGTTCAACACCCTTCTCTGCTCTCCCTTCTCTTCTTGTGGTGAGCCCCTCCTCTACTTTGCCATCCTAACTTGATCCTCCAGGGGGCCACAAAAGACAAACAGAATGGATCCTTTTTCCCTCCTTTTCTGTCCTGCCTTCATCTCTCTACCATCTCTCCTTCTCCTGTTCAGAGTCAACGATATGCCCCCTCGCACATTTCCCAAATTCCTTGAGATCTGGCTTCAAGAGCCAGCGCCTAGGGCCAGGAATGCCACCACTGCCTGTGTTTAAAAGGGAAGCCTCTGTGTGCGCACACACTGACACACACTCCCCGTGGCTCTCCAGAATGCCCTGTAATCAGGCTCTGTTTTGACCTTGACACACACGGAGAAGAAAGCACTAATGACTACACTCACACAGGAGGTTGGTCTTTGTGCTGCGGTATGTACACCGAAGGCATTTATTCTCTCGTGTTCCTTGTGATCCTCCCACTGACCCTTGTACACATTTCACACAGTTGTCACACACCTCGGTGTCCGGCTATCGTAGATCGCACTGAAGGGTTGATGCTTTTCAGGAGCTATTTGTCACTGATCCACACCAGGGGATGCTGCAGATTGTCTCCTAGAACTGCACCCTGAATCTGCCATTTATAACATTTTATCTGTCCTTGTTGTACAACACATATGTTGTTTTTAAATGGGTTTATAAATAAAGTTGACTTGACTAAACCTTCAGCTTTTATTTTAGATTATTGCCTTTGCACTCATATCATTAAACTGCTTTTATTTGTTAAATAACAAATCAATAATAAAAAAAAAAAAAACACAAGCTCATGCCACATCAGTTCTTCGTATTAGAAGAATAGAACGGTTATGTTGTCTCAACCTGTTCTTGTTGGGTTTTATTCATGTGAACTTTGCATACATCAGGTAGTTTAGTTAAGTATTATCCCTCTGCTATGTCATGATTTCTACAGTGTTCGCCAATGAAAGTTTCTTGTAATTTGCTTAAAAGCAAACATTTCATAAGAATTTTGTTTATTTGAGCTCCTTTGTTTAATTTATTTTACTAGAACATCAGGTTGTAGCCTACTAAAAATGTGGTCATGATTGATTAAAATTTCTGACACAAATACCTGTATAACACCTGTTTTTTCCTTTCTTTTTTATTTTATATATATTTTTTTTAAACCAGCACCAATGAGTCAGCTTTTTTCCTGCAACATCATGATTACATCCAGGCCTCATGCTTCGCTTCAGCATGAGTAAACAAGACTAAGAATGTGGCTAAGCATTTGGGTTTCATTTTAGGCTCCTCACAGCTTTTGATTTACAGCCACAAACGAGTTTCACTTATTTATCCCAGACTGTTTTTCTGTGACAAAGCCGGCAAACAGGCAGTGAGCCACAGAAAGTGCTCTGCATAAGCTCAAAAGAGAAAACTAAGAGAAAGCATTGACTCCTCCCTCACCTGGTCAGGTGTGTGTTTTAGTGTAATTTGTCTAAGGAAAACAGCAGCTCTGCCATAATATAGTTTTTTATTTGTTTTTGTGTGTAAACATTATGCATACAAATGAATTGTATAAGGAACACCGGTTTGGGGATTTTTTTTGTTTGTTTTTTTCTCTTGTTTATCTGCCAAGATGTATCCCTCTAATCCTTATATCTTTGTAATCTGATCCCTCGCATGCTAACAGCTTTTCTGTCCAGACTTCACCCAGATGTTGCTTGCCTCACATGCGAGGCCCTCTCAGGCTCCTTCACCTCTGTTATAGCACATCATCAGCTCACTGCGTGGCTGAATTCTTGTTTAAGAAAGCAGCAGAATATAGCGTAGCTGTCCATCGAAATACGTACAGTGGCTATGGTGAACTGTACGCATTGGACCTTAGTGTAATAAATAAACAGTTCATTTCTGTAGTTGTTCTCAGTTTAGATGCACACACGAACATGGAGATGAGTTGAACTCTTGTCATTGTCTTGCATGCCGTTTTCATTGTGAAGCGTTACATCAGCAGCCACGAATCCATCCCACCATTCTAACAACTCCACAAAGATCTGTAGCCGTCTCTAATCTCCCGCTTTTTTCTTTTTTCCCTCATTTTGGTGAAGCTGTTTCTCTTTTCCTTCTCACAGCAAAGAGTTTTTGATTTCAAACCGCTCCTAGGTGAACTCACTCAATGCCAACTGAGTAGATGTGAAGGTGCAAACTTTGTGAGTAGTGGCATTTTTGATGTACCCTCTTGTTCCTGACAAGATTTTTATCGCTAAGGAACAAGGGGGTATATCAAATAGGTCTTTCGAGCAGCTACTCAGGGCACATCCAACTCATCTCCCGTAAGCTTGAGCACATACACACACACATACCAACTTCATTAGCATTTATCAAACTTCCCAACGATGTGACAAACTTCAATTGAACTGCAAGTATTTAGTGCTTGTTCCTTTCTGCTGGCAGCTGTCAAAAATCATGCCATGTGACAGTACTAAATACAAGAGAAAGTCAAAACCACAATCTAAAGGCTATATATAGATAAAATGTTGTCATTTTAAAATGACTGGGAGGGGAAAATGACTGCTGCTCCTCACAGTCTTCAAAACTGAGCTTCATCAGGAACAAACAAAATCTCATTTAAAAAACAAAACTGTGCAGATAAAACCCAATTTTACTTCAAAAAGTCTAAATCCTCTGTCATTGCTATAGGGGATATAGTGGCACACATATTTTCCAGTGACTTCTCTGCCCTCCTTTTTTGCTTCTCCTTTGTCGGATTTATCTGGAATCCATCAATGACCAAAACCTCCTGGAGGGTTTGATCAGCAACGTTGTTCAAAGCCATCTTCTGTCCTAATAGCGAGGAGCCTTTTTTTTCTCAGACGTCATCGCACGTCTCCTTCCACCTGTCAGAAAAACTAACATGCCTTTGCTGTAAAAAAGATGTTGAAAGAGGAGAAAAATGTGTGTTTGCATGAAGAAAAACAGAGATGTGAGTGGAAGACCCTTGGAAGAGAATGCAAAGCTGAAGGAACAACGTCTCTGAGGAAGCAAGTCAGACATCTGTGGGGAGTCAGATGCTTCTGCTTTAAATTTTTAACTCCACTGAGAGACATAGTCAGAAATTGTCTTATTGTTTGTTTGTGTTTTGTTTTTTTCTTCCAAATCTGTAAGTCAAGCAAGTATTTCCACAATACATGTATTGTTATAATAAAGCAAATGCCTGCTGCTCCCACCCACACATGGTGCATAAAGAGTTATGGCTAAGCTTCAAAATAGAGATACTTAAGAATAATGTAACTGTAGATGGTTCATCAAAGAAAAAGACCTCTTCACCTTTACGACTGTCTGCAGAGTTTCCAGTCGCCCCTGTTGCTCTCTGCAAGTCCTTGTGAGTTCACTGTTGCAGTTTTGCCTATTCTAATGTATGTATGGGACAGAAAATGGAGACAGCATTGCCAAAAAAGAGCTTATAATTTAGGCAGAGCAGATCTCTCATTGCTGCGGTGACTGTACCATACATGAACCAAGAATGCAAAACTTAAGGCACTTGGCTTTTGAAGAATCTAAGACTTATATTCAGAGTGGCTGGTAAAGGATGTGTTTATTCAACCATTGTTTATTGCTTTGGTCTGAGGTATTGAAGTGTGTTTTGTCTTGGCTTGCCATTCTGTTATGACTACAGAGGCTGCTATAGATAGACATTTTGAAAATCTGCACCCCGCGGCTTGAGCTTTTTTTTATATATATATATATATATATATATATATATATATATATATATATATATATATATATTTATTTATTTTATCCTGGACATTTAAATTAAAGCTTCTCCAACTTTTCTTTTTTTTTGCCTCTTGTTTGAGAAATGTCACCTGCAAATTATCCTTGATCTCTTTGTCACACACCAGAGAAAAGATATGTTTTTGCAAACCAGTAGAGTCTCGATCTGATGTAATTGGTCTAGCACTTTAAAATCAGCAGGCTTGAAGGAGGCTGAAAATTGGCAAAGTTGTGGCAGACTAATCTACTACACGCTGTGCAGAGACAAAGTGAGCTGCTTCATGTTGGGATCATTTATACTGGGGGTTGCTTTGAAGTGCTTCCCCAATCCCTTTCATTGTGCCTAGGAAGATTAATTAGCCAAAGCCAGAACAATCAGTTAAATCCACAACAGGATGATTATTTTAGGGAGGCTGATCTTTTTTAAAACCCCCCACCCCCTGGCTTCATTCACGCTCTCTTCACTTGAAAGACCAGACTGATGAGAGCTGGACTATGCTGGACTTTGGCTCTGCCAAAAGCATTATGGTTGCCCAGACTCTGCCCTAGTTACACCTTGAAATATGTGTGTGAAACTGTTGCTTTTCACAGGCCCCAATAATTCCTCAAGCTCTGTTAAACTGTTCATCAAGCTCCAAATTAATCTATTCAGCAACTCCTCAAGATGCTGTAAATGCTTTTACAATACTGTAAAAGCTCTGTTTGTGTGTGTTTATGCCTGTGCACTGCATGTGTGTGTGCCCATTGATGTGTGTTTGTGGGTAAAAAGTAGGGGGTTGCGCTAACCAAACCCTTTTCAACTTCTATAATCAGACTCTGGTTTAGTGGAGTGTAATTTAGCCCCAGACAGACTTCCTCCAGTCCTCCCTGGTGGAGATAGCTAGCTAGCTATTGAGCCGCCACTATGTTTGATGTGTTCTGCCCTCCACCGTGGCTCTGTCCTCTTCCAAACCCAGCTGTGTTGAGCCTGTCAGGGGTGTCCAGCTCCAGTCCTTGAGAGCTGCAGTCCTGCAGGTTTTAAATGTTTCCCTGCTCCAACACTGCTGAATCAAATAAAATGGCTCTCCTCTCCTCAACAGCTTGTTGTCAAGTTCTGCCCAATCATATTGACCCATTAATCTTATTCAGGTGTGCTGCAGCAGGAAACATCCAAGACTTGCAGGACAGCTGCCCTCGAGGACTGACTTTGGACACCCTTGCTGTAAATGCTTTGTGTCAGATCTATCTATAGTCGCCAGCAGCCAGTGGGGATGGGGGGCTGTGCAGTGCGAGTCCTGCCAGCCTGTGGACCCCCTGTGGAGATGTGAAGGAGCTGTGTAGAGTGAGGGAATACTCTGAGCCATGAATAAAGAGGGGATACCCACAGTCTATTTGTGTGAGTGTGTGAGCCTCCTCCAAGTGAGCTGTTGGTTTGGTTGCTGTGTCTAGGAGAGACAAGGAGGCAGAAACACTTATTCAGCAATGATATTCATGGATTACTCATCTATGTCACTACTAATGTGTAATGTGGATAATGTAATAGTATATAACTTAACCAGCTCTGTGTTGTCAGGTGACTATGGTGCATCAGGAGTATGAGGAGAAGATCAAAGGTTTGATGCCAGCTGAACTCAGACAGGAACTTGAAGACACCATCACCTCTCTTAAAGCTCAGGTGAGGATTAATTGCCACATCCAGACTAGATACATGTAAAACTAAAACAAACATCCAAAACATATTCAGTCTGTCCACTCTCTGTCTATCTGACTGCTTTGTAATTTAGATTTTTTGTCTTTGTAATGTGTAAAATGCAAATAAAGATAGAAAGCAATTATCTCTAACCCATTTAAACTCAGTATTTAATAACAAAAAAATTGTGCAAAGACAATAAATCGTGATGAACTAAACAATTTTATTGTCTTTTTGTATAATTTATGTAATTTCAGATGTAATGCCAGCAACATATTTCAGCAGAGTTGGGCCAGTCACATATTTACAGATGTCTTGCATCACCTCTTCTTTTAACAACACTGTGTTTGGAAACTGAGGAGATCAGTTGTAATTTTGAAAGTAAAATCCTTTCGTTTTCCTGTTGGATTTCAGCTGCTGAACAGTGCGGAGCCTCTTTTGCTGTATTGTTTCAGTTCATAATGCGCCAGATGACTGAAAGATCAGTGGGTGACAGGCATGAACTGCAGGCTGACCAGTTCAGCAGCTGGATCCTTTTATAAGCAGTCGTGCTGTCGTAATATGTGCAGAATGTGTTTTCCTGTTATCGCTCTCATGTAAGAAAGATTTCCCAGAATAAGCCATCATCAGGATGTCTGCAATGGTTGCATCTAAACCGGCATGTGTTGTTCAGCAGTAATGGTGCTTTCAAAGACACACAGGTTACTCATGCCATGTGCATAAATGCCAGGACAGTGTTCCACTTCACCTCCGTCCATCTTATGTGTGTGTGTGTGTGGTTTTTTTTTTATCCCTGCTTGGCAGAGTTTCAGTTTTCAATTGTTGTTACTGCAGTCACTGTCAAAGGTTTTCAGATGGTTTTGTGAGCCCTGCATTAATTTCGGCTTTAGATTCATTCATTTATTTTCTATAGCGCTTACTCCAGTTCAGGGTCAGGGGGAAGCTGGAGCCTATCTTAGCAACTGATCCACAGCAACATGTAGAATCATGTCTGCTTTAAATGCTGTGTTGCCTGATGGCCTGAAGATTTTACAATATTATTCTTAAATTGTTTAACTATTTAAACTTAAGTCTTTTCACCAAATTAACCTCTCTGTGACTCATTCTTAAATATTCTGTCATGGTACAGGGTATTTAACAAGAGGATGCTAAGCATTGTAAAACTTTTTCAGTTTGTTGTTGCTCTTGTCCCAAGTTTCTGAAGCGTGCTAAATAGCATTTTAGATGTTGTCTTTCTTCTATTTTAAATTAAATACAAGGTTTGATTTTTCCACAAATCATTCTTTTCTGTTTCCTAACCTTGTGGGAAATTGAGTTTTACAAAAAGCATGTTTCTATTTTAGAGTTGTATGAAACTAAACAAGACATGACAGCTTTTCTTTTTTGTAAGATCACTCAGTCAGTTAAAGCCACTTTCTATACAGTGAATTTCCAAGACTCAAATGTGAAGTTGGACCATAAATCACTCTAGACTGTCTGAAACAGAACCTGACCATATGGTATGACTATGTCAGATTCAGTTATATGAATGAGAACAAAGGTCTTGATCGTTTGGTTTTGCTGTAGCGCTCAGTCTCAGACCTTTAGTTCGCTTTGGATCCTACAGATCATCTTTATTAACCTCAGTTTCCCCTTTCCCTTCCATCTAATTATACTATCAACTTTTGCTGAACCTCACATTGTTCTTCTGAGCCTCGTATCTCGCCTTTCACAAGGGGTACTTACATAGCAAATAATTTTTGTTGTAACAATAATAAGACCATGTGGTGCCACATATTGTGAAATGGGCTCGTGATAAACCCCTGCCTTGTATAAATACATCTTCCAAGATCCCATTTCAGGGCACAGACCACAGCTCTGTGATCAGATATGTTTATAAAATGTAATTCATGACCAGAGCGGTCTCTCCTCTCATTGACAGTGTCTTAGGTTTTGCACATTAACATGCATTATTTTTATATAGTTAAAAAAAAAAAAAGACAAAAAATGGTTATGGAGAGTTTTCATGTCTCAGGAGGAATCTGACCACATTTCAATGGAGTTTTGCATATACTTCAGCAGTGTGAAGTGCCAAATGAAATGCTAGAACTTGAGCTGAGGTCTCCCCCACAGAAAGGAATGTACCCTCGGCTCCAGTATGGTAGTCCCAGAACAATACAGATCCTTTTGGGACTGTGATTATTCTGCCAGGCTCTAGATGCTGAGTAAATGTAGATGGGGGTTTATTTTCACTTCAGCCAAAAACACTTCAAAAATAAACTTACAATTTGTAGCCAAACAAAAGAATGGTGCTGCCTCCTCTCACAACATCCAAACCTCATCTAACCTGGACCAAAATGTGCCCTGTGACCCACTGTGCCTTAACCTCACCAACCCTAATCTCCTGACCCCCAGCCCCTGCTGTCTTGACCCTTTGGATTCAACAAGCGAGCTTTTATTTCATTCACCCCTTCTCTGCTAACCCACTCAACCCAAAAGCACAACTCACCGAACGCACTCTTCTCCACTTCTAATCAGTGCCCTGCTAACCTCATACCAATTACACAAGCTATCAAAGCCTGTACATTTTCCTGATTGTTGCACCATATCTTACATTGTGTGTCTGTGCTACAGGTCAGCTTCCTCCAGAAGACCGCTGCTTTGCTGCAGGAAGACCTGGACGCCTGTCGCAGCAGGAGATGAGTGGAAGTGGACTGTATAAAAATATGTGGAGGTTTGTGTTGCAGAACAATGCAGATACAGCTTTCTGTGTGGAATTACAGAAATCCTTACTTTATAGCATTCTGTCAAACACTTGTAATCTGGAGGGTTTTGATTTAACACTCATCCATCACACTGAAAAAGACATAGAGTGTTGAAACAATACTCACATCTACATCTGGGTGGACTGTCACATCACATTTAAACACTGTGTTTCTTTTAGTATTCTAACATTTTATTCATACTGATTCATTTGGAAAATAACATCCAAGCTTTCAAAGAGTTAGTTCAGTGTTTTCCAATCCAGGTCCTCGGGACACCCTGCCCTGCAAGTTTTAGATGTAACCCTACTTTAACACCTGAATTAAATGAATGGCTCGTTAACAGGCTACAAAGAACTGGATGACGAATTTCATTCATTTGAATCAGGTGTGTTGAAGTAGGAACACATCCAAGACATGCAGGGCAGGGGGTCCTGAGGACCTGGATTGGGAAACACTGAGTTAGTTTGAATTTCTTTCCATGATAACGTGACATATGGCTGGACATGAAGAGTAAAATCTCCCATCATAGATGAGCATTACTGACTGTTACAAGTACTTCACACTCCTCGTGCCATCTTTAAGTTTAATATGCTTGTTTTACTCATGAAATATTTATTCATTGACAAATTTTTTTAAGGAAGATTTTTATGTTCTCATCCTGTTATACTGTTCAGTTCGTTGCGTTATTCTGATATTAACTTGGTATTTTCATTGTTGATGTTTGATATCATTAAACATGTCCTTACATAATTTTTTAATAAAAGACTTTTCATAATTTTCTGTTGTTTTGCTTTTTTTTTCCTCCCCATTTACGGCATGCTTCCATCATTTTGAAATACATCACAACCAATCCCTCCGTTAGAGGAAGGCGTGCTGTTGCCCTTGTTTTTGTATGAACACAGCATGTTAACTAAGATTAATGCTGTAACCAAAGTCAAAGACCTTAAATTCCCGTCTCCCCCATAACTATTTCACATCTCCTCTATGCCCAAGCCCCTATTTGTGGTTGGTTCAGAAAAAAGTGCTGCGAGTTGATTGTTTGGACTACGGGCCAACGGCTACAGACGCTGGCCCCAGCGTTTCTGCCTCTGGCACTGCTTTGTGTGTTACCTGCTTAAACCTAATCCCAATGATCCAGACACTGGAGTCCAAAGATGACTTTCCTGTCTCAGAGTTTCCTCCAAAGTGTCCAGAAATTTGTGATTTTTATGGTGGTGATAACGTTTGGTGGATTAAACACTAACATCATGATGAGCCCCGATCAGGTTGAGTCATTCACTGGTAAGGAATGCATGAACTAGAATACTTATCATTTCCAAAAGACTCCTCTTTCTGGAAGAAGATTAGGCATGTTTTTTCATTCCTAAATTAGTTTTGATTTCAGAGCTCTCCTCACTTATTTGCATTGGAACTGCTTTCTTTTTACCCGTGCACTTCACATGCTCCATGACCTGTTCTGCTGTCTCCAAATGAAACACAACTCCCCTCTCTGTATTTATTTGATGTGGTGATCTCTGCTGCCCGGGCAAAGAGAAACAGAGAAGAAGAAGAATAGAAAGTAGAGAAGAGGGGACGGTCAGACCAACATCTGTGAAACAGGAATTTAGTCATTCAACACAAAGCCTTTGTAGAGCCTGTTGTTCCTGGAAGAGGTGCACAGAGGATTTATTACTATTGCAACAGAACATCCAAGGTACACATTTATTTGTGTACATCCAAGAAGGTTTGGATGTAGCGTGTCTGCAATTATGTAATGTTGTAATGACCTTATGTGCTTCAGTTAAACTGGTTTGTGTAACATGTTTCAATAGTTGATCCAAAAGATGTCAAAAGTGGATGCAGTTATGTTGCAGGTGTAACAAATTATAATCTGTGCAGTATTAACTGAAAACGGGGTTGATGGTCATCCTTATTTCCAGTCCAAATGTGAACTACCATCTGGGAACTTGTATTCTCTAATGTCATGAATGCAAACTGGGTCCTCCTGGTTAAGGAAAGTAGCTATCTACATAGCAACATGCTGTTTTTTAATGGAAATTGTTCTTATATATGCTGGAATCCATTGAAAGTTTCGTTTTAATGTGCTATTTCAGGGCTTGAAGAGTTCTCTCAGTTGCATACAGCACTTGACAGAGTAGTGGAGCTATACCCACATCAACAACTGGCAGCACAGACGGCCAGGACAGCAGAGGCAGCTGGCAGAGTAACAACAAGCATTGCTTTACTACCATCCCATGCCATTTTTACACTTTTTCTTTCAAAGGTATAAAGTTTACTGGCACCAACTCAAGTTATTGATAGTTTGACTTTGAAAGAGCATTCACTGCTTATCCTGTGTGTTACCATGCTGTGTGTTAGCCTTCAGAAAATTTCTCGCTTATGGAGTCAGATGTTTCCTATATATTGTGAGATATTTCAATTTTTTTATGTTATTATTGTTTGTAATAGACAAGAATGAAAAGTTGGAATAGAAACAGAATTCAGTGCTTTAAAAATCATTTAGTTGTCAGTGAAACTAAGATAGAAGTCAGAGCTTGACATGTAGGAAAACATATCTGCTTTAAAAAAATGTGATGATGCTGAAAGACTAGAAAAGCTTTCTAATGTTAAATTATAATCTGGATGAACAATTGAGGAACATTTAACTTAAAAATAAAAGATTTCATGAACAAGCAAAAGGTTATTCAGGCAGTTGTGTATAAGATTTTCTCTACATCTGAGTCTAGAGTAATAACTTTAATGATAATTTGACAATTTAATAGTATTAGCCTAGTGGTTACAGAGGTGGGCTTGGGTCTGGAGAACCTGGGTTTGAGTCCCCATGCCGGCAACCGCTGTGGGTCCCTGAGCAAGACCCTTAGCCCCCAACTGCTCCCTGTGCACTGAATCTGCCACTGGGTTAAAAACAAAGAAGGAATTTCAGTGTGTTTTGCAAGATATGTACTGACAAATAAAATTAACTTAATAAGGATAATAAGTCACTGTAAGCTTGAACAGAATTTTTGGATGTCATCTACAGTATGTAATAGCAATAAGAGATTCAGAGAGTCCAGAGAAAAAAACTCTGTACACTGCAACAGAAATTATTATATTGTCTAAATCATTTCCTTGATGCAGTAAACCCCTCTGAGGATTACAAAAAAACATGTAAAGAAAAAAATACATAGAAACAAGATCCCAAACTAATATCTGCCCTATCTGAACCTTACTAGGAACAATACAGAAAGCTGTCCTCTGATCTGACAAATAATCACAAATGATAATCTGATTTTTTTTTTTTTTATGGCAGCCAGAGATGCACCAAAACCCAGTTTGAAAAGATACCATCTGATCTAATCCAATCCAACTTTGTTAGCACCTTAAAACAATCAAAGAAGACCAAAATGTTGTAAGAAAATGGCAGTAAAAGACCACCATCCGTCTTCTTATTAGTGCATAGTTCAAAGGCCAGTATTCCTGATGGAATTGTGGGCATATCTGTAAAGTCACCATTAATCCTGAATGAAATATACAGCTGTAGGGGCAACATATGCTTTCTCAGAAAAAGTCTACATCCTGCGTGTATTACAACGACATGGCTCTGTGGTAAAAGAGTCCTGGTGCGAAACTGGCCTTCCTGCCCAGACATTGGTTGACAACAAGAAACACTTTGCTTGAAGCTTACTGAGCCATTAAGGTTGGCAGCTGCTGATACTGGAGTTATAAAAGTGTTTTCTTTGGCTTATTGAGCAGACTCATGTTTAGCTCATTGACACCCAACCAGGCTCCAGTCATAACCTCTCCTTTTATCTGTTATTACTCTGGCATAGTTTCAGTCTAATTGATTGTCTACCGCCAAAATTACCTCTATAATTGTGCTTGTATAAATACAAGCCATGAATGTCATTTCCACAGAGCCGACATGGCCCCATTAAGGATCAAAGCCCTTGTTTCCTCTCAGTTATCTCCACATCAGACAGTGGACTGTTGTGTGACAACAGTAAAGGGCGGTCAGAGAGCTGCAAAGGTTTCCACTCATCCACCATTTTCTCACTTCATGTGAGTGCTCAGGCTGCCGTGTGATGCTTGCGCAATTGAAATGTGTCTGATTTTCATGCACTTGCTTCAGCTGGAGGTTGTCTAATGAGGGCTTTTCTTGAGTGCAGAAAAATTTCAAATCTGCTGCACACCAGATATAAAAAGCCTGCTACATGACTGAATCAAAAATGTCTTTCAACTGTAAACGTGGCTTCTCTGCACAGAGAACTTTAAACTAGAGTTTTATGTATTTCATTCACGTAGCATATCAGAGAGTTTATTTGAGGGCATAAATTTAAAGACCTGTACTACATTCAGATGTGAAGCATAGTGATTTGAGGACATTTGCTGCCTCTTACAAGATTTACACGTGTGACGTGTTATGTGTTCACTCTTGTGACAAGCCTCTAGGATTGACTGTACATCAGCGTGTGATTGACAAAGTCATCATCTGCGTGAGCATGCGTGCCACTGGATCTTTTTATAGAGCTGTATTCTGAGTCAGACCCTAGCAGGCTGGTGCTTGGCTGCATTACACTGCTTGCATAAATAAACCTGTTTATCGCCAACACTTCACACACACTACACCCTCAATCCGTTTCATCTATGCTGTTTCTTCTACCTTCCGTCACGTTTTCTCCGTTCCTGACTTTTTCTCCTAGCATGTTTTATTCTGTCTTTGTTGACGTGGTATTTATGGAAGTGCCTTTTTTTCTTAACTTTTCCCAGTCCTGTCACTCAAATGCAACAGGGACTATGAAAAAGATATGCAGCTGTATGATCTGAGAACAAGTGGGTTAGAGGCTATACAGACTTACTGAAGAGGGAACAGCAGGCTGTGGTTTTCTTGATTGTAGTGAGAATCTGTCATCTGATGGTGTGGGCTGAGCAGAGGGACAGAGGTGTGTAAGACAGTGTGGGAGGTTTGTCAGTATCGCTTGCCCTCTGTCTCTGTCTAGGTAGCCTGTATATGTCTTACAATGCTGACATCCACACTAATGAGCATAAAGTTGAAAATTCATCCAAAGCTTTTGCAGCTGATGTGGCTCACCTGTACCTCCCTGGCAGGAGAAGTTTCTCTATGGCCTCACTCTGTCTTTCCAACTTATCCATCTTCATCACCTTATTTTGATCATACACCTCCAACACCTCCACGGAAAACCTGACACACATCCACACACTGCTTGCATCGCTGATGTTGCTGACTCCCACACTGTATCATTGCTTTGTGTTTATTTTTACTTTTCTAACTTGTGTGTTTGTGGTTTAAAATGCACACATTTTTCAAATTTTGAATTTTATGTCAACATATTAAAAAAAAAAAGTTGACATAATGGCATCTTTACCCCTGTAATAGGCTCCTAAATTATAAGTGTTTATGAGCTGGCAGGAAATGTACCTGTAGCTTTGAATGTGAAAAAGCTTCATTTGATCCTTTCATATTTTTAGTTTCTTCCTGCACAAAATATTTTCAGTGGGTGACAAGTCTAAACTACTGGCACGACAATCCTTTACTGTAAAGCTGTCGTAGTCTTAGCAACATGAGCAAGACCCTCCATTAAAAACAATGCTCTGTGGATGGTGACATACGTTGATAAATATGTATATATATATATATATAGTTCAACATTATTCTTTTATAGGTGTGCGAGCATGTACAGGGGTTAAACAACATTGCATTCTGTTTTTCATAGTTTACACACCATCTCATTTTTTTGGGAAACAGCATTGTACCTATAAGTATATCTCTACTAGCATGCTTTGCCTCCTAGTTACAGTCCCCTAAGCCACTTTATGCCAGTGCTTTCACATTGGTTTTATGTCATTTGATATTAAATTATGTAACTGCTACAGAGGACATGGCCACTGTGTTCTCATTGTTAGCTACAGTGGAGCTCTATAAATGAATGTCTTAGTAAATGAATATTTAATCTTTAGAATCTGTCTATCCTAAACATAGAAAATAGAAAGAGTGTGCAACTCCTGCTTCATGTTGCCTACATTTTTTTGCCATCTGATTTTTAGTGTTCTCTGTATGGACCCTTTCTCAATGCGATAATCGCCTCCAAATCTTCCAGTTAAGCCATCCGTCGTCTTCAGAGCTTGCCTCTGTTGCCACGGTGCTCATCTTATGTCACACCCCTTTAATGAAGGAACAGGAAGCAGGGGAAGAGATAAAATCTGGCATCTGATGAATGGACGAGCAAGTTAATCACCTATTTGGGGGAACCCTGCACTCTGAAGTCAGGAAGGAGGGAGACAGGGTTTAAGTGACAGATTAAGGATGAGTGAAGGAGTCCAGGGTTCAGGTTAAGACCGATTCAGAGACGGATTGCTGTCCTGTCAAGCATGGCAGGACTGGGGCGTCCAGCATGTGAAGTGTCTGCATAGTGCTTCAGTGCGAGCAGCAAAGGAAATAAAAGTCATTACTGTCTGTGTAGAGTGAGCTTCATGGCCCAAACGGGATTAGACAGTGCATCCGACATTGTTTCTATACATTGGTAGACTTAAAAGTCAAGCGCAAAATGCGATTAAAATGAGGGGAAAAACCAATAAATAACCTTCAACAGCCCCCCCTCCTTCTTCTCTTACTGTCTTTTATTCCTTCTTTGCCTTCCTTGCCTACCAATTCCCTTCCTATTTCATGTCTTATTCATAGTATCCTCTCTTTCACCTGTTTTGCTTCCTATTACGTTCTCTCTGACACATTAATCTCTTTCTTCTTCCATCTCACACACACTCATCCTCATTATCAAAATTCCCAGGTAGGCACAGACTCCCACTCACTCTGTTTAGCAAAGAAAAATAAAAAAATAATTTTTCTTTAAAAAAAACCAAAAAAAAACAGCCTTCTGGGGCCAATTGCTGCTTGAAATCCAACTTCATTCCCCTCAAACTGAACCCTTTCAAAAACAAACCTCACCACCACTTGCTTTGCCCCCACCTCTCTTCTTCCTCTTTCAAAACAGCCCCATAACATACTTGCAAATTGTTGCCCTTCCTTAACTTTTAAAGGTATTATGCACCATGTCCAACTTCAAAGCCTGTCTTAACTCCACACTTTAATTGTATCTTCCCCAGCTCGCTGCATGCCATTTGATTCTGCTGACAACAGCACTTCTTCCTCTGTTCTCCTCCATCCTTCTCCTTCCATACTCTTCATGCCACCTCATGGTCCTCACTTATGTTGACCCCATGCACCGTCAGCACCACTACTGCAGCTCCTCTCATCAGCTTCTTGCTCCCTTCAGAGGCCATTGTCCCCCTGTTGTCACCTACTTTGAAGAGGTGGCCTCCATTTCCTTTCTGTCGGCAGTCAGTTGTCGCCCGGGGTGTGTACACACCAAACAGACTTGAAACAGTAACCCCCTGTCCTACATTGGCAAGCTCCTTCTCTCTTTATCTTCTCTTTATGCAAGCTGACTTCCTCCTCATGGCCCTGGTTGATAATTGCCATAAGCTTCCCTCTTGGTTTCATTTTCCATTGTCCTCCCCCAAATTCTTGGCTCTGACTTGAGATAAAGGGATGAGTACTTCAAAGGGGTCTGCAAAGAGTTTAACCCCAAGCCGAAAGGAACAGCACACAATACTGTAATTGAGAGGAGTTACTGATCACAGAGCAGCAGCACTGAGAGGACGACCTGGTAGACGCGCACATACATATACACACACTCTCTCTGAGTGTTTATGGCTGCAACTGAGGTGGCCAGTAGCAGTTACAACAGACTGAGGCTACTCTAGAGAACACAGTTGTAAAATTATCTCCAACCCCCTAAAGTTTTCAGGAGATTTCTTTTTAATCAAAAATGACTTTAGATAAGATCAAAAGCAAAGCTTTTTGGGGGGGGGGGGGGGGGGGGGGGGGTCTTTAATGTACATTGAGACAAAGAACTGATTGGGCTAGGTAGTGATTTACGTGTTCCCTCCTGTCTCTATTTATACTCCTCTTTGTAGTCAGGGTTTGACCTGTCCCTGTAATAATATCTCCCCATAAAGAGAGACAGTTACATCCCATACCCTCTCCAGTCAAAGCTCTCTTTCAAAGGTCTTTTTATAGGTCCAAGCACCACGGACACCCCTAGTCTCAGGCCAGTCACAGACCTAAGGTCAGCTCCTGAGGGGCAACAGGGAGGACCTGATCTATGGGGACCTCACATGAACCATAGAGGGGGTTGACAAGGCAGGACATGAGGACCCAACTGGCCCCAGGTACTGGCAGGGGGTCCACACTATCACCATGGAGATGGCTTCCACCCTGGTGTGTTTACTGTCAGAGGTCAGCCAGGGCCCTCCAAAGTTAACAAAGACTGACACTGTCAGGGGAGCACTCTGAGTATTAACCAGATGACCTGTGTACCTACAGAGAGCCTTGCCTCTGCAGATAGCTTTCATGACATAAGTGTATATGCAGACTAGTTTTAAGTCTTGCTTACCGATGTCTCACCTCTGGCACAGTTCCAGATATACAGAATGGGATTTCATAACTTTTTTTTGTTTTATGAGAGTATCCTTACAGCAATGTCAGAACAACCACATACTCATTCATCAATGCTATCATTTGTTGTAAGAGCTCATTTAATTCTTTAAGATGTTCCAGATGTCTCTCACTTTTCAGCATGTATTGATTACCTAGAGCTGTTTCAGCTTCTCTGATTCCCTGCTTGCTAGTTTTCATTCACCTTCAACAGATTGTGTCCAGGTGTTGTGTCCAGAGTTTTTTTTTAGTGCAGTTGATATTTTGTGCTTTTGCTCTATTCAGATAAGCTTCTCTGCAAAGTTTCCACATACCCTCAGGGACTTGCAGAGGTACCTGGTGTTATAATCGTATGAATTTGTACCTCTGCGAAGGTGGAGGTCATGTATGCAGTGGTGTTGGTTTGTTTGTCTGTATCTGTGGACAAATTTTGATTAAATTACCAGGACATCTCAGAAATGGAACAAGGAACAAGTGATTAGAATTTAGGGGTGATCCAGATCACCGCCTGGATCCATGACATGTTTTAAGGATTCTTTACTATGGGAAAACACGGATAATTTTGCCAGCTTCTAACTCAAAAATAATGCCCACAATCATTGGCAAAAAAATTAATAAAATAAAAATAAATTGCATTGGCTTGGTGGAGGTTTGCGTTCTCTGATTCTTTCTAGTTTTTATATTTGACATATCTTTTGCACTTTGGGTTTAATATTGGGGTTTTATTTGTTTTTTGTTTTTCAGGATGTGAGCACACTGAATTTGTAGGTGAGTGGCCTTTGAATGATGAGTAATCCCTACATCATTAGGGCCTTTACAAGAGCAATTTCCTCTCTTATCACCCTTGATGGGAAGCAAGGCATCACTGCACCTTTGGCAAGCAAGCTAAAAGTGTTTGCTTTCTTTCTACTGTATTTTTTGGAGCCATATCCACTGAGGGTAAAAGGACACACAGGCACTACAGTCTCTTTTTCAAGAATATAGCCACTCATCTTCGCTCAAAGGGTCCTGTGGGGTGACCCTTTAACAAAAACAAAACAAAAAAAAAAACTAAGTACCCCTCCATTGATGCTACTCAATAAACACCATTCTCTGATGACTGTAGCCATGTACGATTAAAAGAAATGTAAAAAATATCTGCTTTTCTTTGAATCCAAACTGTGAATGGATTCATACTGGATATCTGGAATGGGTTTTTCACCGCTTTTTCTTATTGCCTCTTGCAGGTGTATGCACAAAGCAGAGGTGCAAAGAGTGATAAGTCTTGAATCCCTCTGAGAACTTCTCGTCAGTGAGCATGGTTTTTATTTTCTATGTGTGCATGTGCCCATGTTGCCACTAGTAGGAGCTGTGGAGTGAGAACAGCATTTCCAACACAGCCTGAATTAAAGCTGGGATATGATGTTATTATCTTCTATTATTATCACAAGGCATGTTTCAAGCCTGGTGTACAAAAAATGTTTTCTTTATCAGGTCTTTGAATCCTGAACCAGGGAGATATGTGTGGCTTCGCTTCTACCAAAAGTGGATCACACGGGGATTAAAAATTAAAAAGTGATTACTCTGCAAGGCTGTCTTATTGTTATGTGGCCAAAACTTGTAACTGTTGCATATTAACGTGTTATTGTATACAGACTGTTTTGTGCAATATGGACCCAAAGCCTAATGAGTTAATTAAAAAATTAAATAAAAAATATTCAGTGTACTGAGGAAGAAGCTCTGCGTCTTTAAAGTATATGTGGCAACAGAGGGATTGTAACGATAATGCTGTTGGGGCGGCAGATCAGTTACTTCTGACGCTCCAAACCCTCGGGGAGTTGGCTCAAGATTGCCTGTCTTTGATAAGGTCCTCACACTGTAGCTGCAACTTCGTGATCTGGGAAAAGATTGACAAAACGCAAAAAAACGCTCACAGGTCAGAATTTAAAACAAGCTGTCTTTAAAATACGCCTCGTCTCGAGTAATTGAATGATATCAGAGAATCTTCTCTCCTTGTTTTCCTTTTTCGGATAAAGAAAGCAGCAATTGTTTTTTATGCAGCTGTCGGGACCAGGCAGTCGGTTCCTCACTTTGAAGTGCGCTGCTCCAGCCTCTCGGTTCAGTTGGTGTTGGAGTCGCCTATAGGAGAGACATACCGTACGGCATGGCAGCCTGAAAGCACGGGGAGGAGAAAAGGAGGAGGGAGAAAAGCGATATTTTTCGTTTCGAGAGCAGCTTTTTCCTTGCAACCCGAACGGACTGTACTTGGACGCGTTGTGGAGATCAGAAATGTGGATTATACGCGCTTCTTGTGGATAAAAACCTGAAGTTTAACTTGAGCGAACTCGTGGATCGATGGTAAGTTGGAAGAGTGCGTACCTCCTCAAACTGGCCCCCATTGGAGTACTCTTTGATGTGCTGTTGACTTGCCTTTGAAGTAATGTTCTGGGTAAAATTATCCGCTTTTCTTGCGTTTAAAGACTAAAAAACGCACCGCATCGTCTCCGAGTCTTTGACTTTATTTTTTATTTTAACATCTTTGAGTTCAAACCCTAATTTTAAAGTAAAAATTACTAAGAAGTACTCGTTTCTTGTTGAAACATTCCTCCCCCACAAGATCTGAGACTTTGGTAGTTGAGCTTAAGCTGTGGTATTTTTTTCCGCCTTTAATGTTGCATTGAATATATCGCAACAGTAGCTGTCAGGATTAACTTGGATGGGTTGCAGTGGACATTGTTTTTCCCGAAAAGTATTAGTTTTAGCTATGTTTGGAGCTGTTTTTCCTCTGTTCAACACTCGAGCACAGTAGCCGTGTGCTGGTGGTTAAAAAGTGACCTCTTCGAAGTTGCACATCAGCCTCTCGTGACTTATAACGCTGATCCACGGCTGCAGTGATCATTTGTAACTGCTTTGATTACAGCTGAGTGTTTTCAGCAGTGGAGCAGCACACACCAGTAGCAGCCAGTCAACTCCATTCACTATGTTGGTCACGTTTCCCCATTTCTTAGTTTATCCTGCATCGATGTCCTACAGGTACTTGAGGGGGGGAGGCTCAATTTTAGTTGGCCGCGACAGGATATTGAGTCCTAGAAATGACCAGAAATAACAATTAAATAAATCAATGAATAAAAAGTGGCAGGGATGGTGAAGAGATAAGTGCTTGTAGCTGTTCTGCAGCAATGCAGCCTGACTCTTCCCCCTGAAATCAGGCGTGATGCATCCGGAAGCCGTGTCCGTGTATAATGTTCTGCCGATTTGAAGGATAAATGTGCTATTAATGCGTTGCAGATCTTAACCCCTGCGTGTGATCATTTATAGAAAGGGTGATGATGCTGATGCATTGCTCGGGTGTTTTTTTTAACTATGTGAAATCACTGTACAATCTTTTCTAATTTGTGTCCGAACAGCAGATATCTCATTTCTGTGTGAAATATGAAGAAGTCCTGTTTATGTAATGCTGCAGCAGCGTTTTCTTCAGTTTTCACTGTTCTGTTTCTGTGAAATTCATAGAGGCTCTGAAAAGGCTTTAACTACGTTTCTACCCCCTTTGAAGTTGGGGCGGATCTGGTTTTGATTAGATCAATACTTTGTGTTTCAGAGAGAAGACGGGCAGCCCGAGAAAAGCCTCCCCGCTGACATAAGAGAGTGAGGAGATTACAGTAGAAGCTCAGAGGGGGCGAACAGCACACAGACTCTCCTGCTGCCTTCAGAGCCATGAGCCGGGCGCTTATGGACCATATCACCAGTAGTTTCCGCGAAGATGCCCCTAGACCCCCGGTGCCTGGGGAGGAGGGCGAGGCGCCCTGCTACCCCGGCAAGTCTGCAATGATGAAACCCCTGGAATCCCCCAAATCACTTCTGCTCGACTCTCCGGGCTCCTCGGCGAGGAGGAACGAGGATGGTCTTGGGGAGCCAGAGGGGAGTGCCTCCCCGGATTCACCGCTTTCCCGGTGGACAAAGTCTTTACACTCTCTCCTCGGGGATCAGGACGGTGCTCTTCTTTTTAGGTTATTCCTGGACCGAGAGAAATGCGTTGATACTTTGGACTTTTGGTTCGCCTGCAACGGCTTCAGGCAGATGGACTTAAAGGATACCAAAACGCAGAGAGTCGCCAAAGCTATTTACAAGCGCTACATCGAAAACAACAGCATTGTTGCCAAACAGCTGAAGCCCGCCACTAAAACGTTCATTAGGGATAATATCAAGAAGCAGCACATTGACTCTGCAATGTTCGACCAGGCACAGACGGAGATCCAAACCAACATGGAGGAGAACGCATACCAAATGTTTCTGACCTCTGACATTTACCTCGAGTATGTGAGGACTGGAGGAGAAAACCCGAGTCACGTCAACTCCAGTGCTTTGGGCAACCTGAAAGTTGTTTGTGGATACCTGCCCACGCTCAACGAAGAGGAGGAGTGGAGTTGTGATTTCAAAGCCAAAGCGCTGGTTGGACTGGTCAAGGGGCAGAGAGCCCCCTTGCCAGTGAGAGCTGTGGAGGTGATGGACAGGGGATACAGGTATGTCTGCAACACATTTGACTTTCTGTACATTTTGGTGCAAAATAAACCAGAACTAATTGTGGGGGTGTAGCTAAGTTAAAATCAGCGTTCTCACGTGCAGATGTGCAACACATGGTTTTCTTCAGAGTTTGCAGAAAACTCTGCTTGTCCTCCACTCCCTCGGCTCTGGCCCCTGTCTCCCCTCTCACCGTCTCCAGAAGCAGCCCTCTGCTGGCGCTCGCCTGGATTTCCGGGGCTTTGAAATAGTTCCGCAGAATGAGGGATCGTCTTCCAGAGGAAAAGTTCACAGAGCATGGCTGGCTCTGGCCGCAGCCAGCAAATAATAGATGATGACATTGCTGTGCTATGGCTGCTCCTGTACCACACTGTCAAGCAGAGATATAAATCTTCTGCAGATCCATAGATTGCACTTTGAATTCGTTCTGCATCTGACTTTGAATGCTTATTCTTGCTTTTCCTGCCTTGCCTGTTTAAGTCTAAGTTAAAACTGCTGGTAAATGGTTAAACAAAAGGGTTTTTGTTGTATTAATATTGTGTCAAACTTATAATGTTATAGATGCTTTTAATAGTGAGGGAATTGAGTAAAACTATATCAGCATGAATTGACAGCTTGGCTGGAGTGTTTGTAGCCAAACCTGCAGAACAGCCCTCTTTTCACATAGACCCAGGTCTCTTACTTCCCCCTCTTATTGTCACCAAACACATTTAAAACATGTGGAACCCATTTCTTCCTTTTCCTCATGCCGCTATTCACCTCATCTCATCTGACTCATGTTCTCTTAAAAAGGAAAACAAACCCTGAACGCAGCAGCTACAGTACAGAATCAACACCCCACCACCATCTCCTCCTCTCCCTCACTCTTCTCTTTCCTCTCTTCTTGTTTGCGTCAATTCTCCTCTGATTCCCTCCTTTGCTGTATCCCCCCCCCCTCCTCCGCCTTCTCTACTTTTATCTTTTTTCCTTTTGAAAACTCAGGGATGGGGAGTACGAGGCATGCTTGTGGAGCGAAAGTGAGGGGAAAGAGAGCGGAAAGGAAGGACAGAGGGATCGAGAGAGAGAGAAGGACTAGCAGGGGGCTGCAACTCATGAAAGAAAGGATAAATGAGGGGGTGAAAGAGAGGCAGGGAGGGAAGAATGCAAGGCCAGCTGTGTTAAATACCTGACTCTTTGCGAGCCCCTCTGAAGGTCAGTCTGGAGCTGGGGGCCTGCAGCTTTAGTCATGCTGGGTCTCTCTCTCCTGGTGAAGACCCCCCTTCTTCCTTTTCTCCTGTTTTTATTTCCTTCTCTGACAGACTCTCATGCTTCCACTACATACTTTTTAATGGGGGGGGTTACTCTCCTCTTTCCTCCTTACTGTGGCAAGACTGCAAAAACAGTGAGACATGTATGCTGAGGAAAGAGTGTGGAATGGAAAGAGAAATTGCAGGACTTCTAAGAAAGTTTTTCCTGTGCAGATGAAGTTTGCCAGGCCCCAAACTAACCTGTCATATGTATCCATTACAGTTGCTTGTTGTAATAAACAAGCTTATATCCACACATTTAATCATGTTTCCCCTTAAACATAAAAATGCACCACCTGTCTTGAGCTCGGATCCTAAACAGCAGAGAAACTCACTCCTCAGGAAGTTGAAACATAATTTCACTGTCTTGTTTTGGGCTGTTTTTAAATAAAGTTTTAATATTAATATTAACCGGATGTCTGTTGTTGTTACCTCCCCAGATCATACAAAAGAGGAGATTCACTCAACCCTTGCCATGTAGGCTCTTTTGCCCCCGTCAGCAGCACCAATGACAGCGAGGTTTCCAGTGATGCCTTGACTGACGATGCCATGTCCGTTACTGATAGCAGTGTGTAAGTAAATATCATCCAAACATGCATGTTTGTGAGTTAACTGACACCTACATTCAGCTGGAGGTTGGCAGCTGCAGCCAAACTGGAAGGTTGGTTTGCGGTGGTGCAACTACTGATGATGGATTGTGGGCCCTTAAATGCTTGATTGGAGCAGCGAGGATGTGGCAAGGGTCAAGCCCATCTCGTGTTAAGCTGGACAAGTGTAGCAGCTTTTTGGTGCATCTGAGGACTTGGGTGATTTTTAAATATCTGCTGATTTACTTGTTACTTCTCCTATTGATTTAATAATTTAATATATCTAAACTTAGTAATAAACTTAATTTAGTTTTGATTTGATAGAATAAGGTAAGCTCTCATGTCCTCAAACGGATCCTTGCCTTCAGCCTCCTCTGACCAGCTTACAAAGCCATCCTGTGCCAGAACCTCTGTTGTTGTTGGGAAATAAATTCAGTGGTGACAACTTTGGACTGTTTTGGACTCATATTGGATTTATTTTCTTGCTAAAAATGTGTTATTTTGCACCTTCTCCCACTCTCTGAATAACGCACTCTGTAGTTTAGCCAAAACAAATAGTCTTGCTGCCGTTTGTCATGTTATTGTTCAGTGACCATTGGAAATGCATTATATTCTTTTAATGTTTGTCCTTTTTTATACTTTGTGGAAGTAATAAATGGTAGAGCATTGCTTTTTAATAATATAATCTTAAGAAAACAAAACTTAAAATTTTACTGCTGGAAGTGTTGACACATTCATAACCTAATATAACCAAAGGTGTGACACAGATTCGTCCATTAGAGTCCTTCGGGCTTTCTAATCAAGGAATTGACTAATCGCTCATGTTGTGCCACCGTCTTCATGTAGTTCCAGCTCACCTGTGTACGTGCTTCTGGCCTCGTTCTTGTTAAGCATTACTTGTTGTAATCATGTGTCAATCAAATGACAAGGTGCTGTGAAGTCATTGGGTGGAGCTCAGCTCAAGGCCAGGAGAACTCAGCCCTGCTGGATTTTGGGATGAAAAGCAGAAGAATGATGGTCCAAGTCATTCTTTACCTCAACTCAGTTGGGAGATGGAAAAGCTTACATGGATGATGTCAGTGACACAGCAAGGTCACCTATGACAAAGCTAATGATACTTATAGAGTGATATGCTGACAGTCAGTGCAACCTGGGCTGCACATAAATGTGGCAGCTGTGTAGCTTTCTTTTTTTTTTTTTTTTTTTTACAATAGGGAGTTGCGTATCTCTTTGACAGTCAGAGACAGAGGCCCATATAGTCCTATTCCGCTGTACTTTGCCCAGTGCAGCTTCAAAGCTCCGGGCCGCAGGGACACAACTTCCCCACCTCATTTCCTGCTCGCTTTGGCCTTGATCAGAATATCTGCCTCTCTGTAGGTCAGTTAGAAATACCCATAAACATTTGAATCTCATTTACAGATAAAGAAAAAAAAAAATAGAAGGAGGGGGGGTTAGTTGGGAAAAGAAAGAAAGTGGTGAAGGGGGGATTTTTGCTTATATCTTATTTATGGATTTGCTTGGACGCTGGGGAATGCAGCTGCACAGACTTCAAACATTACCTTATCTTACAAACCAGCCTTTTGATGTGCGGAGATCAGAGGCTGGCTGCGGCAGCGCTTGCCAAATGAAGATTGGGAGTGTGGTGGAAGAGGAGGGGGTGGTTGCTTATGCGCATGACTGTGGCATTTCAAAGCAAAAGTGGAAAAGTGCTCCTCAGTTAGGCTAAGTCACCAGGAAAGTACTGTTTAGCATGGGAGAAAAGACACTGTTTCATACTGTCAAGCCCTCAGTTTGAAGCTCAGGCTCTACTGTGCGTTATTTGATTTAATCTTTCAGCCTCTCAGATAGATTTAACCAGGTTATCTACACCCTTGGGTGCTGTCCTGCAGTAACTCTTTCAGTGGGAATGATAAGCAGCTAATGCTAACTGTGTCCTTAGCTTAACATAAAATTCAGAAGGGGAATGCTAATGCTGACACTACTTCTAGCCTGTAGAGGCGAGCACACTGTGACTGCAGTATGTGAGAGAGTGTGTGAGTGGTGTTAAAAGGAAACGGCCAGCAGGCTACCCAGTGTCGTGCTGGAGCCAGAGCTGAAAATGAGTGTCATTTCTAGGGCAAATAAAACCTCCTACCATCTCACTCAGAATCCCATAGCCTGGTCTGCCCCGACATACATACAGACCGGAAATGTTTGCATGATTTAACTCTGACTCTCCCTCTCTTGTTTTCAGATTTAAGTTTGAAAGATGACAAACAAAATGGATTGGATAATTAATAAATTAGATTTCTTCTTGCTTGAAGTTTATTTGATATATCCGGTTGGCTAACAAGCTTCCTGAATGGCCGTGTGGTCTTTAATGATGTATCTGATTGGGTAATTGACTTTTGTGATCTGTCTGTCCGCCCCCCAGAGATGGCATCCCTCCGTATAAACTGGGCTCCAAGAAACAGCTACAGAGAGAGATGCAACGCAACATGAGGATGAACAGCCAAGTCTCTTTGCCTGCTTTCCCTGTAAGTAACACACATGAAACACACACATGCATAACTCCACATACACATGCTCTGAAATCTTTTTGAGCCAGGGTCCCACAGTGTAATTTCCATACCACCCTGCGTTCTGAGTCTCTCTTAGTTTCTATGAATAGTACAGTGCAAACTGTATTTGGCATTCTCAGTTCGACAACACCAGCAAAGATCTGAAGGGTAACGTCAAAGACCCAGCCTCCCACTCAGATTCACACACACACACACTCACACAAGCGAGCATACAAACACGACCCCCCTCCCTACCTTTGGTGTCACCTACACCCCCATTAGGGTTCCTTGAAGTCTGCGGGAGACGGGGAGGTCTCTAAGCTGTTTATCGCCGCAGCGCTCGGAACACACCAGGGTTTTTCTTCCCCACCGATGCTGTAAATATGGAGAACAGGGAGAGATGAGGAAGATCTCAGCCGCTTTATCCCGAGGGCTCTGAAATCAGCCCAGTTCCTCAACAAAAACACAGAGATACTCGCATTCACACGCACGTGCACGCACACCCAGCGCTTTGATCCACAGGATGAATGGAGCAAATGCACAGGGAAGTGACAACTTCCAACAGAGTTGGCCCCCTTTTCTCTTCCTCTCTCGCTCTCTCTCTCTCTCTCTCTCTCTCTCACAAACACACACACACACACATACACGTAGGACAAATGCTCAGCCATCCCCCTCCCCTAAAAGTGAAGGATCTGAGGGAAGAGTCTGAGCATGTCATGTGAGTTCTCAGCAGGTCAGAGGGGAGTTGGTAGCTAAAGGCTTAGGAGAAACTAACTTCAGGGTGAGAGAAAAACAGGAAAGGAGGTCCAGATTTGGGGGGGTTCAACTTGCTAAGTAGTTGAAAAAGAAGCAGTTTGTTAAATAAACTTGACTTAACCCTACTTTTGTCATCATTATGAGGCAAGTGAAAACTGCTTTTTGTGTCAGGAAAAGATCCACAGACTGGATCTCACTACTTTTGCTTTGGTTTTATTTTCGCTTTTATTCTTGTTTTTGTTTCCGTCTGATTTTTGCCGATGTCTGCCATTCCCATGGTGTGCAAGCCCCAGGCACCATCAAACAGTCCCTCTTCCCCCACTTTATCCCGACTACAAAGAGATACAAGAAGTGGGGAAAAGAGGAAGAAAAATCAAGAAGGCCCCAGCGCAAAAAATGCAAATAATTTAAGATGCGTGTGCACAGACACACTTATACTGTCACAAAACTGTAACTTAAAGGTGCCCAGTGTGTGACAAGGTGGGGGAATAAATTACCTGAACCTTTCTGATCTCCCACCCTTTTTTTTCGGCACCTTTATCTCTCTCTTTCAAATCTCCCTTTTCTTCATTTTCTGGAGAGAGCATACAACTTTGCATCTCAGTTTCTCCCATGTTTTTTTTTCTTCGTTCTTTCTATTTTTTAATATCCCTCATCTTTTCCTCCCTGGAGTTTTCTTCCACCCCCTGTTGATATGTGGCTTTTATTCCTAGATGTAAAGCCACTGCTTCCCATCAATCTATCCTTCCATCCCTCCTTCCACCACCCTCCCACTGAGTGTTTGATATTTGACGAGGAAGCCTTTGAAGTGAGCTGACTTTAAAGAGGCCTGGTGATGATGACAGAGGAAACCAGCCGAGGCCTAGCCCAGCATGACTGTACACCAGGCTTGCCACCCCTTCCCTACAGACCTGGGTGCTAGTTAGGGGCCCCTGATCATTACTGCCAGTTGAGGAAAACAATGCATGAATTCAGTCGGATGAGACAACATGAGTATGGATGTGTTTGCTTTGTGATGACACAACTCCTAATTATTTCTTTACTTCTAAAGCGCACTCACCGTCCTCCTAAGGAGATGGTCCCAATGAAACCAGCGGAGTTTGCAGCCCAGCTGATTTCCCGTCTGGAAAACCTGAAGAGGGAACAGGACACCATCAGTTCTCTGGAGGAGAGGCTGCAGCAGATTCAGGAGGTTTGTGCATAAGTTGGCGAGAGGTGAATTAGTTAAATAGGTTGTTGTTTTCATTAGCTGATTGTTTTGGATGTCTTTTTTTTTTTTAACAGGAAGAAGAAAGAGAAGACACAGAGATCGTTGGAAGTGCCCCTCAGCTCTCCCCACATCCTTTGACCCTTCTCCCCGGCTCCTCTGACGAAGATCCACAGGCCATCCTGGATGAACACCTTTCTCGAGTCCTGAAAACCCCCGGCTGCCAGTCCCCAACCGTGATCCGACACTCTCCTCGCTCCAGCTCCCCGGAGCACCAGCCATTCACCTGCGCAGGCTTTGGAATCAAAGCCCTTGTGAGGAATGGGCCTTCCAGTTCTTCTGTCTCAAGTCCCGATCAGGGGGCACTCACTCTGGCATTGGGTCCGAGCAGGACCCTCATAAGCAGACAGAGCACAAAACACATCCACCACCACTATATCCACCATCACGCCAGTCCAAAGTCTAAAGAGCAGATCGAAAGGGAAGCGGCTCTCAGAGTGCACGGCATGTGCTCCAGCAGCAGCGAGTACCAGCCCTGTCAGCCAAACCAGCGCAGCCGCAGCCTGGGCAGAGAGATGTGTGGGGCCATCTCAACAGACAGTCACATGGGGTGAGTCCCAGGCACCTCATTGATCCCATGCCATGCTTATTTCCTGTTTTTGTTTGACACAAAAAAAAAAAAAAACCAATGCCACTTCTCTTTCTCTCAGGCGTTCCAGCTCTCTCTCGAGGCGTGTGTGTCGCTCAGGGGCTGAGGATGGAGTAGCAGAGAGGTGTGTGGAGGACTGTGCAGCTTTACAGCTTCCCAGTGACACAACAGACCCCACCCAGAATGTGTTGCAGTGGATCCTGGAAAGTAAACGACAGGGCAGGCACAAGCCTCACAGGTAAGCACTGTTTAGGTATTAATTGAAGAGTTAAATGTCCTCATATGTCCCATAGTTTCATGTTATTGATTAACTTTTTTTTTTCCTGCAGTACACAAAGCACCAAAAAATCTTTTGGAGGTTCATCGACTCAGACACACACATGGGGCGGCGGCGGAAGCTGTGGCCACTTACGCAGCCACCAGCCAGCTCAGCCATTCATCCAAGACCCTGCTATGCCTCCGCTGCCCCCTCCCAACACTTTGGCCCAGCTGGAAGAGGCCTGCCGCAGACTGGAGGAGGTATCCACCAAACCCATCAAACAAAGGTACAGAAAGCAGAGAGTGGACCTGCTCTACTTCCCCACATGGTCATGACTTGCTGCTTGATTATAACAGTGGATGTTCTTTTGCATCTCTTCCCAGGCATTCTTTGTCCAGTTTTCAGCGAGAGAAGACCAACCAAGTGTCTGTCCAGGGTGGGGGGTCCGTCCCTCTGTCTCTAGCCAGTGGCGGCTCTGTCAGCCTTGTAACTAGCCCCAGTCTCCAATCAGAAGAGTACGATGCCTCTAGCGTCCTGCCCTCCCTCTCCTCTCCTCCTCTCTGCTCCTCTTCCTCCTCATCCTCCTCTCAGCTATAGCCTCCAACTTCCAGTGTACTTGGACCCTTTTAACTCTTTGTGCTTTTCACCTGCGCCACAAACTGCACATGCACAGAGATAGATGAGCAGTCGTGTGCAAAACTACATATCACACATACACACCCCTGTATATACTTTAGTTGACCCTCACTCAAAGTTTATTTTAAATTTTGCATCTGCCTCGTCGTTTGCACAAATCTTGTGTATTTGTGCTGTGAGTGTGGAGTGTGTAGTCAATGTACCACCTGACTGACGCATCACTTTCATATATGTTTTATTTTCATTGGCTGTCCTTCAGTGCGCTGGCAGTCGGCTGGGGCGAGCAGAGCATAGCACAGAGAGCTCCTCTGAAGTAGGCCTACAAAGCCTTGGACATAGCTGAAGGGAAACTGATAACACTGTTCCCCTTCTTTTTTATGCACACGCAACACAAGCACACACTGATGGCTCTGGGTCACACACTCACAGGAAGCTGTTGCTGCATTTCTAGTCTAGAACTGTCATCTGTTCACTTACATTGAAAGTCATGTCGTTTGTCTTGTTTCCCTTTTTATGATCACATTAAGTATAATGAGTGTCTGTACTTTCTTTTACACCTTTTCTCTGCCTTTTTGTGTCCTGACAGGTGTAAAAAGGGTTTGGGAAGCCTTGCGGGGTGCAGTGGGGAGACTGTGGTGACGTATTTCTTCTGCGGTGAGGAGATTCCTTATCGAAGGACCATGAAGAGCCACAGTCTCACATTGGGCCACTTCAAAGAGCAGCTCCGCAAAAAGGGCAACTACAGGTGTGTTTATATACAAAAAGATGTCAGTTTAACTTTTATAAAAACTTAATTTAGCAACATAACCTGTCGAAGCATTTCCTGTTTACTTAAGTGTAGTTTTATTGCATCTCTTCTAAAAATCTTAAGCCATCCAAGCAAGCTATCAAATGGCTACACTTTATAGTGAAACTGTACATCCATGAAGACCTTAAATTTCTTCTCCATGTCTGTGTTGAGCACTGTTATCAGTTTGTTTCAGTGCGTGTTTGTGTGCGCACAGTTGGTGTGAAGCGTCTGGTTTTATGTGCGTGCAATGAAAAGGGAAGGACAAGAGGGAGGGTGGTGCAGGGGTTAGTGGGAGAGCCTGAACTGCAGCGATTTGGGTCCCATCTGGTATTGATTTCCATGCTAAAGCACACTTAATACACATGGCTTTGAAGCCCCAGCCCCTTTCATTTCAACCAACAAAGACTCACACAAATGGCCAGCGTGCAAATTCTTCACTGATGCTATCAGGGCCTCCTTTTTTTTTTTTTTTTTTTTTTTTCTCCCTTTTCCTTTCCTCTCCACTCTGGTGTGTGTGAATGTATACACACACAAATGTGCTTGCGTTGAATGCGCACAGTGTTTACACATGTTGTAATCATTTTATGGATATTTTTGAGAGGCAGATTGTTAAACGCTGGATCTGCTTGTTTGCTCTGCTACAGGGCGCTGACTTACCCTGCCCAGCTTCCATGTGTGTTTGCAGAGAGAGATTTTACTTTTGATTGCTTCTATCCAGCGTGCGTTAAAGGGAAAAGATCAAACATTTATTATTTAGACTGTAATGCTCTCTGGTATAAGCATGGCTCAAGTATTGTGTTAATAATTACAGGTATCAAACTGGAGGGGGAAAAGTGTTAAAAAAAAAAAACCTTGGAGAAAACATCTTCCTGGCCAGATGTGCGCAGCAGTTTTTGGATCAACAAATGTGACAACCACTTAGCTATGGGTTCTCCACATCTGTCCACCCCACCCCCACCCCCCCAATCCCCTCTTCTTTTTCTTTTTGGCCCGCTGTCTCAGTTCCTGTGTCATACCATCCACATTTTTTGCAGAAAAGAGCTGTGTGGTGCTTTAATAGCAGCCAGAGAATGTGTGGAGTTGGGTCATTTCAACATGGCAGTGGTTCAACAAAGAACAGTACTGCTTGGCCCTGCCAGACGATATTGGTGCCAGATGTCAGTGCAAACGGAGAGGGGGGGCTCTAGCCACATAAAACATGTTCCAGTGGAAATTCAGGCTCTCAGTCTCTGTCTCTCTTAGCAAAAAAACACCATAGCTCTTTGAAGATCTTTTTTTTAAAGAGTAAGAGGGCTCCACATTTTTTTTTAATCCCCTTGAGATAGAAAAGGAGGAAATGGTTATCAGGCGTGTCTTGCACTCTTTTATTTCATCTTATTTCTCTACTTTATCTTCTTCACTCGCTTGGTTTTCCTGAGAGAAGCCTCGTGTAGCGAAGGTCTTCCCGTATTTAACACTGGGCCGCTTTTTACTAGTGACCACCCTCATGCTAATCGACAAACACTCCTATAGCTCTGGTTTTGTAGATGGTCCATGTTTAATTTGGTCATCTACAAAAAATAAATAAATAAATAAATTACGGGCTTACAAACAAACATACCCAATTTCCAGTCACCCCACACATGGAGCAAACTGAGGCATTTTTCCATTACATAGTTAATGAGTGGATTCCCAGACCCTGCTAACCAACTCACCCCTGCTGCTTTCTCTTCCTCTTAAATGAGGATTCGGGGGGGTTACATCATTATCCCCCAGTGAAGTCATGGCTGACGAGAAGCCCCTCCTTACATTTCTACTCTTTAACACACACACACAAAGCTGTCCATCAGCTGCTCTTCCTATAGCTCTCAGCAAGAGCTCATGCCATCAACTGGGGTAAAGAAGGACATGGTGTACTTCTTGCTCTCTGCTCCTCCTCCTCCACTTTGTTCTTTTCTTTGTCCCTGTAATAATGAACCAGGGGTTGGGAGTGAGCAAAATCCCCGTCTTCCAACGTGTGCGGGTGTGTAGGAGTTGGGCAGTAATGACAGGCAGACTTGGAGGCACCCGAAATGTTAGTCTTTGTCAAAGGACCCCCTTATTGACCAATGTTAGCCAGGCCAAAAGGAAGAGAGGAAGTAAAAGAGGGAGAATTTTGTTTCAGCTCTTCTCTTTAGCAAGGTCCACCCCCCCCTTCACCCCCCTCAGTCTACGGGCTCAGTCGGTCAGATGTACATGACGTACAGATGGCAGAAATAAGCCTTGATGTTTCAAAATGTCAAATGATTGTCTTTTCTTTCAGATACAGCAATCAGATTGTTAATGTCTTGTGTCTCCCTGTAGGTACTACTTTAAGAAGGCCAGCGACGAGTTTGAGTGCGGCGCAGTGTTCGAGGAGGTGTCTGATGACGGCTCCTTGCTGCCCACATACGAAGGCAAGATCCTTGGGAAGGTGGAGAGGATGGAGTGACTTCATGCTGCAAGTGTTGTGGAATACACTCCTACCAACGCCTCACTCTTTTACTAATAGACTGTCGATCTTGAGATGATGAAGGAAAGCTGATGTTTCGTCAGGTGGACTAGATGAAAGATGGAAAATAGGACAGTACATCAACATTACTGGACTTACAAGTGACCAGCTACCCTGAAGTGAAGAGAATGTGGACTGTGAGTTGCTGGACTCTAGCTTTTCCAGTAGAGAAATCTGCAGAGACTTTAGGTGAATGACCACTTGTTGAAGAAGCAGGGCGGTGGCTTTAATCTGAGACTGAGAGCCTACCCTGACCCCTGCCTGTGCCAGTGTCTGCCCATGGGCACTTGCTAGCACATTACTAGTATGTATATGCACATATACATGTACATTGCATTGTATTGTGATGCTCATATTGCTGTGTAAAGATTTATATTGCTATTTATTGGAAACATCCCAGCCCCAGATCCTATTCTTCTTCCATGGACAAGCTGCTTGGAGTTGGAGAAGCTTCTCCAATTTTCCACATCCAAGATTTCTCCCTTCAGAGCGTCGTCCTCACGGAGGAAAAAAAAAAAAAAAAAAAAAAACAACTTGGGGAGGGAAAACCAACAAAAACAACAACAAAAAAGTTTGAATCCTTTTCAGCCCCTCATATTGAACTGTCAAAATACCTCCTTAACAGCTGGTCTCATTGCTGGATACTGTACTGCTGGAGCTCAGAAAAGGCTCTCTGATGTAAAGTTTGATCATATATTTACTACTGCAGTGCTATTTGTGGATATGTTCCTATCTGCTCTGAAGGGCCCTTAGTGTGCTATGAAAAATGAGCAAAAATGCTATTAATGTTTAATTCCCTACTCTGGGACTCTGCCCAGCTAGCCTTGATCAGTCACGTCTTAGTGCCTTTTGTTTCCGTGGCGCAGGCATCGCACAAATAGCCTACATATGTACTGAGAGGAAACTGCCCCGAACAGGTCCTTTAGTCCCCAAAATGTGTTTACACCAATATTAATATTTACCAACAAAAAGCTCTAATGTGCTCCCCTATGTGCTTACTTGTGTGTGTGTGTGTGTGAGTGTGTGTGTGAGAGAGAGAGAGAGAGCGAGAGCGAATGGAGTTGCTTTGATTTGGGTTACTCTGTGTATTTGAATCCTGCACGATAAGCTGCAGATGATGATGATGATGGTGGTTGAATACACTATGTTTATAGTGTTTGTTTTGTTTTGTGTTTTTTTTTCCATTAAGTACAGTAGCTGTGCCTACATGGATTCTTGCCATGTTTTACCCAGTTTTCAGGGTCTTATTACTCCCTTGATTTTTACAAGGGGCTTTATGTTTAAAAGATATTTTTATGCCTTTAGTATCTGTTTCATCATGTTTATGTTTTATGATATTTTTCATGGCTTCCTTGGCTCCACATATAAACTGTAAATTATGCGTTCTATAGAGCTCAGTTGAAAAGATGCCTCGGTACTTTAATTATTGTAATTATGAAGAGATGTAGCCTTTATTAAAATGTTCTATTTTTCAAATTGGCAAATTACTTCCTTTTGTTTTTTTTCCGTCCTTTTTTTTGTGTGTGTGTTGTGATTGAGTGGATTTTTCTATCTCTATTACAGGAAATTAGGAGAGTGGTATATGTATGTGTTTGTATGTGCAAACTACTTGCACCACACACCCCCTGCTGTGCAGAGTGCAACTTGTTGGGTCCTGTGAGAAATTTCCTGCAGATTTGCATCCATTATCAGCTCTTAATGTGCTCCCTGTTGGAAATTAAAACATGCAGCATTAATTTGGCCACTAGAGCCTCTGTGTGTTTTATGGTAAGAGAGAGGGAGAGCTAAGTGTGTGTTAATGAGACATTTGGCAAATATAGTCTGTCATAAGTACATTTCACTCAGCTATTTACATGGTAAAATTTTTGCCCTCCTGTGGCACTTTATGAACTGTGGGTGATTGCAATGTGGTCTTTTGCTCTCACCCAATTAGAATAAATGCTCAAACAGACTGCTGTTTGAACCTAAGATGGCAATAGTAAATCCGGAAAATTTGGATGCTCACAATTATTATTTTAGCTGTTTACCAAGATATACTCAGTCATGCAATGATTATGGGCTAGAAGTGAACATTTTCAGCTTCAAAATAAAGGCATCCACATCCAAACAGGAGGAAGAATTTGGAAATGACTGTATTATGTAGAATGCCCTTTTTCAAAGGCTCAAATATATTCTATTTGAAAGCTGTTTCATGGGCAAATTTTTTTTCATTAGAAAGGTGAAAGCTCAGGAGTCAAATCCAAGTATGGCATATATATTTGGAAATCACTGCTCTGAACCCACAACATGCAATCAAATGAGCTTTCATTGGGACTGAAACAGGCCATCATTACTGCAAAAACAAAACAAGTCCATGATAAGAATAGAAGGAAAATTAGGAGTTGCCAGATCAACAAGTTGGCACATCCCATGCAGTGGTGATTTCAGAAATATATTAAGGTCTGCACGGCCACAGAGAACAACAGTGGTGGAATATCGCAATAATAAGCCAGCATTCAACCGAATGAGAAACGCTCTCCAGGGTCTTGGTATATCATTATCCTCGTCTACCCCAAACGGAAGACATATACAGAGGGTTCAAACTGGTCATAAGCCTCAAGAACAAAAAGCCAATATTAAACTGTCAAAACATAAAAAGCTAAACTGTATTCTTTAGGCGGATAAGGTCAGATTCCAATTCCTCCCCCTTGGCCCTAATCTATTTTTCATTCTTGCCATTACCTCTATTCATTGGTGGATTCATTTAGTCTTCTAACCATACAAATCGCTCCAAACACCCTGCTTTAAAGGCTAAATGATCATTGCTCTTTTATCTCCCCAAAAAGTGGAGCACCTTAACTTTGTGATGAGGGAAATGGGGGATTGATCAATCTGTGCAAGACTGAAAGGAACAAAGAAGTACAGAGAAGGTTAGGAAAAGCTAAGAAGAGAGCTATAACACATCAAATGTGAAGACACTGTGATGGCAGGTGTATGTACAGCTGTTTGATCACCTGACAGATGCAGCTAGATTAATTCTGATGTGTGTAATGATGTACTGTTTACTCAGACTCAGCAGGGCGGACTAGACAGTCAGTTACACACACAGGTCATCTGCACTACGCCATTTTCATTGACTCCTCTTTGTTGTCCTAAAAGAGAGACCGAGCAATTGACCGAGGTATGCCCGACGCCACGACACCGAGGACTGTGTAAGAAAAAGTTCAAGACCTTCTGGCGTTTCTAACTTTCTCTGTTGTAGATCACCACACATGTAGGTATAGAGGAATTTACAGCACAGATGTTCTCTATATGTTACTTGAATGATCTGGATTTTTTTAATGCAATATGGTCTGGAAATGCTTTATACAATCACCTGCCACTTTACTGGGTAAACCTTGCTAGTGGCACGTTGGATCCCCTTGTGCCTTCAGAACTACCTATATTGTTCTTGCCGTTGATTCAACAAGGTGTTGGAAACATTTCTGAGATTTTGCTCCATAGTGACATGATAGCATCACACAGTTGCTGCAGATTTGTTATAAAATGTGTAGTTATTAAGGGGAGGACATGGTTAGCAACAATACTCAGGTAGGCTGTGGTGTTCAAACTGTGTTCACCTGGTACTAAATGTGTGCCAAAGAAATGGGAGCCAAGAAAATATAGCCCACTCCAAATTCTGACACTTCCATCTGGATGCTGCAGCTGAAATGGAGACTCATCAGACCAGGCAACAAATTTTGCTGAGTCTGTGTGAATTGTAGCCTCAGTTTCCTGTTCATAGCTGACAAAAGTGGGACCAGGTGTGGTCTATTGTAGCATATCTGCTTCAAGACTGGTTGGACATCCATTCATAGATGGTGTTTTGGACCAGTGGCTGTATGAGTTTCTGTTGCTCTTCCATCATCCCAAACCAGCCAGTCCTCCTCTGACCTTTGACATCAACAAGTCATCTACATCTGCCGCTCACTGGATATTTTCTCTTTTTTAGACCATTGGCTGTGAAGCCAAGAGATGATTGTGTGAAAATCCAAATAGACAGCAGTTTCTGAAATCATCAGACCCGCCCACCAGGCACCAACATTCAAAGTCTCTTAAAGCCCCTTTCTCCCCCATTCTGATTCTCGTTTTGAAGTTCACCAAGTCGTCTTAACCATGTCTACATGTGTACATGTATTGAGTTGCTGCCATGTGATTGGCTGATTAGCTATGTGTGTTAACAAGCAGGGAAACTGGTGCATCTAATGACGTGACCAGTGAGCATATGTAGCTGCAGTTAAATAAAAAAAAGAGAAATATGAAAGCAGCTAACTGCAGTTTCCTTTCTTTCTTTTTTCAAGATATGTTTTAAACAGAAGTAGTGTCCATGTTTAAGTGTGGATTAATATTAGATTAGACAGAGGGCTTTGACTCATTCATGTGTTACTAGTTATGGGACAACAATGCAGGCTTTGGCTACACAGATACCACTTAATTAAAAAAACAGTTCAGTTTTAGTCTTTTTATTGGATTTGCTGTGAGCCGGGAAAGTCTGCTGACACCTGATGTCGTGTGAGACGGCATTAAAAAAAAACTGAAATCTCAGTGTACACCAAGTCCCCTCATATAAAGTCATTTAAATAGCTAATGGCTAATGGATTCACACACAAGCACACCCTCTTGCACACCACGTTCCTCTGTCACCCTCTCTCCTTTCTTTTCAAGGTTCATTGGTTTAGGGAGTTGCTTATTCTGCCTTTCATATTGAAAGGGCATCATGATATTGTTAAAATACCATTTTCAGGCCTTTCATCAGCAAAGGTCAGTGCATACACTTGAAGGCCATCCTTTGGAATCTTTGGAACTAAGAGGCGCTCACTCAGCGCCGCTCCACTGTCAGAGGGCCTTGTGAACCCATTTTTGTGCAGAGAGCTATTTTAGATGGGGTCATCTTTTTGAAGAATGCTCCGGGTTAGGCCTGCTATTCACACATATAAGGGCTTTCAAAAAGGAGGTGAGTATTAAAGATTTGAGGGCATTTTAAGGTTTGATAATGTGCTTTGAAAATGCTGAGAGTATTTCTATATGGTGAATGGTTATGGTGTTTTTCAATAACCCTGAAAGCAGCATACGTAATGAAAATGTATTGATCTGGGTCAGCCTGGACACAGCCGTCCTGATCACCATCCATATTTTCATTTTTTTGCTTTGGCACAAAGCAGAAAGGAAAAGCACAATTAGTCTTTAAAATAATCTTAATTCCAAATTCATCTCACAGTTCCAGTCATCATGTAGATTTTCCCATGTCTTCATGGACACCTGTTATTTTATGGCTAAATGCAAAGTCATGTGAGGACCTGCTGTGATGTCTTTCTTTTGTCACACATGTTCAACGCCTTTCAATTTCATTATACAATCTTGTGTTATGTAATGATAAACAAATTAAAATCCCTGCCATTTGTTGACTTCCCACAAAGTTCAAGTCCTGTGACTTGATTTAATTTGTGCATTATTTAATTTTAAATTGCATTTTGGGTAAGTTTAGAAACACATCATGGTTTTGGTTAAAGTGCAAACGTTTTCAACATTAACCACATTATAGGTGGTACACTTCTGCAAGCTTCTACATTTTTTGGGTTAACACAACGGCATGTCCTGCAAGAGCATCAACACCAAAAGGCAACATTATGTTGAAAACTTTAGGCTGTATTGAGAAAATCCTCAATGAGCCCATACAAAGTTTCTCACTAGGACCATACAAATTTTCTTACTTTTAATGCTAAGTTTATTTTTAATGGGACTTCTTACATGAAATGTTCACCAGATGTTGATAACAACCTAAGCTATTTTTAATATGTATTACCCAAGTAATACTGGGCAGATTCTAGTGAAAACCGCATTAGGTTTGAACACCAGAGTAAAAACAGAAACCCCAAGATTGCATAAACTCGATGTTGCTCCATTGTTTACTTGTGGTGACTGAGCCATTTTCAGTCCTGGCAAACAGTGAGCTGTATTTTTTTCTTCTTTCTTGTTGGTCATCAGCTGTTTTGGGGAATATCTCCCCTAGCGAGCAGTTGTTGTAACTATGTTTTGTTGTCCAGGTGGTTTGGTCCGTTTGAGTAAAGTGCAGGCTGAAAGCACTTTGCAAACCAAACCAACCTTCAGGACATTTAACTCCCAACTAGGATCTTTTCACAACCAATCAAAGAACATCCCAACATCATCATGTTCACCAACAGGATTACAAAGCCTTTACTTGTACTGAAGATGTCGGAGTTAAAGGATGGTTGTTTAAAGTATTTAATTTGATAGACGGTTTGTGGCACCTGTATACCATCAAGCGGGTCATGTCTGAGATGTTCATTAGCCGAGTTGCATGATTTATGCTTTTGTAAACAAATCAGAGATGACAATCCTTTTATGAGAGTAAATATTGTGAGATGTAAAGGTCAGCAACTTTACTTTTGTGATATATATTTATTTACATTTCAACTGAAATCTGCAGAAAAAGCTTGCAAATAAACTGTTCAAGAATGAACTTTCGTTCTTATAATTCATACCAAAGCACCCTGACATCCATATTACCACACTTTTCTTCACCCAACCATCCATTCTTGTCTCCAGGAGGGATTCTTGTGCAATGAGAGCTGACAGCAGCCCGAGCGTCCGACTGTCCACTCACTTAAGAAATCAGTTGTGAGCTATAATGAATTGGCACATTGCCATGCCAGCCTGTCACCTCCGCCCCCTGATTTCAGCATCTCTGCCTGCTATTGTTTCAACCTGATGATATCCACAGCCTGCTACCTGTCCCTCCCACATGAACTGAGATCAAAGGCTCTGAAACCCAAACAGGAAGTGGATTAAACTCTCACAGATGCAGAACGATTGGTGGGGACAAGCCTTTGATGTCCATGTGCAGTCGTTACTGTACCAATCACTTTCCAAAATTAGTTTGTATAGTACAAATGATGTAACCTGGACATTGTTTAAATTAAATCAATAAGAAAGCAGGTGTCCTTGGAGACAAATGGTGTAAAATGTGAAGGATTTTACTGAAAGAAAACATTTCAGTGTGGATGTAGAATCAGCTGAATGTAGAGGCCCTGGGAAATAAAACTTTGCTCACTGTCTGTCACCACAAACCTCACTCTCATTTAAATGCTTTCAAACTATCCTACCATAGATGGATATAAGAGAGCGAGACCCCCAATTTTGGGTCCAGAACCCCTTCATTTAAAACCTGGATCAGCCATGGAAGTTGTTCCACTCAGTGCATCGACCCAGACAACCATGAGACTGTGGTCAACCAGGGGGCCTTGACTGGATGCTGGCCAGGCGCCACTAAGGAAGCGGATTTCTGCACCATGTGACCGATCACGTGACTTTTCATGGTTTAATTCTACACTCAAACCAATGTTGAGCTCCAACGCATTTTTCAACAAATAACAACCTATATCAGTAAAGTGTTATTGTTGGAGCTTGAAGCAGGATGGAGGATAAAGGTATTAGTTAGATGTATGTAAGAGCAGAGTATGTTAATACAAAACAGGATCCAAGAAAGGATCCAATGTCTGTAAGCTTGGAATATTGCACTGGATCGCTGCAGTTTTCAGGACACAAGCACCCTGTAACTTAATGCCCAACATATGTGACCAAAACATTGAAAGATGAAACAAATCTTCCAAAGAAACTCTCCCGGAATGGCACAGAGACAGAAAGAAAAAAAAACATTAGATTCCTCTCCGTAATCATATAGCAAGATTCTGGGGAGATTATGTACCTCACAAATACTTTAGGAAATGAAGACGACAGGGGTTTGAAGGCCAGAAATCCAATCCTCCACCTCTGCAGTGTTGCAGTGCTGTGCTGCTTCAAGGGTGCTGAGGATGTGAGGTATGATAGCTGACCGGGCCTCAAAGGGGAATTCTGCGTACATCCTCCCCACAACTGGAGGAAAAGCATCTTTTGTAAAGCGAGGGAGCGCCATTGTCCTCCTTTGTTGTTTATGCTTGTATTAAATTTCACCTTATGCACAGGGCAGCCCCACCAAGCCACAGGATAGTTATTGTTCTGGTCCTGTGCAGGAATGGTAGCCTGTAGCCACCTTCTTTCTGACTGCCACCAACCCCCCTAAAACTTCTTTAGTTTTCCTCCGTGCCTCAAGACAACTAGATTGTTGCCTGATGTTCCTTCCTCTTCTTCTATTGTTTCAGTGTCTCCTCTTAAATATGGCTTTTCTCCTCCTTGTAGGTCGATGTGTGTGTGTGTGTCAGTTGGTTGAATGTTTAGAGGAGAGGGGGGGGGGGGGGGGGTACACACAGAGTGCATGTGAAGTTTTATGGTTAACCACATGTGTTTTTGAATCATTGAGCTTCCACATTTTTCCCAGGGTGAAGGGTTGTGGGGAGAATAGCATAAAGACGGGGCGGAGAGTCGGAAGTCGGGTAAAAGAGAGAAAGACTGGGACATGTGGTTCTTGTTTGGGGCGCAGCATGCAGAGATGGTGGGTCGGGCTGTTCTGTGTTTCAACCTGCATATGCAACCTAAACATCCCACTGATTATTAAACAATATGCATGCCTCTCATCCCTTAGATGTGAACCAGAATCAGATAAACACAGCAGGATCACAAAAACATTAGCTGCACACTTTAATAAAAACACCTGAAGGTGAGCCTTTTCTTCCACTGAGGTGCACCGAGGATGTAAGGATGCATTGTATCATATGACAACCCTGATGTTTTCCTTTGTATGAATGTATATCTATGATATTCTAGATTATGTTTTTATTCATTGTAACCAAGCATATTAACATGATGCCTCTGGGCTCAGTAAATTCACTACAGTATGTGCTGTAGTAAAGTTAGATCACATGAACAACAAACCACAGCACGCCTTTAGTCTATTAGATACAAGCAACACCCACACAACTCTAGGTCCTCTGGGTAATGAGCTGGTTTACATGAGCACACCCCCAAAACACCAGTCTTACAAAATACAAGCAGGCTTATACCTTAGATGTCTGTGTTATGAACAGCTACACCAAACATCTGACATGGTTTCATTTCATACATGTTTAAATGATCAAACATTTCATATGAGAAACTCCACAAAAACTGAAAACAGATTTATGTATCTAAACTTTGTTCTTCTATCTTCTACTAATCACTTCTTAAACTTCCAGATTTATCTGGTTTGTGGAACTGCTTTAACATGCTATTTATGTTTCAGCATCTATTCATGTCCTACTGCATGTGTTATTTCCACCAGGTCTCTTTATAAACCATAAAATAACCATAAAACAAAAAACACATAATGCATTAATATGGACCTGAATTGCATCATTCTTCTGCATGAATCAATCTGAAGCTTTGATGTCAAAAGAATCACATCACATTTACCATGCAGGAGCAGTATTTTACTCTGCAACACTACTACTCTTAAGCAAAGGACTTCTTCCACCACTGCCTGGAAATAATTAGAGATGGAAGAAGTTTATATATTTGAAAAGATGTGGCCAGCTTGTAAGGTTGTTTTTTTAACTGCTTTTAACTGCATCCCAGACTCAGGGTCTTTTTTCCACTGGGTAAGCATCAAGGAAGGAGAGCTGTAATGGAGAGTCAAAGTCATTACCACATGACTCCTAAACAATCATTTGACTTTCATTGTGTTACCTTCTGCTCCCTGCTGGACTCCCCACATCCATGATCATCTTTCTGTACTCAGTCTGGGGAAAACAAAAAGAAAACAAACAAACAAACAAACAAACAAAAAACAACAAAAAAAGAAACCAATAAAAAAAAACAAAAACAAATAAAAAACAAACAAACAAAAAAAAACAAAACAAAAAGAGCAAGAAGAGTCAAGGAGCGAGGTGAACTGTGAACTGAAGTCCTCACTCCTGCTGGTCTGCTTGGGAAAGGAATGGCCCTGGCTTCACATCATAAGCAGCCTCCACCAGCATACGTGTGAGCATGCAAGTGAGTGCATTCAGTTGCAAGGGTGTGCATACTCTTGTGCATGACTAGGAGAGCTCACAAAGGGAGAGGAAACTTTTCAAAGTCGAGAATTAGAAAGGATTGCACGCACTGTGTGAGAAATCAAGAGAAGTGATTGAATATCACCCCAAAAAGGGATTTCATGCATGCTATAAAATATGTCATCAGGATGTAGACTGAGAATGAGGGTGCAGGTGCAACAGAAGAAAAGGGAAAGATGTAATCAATTAAATCAATTTGTTGAAAATGTTTTCTGAACAACAGTTTTCAAGGGTGCAGAGGACATGGGGAGTCACCCAAAGTCGGACTGAATAAGGGGAAGGAGGAGAAAACTGCAAGATGAAAAGCAAAAAAATGCCAAAAGTGGAAAAAGAGCTGCAGTTTTGTGCATCCTTGGCTGGGTGTGGGTCAGAGCCGGAGTAAACAAACTCACAGCTTAGGTGCATGTTTGATCTGTTCAACTACGAAATACTGAGTGGAGTAAATTAGCCCAGGTCAGCTACAGAGGACGACTGTGGAGGGTGTGTGTGTGTTTGGTACATACATACCAAAGCAAGTTAGCTATTCCAACCCAAAAGCAAACAAACATGGGATTTTCACCATTGGCAGTGATGAGCTGTTTTCAGCACCTCAGTCTCAACCCGTCATCACTTAGTTTGAGTTTGACTGAAACACCTCAAAGTGACCCCTGAAAGTAGGCAAGGATGTTATTTTTTACAACAAGAATGACCAAAGTTCTTTAAGCTTGACGTATGTTTTTGAAGATTGTCTTCAACAGAAAAACAACTTTATAACCTTATAATCGACTTTTATAATCCAGCAGCAAACCAGGAAATACTGGATCTAGTTCCATCCATCCATCCATCCATCCATCCATTTTCTGCCGCTTATCCGGAGTCGAGTCGCGGGGGCAGCTGCTTGAGTAGGGAAACCCAGACTGCCCTCTCCCCGGCCAGATTCACCAACTCATCTGGGGGGATCCCGAGGCGTTCCTAGGCCAGCCACGAGATGTAGTCCATCCAGCGTGTCCTGGGTCTTCCCCAGGGCCTCTTTCTGTTGGGATGTGCCCAGAACACCTCACCAGGGAGGCATCCAGGAGGCATCCTGACCAGTAGCCCGAGCCACCTCATCTGGCTTCTCTTGATGTAAAGGAGCAGTGACTCTACTCTGAGCCCCTCCCGGATCCCCAAGCTTCTCACCCTATCTCTAAGGGACAGCCTGGCTACCCTGTGAAGAAAACTCATTTCGGCCGCTTGTATTCGTGATCTTGTTCTTTCAGTCCATACCCACAGCTCGTGACCATTGGTGAGGGTAAGAACGTAGATCGAGCGGTAAATCGAGAGCTTTGCCTTTTGGCTCAGCTCCATCTTCATGCGGACCAAGCTTTGACACCGGTCGCATAGGGACTGGACAGCTCGTACAAGGGGGTCCGGCACTCCATACTCCCAGAGTACCCCCCACAGGAGTCCCCGGGGGACACGGTTGAATGCCTTCTCCAAGTCCACAAAGCACATGTAGACTGGTTCACAACCCCCCCCCCCCTTAGAGACCGCCGAAGCTGCATTCCGCTTAGCTTGCCGATACCCATCAGCTGCCTCTGAAGTCCCACAGGCCAAAAAGGCTCGATAGGACTCCTTCTTCAGCTTGACGGCATCCCTTACTGCTGGTGTCCAGCAACGAGTTCGGGGGTTACCACCACAACACACACCGACAACCTTACGGCCACAGCTGTGGCTGGCAGCCTCGTGCCTCGGCAATAGACAATAGAGGCACGGAACACAGCCCACTCGGACTCAATGTCCCCTGCCTCACCAGCGACATGGTTGAAGCTCTGCCGGAGATGGTAGTTGAAACTCTTTCTGACAGGGGACTCTGCCAGATGTTCCCAGCAAACGCTCACAACGCGCTTGGGTCTGCCAGGCCTGACCGGCATCCTCCCCCACCATCTGAGCCAACTCACCACCAGGTGGTGATCAGTTGACAGCTCCGCCCCTTTCTTCACCAGAGTGTCCAAGACAAGTTAGATGACATGAATACAAAGTCGATAATCAAACTGCGGCCTAGAGTGGCCTGGTGCCAAGTGCACATGTGGACATTCTTATGCCTGAACAAGTTGTTCATTATGGACAATCCCTAATGAGCACAGAAGTCCAACAACAAAACACCACTTGGACTCCAAAAAGGGTGGGTACTCTAAACTGCTGTTTGGTGCATAAGCACAACAACAGTCAGGACCTGTCCCCCGTACCTGAAGAGGCTACCCTTTCGTCCACAGGGGTAAACCCCAACGCACAGGCGCCGGGGGGACAATGAGTATGCCCACCGACTTGGCACCTTTCACCGGGAGCAACTCCAGAATGGAAGCGGGTCCAGCCCCTCTTAAGGACAATGGTTCCAGAACCCAAGCCGTGCGTTGAGGTGAGTCCAGCTATATTTAGATGGAACCGCTCAACCTTGTGCACCAACTCAGGATCCTTCCCCGCCAGAGAGGTGACATTCCATGTCCCTAGAGCTAGCTTCTGCAGCCGAGGATCAGACCGCCAGGGTCCCCGCCTCGGGCAGCTGCCCAGCTCACACTGCACCTTACCTCTATGGCCCCTCCTGCAGGTGGTGAGCCCATGGGAGGGGGGGCCCATGTTACCTTTTCGGGCTGAGCCCAACCGAGCCCCATGGGCAAAGGCCCAGCCACCAAGCCCTCGCCTCCGTGCCCCACCTCCAGGCCTGGCTCCAGAGGGGGCCCCGGTGACCCATGTACAGGTAAGGGAAACCTGGGTCCATGATTTGTCGTCATCATAGGGGTGCTTTTGAGTCGCACTTCGTCTGGTCCCTCTTCTAGACACCTGTTTGAAATGGGTGACTGGTTTCATCTCCACAAGCCAGTCTGCCTTATAAAATCGAACTTGCTTAAGCTTATTATGTAAAACTGTCATTATGAAAAATGGTTGTAAAGTTACTACATATTTAAGTCTCCAAAAATGTTACATGACATTTTCCTTAGCAGATTCTGAGATTCTTTCACTTTTCATTATGTTAAACTGTCACAAGAGTACATAACATGTTCAAAAACACATGCACATAGGTACACATCTGACATGTGTTCAGCTCCTTCATAGATGCCTTTATTACTGATCGCAGCACTCCAAAAACAATGAAAAACCTTGTGAATAGATGAAATGTATTGCTTGAATTCAAACTGAAAGTTAATTCAAGTTGAGGAGGACCACCTCCAGCTGACAACAACTAATTTCATGAAAAAGAGGACAAAGCATCAACAACTATAAATACCAGAGAAGCAGAAGTGAGAAGTGCAAACAACCGCTGCCTGCACTGGACACTAGACTTTGTTTTGTTCCATCATAAAACAAATCTTTGTCCACTTTGTGTTTTCCATAGCAGAGCAAATCTAAAACTCCAACACTGGTACTGACACAACCATAAGCAGCCCACAGCTCAGATTAGCTCCAATTACTTCTAGTTCCTATGTTTTAAAATGCTAGAAGACAGAGATACATAGTGAGGGGAAATGTAAGGCGCAGAACACAGAGGTATGTCCAGACCTTTAGGGCGTTCGAAGGAGGTGGAATGTGATGTTAAATTGTGCAAGACAGCTGAATTTGAGACAATGTTGTTTGAGGACTTTTTCACTGTCAGTCACAGTTGATTAGGGATAGCCATAAAGAAATACATGGTTAAGGTCACATGTTAACATACTGCATGAACACTGTCCTAAACAAAATACCAGGCAATGTTGCAGAGACTGATAATATATATATATATATATATATATATATATATATATATATTTAAAAAAAAAACATTACCAGATGAAGATGCAGAACAGCAAGTAGAAAATATGGTTAAGATCTTCAGTACAATTTTTCAGGCACTCAGATTTCAACACACCTGAACTGTTTTTCTAGTTTCAGTCACATCAGTCTGAGCAGTTTACAAAACAAAGAATCACAAAGTACGCTGGTTTGCTAAAAAGCTGATAGTTATTTTTGTTTGGTGTGCCTGATATTTTTTCTTTCAAACACACACATATCTCTTTTACTGATATTATGATGACAAACAGACATAAAATGTTAATGGGATTCTTTCAAGTCTGGTAAAGTTATTTTAGTTTGCAGTGATGGGAATAACGGAGTTAAAATAAACGCCGTTACTAACGCCGTTGCCTTTTTTAGTAACGAGTAATCTAATTAATTACTTTTTCTATCGTTACAACGCCGTTACCATTACCAAAATGCCGTTACTACAAGTTACTGAGTGAAGCTACGAAGTGGTCGTCCCACTTGGTTTAACGCTAGCTTGGCTCACAGACACAGGAGCTCCAAATGTGTGTGTGTTTTCCCCTGTAGTGAAAACAGGGGTAAGCGATTAAGTAATGATGATTGGAGGAAAATTTTATAAGCCAATCAGAGACACCAGGTGGGCGGATGTTTACACACAAACCCAGCACATAGAAGCACACACACAAAAAATCAGAGATGGCGAGTCCGGAGTCTCAGGGAAAGACGGCGTTTTCGAGGTGGAAATGATGAAGAAAATTCTTGAAGTACAGTTGTACCAGTTGTGGTCTTTTGAGGTGCAATAAATATTAAAACCTCTGTTCAGGTACCAGTCTTTGCTGTTCTACTCTATGCACCTGGCCTGTGAAACCTGTTCTGAAAAAAATCAAACTTCTTTGACATTTTTAAACTTTAAAAAAGTAATGAAATAGTTACTTTCCCTGGTAACTAGTTATTTTTATAGTGGAGTAACTCAGTTACTAACTCAGTTACTTTTTGGGAGAAGTAACTAGTAACTGTAACTAATTACTTTTTCAAAGTAACGTGCCCAACACTGTTAGTTTGTGACTGAGCAGTGCCTTTTATGTATGGGAAAACCTGTTTATTAGTATGTTCTTTGAATGCCAAGGACTAAGTTTTTCAGGCTGAATTTGCCTAATGGAGCATATCAAGGTCAAAGATCATGTTACACAGTTGGCAGCCTACAATGGTACTAACTGTCATGATTATAGTGGCTGTTTAATAAAAAGCTGTCTATGTGTGAGATAAGTTTAAGTTCAGTAACAAGGCCAGTCTGTTGGAAAGTAACACTGCCAGTTTTTAATCCCAGTTTGTTACCAAAACCTTCTACAAACCAGTCAGAATTCAGTCAGGCAGATGAAGCCTTGTGTACAACAAAGCATGATGAAAAGATTCTGGTTGAATAATTACAGTGTGAAATTACAATGAACAAGGTCAAAAGTAAATAAGAATGACAATAACATAAACCTTTGATTTTGAGTTTTAGGTGTGAAAAGGCCCTTACAGAGCTACCATGTCTTAAGCTACTGTGATTATTTGGAGGCTTGCTAATAGAAGCCCCTTTTTTTACAGGCTGTTAAATGTAAACTGTGTGACTCTCATTGCAGGCCATTGTTCTGTTTATAAGGTAAAGAGGCAAAATAAAGGGCCTGGTGATTTTCACTCTACAGCTTTGGAGAAATTATTGACTTCTGAGATAAAATGAGCTTATTCCTATATATTTATGTAAGATGAATTAGAAAACAGGTGAAAAAGGGGACTGACTGGCAAAAGATATTTCATGATAAAGATTTAAAATTATCTATATACACAGGAAAGTATAATTGCTTTCAGGGTGGCGGGAGTATTTGATGATCACGATTCCTCTTAATGTCAATGATAATTGAAAACAATTAAAATAGTTTATAAATTCATCTGCACTTTGAGATTTGTCTTGGTCAGATTTACTCATCACACAGTTACAGCTGGTGGCTTGTAAATGTACCATTGCTTAACATTTTCAAAGACAGTCACATGATGCCTCAAAACTGTGTAAATAATGCAGATAAGTTTTTTCTATATTTGTGGCAAGGTCACATTTGCATATCAAAAGTGCAGTATGACAGCAGTGGTAAAAAAAAGACATACCACCTATATTTTGGATGCATAAGGTGATTAAGGTGAGAGCTGGGACCTTAAAAACCTTTACAGGGATGATCCTGCTGCTTTCACTAAGATGAAACCTTTATTAAGTTTTAATTTTGTCACTTTATCTGTTGTTAGAACTTGTATTCTGCTGTTATAATTACCTGATATTGCTCACATTTTATTTCTTAAGCTTTAAAACTTATGCTTTTGAGGTTCTGTCTAAATAGTCTGGAGAGCTACTCATCATTGGGACCAAACTATCCACAAAAAAGTTAGTTTTTCATGAAAAAATCATGATACTGTTACATAAAAAAAGAAAAAAAATAGAAGAATGGAAAGTAATGTTATTGGTATCAATAAAAAATACATTTATGATGATTTTTGCTACATCACATTTTGCAGGAAAGTTATGGAGTGTGATTGTATACTCCCTCCTGATTTTAAATGACTTTAATGGAATTTTGACCTGAAGATGTATCTTGGAAAGTGGAGCCAATGAACACTCAGGACTTGACTTTTCCTTACTAATCACCCAATTCTGGTCATTTATGTCACTCTTAATAATGAGTAAGAATATTGTTACATAAACTGGAAGCTGCTGCTGCTTTTGAGATTTTGGCCCTAGTCATTTTAGTTTGAGAACTATTCATTTCAGATGATGATATACAGAAATTAAACAACAAATCAAGGTTTTTACTGTTCTAGTTTTTCATGGCCATAACTTTAGAAAGAAAAAAGAGAAATATTCATTAAGATAAAACATAATCTCACACTTGTTAGATATTCTGCCAGGATAATTTTTCATGATGATTTGGTTATCTTGATCACGTTTACAATTATTTAAACATTATGATAACCTCTAGATTAAAGCTGATGCACACAACGCTTCATTTATCAGCCCCCTGACACTGAATATCAGAGACGTGGCGCTGTTTTGGTGGACCTTGTCTACCTTTGATCGCTTGTTACTTGGCTGAAAAAGAAGCACGTCAGGCAGAAGAATCTTAACGACACGCCTTTGCCTGTTTTTCCAGCCTTGAAGAAGTTAAAATTAGTCTTTTAAAAGGCAGAATTCAAAGCTGGAAGCATGAAAAGGAGGGCAGAATGAAATGTCGGCACTGCAGTGTTAAAAGGGAGATGGGAGATGAGAGATCCTAGTGTCTGACTTTGGTGTGACTTCAAAAGCTTGTGTTTAAAGCGGCAGGCCTTAATGCTGGCCTGATAGCAGAACTGTCATGTCTGTGTGACCTCCCACAGCTGGCCAGCCAGCAACACAGGACTCATGTGGTGTATGTGTTTGTGAGTGTGTGTGTTTGGTGGTTTCTTGATGTGTGCACATGAGCTTGTTTGCTTTTTGTATGTTTGTGTGTCAGCACTCTTGTGGCTCTTGCTGTGTGTCTTGATGTGATTGTCTGTGTGCCCTTTAATGTTTGTGTTTTGATGTCAGTGTATGTGTTTGCCTAAGCTGTGAATTTGTGTGTGTGCAGAGGTTGAAGATCTAAGCCAGGCTCTGCCCTCTCTCCCTATGCACAGGGGTCTTTTTTCCTTCTTGTTAAGATTCAAACACTGATAGGCTTTGAACTGCAGCTGTGGACTCTGCAGTCATTTCACCATTTTGGCTCAACTAGCTAAAGTTGCCATTGTGCTGCCTGCCACACTAACGCTGCCATTACAAACCATCACACCAGTCACATTAACTGCATAGCAGTGGGCGAAGGCTCTGTTTATAAAAGCAGGGATTTGCCTTTAAAGTGGCAATATTCTGTAGATAACTGGTGTGAACATGATGTCAGCCAGTCAGCCAACTTTATCCCTTCACAGAAAAACAGTTTATCTAATACAGTATTTAATGCCCAACAAACAACTTCCAAATGTACAGAAGAGAGATATATAACATTAAAACCTTTTAGACTCACTATCCTCAACAGAGACAATTTAAATGCACTTGCAGATAGTCGCAGAGGTTTATGCAAACACTGTCTTGCTGTATGTTTTAATGTTTACGTTTGAGTAGTTCTACTGTTTTGCATTATATGCTGACCTTATTGGTTTTATTGCACCCATATAGTATTTTCTCTATGTGTTCGAAACTAATATGATTTAGTGTCAACACTTAGCCTACAGAGTGTAAATATTAAAATCTATTATGTTGTCTTGATTCACTTATTCTTACTGAGGTGCTCTCCATGTGGTCTTGATTTTAAGTAAAAAGAGTTTTATTACACTTGTAAAATACTGCAGATGGGCAGCTGTCTTCTTTCAGAAAAAGCAGCTCTGCACACACACCACTGCTGTTCATTGTTCTCCTGAAAGCACACTCATGAATGTGAATGTCAGCCGATATTTTCTTCTGAACTACAGAACTTTCTTCTGTTAGTGTGATCTTTGTTGGTCAACCACTTCTGGGAAGGACAACAGTGCTCTTGAATCTGCATTAATGGACAGTCTGTGTTCAAAACTTAAAAATTTATTTAAGTTTTTCAGCTAAAGAGGGTCATCGATTCCAGACAGTCCTGTTAAATGAACAAACTAAACTTTCACTTATTCTACCTTAACCACCCTCTCAAATCAGTATCTAGAAGAACTGAAGGTGCAAATATAATTGCTTGATTTCTTTTTTTTTTTTTAAAAAAACATATATATATATTAGATCTTCAAGGCCTCATGCACAGAATAGGTCCAAACTTTGTCGCATCTGCACTGCTCTTATTTAAATACATAACATAACAATTTCTTAATAAATGCACAATCAGATTTAATACTACGATACACCTTAAGGTGCAACCTAGACACATCTTCGGTGATGTACCTGGGGTCACAGGGTGTTTCAGGTCTTACATAAGATCCCCTCAACCAGGTGACCCAGTCGGGGGTGATCAGTGCCCAACTTGTGTCCAGGAAAAAAATCCTTAGCCACGCATCCCCCTCCTCAACCAGAGCCAATGAGAAGCCTTTCCAGAAGCTCTTTGTCTATTCAATCTGCAGTTCCCTAAGAGTTCCAGGATATAATGTAGAGAGTGGCCTGCAAACCCCCTGCAGCCCGCTTCAGTGGGCTCACAGTGGGCCTTCCAACCATTCCCCTGACAGTCAGCCACCAGGTCAGCATACTTAGCCTTCTTCTGCTCTTGAGCTTCCTCCATCTGACAGTCAGCTCCAGTAGCACCATGTGCTTGCTTGCCCTGGACCTCAAGACCATGTCTGGCTGGAGTACTGTTGCTGCAATGATGTTTGGGAATCTCAACTGTCTCCCAAGGTCAACCAATAGTTGCCAGTACTTTGCTATTGCAAGCAGGCCCCCCTGGATCTTCTTTGGGGCTAGGATTTCTCACCTTCTTGAAAAAAGGTGATGGTACTCTTAGAGGAATGTTGCTGCATACTGTTGACGATGCTGGTGCAAATGGAGTCTGCTACTGCCTGCAGGACCTGGTTGTAGCGCCACCAAAACCAACTATCTCCAAAGGCACTTTGAGCAGCCACCGAGGATGTTTTCTAAGGATCCCTTTTTCTGGCAAGCAGGTGAGTCCACCAGGCCCTAGGTGACCAGGCTGGCAGGGCTTGTGAGAATGTCACACAGTGACCGGTCTAAGAACTGGAAATGGTGTTGCTCCAACTGCAAGTGCCTAAATGATCTAATGACAGGCTACATGCTGTCACTTGGTCCAGCCCCCTACTTTGACGTGCCCACCATTCTATTGAAGTAAGTTTCCTTCACCTCTGCCCGTACCTCCTCCTGGATCAACTTCCGCTTATCCTTTCCGCTGGCTTTACTGTAGCTAGGTTTTGGATTGCTACCCATCCCTGCCCACCCAGTTGCCACTGTGCCCACCGGAGTGCTGTGTCACAACCTGGCCTCCGCCTAATCCACTGCATCTTGGGTGTGCCACTTCCATCCTGTTCTGACCTCCACACCTGCTAAAGGAGACTTTGGTATGGACAGAATTACTGTAGAGCAGGACTTCTCTGGCTCGGGTGTCCTTCAACTCCTCTGTTGAGAGCTGACAGAAGCTGCAACTTCATGTTATGTGTAAAGAGTGCAATGTAGCTTAAGCTTCATGGCAGTCCCAGCCACCTGCGTAGGAACTGGCTAATCTCACTTTCAAAGCTCTTCATGGTGGTGATTCAGACTTCATAGACTAGCAATGGCCAGAGGAGAGGAGGCAGGATGCAATGTTAATACATCCAGGCCGTGAACTTTCCAGGAGGCCCCGACTTGTTCTCAGCCGAGAGCCATGTCTTGAGGATGCTGGGTTCGGGTGGACATAGGAAAACTGTGCAGCGGCTGAGGTCTTACAAAATGCATTGAAGGTCAAAAATGGATTAAACTGAAGCATTTATCACTCACATATTTAATCTTTTTAGAAACAGATTTTGGAAGACTGTTAGGGTAAAACAACCTAAGGTGTTAGGTTGCATAACTGAAGCCTTCTGTTTTTGTAGCAGAAGCTCTCTCCTTAAGTTATATTGTCCTTATATTGGCATTAGACTAGCAACTAGCTAGATAACTTTCATCACAGAAATATGATGCCTGAACTTTCAGAGCTCAGGCTGTCTTCTTAAACTAAAAAAGTGAAGCTGAAATGTCACATGTCAGATCTGGCAACACACCAGCTAGGAAGCTTATGTCAGTGTCACCCAGCTCAAAGAATCAAATTAATACTTAGTAGGGTACAGGGTGAAGTTAACCACCTCATTCTGCAGTTGTTACTGACTGTATGCTGTTCTGGGAATTGTGAATTCATTTTGTAAAGTGCCAACATTGTGGTGCATTTACTCAGAGACCTAAAGTTTTTGGAGTAACTACAGTAAGTAGACATTTAGTAGATTAATTTTGCCATGATGACAGAGACCGTAGTGTCATTGCTAATACAAGTCTTGTTATTCACCTGGTTCTTTTTCAATCTCACACTGAAGACGTATTGCTGCTTCCTTCTGATGTTTTATGTAATGTTTATGCAGAAAAATAGAATAAAACACTATAAACATTACATTTTAAAGCCTATGTGTTCATTGGGGTCTGTTGGTCCATAACATCACTCTCTGCAGAGAGCTGCAGACTCTCAATCACTATATTGCAGATAATTGCCAACAAGGATTCTTGACAGATTAACAGGCCTGACATTTTTATTTCTCTTATCACCTTTCAAGTTTATTTTTCTCTTCTCTTTCTGTTCCCTGTGTTCCTTTTGGTGCGTCTCCCTTTATCTGTTGGAGTTGGCAGGCAAGAAAGTCTGTGCAGTTTCTTATCCTCCTCTTTAAAGTCCAACGGGTGGGATACTGCTGAGAGACTATTTTTTTTCACACTCCCTCATTCATTTCATCTCTATCTGTTCTCAGGAGAGAGTACAGTCCAGAGCAGCTATTCTGAGAAGACCACCACATACACACAGATTTGACTCACCTTCATGTCCTTTGCACCTGTATGAAGCTCACTAAGGATTTTTCCTTACATATGCATCCTGCTGTGTCCATATCCCTGCTTCTTTTTTTGTAGGAGCCTGTGTGCGGCTATCAGGTGATCGAATAGAAAGTTTCCAGTGGTCCCCTCCCGACTCTCGACTGTGTGTCCGCTCGGCTGACAGCGGGAGAGCAAAGAAAACATCAGGGGATGCTCCTGTCACGTCCCGATCGCTGCTTTGATGAGCTGCATCAAAGTCCATATATAAACGTCATTCTCCAAGGAAAAAACTGGGGGAGGTATTGGCATGTGTGAGAAAGATACGCACACATGCACACACACACACACACGCACACACACACATTCACACACACAAGAAGAACATAAAGATACATAGTCTTTTTGTGTTCACTGGACTGAGCTGTTGATAAGGTTTACTTATTTAAAAGTGCTAGATAGGGGTGTGGGCACAGTGTTGTGTGCTTTGTTCAGATTTGAGTTGCCAGGATGAGATAATAGACTTCTAAAAGGATATTAAGTCGTGGAAATCTCTTGCTGGGCCATTCACAGCAGAGATTTAGCCTTCATCCACTTTGTTGTGGTGTATTTGCATCTCAGACATTGGATCAACTGTTGCCATGATTTTGGGTTTCTTCCAAGCTTGCAAGGAATCAGTGATGATAGCGCACCACAGAGAGCGAAACAGAAACATCAAAGTCTGATGGACTGATGATGCTAAATAACTGGATTTAAATTTGATCCACTATTCATCGCATTCATGTTGTGTATAAAGATGCTTTTTACCCCCCCTCTCTCTCTCTTTTGATACTTATCCTGTCCAGCATCATAGCAAGCAGAATGATGGTCTGGCTGCTGTGTTTTGCCGAACAAATTTGCTCTGCCAAGAGGAGCTTTATGGGTACAAGGCTTCTGTTGATAATCTGATTTTTTCTTATTTTTTTTTAAATTCTTTATTTATTTCAAATAACTGTTTATTACTGAATTTACATAGTATTCCTGGACTTGACAGGAGGGGACAAAAATTAATTAAAAAAAAGGATAAGAATAAAAATTTGAAAAGAAAGAGGAGATATAGATAGAAAACAATGGCCCAAACAAAAACACCAGACAACCAACTGCTACACCTGTACAGAAACACAGCAGAGAATAATATACAGCCTTTGTGGGAGAACAAAGAGATGATCAGGAGCACCTATGAGTTTTTCTCTATTACTGTCCTCTATTGTTTTTTTCTCCAGGCTCTTTTTGGTGTTGTCTTGAAACAGCTGCCAATAAAGCATCTTTTTCTTGTGATGAAGATTTAATGAGTTAGTCGGATTGTGTAAGTGGTAGACATTTGCAAAAATTGCTGCTATAAGGTCAGAGGTACAGATCTCCTGGAGGTTCTGGTGCTGACACTGGTGGTGTCCTTCTCAGTCTGTTGAATATTCACCACTAAAGGCTGTTTAAGAATACTGCCCACTGATGTGGGGTGTACTACTGGAAAAAGGGAGATTTATCTTGTGGAAAGTCTTTGCCAGGCCTAGTAAATGCTTATAAAACAGTTCTCGCCTTGAAATTTCACTCACTTGTTTTATAATTCTGTTTTCTCCAGGAAGAGAATTGACCAGCTTTTTTTAAACTAGTGTGTAAAATGATTTCTCCTTTACTCATTTTATTAATATTTTCACAATATGTCGTTTTAGTGTTGCAATTTTTGACTACTAACCTTTCACAGAATATGTATCACGTGGAGTGCCTCAGGGGTTAGTCCTTGCCCACTCTTTATCCACATACATGCAACCCTGGGTTTTATGGAAATGCACCTACGTGAACATACATGCACATATGCACTTAATGTGTATATACACTAACCAATAATATCACTCCTTTCAAAAACTGATGTAAGCATTGTGGCTGTGATGAGATATAAATAAGCTTTTATAGCCCACATGGTCATATGATGTACTGTAGGCCAGGTGAGGATTAGTGGGATTCTTTAGTGTATCACATACCAAATAGAAAATCCTTTTATAAGGTAATAACAACAGCCTCAAGCTATATGCAGTCTTTCTGTGACATCTGTTTTGGGGTGAGTGTAAATTGTAGTAGGAGTACCAAACAGTAGTCTGGCTACGTGTGTGCAACATATTGTCATTATGACAACTGGTCTACTTTAAATAAAATGTAGGGAGGGAAATTTGTTTTAATGCAGATATGTTTATGATGCCACTAGGAAATATGATTTGGTGATATGCTGATGATACTCAACTTTATATTTCTTTTGAATTCACCTAAAAATAATGAGCTAATTATTAAAGAAAATTTAAATTAGTTTCAGCTCTGGTTGTTTGCAAATTACTTTTGCTTAACACAACTTGATCTGAAGTCATTATCATTGAGCCAGACAGTGTCATATTTGGTTCGCTGTCCACTAACATCACCTCTGGCTGCACAGATTTTTGTGTCACTTTTGATAATAACCTTAACTTTAATCAGCTTGTTAAAACTCATGTCCAGTTTTGTTCAGCAGCAAGGAACTTCCCAGACCCGCTTTCCTGTCTCCCAAAAACCAAGAGATTGTTATTCATGCATTTATTATTTAGAGGCTTGACGACTTCAGCTCAGTCTAAACGTACGTAGGCAAACATAACTTTTCCAGATTTAAGTTCATTCATAATACAGATTGCAGCAGAAGCAAACACAAAACTTCAATATTAGCTTTAGTTTATTGGTTAGCTGTGCATATTAAAACTAATTCAGGTTCTAGTTATTCCATAATGGCATATTTTGGATCTGCCCCTAAAAATATCAGTCAGGGTCTAACTCCATATAAGCTTGATATAGTCTGAGATCCTCCAATAGGTTCATATTGGAAATAACAGAATCTATATGACAAAGGACTGGGTCCTTCTTGAGCAATCTGCTGATAGAGATCAGGCGAACCACGTCTGCCCTCTTTTAAATCTCATTTGAAACCTCAAATTTAAAATGTGGAAAGTAAAGGCAGATTGTGAGATGAAGAGACAAAAGTGAAAGTTTTTCAAACTGTTTTGTTTTGTGATATATGTTCAGTCCGTGTGCATTTCTCATGATCACAAGTGCCACCCTCCAATCTCTACTGTCTGTGTTGCTGTCATGAAAGAGATCCGACTTGCTGTGCCAGCACGGAGCCCGGCCGGCTCATTAAAAATGCTAATGTCTCCTGTTGGGTCTTTGATGCAGGACCCGGGCACACAAAGCCAGCCAAGGTTACCAAGGGTCTGTGTAATTCTTTGTTCGGGTCCCAACGCAGGGGGACACCCAACTGAGAGCCCTGACAGTCACAATCAATCATGTCAGGGATGCTTCACAAAGGTCTGCTGACCCCCTCCCACATGTCCTGCTTTAATTAGCCAACACTGCAGACTCACACAAAAGTGCACTGAACACACAAACACAGGCAATCTAAAAAGTACACATGCAGCGTTACGTCCTCGTACTTCTTGAATGACTTCATATGTGCATCAGATCTCCCAAGTTGTCTGATGTGTGTGACTTAATTACTGTGACATAAATTCTTAGTGTGAGTGATGAGATTCAGATGCGTTTGAGAGAGAAAGAAAAAGTCTTTGCCACAGTCTTGCAAGCTTCTGATCACTTTTTTCCCCTGACAGAGAGGCAGTGATGCCAAAATAAAAGAAGAGAAAGAGAGAGGGTGTGTGTATTTCTGTAAATGTGTGTGTGTGTGTGTGTGTGTGTGTGTGTGTGTGTGTGTGTGTGTGTGTGTGTGTGTGTGTGTGTGTGTGTGTGTGTGTGTGTGTGTGTGTGTTCGAGTTTTTAAGAGAACATTGAGAACATTGAGATGGGGGTTATTTTGAAGTTTGCTTGACATCATGTTAACAAAGCTTGCCTAATCCCTAGATGGAAGGCTGGGCAAAAGCTATGATGATGTTCTGTGTGTGTGTGTGTGTGTCTGACTGTGAACAACACAAAGCTATGGCTCCCTACCAACACCCTCCCCCTTAAATGTTTAGCATTCAGCATAACTTAGTTTAGGATGGAGGCAAATAACACTTTTTGTTTGGAAACATTTTTTTAATTATTTGCCCATGAGTATTTATGACCATAAACTGGGTACAATCTAAAAATTTTGAATTTTGAATCAGCTTCCTTTTTTAAGGCCACTGCTGTATTTCACAGTTTTAACAAAGGTGGTCTCAATGTGCACTAAAAGTTTTATGAAATTCAGTCCAATAAATTGTGTGCTATCTTGCTAACAAACAGAACTGCAAAAAATAAATGAAAGAAATAAAGATAACATAGATATCTCCATCAAGGTAGCTACCCAGAGGACAACAAAATCGCGACATGGGTAACAAAAGACTGGAGAAGTGCTCAAAACAACAACAAAACAACAAGTATCTCATAACTAGTTAAGTTGATTGGCACAACGGATCAGTAACCTGATTGGACCAAAATGGCATCACAGAGAGTCTTTGGGCTACTTGGGAGAAAACTGATCCACTTCATACATACCACTGAGAACATTTCTGAGAGGATTAACTCATGTGGAACACAAAATCATTTAAGAAAGTCAGAAGAAATCTCTGTATGCAGAGGGCAAGAATACAAGCTAATATTGAATGATCAGCTCTATTACCCTGCAGCCATGACTGACAGACCAAACAGAGGAAAAGATCTGCCTCCCTATCAGCTCTGCATGTTGATGCTTAATGGATTAGTGCACATAGCATGGGTAAACCTGCACATCTGTGAAAGCACCATTAATTCTAAACAACATGTACAAGTTTTAGAGCAATATGCTTCCATCAAAACGTTTATTTTAAGGAAGACTGTGGTTATTTCAGCAAGACGAAGCTGAACCTCATTCTGCACATCACACAACAGCATGACTCCGCTGTACAAAAACAAAAATCCAGGTGCCAAAATGACCTGCCTGCAGTCCAGACATGTCACTCGTTCGGGAAACTTTTGTTAAACTTTAGAGATTAAACAGGACAACACCTTGTTTTCTCAATACCATCGGAAGGGTTATAACAGAAAACAGAAGAGAGAAAAGGGGAAGAAGAAGTGATGCAACTCAGTGGTAAACATGCATCTGTCAGAACTTTTTCTTAAATGTGCTGCTGGCATCAAATTTAAATTGAGCAGGTTTTTTTTCAAAAACCTATTGCATATGTTGTTTTTGTAATGTTTTCACTTGAATATAGTGTAAATGAATGCAAATCATAGCAGTCTCAGCTTTATTTGGAAACAAGAATACATTCTCCATCTGCAAAGATTTAAACAATGTGGTTTTAACATCACTAACAGTTTTATTTGGTGTCTCTACATACTTCAGGCGACTGGTGGAATTCAGTGCAGGTGGGCTGATGTAAAGCTTCCCTCAAGAGCAGAGCTGGTCTTTGTAACAGACTTTTGAATTCGTTGCACAAAGTAGGATCAACTCCTAGCAATACCTGAGTACACACTTTTTTATACTGTCACACTTTGCTTTCATTTTATATATTCTTAGCTTCCACAGCCAAGAACACTTGGTGCACAGCAGCTTCCGTGTGGCATCATCATCATCCACGGTACACTATAAAAATAGTGTTACTCTCACTGCAGAACAAGGCAAACTTTTTTGCTCTGAGTCCTGACTGTGGAGCAGTGTGGCTGGAAGGTGGCTCAGTGCAGAGCATGTGCATGTACATGCAACTTTGTTGTCTTTCCATCCTGTATGTGAGCAGGTGCCTAATGAAAAAAAAGCAATCAGTTACTGGGAGGGAACAAGGAGGCAATCAGTTTGGTATGAAGCAATCTGTTGCATCTTTTCATCCCTTTCCTCTCCTCTTCTTCCTCCTTCAACTTTTCTGGTGCCACACGTCAAGGGGAGGCAGGAATGCAGAGAAGGGGAAACAACAACAGAGAATGTCCTTTTCCCTGGAGCTATCTGGCAGGGTTAGATTTCCAACTTAACACACACACACACACAGACACACTAATGTGCACACACACACACACACACACACACACACACACACACACACACACACACACACACAAAACTCTTTGTCATGAATCTACCTCTTATCTCACCTTTGCTCATTCCTGCTGGCTGAAATGTGAGAATAGACTGGCTCGAGGGCCTGGTTCAGGTTGGGGCTTGGTACAACTTCCACCTTTAAAAATGGACAAATTCTTAAGCTTTTGAGGAAACGTTGTGCTTTTTAAACTGATAGAGGTTACTTCATCATAACAATCAGAGCAATCACCAGAAAGACACTTGGCCAAGAAAACAGGAAAGAGAAGATCTTCAGGCATCCAGATAAATGTTAAATCTGACCGAACAGAAAAGAAAAGTTTTTTTAATGTCAAAGAAACAACACTATAACAACCATATGTGTGTGCCATACATCATGTCCATGTAGCTGAGCTCCCGTGTGCATGCTGGTGTGTGTGCAGCAGTGTCAGGCCTGTTTGACCAGATGGGATAACTGTCACTTCTCATCATCTCAGATAAGTCCCCCTCTTCTCCCTCCACCACCTCCTATTATGCGCCAGCCCATCCCAAGTTTCAGCAGTACACTTTTCAACACGTTTTGGTATAGCTTACATGGAGATATTTGGTGCTCATTTTTCTCTGCTGGATTGTAAACATATCCTCTTCATCTTTTTTAAAAAAAATTTCTTGTTTCCCGCAGTCCATTTTCATGCTTTGTTTTTGACAGTTAATGCTGAAAGTCCAGAAGTGTCTTCTGCTTTCACTGCTATGAGGGAATAAGTGTTTTCTGCTGTTTTTATTTGCTTCTTTCATATTTTTACATTGAGTTTCAGCAGACGATGTGGTGAGAGAAACAATTCTGATTTTCATTTTACAGGAAGGACAACTCCACATTTATATTCTTTGTTTAAAAGGTCAACAAACTGCCTTGTGTCTAGCAAAACAAATTAAAGGGAAACATTTCCAAACAAGAATTGTGGTTTGTAACAGTTTAGCTTGGTTAAAACTCTTAAAACTAGCACGAATCCTAACAACAGAAAGAACATAATTGGGTTTAAAACAGCATAAATTTAAAGTAATTGTGCTTCATATGGGCAATTTAATAAGATTATTTGAACAGAATGTTATTTTGTATTTTGAATGAGCTGATCTCAAGAATAAACGTCCCGGCGGGGGGGGGGGGGGGGGGGGGGGGGGGATATATATGTAGTAAGCTGCCATACTTGATTAGCTTTAAACAAAATGATGGCGTAATGCTGTGAAAGATAAAATTTGGACTTTACAATACAAACTACAAAATTAGTTAGATGTTGGTAATGAGCTTAAGTTTTGAACACATTAAAGAAAGAATAGAAAAGTGTGATTTTGACCCCCTTTGATTGCACATTTTCATAATACAAAGACACTCAATAAAGTTGAATTAACAAAAAAAAGTGTTGCAACAAGCAGTGAGTTCATCAAAACAGACTGAATTGTGTGATATATAACTTTATCATTTTTATACCTTTCTTACTTTCTTACTAAAACTAGTAAGAAAAACTTCTGTTTTAAAATCCAACAGTAAAATCATAAAGTAATATGCATTACATTGCACATGTATTGATTTGAGGTGTGTGACATTCATCTAGTAATAAATCAAACCTCATTACAGAAAACTAGAACAATTAAATTTTTGCTTTATTTGTCTTTTCATGAGTGGGGTTGTTCATCATAGATATCACAGAGAATAAAAATATATTGTTATATTCTTGTTAGGACCTGTGACATTACTTCTCTATGTTACTTGACAGTTTTGGTGGTTTCTGGTGATATGTTTGCTAGCTGCATGTGTGACTTTATGTCTACAGGATTTGTGTACAGCAATATTACCCCCATTTGTATGGGGAGCTCAAGAGCATAGAAATGCATTACAAGTAAGATGAATAGTTGAAATGCTTGAGGGTGATGGCAGATCCAAAACCTTCTCTTAGAAAAGGTCTCTGAACTTAAATAGTGTGTTTCAGCATTATAGTGATTTAAACTGTTGATTGTTATGTGATCTGCACACACAGAGACTGAATGTTGGTAATAAAAGAAACTTCTGTAGGCAGCCTTCTCTCCTACCTGACCCATGACCAGCCCACTTAATTGGAGGCTTTGCAGAAATTACTTTTACTAAATGTTTTTCCTAAATGAAGTATGGACCACACTCAAGTCTCGGAAGGAAGTAATTGCAATTCTAATATAGCTGCAAATTAATAGAATGGTTCTTGTAGATGATTATCTTATAGCAGACTTTAATAGGCTTAAAGAAGAAACAACCTTTTGAAGAATGTGTTTGGAGCTTTTTTAAAGATTAGTTCATCGTAAGCATCAGTCATTGAACCAACCTGTTAACTGAAGTCACTGAAAACTTTAAGCTGCTTTTCTTCTTATTATTCTTAGTTTGAGATACCTAGTCCAAATTTTGAGATATTATCTTACAATATTGACTTAGAGGATTTCTTTTTTTAACTTAATGGGAGAAGTATGCTTTCATATTTGTCTTATGTTAACACAAATAAGCAGTATATCAGTGGCTCTATCTCCACTTACTTTTCACTATCTTTTCTCCTTATCTCCAGCTGTATTCTGAATACTTTTTCCATCCATCCATAGCTGCCCTGCTGACCCCCCACCTGCATATGCTGACTCAAGGTGTTCACTTACCCTCCTTGATTTGCTCCTTTCCCCTCTACCAAGTACCACTGATATGCACAAACACACACCTGCAGCCAACAATAGAGGCTTTATTCAGGGTGGGCACACTGCTGATACAGCCGGCCCTCTATCAAGCACTAGATCTGGACATGGGCGGCTACTATGCTTACACCACAGTTCCTTAGAGAGTTACTTAAAAGTGCTCATGTCAGAGCAGCACATGCTGTGTTGCTTTTATCTTAGAGGAGAACAATGACCTCATCAGGCAAAACAAGGGTATTATCCAAAGAGTGTCATGGCTTTGGGAGTAGAGAAGGCTTAATCCATCACACTATGATGGGGAAAAAAAGCTGAAGTGGGCAGTCTATGATATAACTGCCTGTCATTATGTTTTGGATTCTAAAGCAGATTTGACCACGGTTAAATACGGTGTTTTTCCCCTCTGGTGCCGCGCTGCCTCAGACATAACACAACGTCCCCATGGCAATGACATCACTGTCTAAATAACATGCTTGTTAGGAATCTCCCTTGATGTCTGTTGCTGCACAGAGGGATGAAAGTGGGCGAATGAAAGAGTGGGCAAAAGCCAACAGATGCATCTTCAAGAGCAGCCTTTGGCTTCAAAGCCAAACCTCAGGCCCAGTGACAGAGGAAAACAGTCGCTGACGTCACAGAAAGCATCGGACATTTAACCAAATCTCCTCACGGAGCTCAAAAGGTGCTCTAAAACAAAGATGAAGAACAGGACTTGGGTTTAATGGGAAAAAGGGAGGAAAACAGAAATGGAGAACATGCAGGTTCATGGGGGTCATTTTGTACACAAATCAGGCTGTCAGGCGAGATCAGAACCACAGGGAGTTTTCCCATGTTTGGGACAGGAGGGAAAGATAAATAAGTCAGGATGGCTGCACAAAGAGCAGCACGGAAATGGGAATGTTGAGATTCTAAAAGGAAAATCTGTGTCTTTTTTGCACATAAACATACAAAGACATGTGTGTGTGTGTGGGTATTTTGTAACCATGGAACACAAGTTTTTAGAAGTTTGTTATGGATTTGTTTTCCAAATGACAGGCTTTCACAACAACTCCCTTCCTTTGCTGCGTGCCAGTAGAGAGCGTATGTTTCACATCACAGCTCTCACTCTGCTGCCTCGATGTAAAAAATACACAAAACAGCCAAGTTCCAGCCATACCGTGTGTTGTTGTACACGGTGGGACAGCTGTGGCTCAGGAGGTGGATCAGTTGTCCAGTCATGCTGAAGTATCCTTGGGCAAGATATTGAACCTCACATTGCCCCTGATGTGCTCATGGGCCTGTGAATTTGAAAGAAAAAAAAACACTGCATCTGTGGAATACAAAGCACTGTGTCGATTGAGATGCTCTGAGTGGTCTAAAAAATAATACAGAAATGCAGTCAGTTCACTATAACTTCTGTATCATTTATATGATCTGTTTGAACTGTTGTGCTACTCTAATTTATATTTCTTTTTCCAGATTAACTGTCTAATATTCTCCCGTTTGTCAGCAAGTAAAGAGCGGATATTGGCATCGCACAATAACAGTAAAAATCCAAAGTATCCCGAACAAACTTCATTGCACCCCTGCTGGCCCATCCTCCCCTCTGATCTCTCTCGTCTTTCATCCTCCTCTGGTAAGGCCCCCTCTTTCCTCTCCCTCCACTGTCCCAATTCATGCTCCTTTTCATCTCCAGGCAACAAGACAACGGCGGTATAAGCAGAGGGAGAGAAACGGAGACCAGCAGACAGAGAGATAGTGAGCTGCTCTTGAAACTTTTGAGACAGCTATGCAAGGAATGCAGGTGCCTGCTGAGAGGACAACAAAGTGAGGAGGACCTCCGTAGGAGAGCAGTGCGGGCAAGCAGCACGTCGGTGTGAGGGAACCCAGTCCACATTTCAGCTCTGCTCAGCGCTTCTCATGTGAACAAGTTGTTCAAAGTGAGTTTCACAAGTCTGCTGGTTGCTGTCTGAAGCTTCACAAGAGATGACAGCAGGTCCCAAACCCTGGAGAAGCATCACTTTAACAGGTTAGGAGGAAAAAAAAAAAAAAAAAAAAAATCTATTTGAAGGGTATAGAGTAAAGTGAAAGCATGCATTTATTTCTGAGAAACACAACACTTTAGAGGTAGAGAGCAATTGAGTCATTTGCCTCAAAACATCTCAAACACAAGCAAAATGCAGAAAGGGGCAGCACATACTCTAAAATACACTACTCCACACTTCTAGTGGGTCACAGCAGCTGGTTGAGGTCACTTATTTTAGAATGTCCTTCTTAGCCTGCTTTCAAGAGCTCAATTGTACAGCTATAACTTCATTTAAAAAAAAGTCTTGCATTGAGAGTGCATAGAGTATTAAATTTACTAACTCATGAATAGAAAAAAAGTCCCTGCAGCATTCCTCTCATGCTTTATTGGCAGTAACAGTACATCTTTTTGCTGTAGTTGTTCCAGTGGCCACTAGGGGGAGATTCTAAAAACATGCAAATTCCAATAAACTTCTATTTTACTATGAAATTGACACCTTTATCACAAAGAGAAAGGTTCTAGTGAATTTACTCCACAGACCTACCACCTGATATATTTTTTACTGAAAAAATTCATAGAGTATGATAAAAACGATTTACTGCAAAAAAATGTAACTTTGCATAGATTATATTTGTGACTATGGAAAGTAGAGTTAGCTCTGCTGTACTGGGTAAAAAGTAAAACTTTTTTATCTATTCATTTAACTTAATCTTTATGCTGCTCATCCTTGTTTAACATTATTCAGCAAACAGAAAAAACACAACACAGACAGACAGTGAATAGAAGAGAAGAGAAGAGAAGAGAAGAGAAGAGAAGAGAAGAGAAGAGAAGAGAAGAGAAGAGAAGAGAAGTTAAACTCAGGAGACGGTGTGTGTGATGTGGCTGAGTAAAAAGACACAGATGACAGAGAATACTTCAGACACACATAAAAGAATATCATTTAGTGGTGTGTGTGTATGTGTTTGTGTAGTTGCGTGTGTCGGTAGCTGCCCATCTGCCTGGTGGAGTCAAGGGGCCCTCCAGCCCTCGCAGCCAACAACTGATGTGATTTAGTGATGCAGGTCAAAGGTGAAGAGCCCCTAGTCTCCATCTGCGTCTGAAGAAAAGGCCATCAGGAAGGGATTAGGTTGGAGTCAATGGTCCTGGTGACACGTCTTCGTGCACTCACACACGTAAATAAATACACACATTGTAAGGTTTGGTGAACATTAACAAAAAAAGCATCAGTATTTACATGTGGAGTCTTTTCATGTCTGTGACTGATGCTCATTAAAGGCCGTTTTGGTTGCAGTCTTTCTTTAAAGGTGCAGTTTTTAGAGTTTGGTGTCATTTAGTGGTTTAACATGAAAACACTATGATGTCTGCTAAAAACGTGAAAATCTTGCTCTAGAGCCAGTGTTGATAAAGGAAGATGGAGTGATTAGTAGGGTATTTGGGTTTAAACTGCTAAATCTAAACGAAACAAAGCGCAAAATTTTCAGAAAATTATAACAAATTTATTAACTTTTTTTGCACATTTGCCGTTTTGGGTTTTAACTAAAGCTTCAGTAATAGAGACACATTGTAAGCCATATTTCCCACTTATGTTCTACAGTCCAGAGATTTCAACCGTAACTTCTTTTAAGCTGTACAGACCTAATTTGACGGCCACTTTTCTAGCAGCAGAAGCCAGAAGAAAGCGTTATTTATGAGGAGCTGTTTGACAGACAGACAGGCCTGAGACGGCTGAAGACAAGTGTGTTTGATGAAACATGGCAGAAGCCAAATCCCAGTCAGTCCTCTCACTGAACTTACTGAAGGAGGACTGTGTTGTGGAAAAGTTCCCTAAAGTGGCTCAGAAGAAGGAGAAGAAGCATGCTTTTCCCGCAGGTAAAACTAGTGGGCCGGGGGAATAATGTTTATGTATTAGATTTCAAACACTTCTTCCCTGTGAGGGGATCCAGATGTAAAGGTATGTTCGTCTGCGTCAAGGATCTGACAGATTTCTTCGTCTTTCTCCATTTTTTTTCTCTTTCTTGGTGCCATGGCAGAGTGACAGCGTCTGGATCTTCGTCATCACAACACTCAGAGGATTTTTGAGCTAAATATGCATACAGGTCGAATGTGCTGCTTCTTTAAAAATTCATCATGTGGATAAAGTGTGTTTTCTTACAGCCTCAGACACCTTTACGTTTAAAAGTAACTTCCACTGAAGGCAGTCATATCAGTTGAAGGCACTCTTCATAGACAAATTAATTTCTGGTCCATTTGAGTGCCTTTTCAAGCCTGTCCTGTGATGGCAACGGGACTTTAATCTTTAAACAAACCTTATCCAACTCTAGTGGGTTTTTCTCACCCTCTTATCTTCTCATGTGCCTCGTCAGTGAAGTGACTTTCTATATATTCTCTCTTTCTTTGTCAGCATATATAAATAAACTCAAGGCTTGCACAAATACGCACCTCCCTGCCTCCAAACGTCTGATAAAGTTCTTTTTTCTTCTTCCTCCACTACTCAAAGAGGAGAAAGCAGGTTGTTAGCACTTTGAGCCGGCTATCAGAAAATCCGGGGAAAATTAACGCTGAGCACAGCAGTTGTGCAGCACAGGGTGATTACAAATTCAAATAGATGCTTTTACATCAATGGAAAGCTTTGAAGACCTCTTAATGAGGAGATTGCTGGGAGTTTTAACATTTGCAGAGCTGCCATCTTCGAAAGAGAAGACGGGAGGGGGATTTAGGAGGCGAAGGGAGAGAAAGAGGTGGAGTCTGGGAAGTTTGCAATCCTGGAAGATATCTGAGATATAGCAGTGGTTGTATCTGAGAAAGAGCTTCACTGTGCCAGGGTTAGATGGAGCTCTCTGAGCAAACCTAGACCATGACAGCATCCTTCTAATCAATATCTGTCAGATCTGTAAAACTGATAAATGTGATGAAAGCTGGATTGAGATACAAAAAGGGGAAAACGGGTGAACAAGAGGGTTGCAGAAGTATGACTAAATCAAATACTGAAGAAGAAATAAGAGGAAGAGAGAAGGTGAGAGGGGAAAAAGATGAAGAGCTGATTCAAAATAAAGAGAAGGGTTTAGAAAAAAAGAGGATGAAAAAAGAAGCAGGGAAGCAATGAAAGGCAAAAAAGAGACTGAAACAGGAAAGGAAAATGTTGAAAGAGAGCAGAGCAAATGATAAACAAACACAGGGAGGGAGACGAAAGTGTTGTTCCTCCATCTCAGCAAAGCAGCGGGAGTCTAGTGGAGCTTTGAACTTGGCCCCCATTAGAGGCCTGATGACGGTTTGAAGTGAACAGTTGAAACGAGTCAGAGCATTTTAGATGTTAATTTGTTTTTGTTGTGTGTGGGCGTATGCTTGTGTGTGTGTGTGTTGGCGTGTGCATGCGTGTGTGTGTATTTTCTCATCCTTTTCAGGGCTTCGTTCATAGTCACACCCAATTTAACACAGCAGGATAAAATACTTTCTTTAGCTTTGTTGTTTCCTTCTATTTTCCTTTCGTCTAATTTTCTCTTACTTCTCTGTGTCTCTGGGAGGAAGACAGTGATTCATGGTTGTTACAGAAAATCCTTGTGTTGAATTCAGCTGTTTTATGGGAAACAAAAATGGATGTTGAGATGCTGTTGTCTTGATTTGAGAATTTTTCTTCATCTTTTCTTCTTGTTATCTCAGTCATCACTTCAAGCTGCACTGATGGAGACACTGAGTGAAAAGAATTGAGGTATTTTAAGACTATAAATCAGCTCGCAAGTCATATCCTTGTTTTGTTGTCCTATGACAGAATTGAAGATTATCGTCATAGGATTTTTGAGATTTGGGGATTTTTGGGGGATTGTTAAAAAGTTGGAATCCCTGTATGTTTGTTTTCGGCTAGGTTTGTGTATTTCTTGGACGCTTTTCTTTTTGTTTGTTTTTCTGGAATCTACTTGTTTGTGGTCCAGTGTGCTCTTCTTCTACATATCTTGACATTCATGTTGCTGTAATCATAGGAAGGTTAAATCAAGTGTGTGTCAGGGAAAGACAGCTAACAAGCCAGAGGAGGTCAGCTGACTTTTCTTTACAGCCTCTTTGACCTCTGATCTCTGGCCGTATCTCACATCAGCTCATTGGCAGTCGGTCAGATCAAAGAGCCAGTCTGGCACCACCGCCTCCAGGTTGACTCCAAGCCTTTGTCCCCAAGTCTCCACAGCCAGAGTGACAGATTCTAGGGTTGGGTGGGGGGCATAGCTGGAGTGTGTGGAGGCGGGAGGGAGGTTATGTGTCTGGATGGGTCTGGTGTATAAACACTGAGCGTCTGTGATCTGGTGACACATGAAAGAGGTCTTACTGTGGGGCTGCCGGCCCATCGTCTATACATCGACATCCCCCACCCAACCATCCATTGACATACTGACATTAGATTTATGTATTTATGCAGTGCTGTGGCACAGCTCAAAGGCTTGAGGGAGCTGAAGGGGAGCACGGCCACGTGGTCTGCAGACGGAGGCCGATGGAGTACTGAGGGGGTTGGAGGCCAGCTTAGAGGTGTCAGAAGATATTGAAGGGCAGGAGGGAGCAGAGGGTAAGAGGTGGGAGACATCTGGAAAGCGATGATGCTGATTCATATGCAACAGTTTGAAAATGGTCAGTACAAGTTGCAAGTGATCATTTTTATATTAGAGCACATAAACAACACATGTTGGAAAATGTTTCTTTAGTTATCATTTTTGTTGCTTTTCATTTTAAGCAAAAATGTACACTGTCCAAATCTCAGCACTAACAGTTAGAAAAAGCTTCAGTTTCTCTGTCTTCCTAAGTCAACTTTTGCTTGCAACCTTAGCCCGTGAGGTTAGAGGTCATCATGTGGTGCCTGGTCTTCAGTGAACGTGTTGATCCTTGAATACAACACTCCCCAGCTGGCTGGTTGGCAGCATCCCATCTAAGTGCCTCCCATCCTGGCTTCTAGCTCAATTTGTCCCCTTTATGTCGGAGCCAACATGAGACTCCTGCTGCTGCTGCTGCTGCTGCTGCTGCTGCTTTTGGGAACATACTGGCAGCTGCTTCACACACCCTCTCCTTCTCATCTTTTAAGGAAACTTCATACTGATTCAGAGCGGAAGGTCCCACATCCCACCTATGGTGTAAATGACCACTTGATGAAGCAGATGGGGTCCATTGCTTTCTCATTGACTTGATGTTGCTTTCATCTTTTGTCTTGTTAGAACTCTGTAAAGACGTCACCTGTCAGTGTAAAGCTGAACCAAGTTAATTTGCCATTGTGTACCATTGTTTCATGTCTGCCAGTCAGTTCAACAAAGGGGTCTTCTTTTAAGTAACAACTGCAGAATTACTCCCTCTACAGACTTTTGGGGAGGTACCCTTTGGTCCTTAGGATCATTTTGTTGGTTTTGGCTGTCTTTTGCTCTTTCTCCATGGACCTTGTTTCTTCCTGGACATAGGCCTCTCAATGCTAAATTATTGATGTTCATAGACCTTCTTGTGCAAGATTTGCCCATCATAGCCTTGATCCTTCTGAGGACAGAAGGTCTAGCTTCCCATTTCCTGCCCATTTTTCCCAGAGTCTCTCTCACATAAATGTCTCACAAGACCCTGAGGTGCTTTGGTGGCTAGAATTTAACAACTTCAAACTCTGATCCAGACAGATCTTTTATAAAACCCACATTTTGTGAATTTTGAGAGTAAATGCTACTCAGAGTTTTGTCAAAACCTCTTTCCACATCTTTTGCCAGTGGTACAGATCGACTGGAAACGGTCAACCTCAACTTTAGAGGTTTGAAACATTAACAGAGATAAAAGTGTTTGAAATCAATCGAATATTTAAATTTTTTTTTTTAATTTAACCTTTATTTAACCAGAAAAGTCCCATTGAGATTAAAAACCTCTTTTGTGAGGGAGTCCTGGCCAAGAGGCAGCAAAAAGTATCAGTTACAACCAAAGTAACAATTATAACAACTAACAGTTAAAATGAACAATAAAAATTACTATTGACTGAAAATATTCACTAAAAATGTTGTAATCTTCAACCACAAAACAGCTATAATACAATAAAGGCAGCAAACGGTAAGGTGATAGTCTCTGTTTCTCCAGTGACAGACTGAGATTAGATGCACTTGGACCAGACAGACATAGATGTAGGCGCTTTCTTAGGTTTATGGGCACTGAGGAGAGACTCAAAGGCTTTGCTATGTTTGTATCAGCTACACAGATAAGAATGTCGGAGTGACATAACAGCCAGCTGACTAGTAGTAAGCATGACAAAATCTTGTTGCATTTTCCCTGCTACATATATTCAATGCGTAATAAAGTCCAGGCATTATGTTAATCCATCCTTCTACGTTCCTGCAATCTGAACATCTTAATGTAATTATAAGTGTTAGACAACATACAGAGTCAGATGGACAAGTTTCCAGCATGTAACAGACGTCTTAAGAAAACTGTAGAAGTAACAAAAGTCTCTCTATAAATGTAACTGGAAAGCACACAACACACACAAGCACCTCAACAGTGGTATGTGTTTGGACTTTTCCAAATTGCACTCTGTTGAGGTGTTTAAAACAATTTCACTCTTTCCAAACATTTTCTGTTTAATTTCTGTTTAGACATTTACTTTTTAATGGTAATTAGTTTAGTTACAACACTCTTGGGACTGTGATGTTTTTGATGCTTTATCCCACTTTACAAACCTTTTCAAAACCGTTTTTTAAAATCAACCTGAGCAGTCAGCAACAACTAATATTTTTAAATTTAGATTTCCATTTTTAGAATAGTTTTGACTTCTGTCAGACTGTCAAGGTATTTTTCATTTAAATTATTTTTAAAAGATTGCTTCAAGATTATTTTAATGGATTAAAAGTAAATTCAATGTCATTTTTTTGAGTTTGTAGGGTGCTTATGTCTGTCACTGTAATACAAACCTTACTGAAGCCGTTAACGACGACATTATATTATGTTTGCTCAAACTCACAGATTGTATTATCATCAAAAAATGAACACTGAATCATTTCAACTCCCAGAACAGCCTTTTCCTCTTTTCTTGCCTTGCAAACAGCTAAGCTTTCTAGAGTAGAGAGAGAAGGAGAGAAAAGGAAAGAAATAAAGGGGGATGTCTGGGTAACTTCAATAGCCTCTCTGTGTCCATCTAATATGGAGCGCTAGCATGCTGGGAGTTGGCCCTCTCCTTTCAAACCCCAAACTCATAAAGACCTCCTCTATGGCCCCCAACCTGAAACCCACCCACTGAACCCCTCACTGGTATAGGCCTCTTCCATGGGAACTTGCAATCTGCAACGTAATCCTACTTTGGCCCCTGGAGAAGCCTTTCCAAACAAACCACGTGAGTCCTAATACCCAGGGCTTCAAAAGTGGCTCCTGGCTAGGCCTGAGCTCCACCACCAACAACAACTTGGCCCTCCTTCTTCTTTTTTTCCTCATTCTCTTGCTTTCACTCTTTCCACAGATATATGACAAAAGAAAGGGATCTACTTCTAATTGCGTCGCAGGCTGAAAAGCTGAGCGGGTTGGTGGGCGGCTACAGAGGGAAATGAGACGGAGGCTCTGGAGGCAGCGGGGGACCGTCAGTCTGGCTTTGCCTGCCCTGAGTGTGCAGTAGCTGGGATAAAGGAGCTGGCAGGACTGCATCAAATGCAGATCTGATCTGAGTGGATCAGATTGGAGGTGAGTGACTCCCAGGGCCTGGCTTTACAACTCCGGCCAAATGGAGAACTATGAGAACGTTGAGGAGCAACAGCAGCTCTGCTGGAGGCCTTCTTCACACATGGGAAAGGACGTCTGGTCTTCACAACCGGGATTCAGAAACCAAAGACTGTAGAGAACAGTGTGTCCAAGCCAAGAGGGGGATATCTGACAGAGAGAGAGAGAGAGAGAGAGAGAAAGGGCAGAAACTTGTGTTTTGGTAGCCAACCAAACATTCTGCCGCATGTGAAGACTGAACTGTTGATCAATGAGGGGGGTAGATGATGAAGCATGTGAATACACAGCTGGGGTGGTCCATGACCTTTGGGTCTGTTGCCATGACATGTAGAGTTGCTAATAACACTCACGCCAACTCTCAGACAAACACCTTGACCTCAACAGAAAGCATCACAACAAAATCTAAGCCTCTGTCTCTCACCCCGCCATCACCCAGCAGCTCCTTTGAAGCTTTGCAGAAGAGTTTTGCTCAGCTGTCTGTTAAGTGTAGAGCAAGGAAGAAAAAATAAATAACTTGCTTTGGAGATCTTTAAAATTAATAAAACATGGAGTATTCCATGCATATCAGTAATAGCAGAGATCAAATTGAAGGAAAAACACCTGGTTTTCTTTCAGGACCTTGCAAATAAAGTTTAAGTTCAAAGGTTGAATATGAAAGGGACCTCTACTCTACATATGTAGTGACATGAGATCCAAAGGATTTTAGCCTTACTAGCTCCAGAAAGTTCCCTCAGTCTCCCCTCCCTGACCTCCTTTCATCCCTCCATCCCTCAGCCTTTCTTCTTTTTAATACAAATCAGCCACTCAATGCCATGCACATGTTTTAGTCCTATTTGAACTCTGGCACAGAACTTCAAACAGCGGTGTGGAGAGTTTTTTCCTCTCTTGCTCGCTATCTGTCTCTTTTTGAAAGAACACAGCCACACTCCCAAGCACACCTGATCAGAAGGTCGAAAGATGGGGATTATGATATGCAAATGAGGCTTTGTTATCTGTTCTGACATTCGTTATAAAGCCGAACAGGAGGAGAGGTAACATGAAAAGCTGGCAACTCACCCCCCTCTACCCTTTTTAGGATAACCTCCCCTCTCAAACACATTGGTCTACCTAAGCCCCCATTTTTTTTCATTTAGATCAAAAGGTTACACACAACAAAGGAAGGTCTTGTGCAGAGAAGAGAAAGCACTTTGCCCACACTAATACATACTTTTACACAGTCAAGACTATTGATTAGTCAACTAGCCCGAAGGTGCTTTGTGTTGATGCAAAAGGTGATATCTGGATTTCACTGTGCTCTGATGAGGTTGCCATCTCTTGTGCTGTTTAGGCAGGCGCAATTACCAATCACTGTAGAAAGGCTTTCATGTCTCTTCCCTGCTGCGATGGGGTAAGGATGAGGACGCATAAATTCACACATACACACACACACATAAACTGAGAGTTTCAGTTCTCCTCTTTTCAAACATGGTCGCTCCCCCTTTTCAATCTGCATATGGTTCAGTTCAAAGGAGTCCAAGCAAGGTGGCCGTCTGTGTTACTTTTCCAGCTATTAGCCTGACCCACCATCTGCAGTGATCTGGTGAGGAGAGGGCTTTATGAACTTCATAAAGGGATGGTTATTAGAGTGTCAGAGTAGAGATTTGCCGTGTGGCCTTTGAGTTTAACAGCAGGGGTCCAAAGTGCTTTGATGTGTAACATACTGTTAAATAACTTTTGAGAGGTAGAGGAGCTACTAGAACCCTGCAAAAGGCCAAGTCTCTGTTATATAAGTGATAATTGACTCTTTTCTACAAAACATCACTGAGATATCAATGATGGCTAATTGTGTAGCTATTTTGTTAATAAAAAGATTAAGCTTTGACATTCCATATGGTGCACAAATGGCGTAAGGCTCAGTGTAATTGGATCTTTAGTGTTTAATTTTTTTTAATTAATGACACCTTCCTATTAAAGATGAAGACAGGAAAGTTGCCTTAGATTCCAGCCTTTTCATCTATTTAGAACTCAGAACACTCAAGGCTGTGATTTTGTAGTTAAATAATGAGAATAGCCAAGGTCTTTTTTGTAATAAACCTGACATAAATTACTTCATTATTTTATTGTTCAGAGAAATCAGGATATATTGGTGTACATCATGTTTGAATCAATGTTTGAAACTGTGCATAGAAGTCTCAATAGAAGTCTAAACTTGATAAAACCAAAGCTGAATCCTTATTGATCACTTGGTTTTTGTTATCTTCATTTTGTTGTCTCTTTACTAAATAACTGTATTATAAAACATAATCCAAAATTCTCAGTTTCTTTACTTTTATATGCTACATGATCAGATTACCCATTAGTAATCATTAAAGTTATAGTGGATGTAAGAGGTGCTTGTTGCTCAGTGTTTTTTAATCATTAATTACCAGGGCAACCACCCATTATGGCCTGGGGTGAGATGCATTTACCTTTGGAGCAGTTCAAGTTAATGTCTTTCGGTAAACATTGCATCTCATATATGCATGGGTGGTGTGCAGCTGCTGTTTTTAAGCTATTTAACAAATGTGTATGTGAAATTGAATTAGTCATGGATGAATAGCTCTTTTATACATGCTTGGAATTGTAGACATGCATACTCAAATCAAATCAAACTTTATTGATAAAGTGCTTTTCATGCCGAAGGCAACACAAAGTGCTTCATATGATAAAAAAGGCAATTCATGCATATTAAAATAAAACAAGCTTTCACACACCAAAAAATATAACATAGCAATTAAAAAATACAAAAAACCCCACTCATTATAGTCTTTTTCACACAGTCACATGCACACACACACACACACACACACACACACAAAGCTGTTGCCCCCTCCCCCATTCTGCACAAACATGACTCTCTAATTTCTGTCTCAAAAGTGAATGTAGGTATAAAATGCTTAAAATAATAAACACAAGTATTCATTAAATTTATAATTATACTCCCCTTCCTCAATTTAGAAAAATTCAAATTAAAAAAACATTTTTTTTTCTTTCTTTCTTTTTTGTCCATAACAATTATGAAAACATAAAAGCACAACTTAATCACTTAGTCCTATAAATAAAACCAAGATAAAACCAGTATCATCACAACACCAAAACTGGGTGTATGGAGTGGATGAACCACAAGAAATATTTTCCCAATGAACAAATTTTCACTATTATGTTTTTTAACTTAAGCATCTAAAGTACTATATGGTTCTAAACATGACTTGTCTTGATGTCCTACTGCTCTGTTCTTCTGAGTTTGTACTGAAACCCACCAGAACCCACTGTAAAAAATAACAAATCAAGTTTCTGTGGAAACAGAAAGGCAGAAGTGAGCACATGGATCAGGGGTTGGGCTTCGCACACAGGGTGACTCTCAGAAAGAAAAATATCACCTTGTGCCCTGAAGTACATTTTGTGTTCTTAAGCAATTGTATATTTTTACAACATTTTATAAAAAACAGGATTAATATTACTATTGAATTTTATATTAGATGAGCAAGACAGTTAAAGCTATCATAGCTTAAATTGCTACAATAACAATAATTTATTTGTACTTATTTAAATAAAATGTATTTGTATTGCGCTATTTCCCAAAAAAGTCATCTCAAGCCATCACTCCATCCATCCATCCATCCGTCCGTCCGTCCATCCATCCATCCATCCATCCATCCATCCATCCATCCATCCATCTATCCATCCATCCAGCCATCCATCTTATCATCCATCAATCCATCCATCCATCCGTCCATCCATCCCTCCATCCATCCATCCATCCGTCCGTCCATCCATCCATCTTATCATCCATCCATCCATCTTATCATCCATCCATCCATCCATCCATCCATCCATCCATCCATCACAGGGCTATATTATCCAGGTTAGTTCAATGTATAATAACTGTGCTCATATAAGCCAATTTATCATTGGTATTTCTTAGCAAAGGAAATCAACAGATTGTATGAATCCGTTCTTTGATTCAGTCCCCCAGCCTGAGCATGCATGGGGTGGCAGGTGAATGGAAATGGAAAAAAAAAAAAAAAAAAAACTCTGGCTGCAAGGCCATCTGCTTTGAATGGTTGGGGGTGACAAGGACAGGATAAAGGGATAAACAAGCATCTTACCTCTAAACCACATGCTGAGGAAGAAAAAGAGAAACACAAACTAATGAAAATCATAATTGAATATATAGATGGAGAAAAAAGAATAAAGAGAAAAATGGGAGGATTAAAGAAAAATATATTATTTTACAACTTTGAATGTTGCATGAAGACATTGTTTTGTAATATTTTCTGCCTGATAAATGGATGGTGAACAAAATCTTAGGAACATATTTTACTATTATCCAAGTCTGTCCAGAAGCTGCAAAGTTGCATTGTGCTTCTGACTGAAGCCGAAATAAGAAAATGTTGGTTTTGGTGCATAAATCTAATGTGTTGTTTATAGATTGTCCCTCTTAGTGTCACAATAAGGTCAGTTTACTTTTGAAAAAACATGAATAATTTCAAACAAGCAATTTTAAGGACAGGTGTTTGCTTCTATAAACAGTATTTTTAATTTTTATTTTAAATGCAAAAAACATGTTAAAACTAAATATATAGATGATTTAATGTTTTTACAACACATACACAGGCATGAAAATCCTCTTTTTAATCATTTTAAAATAATCATCAATAAATTTATCATTTTTATAATAAATTTCAGTATTTCAGTATTGTGTATAAAATAAAAAAGACAACTTGTCATTGATGTAATGCTGCACAAAGGACAAGAACAATGGATGAAATGATGAAACTTAAAAACTAAAAGCCATTCTGTGCAACTTATTATTTAGTATATTACTGAATCTGATGGTGATAACTGAAATCCAAAGATATTGAGTTTTAAATGTAATTTTGGGACAATTAAAAAAATTTAAAGAGCTCTGCAACAGCAAAGAAAAGTAATAAGAAAATTTGTTGGATTGCTAATCTTTCCGTGCTGCTTTTTCATGTCTACATTTTAAACTCAGGGGGAGAATTTTTATTTTACACATTTAACATACCAGTATATTAAATGCATCATAAACTCAAATTAAATGTTATGTAATATAATTCTGGAGGAATCTATTTAATGAGATACCTTGAACCTGAGATAACCACTATAAGATGGATGTAACAGATACAACTAAATGACCATGCTAGAGTATGGTCATAACTACCACGTGCAAAATAAAGAAAAAAATAGGCATTATAGATATTAAAAATAGACACTTAAATATCTTATTAAAACTATGTACACTAACAACTACTTTTGTGAGTTGTGGTACTTAAAGGAAATTAGTTCACATTTTGAATCAAACCTTGGCTTCAGAATGATAAAAACTGCAGCATCCGACCTTGTCTGTAACAATTTTGCAGCCTGTCCACTAGATGGACCCCTCCACCCCTCAGCTGGCAGATCTACTGTCATGTTGATGCTGAGTCAGAATACTACTGCGTCCATCAGCTTTAGATCAAGTCTGCTGTTAAAATATCTTAAAAAGCTTATTAGCAGGTTGTTGTTGGGTTAAGCAGACGTCGCTCTGCTCTCTGTGGAGCCAGTACTCACGTGGATAATTTTCCTTGACGTAATCACGTCAGCCCAGTAGGTGGCAGCCTGTTCAAGCAAAACTAATCAGATTAAACGAACCCAAACTTAGAGCTCCTCTCTGGCTGTAATGGTGTGTATCTGATCTAAGGGACGGGGTAGGCTGAGCTCTTTTTTGTTTTTATTTGAGAGTTCTTTTACAAAAGAAGGGCAGAATGGAAAAAAAATGGGTCCAGGATAGGTTGAATCTGTTTTTACTTTTAGGGTTTTGTTCTCTTGTCAGTTTCTCAGCTATAGCTTTAGGAAGTGCAGCGCAGTAAATGTTGTTTGTGGAGGGAAATCCGCGCCTGATTGGCACGCTGCAAAGCCGTGACGCAAGTCCCACTCTCCTGCTGCAACACAATAAAATATGAATCAGCAGTGAGCCCACGGCTGGATCGGATGCTTGGTTTAGGGGGGGTGTTGCTATCACTCATAGATTGTTAGAAAGGGGGTGTGGCGCCAAGTCAACCCCCACCCTCTTCCTCATTCCCCCAAAACAATACACGCCCGGTGCTCGTGCATTTGTGGCAGGAGGTTGTGATGAGGGGTCAGGTTTGATCTGCGTAGCGCTGTCTGTGTGTTCCGACTCCGGCGGGGGAGCTCAGGCAGGCCAGCCCTCGGCAGCCTGCCGTGCACCCTCCGTCCCTTGTTCCTGCTGATAAAAAGCGGTCCACGCGGGGAATCTCATCACGTTTTACGCAGATTTAGGTACAGGATGAAGACACCCAGTGGCCTGCGGACGAAGATGCGATAACAACGGTAGGATTTAAAGGTGCGTTTGGTTACCTTGTCATCGCTTTCAGAAGCCGCGGATTCATTACAGTCACGTAAAGAGCTAAAGCCAAGAAAAGAGGTGGACAAAGGGAGGGATGGAGCGAGGAGAGCTGCACCTTCAACATTTATTTGCATTAGATTAATAGAAAGGGAAAAATCAGCTTCCTTTCTCAGCAAGCACACAAAAGACAGCTGTCAGGATATTATATTATTGTCCACAATTCTGTTGCTGGTTCACATTCATAAGCCCCGCAGTGTATGGATCATGTTGCAGCTGTGTTGACTGTCCAAGTGGAATGGGCTTATCCCTGGAAGTGGCAGGTGACTGCTGCTTCCTGGGAGCTGCTCATTATCCAGGTAGCCTGCTGTGAAATGCATGGGTCTGCATGGGCTGCTTCCCTCCTCTGTGTTCCCCGTTAGCAGCAGGCCACAGCATCACATGCTTTTACTCTAGGCCTGTCTGACCACTTATCACATCATCTGGAGAGAGACTCTGCTCAGCGTCCTCATGTGAACTGCTTCCTTAAGGAGATGTGTGACTTTTCAGAAGTGTGATTATGGAAATGGCAAACTGTGAGATACAGAAGTCATTGTTACGGATATAAACATCTTTCAGTCCCCCGGAAGGCAAATGAGGATTGAAAATAATTACAGTGATCTCAGACAGATGGATAACTGTGTCAGTGATAGATTTTAATTATGTAATTTTCTGTCCTTGTGTACCAAATTGAGCTGATTGTACCAAATTTCTTTTTCTGTTCTCTTAGGCCTTTTTGCATTGAGATCCATGGCTGTGGTGTGTTAGTGCAGACTGTGTTACAAGAGGAGATTGAATGCCTCTAAAATCTCAAGGTATGACATTCCTCTCCTTCCTCTTTCCCCTCCTTTGACCTTGTGTGTATGTGTGTTTGTGTACATGTGGGAGGTAGTTGGAATTGATCCAGGGCCTTGAATGGCTGCTGACTTTTCCTCTTCTTAATTGTGTCTCCTTGATCTGAACTTCTCTAACTTCATCTAAAACCTCACCCATATTAAGAGCTCTTAGCTATGTATGAATGCAAAGTGTATTTATATGAACTCATGCTGCAGTTAGTTTTGTGTGCTTTACTGTAAGCTGTGTGTCTGGATGAAGAGGATTTGTCAGCAAGTCAACAGGGAATACTACTGTATGTCCTAAGTTTAATTAGGCAAATTGCAGTGATGGTAGAAGCAAACAGTGGCAGCTGAACCACCTGAATAAGCTTTTGTTATTGGGCATTATGGTACATTCTGGTCTCCACAATCATGGAGATTCTCAGAACAGTGTACAATGCTAACATGAACTAGTAGCTGGTTAGTCTGTGCATGTGAAGCTAAAGAAATGGATGTGGTTATTTGTGTCTACAGTATGTTACCATGTGTCCACACGTGCTATGAACTTTTAGGTTTAACTGCAGTTCATATGTTGTTAGAGCTGAAATAAATTCAGCTGTCTCTTAGTCATCAGTCGACCTTCATGTTTTTTTTCCTTGTTTTTTAAACGTACATTGTGTATTAAAGCTGATTTCTATGCACTTTTTGCATTTCTGTCCTGGATCAACAGCTGGTGTGACCTATTTTGTGATAGATTAAACTTTAACTGCATGTTATCTTTTCAGCTGGGATGGAAAACTATAATAAAAACTTTTGCATGTAAATCCAAAGAGCCACTTGGAGGATAGAGGGCTGGGTGTTGGGTTACATACTTAAACATTATTGTTCCTTCTGTCAAGTTTTGAGAAGTAAACTGGGGCTTACTTGTTGTTAGCCCTCAGCTTCTCTTCATAAATATTATGTACAGCAGTTTAAATTGGCTCTTTTATCTACATCTTATGCTTTTTTTTAATCAGACGAAGCAGGGCAGATTGTAGGAAGGGCTGTCTTGACCTAAAGTAATTTTACTTGGGCTCTATTTCCATTGCATTTGGGCATTTAATATTGATATGCCCAATAATATTTGCAGTCAGATGTGTATTGAGCAGGAATACTATGACAAGCAAGAACCAAACATCAGCAGTGTGATAAAATGGGGCAATTAAATGCAGCATAGCAAAAGTGCTTGTATTTGCAGCTGTCGGGATTGTTGAAAGCATCCCTGCATAGACAGAACTTTAGGTTTGTACTTTGCTTCTTCCAGTTTCCATTGTAGCATGTCTGTCACTGCACCTGTTATTTTTGCATGAGGACATTTTATGTGATGTTTACACAAGGAGAAATCATGCCCAATATAATCAGACCTGAACATTCATTTTAGGTATCATAGGAAATGAAATAGAAGGACTGCAAGCAGTACATGTATGCCTGGGTTTAATATTTAGTTAATCTTCAGCTCTTTAAAAAGGGGATTTGAATTTTATGACAGTCCTAATTTATTTGGGCCCGGTGAGTTCCTAGGAACATAGTAAGAACAAGTTAAATGCTAAAATGACCTTAACTCAGTTTCCAGCAAGTCTGTTTTTCTTGTTGTTGCATATTTCTTATAAAAAAATTATTAAAACAGTGCACATACTAAAGTGTTTACCAAGTTTACCAACTTAAGAACGATGTCTTCTCCAATGTGGAAATTCTCAGTAGATGTTGTTAGGGGTCATTTTTTAGGGGTTTTAAACAAATAGCCTACATGGTTGTTTCAGTTATAAGACTTATTGAACAGGTAAATGACTTGGATGACTGTGAATCTACTACTGCAAGTGTGTATGTTCAGTTCTAGCAAAGATAACCATGACCTCAGTGTGTCCTAGTCCGTCAAAGATAGCTTAGGAAAACTTTGCTAAGTATCATTTGGCATTTTGTAGGAGCACTTTGGGGGAAATGCAAACATAAACTGCTGTCTGTGTACACAGTGACAACTGTGTCACTTTACTTCAGTCTTCCTAAGGCAGCTGCTTATGTCCTCTCTTAGATGTGAAGCACTTTGTGGTTTTTATCTGTGAAAGGTGCTGTATCAATAAAATTTCCTTCCTCTCTTAGATGTACGCTGTTATCTCCCTGCAACAACTCATCTCTCACCTGATTTTAAAATCTGATTTCCTTTAGCAATACTTCAAATGGTCATGTATTTTCATGTGCCTTTGGTCAGGGGATGCTTTCATAGTTTTAGTCAGACTATTCTGGGAAATCATTATACCATAATAAACAATGACGTGTGTATGTTTTAAATTTGTGGTTGCAGAGCAGCCTCATTGCTGCTTTTGCACCTGTTGCTGAGTGGAAACAAACTTCAGAGGCCAGCTCCCAAAATATCAGACATCCCCTTCCCTCTGTATCTGTTGTCTAAGCTCTGCTGAAAAACACTGAAGGCAGTGCGACTCCTTCCTTTGAATTTGTGCACAAGATAACTGATGCACACAGCCACTTTGGTGTGGAAGAATACACACATGTATGTACTGCACACGCAACTTACAACTTACTTCTGATGGATAAGCCAGCATGGTAGCCATCACTGTTTGTCACAGTGATGAGCAGCCACAAGTGTTGCAGCTACGAAGCTCCAAAGCTCCCACCATGGCTGTTTGTACTTATATAGTATACACTCACTATGTTGCTGTTCACCAGAGACATACTTCCCTCTTATTGCAGCTATCATGCAAACAGGAAGTTACGTGGTTAGAGAGAAAGGAGGAAGTATGTGTTGACTAGATGACACACACATATTTGATCTACATACAGAATATACACTCATATGCAAGTTGTGTATATGTGTACATACAAGGTAACCAGAGTGATCCTTTAGAGCATAGATCCACACCTTCAACCTCACTTACCAATTCTTTATAAAATGCTTGTTAGCATATCTACAGTTAATCTAGTTCTGGATATTGTGTATATTTTTCTCATATTTTCAAGGCAACAATGTTCTTTCTTTTGTTTCGTGATGCACTAAATGACTGCAGGCAGGTTGAAGTTGCACAGAACCATGTTATTGTAATTATTCATGCATAAAGTGGTTTGGGTAGTTCTTGTTAAAGTAATCAAAGACTTTTCTGCAAAATAAACATCAGTTTGATGACAGCAAGTGTTGCCCCATAGGCCTTATGCCTTCACAGTAGTATAACGCATTCATGCTTTTCCCCATACCATTATGAATAATGACATTTGAACTCTAAATATTTTAATGATGATGAAACATTTTCATGTGATCTTTGAGTTTCAACATTAATTGTCTTTATTCTATTTTAAATACGCTGCATGGCGCTAAAAGAGTCGCCACCAAAAATAAACACACTTTAATATTTCGTTGGACCGCCTTTAACTTTGATTATGGCACACATTTGCTGTAGCATTGTTTCTACAAGGTTTTGCAATGTCACAAGATTGTTTTCCATCCAGTGTTGCATTAATTTTTCACCAAGATCTTGCGTTGATGATGAAAGAGTCCGACTACTGCGAACAGCCTTCTCCCAAAGATTCTTAATGGGGTACAGGTTTGGACTCTGTGGTGGCCAATCCATGAGAGAAAATGATGTCTCATGCTTGACATTGTCATCTTGAAATATGCCCATGCCATCAAGAAAAAAACATTAATTGAATTTAATATTTTGGCCATTCAGAGTATCAGGTAGTCAGCTGACCTAATTCTTTGAGCACAAAATGTTCCTGAACTTAGACCTAAACAACTGCAGGAAATCCAGATCGTAGACTGCCCCCAAAAGCTTGTAAAGTAGGTACTAGGTATGATGGCTGCATCACATCATCTGCCTCTCTCCTTACTCTGATGTTCCCATCAATCTGGAACAGGGTAAATCTGGACTCATCAGACCGCATGACCTTTTTCCATTGCTTCAGAGTCCAATCTTTATGCCCCCAGTTAATTGAAGTCTTTTTCTCCGGTTAGCCTCACTGATTTGTGGTTTTCTTATGGCTACACAGCTGTTCACTTCCAATTCCTTGAGTTCCCCTCACATTGTTCGTTTGCTCTTACTTTCACTATTAAACATAGCCCTGAGTTCAATTTTTGGTTTTCTTCATTTGGATTTTAAGTGATCACCAATCACCATAATTCAGGATTTTTTTCTGACCACATTTCTTCCTGAAAGATGATAGTTCCCCACTATCCTTCCAGTTTTTTTAATTGCATTGGACAGCTTTTAACTCAATTTTTGTAGTTTCTTCAGTCTCCTTAGATGTTTTCTCTGATTGATGCATGCAAATGACGTGACCCCTCCTAAACAGACTAACATCTTTTCCACAACACTGAGGTGTGTCTTTCCACATGGTTGTTTAAGAAATGAGAAGCTTCTCATTGCATCAGTAGGGGTTAAATAACTTGTTGCCAGCTGAAAGATAATCACCCATGCAGTAATTATCCAACATGAGGCCTGTGCCTGTTTGCTTTGTTAAATCCAGGTGGTGGCATTTTTTGTGTAGGCAGTGTATAAGATGATGGCCCACTTTTTTCTCCCTTTTCCCTTTGGAAATATATTTTAATACAACAGTGTGGTGCTTTTGGCCAAAAAGACAACCATCTTCTCTACTCTTCAGAAACCACCTCAGACATAATTATCTGATAGCTGTATTGTGAATGTCCCAGTGAAGAATGAGAAGAAGAGCTTTTCTTCTGCTGATATGTCATGATGATATTACAGGCTCCACTGGCAGGAAGTTAGATGAGGGAACGTGACTTGTTCAGATCTGAAAAACTGCTGTCAGAAATCCACTCTTTGGCACTTCTTGTAACTAATCAGTATTTATTGTGTGGCAAGAAAGTCCTTTTGTGTTGCTGTAAAAATGGCAGAAACAAATGGATGGATTATTGTAATAATAATAATAATAATAATAATGAATTGGATTTGATATAGCGCTTTTCAAGGCACCCAAAGCGCTTTACGTTGTGTATCCATTATTCATCCATTCTCACTCATACCTGGTGATGGTAAGCTACGTGTGTATCCACAGCTGCCCTGGGGCAGGCTGACGGAGACGTGGCTGCCAGTTTGCGCCTACAGCCTCTCCGACCATCACCGAACATTCATCCACATTCATTCACCAGTGATGCCAACACTGGATTGTTGTAACTCTTTGAGACCTGTGCCTATTTTTTTTACACCTCTGCTAAAAAAATTCATACCCAAAAGAAATATCTCTGAAACCACAAGGTGTACTTGAATACTCCTGGAGTCAAAGTAAAGGGAACACTTGTCAAGAAGTCTAAATATTAGTTAATGTGTTACTGGTTAAGAGTACATGAGGATGGCACACAGCACAAATGAAAAAAAGTTTCAGGCTTGGCTAAAAACTTTTTCTGGATCAAGGGGATCCCTTTGGAGTGATGCAGCTATAGCTCTAAAGCTCTGTAAAATTATCTGCGAATATTGTTTCTGTACAGACAAAATGAAGTAGAACAAAATTACAGCAGTTTTATTGCAGACAGCTTCAGAATGACCATTTTAGAACAGTTTGGCACTATCTCTACCTCAGGTTTAAAGGGTTAAAGATGTTTCCAGTGACCTATAATACTCTAATGATTATTATCAGGTTGTGCCGATATTAGGAATATTATGGAAAATACATTAATTATGGTGTACAAAACATAAATGTAAATACAATTTAAAAAGTTTATTTTCATGCCCTAAAGAAATGCTTCATTTTAACACAGTGGTCCATGAATACTACATTTAATTGCCATATTTAAGATCTCTGGCCCTCATTTTTTATAATTTGTCTTTGCTTTTATTGCTTTCAGTCACACATATAACATTGCACGTAAACCTAAAAATCAGACACTCAATCTTCTGCTCTCTGCATAAAAAGAACACCACTTATTCTTAGTATAGATCACTTACCTGTTAAAAAAGATTAAACTTTCATTTAAAAATATTGTTTGTTGTTTCCCATCTCTCCTTCCATCCTTCCATTCTTTATGTAGTTGGTGGATTATAGCTAATACTTAACCCCATGGCTGTTTGTGGACCACCAACAGCTTTTACACAGATTATAAATTGCTTAATATATTTGGATGCCTTTGCATTTTGATAGTTACACTGTCAAACTGGGTTAGGCGGCACAAGACGCTGATATCTAATGCAAATCTCTTATTTAGCAAAGTAAAGCGTTAAACCCGCTTGTTGCCACTTGAACAAATAATCTGCCTCTAATGATGAAAATCAGCTCATTTTTATCTCAGTACTCGGAGGGATTTGAGATAATAGCTGTAAGTTAATTGATGTAGACAAGCATAATTACATTTTAATTCATCATGGTGTCTCGAGTATTTCAGAAATTGTTCGCAAATACAGTCAAGAATACACATACACACTTTTTTCCGAAAAGGTTTTCACATCTGAGAGTGAAGTTTTGCCATTCCGTTGCAACCCACACATCCTACACACAAATATACTCACACACACACATAGACACACATATACACAGACCCTTCACTGGAGAACTTGTATCAACACACACTCCACACACTCCTAGGAGACCACTGTTACATAGTGGGGAGGAGCTTTAAAAAAAAAGATATAGGGATAAGTGCAAAGCAAGATGAAAGCTTCACTGTTGGCATGGCAACCACCCTATCATCTCCATGATTTTTGACGTTCTGATGGTGGCTTCTGGGTTAGTGAGGAAGAAAAACCAGTTTGATCCTGCCCGGTTGTGAGAGCGCTTTTAATCCTCCTGTCTTTGTTTGTATTGTTTTTTTTTCTCGTGCCTCCTTCCTTTAGGAGAGCTCCCTGATTCAGAGCAGTGATACTCACCATTAAACCCTGCTGGAGCACAGACAGACCCTGGATCAGATCTGTATCAAGCTCATTTTGCTTGTTTATTTATGTTTGAGCCTGTAGTTTTAAGAACATACATGTCACTGTTACGGCGGCGGAGGTGAGGTCCCAAATGCAGACAGTAAGGCAGGAGGCAGAATGATGCTGTTGACCGAGGTTTATTCCGGCACTCAAAACAGGAACCATGACGCAACAGGGGTAAACACAAGGACCTGACAAAGACAACTGAAAACCAAGGGGCATATATACACAGAGGGAGTAATGAGGAACCGGCGAAGTGAATGAGAAATCAGACCAGGTGATCTAACGAGCCAGGAACAGAAAACAGAGCACACGAGGGAAAACTAACTTAACATGACAAAACCAAAAACCCAAACCATGATCGCAAAACAGAAACTAAACATGACAAAAACCAGAACTACAAACCAAAATCATAACTAAAAAACGACATATATGATCATGACGCAAACATAGCCCATGATCATGACATTCTGAGCACGAAGAACTTGAAGTGCTTAAAATGACGAAGTTTCTTTTGTTATGTCTTCGTAGAATCAATATATTTATTGTGACACACACACACACACATACATATATATGTATATATATATTGTGTATATATTGTATATATTGTGTATATATATATATATATGTATATATATATATATATATATATATAACTTCCACCATGTACAGCCTTTTATTCCTTCATTAATGCATCCACCACTGAGTGTTTCACATGGCCAACCTGGTGTCTGAAGACCAATTTCTCAGCATTCCCTCTGAGCTATTTTAAGAACTGCTGCTTGTCTGTCTGGCCAGAGTCTCCTGCACCACTGTCACAAGTAAAGGTGCAGTCCAGCTTTCATGTTGCCTTGTCAAGATGATTTGGTGACAATGAACCCATCATGTTGAGTTCTTGTTTATCAAGTGCCAAGTGTGAGTTTTCTTGCAGAATCGGAGTAAAACTATGTAACATGTTTTACATAAACTGTTTTCACACATACAATCCAGTCTTGACATAATTGAAAGAAGTTGCAGATGGATGCCATGTGTGGATATAAACGTCCCCGGCATGTTTTTTCTAAGCTTCTTTCATACATTTTTCTCGAAGGCTTCTAGTAAAATGTCCTTTAAATCAGCAGATGAGACAATGTGCAAATGTAGCAGAAAATCTTCCTGAGTGAGCAAATGCATGTGCTGGTGAGAGTTCCTGCTTTATACTCTTTTATCTCAAACTGTATGTTGTATTATACTCACTCCTTGGTATTGTGAATACAGTCATGTAGTTCTCAAGGGGCCGAGCCACCATTCTCAGTGTGGATGATTCACTCAGAAATTTACACACTCAACATTTCTAACCTTATTTTGGACTTTGGTTTGGCCCATCGGCTTGGAGCTTTAGTATCTCTTTTTATTTTTTTATTAGTATTATTATTATTTTGTCTTTCCTGATTTACTTTGAATCATCCCATCCTTAAGCACTTATTAATTAGCTTGTGTCAACTGTCTATCCTTGCGTGTATGGAACAAAAAACAAACAAAAACTAGATCTGTCATTTATAAGAGAATGGTTACCTGGTAGTTTGGCTGTTTCCTTGTTTTTCAGAGGAAATAGTGGGAACAGTCAGTAGGAATATTTTTTTTTTTTTACAGTTTTGATTCAGGTTGAATCACTCCATCGTTTCACTTCCAGATTTCTTTCATATAATCCTGCAGAATATAAGGTAACCGTATGTGTGATGGGACCAGGATGCCGGTAAAGAAAGAAATAGAGCGTGAAAAAAGTGTGTGGTGTGTTTATTTCCTTGTTGCTGTTATGTAACTTTCTTGCCTACACTGTGCTCCTCCAGTCATTGTCAGTTGCAATTTCTCTATCACTACCTGCTTCAGGTGATCTATATGCTTATTGCCCCCACTCCGTCAGACTATTCTCCCTTTATCTCACTTTATGATTGCACAACACTCACATAGATGGCTTTGTGTGGTGTAAATTCATGAAACTCGTTTCTAATGTAAATGCTGTGTGTGCACAAGTAAGAAAACTCAAGTTATTGTGTATCTGTCTCAGTTATCAATGACATCAACCCCTCAGTCAGCTTCTCTCTCATATCCAATCTCTCTGTCTCATCCAATTTATCTCTTCCCATCACCGTCCCCTTTATATCTGGCTCCCTTGCTTCCTCTTCGGTTTGCTCTCTGTTTTTACCGAACTCAATTGCCCTTCTCAGGCTGCTTGATTTCTTTTCTTCTGCTTTATTTACTCTTATATTTGATTCTCTAATACAAGGGAAAGTGCGAAAAAACATGTTAACTTTAGGACCTTCAGCAGAAGTCAGTCAGTTTTCAACACCTGCTGATACATCTGTCTTTCAAATGGATTGTAAAATGGTAGCATGGCTGGAGAGGCTAAAAAAAGGCAAATGGTAGAGAGCCTTCCAATGTAGCTTGTGTTTTTTTTCAGCAAAATGCTTGTTACAATTTGTATAAAAACTTGACAAGAAAAAAAACTAAACTAACCTATCTGAGACTCTCACCTTTTGACAGGTAAGTCTGTTCTTTACACTGATCCAGAAAGTTTAAAGCCAGTAATCTCTATAGATAAACCCTAAACAAATATCATTTCTTCAGTGTTAGCCCCATACAAAACTAAACAAAAGAAAAATCTATTAATTTTTTTAAGTCAATACAACCAATATCCTCCATTCGAAATTCTTGATCCCTAATAAAGAGCTTAAACCCGAGTAATATAGCAAGTGTGCTGTGTGCTAAGTCTGTATGGTGAGTCACAAAATATATTAAAATATTATTAATAAAGAAAAACTGTTTTAACTAGGGATGCACGATATATCAGCATTAATATCGGTATCTGCCGATGTTAGTCATTTTTTAACATATCGGTATCGGTCCGATAAGCAAAACTGGGCCGATATTAACAGCCGATATTTATTTTCCTATAATTGCTGATTGTGTACGTGTGTCGGAAGGTTTGGCCATGCAGCCATGTTTGGACATGTGACAGCGATGCAGCACTACATTGTGGGATGTAACTGAAGCAAGAAGCAATTTCAGCTGTGTGGTAATTTTTACAGTGTCGAAAAGAAGGTACTCAAAAAGCAGTATGCAATATCTGCAAAGTTGAAGTAATGTGAGGAGGATGCCGTGTGAACTCGTTCAGCTCCACAAATTTGATATGTCATTTGAAAAACTGCCATCCAGAACTTCACAAACAATGGTGGGAAGCTAACACCCCAAATGTTTTTCCTTATTTTCACTTTGTACAGAATTTGATAATGTTAAACCTTTTACAACAAAATATATATATCGACATCGGTAAATATCGGTTATCGGCCATAACAACAATATTAATATCGGATATCGGTATCGGCCAAAATTTTCATATCGGTGCATCCCTAGTTTTAACCAATAAACAACTAAAAGCCTTAATACTAATTCATGTCTTTTGTATTAGCTGTACTCAAATAGAAAGAATAATCCGAATAAACCTGGCAACATACCAGGAAATGCTATTTACTCACTAACTTTGTTACATGGAAACAATACTAAAGTTCACTTTCATACAATGGACCAAACACAACCAGCACAGATCCAACAGAGAAAACTGTACAAAATAAATAATTACACTTTTATTCGCTCTGTCATTAGAAACTAGAGTTCAGGTTCGTAATTAATTTTCAGAACCTGGATATTTCAACACCCGTTAAAGCTATTGAGTCAAAGTATTGATCTCAATGGAGGGATCGATGCTGTGGGCCAGTTTTTCCACTCAGGTTCACAGTAATTTTACAAATATATGAGCATCAAAGTTTTAGTTATATTCAGTAATATTTTAGTAGGAATATATTGTTTAGATTTCTTGCAGAGCATTAGTAAAGACTGATTACATCTCTTATTGGTGTCCAGTAGCTCATTCAGCTAAGAGAACAGAGACAGTATGCTGAAAGCAGCACAAACTGTTGACCATAAATTTCCATCTTTCTCTCTGTACGTATCTCCTCTCCACCACTTCTGAGCCAGATTATAAAGATGTGTAAATTTTAATAGGTTTGTTTTCAAGATGAGATGTTGGGATATTCAACTTTAACTGCTCAAAGTCTTTTTCTTAATTTTAATCCAGTGTCTAATTGTCTCTTCTGTTTACCTTGCTGCTCCACTGTCTGCTCAACGTCGTATTTCACTCTTTTACCTTGTTGGTTTTAACCTTCCTCCTTTTCTCTCCCGTCTCCTGGGGTGCTGGCTTTAGCTGATTAGAGTGGCCCTGCTTGCTTTGATTAATTGGATGAGTCTTGTCTCAGTGCCAGTCTCCTCTCCTCTTTTCTCCTGTCCTCTCCTTTTCCACAGGGAGCTAAAATAAACACAGAGCTTTTCATGACAGTGGGGGTGGGTGTGTGGTAAAAATATTGTGCATGTCACACTGAAGAGCACAGGTTTTTTAGCCATAGATGCAATATATAATTAAAGTAATATTAATATAAAAGTCTAAACTATTCAGAATTGCCCAAACAGCTTTAAAAAAAAAAAGCTTTAAACAAAGACATTGTAGAGCAAAATGCTGAATGTTTAGGGTTGCACTATAAATTTTATTGTATTTATTCCCTCATCCATTTGAAATCTGCTGAGATTTACTCATGAGAAGCTCTCATTTACATTGATTCAGTGTGTGATGCTGTGTCTCATTTGTCTTTTGACTGCAGCCTGCTTAAACCTGACTCTAGGAAAGCTCGGGACGTTGTACTCAGCTCACCCTGTCAACCTTGACAATGTTTTAATTTGTCCTCCAGGCTTTGAGAATGACAACAACATTTACCTCAGTCTCCATGGCTTTGCCTCCTCACTCATTTGTCTTCTCCCTCTGCCCTCCTCTTTTTAACTTTCACACATCTTTGTCGCGCCCACATTTTCTCTCTCCGTTGCTGCTGTTCTGTTGGTATTTTAAGTGGATTTCCTGTCAGCAGCTTGTTTATGAAAGGTCGACTGGTGCCTCAATGCACCCCCCCCCTCTCTTGGCTTTTTGTTGCTCTTTTTCTTGAATCTTTTTCCTTTTTTTTGTTCCATCCGCTCTGCCCCTAGCACAGCCTCAGCTGAAGAAACATGCACTTATATTCAAAATGACACACACACAAAACCCATTGTGGCACAACAAGTGAATGGTTGGCTGGGAAAGTCAAACGCCCTGTTATTCCATCCCGGCCAAATGCAATCTCTGGAGAGGCAGTGTCTACCAGAGAGCCCCAAGGGGTGCTGAGACTTTCTCAGAAATGCAGGCAATCACACAAGCTAACTGCTATGTTGCTTCTCTTGTCCCCACGTCTTCCATTATGGGCCATTTTTATCAACAGTCTGAAAGCCAGAGAGGCTGTGTGCTCTGTGTTCAAACACCACAGTTATTGGTGTTTGTGTGTGTGCTCTCTGACTGTTTGGCAATGTTAAGCAATGAAGATGGGGGCGATACGATGTGGAAGAATAAACAGGCACAATAACTTATTGCAGCAATGTGCGGCCTCATGCAGTAAAAATCACTGCATGACGAATGACTTTGATCCACTTGAGTTTAGACAATAGAAAGCTTGTTTCTCTAATCAGTGGGGCTAAATGGCTACTTTTATATCTTGCATATCATTATCCTAGGGTGGAGTTGTTTTATTTCTAAACTTGTTTATATCCATAGAAGCCCATAAAACACGAACATAATGTGAAACATGACATGGCATAGCCTTATAAAAGATTACATTTAAAGACTAAATTACAGATAGGCAGTCGCTAAATAACATTTGAGCTTTAAATATAAATAATTTTCACAATTTAATATGTCTTATTTAATATATATACTATTAAATGTAATGGTATCAGGACAAAGGATGCCTAATGTCTGAAGGCAGGCTCTGTTGTGGGTGCAGAGCTGGACAGCCTGACAACTGCAGCATAGTGATGGGTATTGAGTAGGCTCCTATCAGTCATGGACAATCCACTACAAGAGGCTTCTGTTACTGTCCTGCTCCACTGAGAGGCGGCGGTGATCATTGGTTCCCTCACGCCATGTAGCTCTTTACTATACCGACAAGAAAATGATTTTATACAGTTCCTTTAAGTTCTTTATAGACCTCTCATAAGAATTGGATGCGTCCATGGCAATGTCACTCATTGGTCTGTGAATTTTGAAGTCTTAAATTCTGTATTTTGCCATTGTCACGTTGGTATTTGCAACCAAAACAACACTATTTGCACAATGAGGTGAGGTGGAGAAAGATACTTGAAACTGACAGTAAAATGTTGATTTAAGGACTAGACTCTATGTAAGCATAAAATAAATCAAAAGGACCCACAGCACATTATTGAAAATGGGCCAATGACATAATAATACCTGAATTAATTGACTCAGCATTTCATAAGTGGACTTTACACTTTCTAAATAGGACTCTGTTCAGAGTCATGTTGGAGTTTTTCCTAAATCCAGTCTGTCAGTGATAATGCAATGCTCATTTTAAACATTGGTTTACTGGCATTCAATTAATACACAAGACAGTAAACAAGTCATATAAATTGTACAAAACTGAAATGGACAGAAGAACAAAAACAGTAACTTTGCATGTTAAGTTTTCATCAAGGTAAAAACGCTGCTTTTCTGGCGTCCATGGACACAAAGAATGTTTCTGCATCAGCAAATGTTATTGAAGTAGTACTCTTAAAGAGTCTACGTTTTGAGCACATCTTAAACATATGCCCTAAAAAAAGCAGGGAACAACTTACAATGCGCACAAAAAACTTCTAAATCTTGTTTCATTTTAGAGAGCTTTATCATTGAGAAATGAGGGTTGTTTAAGGGCTTAATTTGCAGGAGACCATTTTCTAAAGCCTACAGGTCCTAAAAACACACCTTTTCTGAGCTCCCATCTACTGCTCCTCTTTAAGAGTTATGCCAGCTCTTTCTCAGAAGTTTCCTGTAACAAGTAGTGCTGTTATGCCCCTAGAAAAAGATTGGATGAGTGTAAGCTAAAGGTTAAAAAAAAAAAAAAAAAAAAAATGGAGTTAACTATAGCTGAAATGTTGATGAACCTCCTCAGAGCTTGTGTGTTCTTAAGTGATCCATTAATCATGTTGCTATGGTGAGGTGAATGATTGAAAAGGTTGCTGGTAAGACAGAGAGAGATGCCTGTTCTGAGAGCTACTCGCACTGCCAGGATCATCATAACATAATGAAGGGTGATAGGTCGAGGAACATACACATACCTGTCCAGCCTCCTCACATTAATATGATTCTCAACCTCCCTGTCCCATTGTTTCTGTTTTAATATTCACAGTGTGTTGCTGCTGTCTCCTTGTCTCTTCCAGGCTGTGAGCCCTGTGCAGGGTGATGATGAGCAGTAAGGGCAGCAGCAGTAAGGGAAGTGGCCAGCATGCTGACACTCCACCCCTTCGCCCCTCCCCTGGACCCAAGCTGCAGGTTCAGCGTTCCCACTCTCGCGACACTATCACCATACACTTCTCTGCTCTGGGGAAGGAGGAAGAAGATGAGGAAGAAGAGCTATATGGGGTGCCGACTGGATCAGCTACAGCTAAGTCTGTCCTCGACGGTGCAGGGGGGCTTGGAGGTGTAGCTACAGGGGCAGAAGAGGGCTGTGTTGCCCCAGGCATGGAGGCAAAAGAGGAGCTGCTGTTTGAATTAGCTGGTGTGGAGGCCTCCTCTGGAGCTGCTGTACTGCCTGTCTCATCCACGACACTGTCTGTGCAACCGTTAGACTCCCAGCTACACACACCCTCTCCCTCCATGCCTATTATCCCTATCTCCACCCACACCCAGTTGACTTCCACCCCTCCAGCTAGCTCCTCATGGCCCTCTGACAGACCAACCAATCCTCCATCTACAAGTTCCAGCTCCTCTTCCCCTTGCAAGTCTGCAGCATTGTCATCCTCCAAGCCTTTTCTCAGCCTTGTTCGGTCTTTGTCTAATGACATTGAATCTCGAGAAACCGGCCCTGCGATTTCCAGTGCCGCACCGTCACATGCACGTCATAGACACTTAATGAAATCTTTTGTTAAGTCGCTGTCCACGGACACATCTAAAGCAGAACACCAGGAAGGGCCCCTTCATCACTATCCTCAACATCAGCAAGTGCAACTCTCTCATCGGCCTCCACCTCGTAACATGCAGCTCTTCAAACAGTTCTCCCAGCCTCGGTTATCCTCTTGCCCTGTCACTGTCACTCAAGCAGGAGGCGACTCCAAAACAGCCCCCTCCTCCCCCATCATGTCTCCAGATGGTAGGTCCTTCTTTAAAGTCCAAGAGGTGGAGGCCAAGATTGAGGACACCAAGCGACGACTTTCAGAGGTGATGTCAGATCCCCTGCAGCTTTTTAGTAAGATTATGGGGGACGAGTCTGGTGTGGGATCTGCTGGAGGTGGCGCCCATCGTGCCAAATCGCTCTCTTCCAGTGCATCAGAGCTCAGTGGAGTGACAGCAGTAAACGGACATGCAGAAACTAACAACAATTATAGTATCAAGGAGGAGGGAGCTGAAGTGGAAGAAGAGGAAGAAACCCCAACAGGAAAGGCCCCTGACTCTCTTCTGACAGATTTTTTCTCTTTCCCTTCACTGGCACTAGCTCCAGCTCTCACCCAGACCTCATCATCAGGTCTCCACAAATCTCCTTCTCTCACGCTGGGCCGCTGCTCCATGTCCGCCCTGGTAGCTCGACAGGAAGACGAGGACTTCTGTGAACTCTACAGTGAAGACTTTGAGTTGTGTACTGATACAGAGACTCCAGATGGGGATCAGTCCGTGTCCCGGCAGCCCCATACTGGCAGCACTGGTTTGTGTAGTGAATTTGATACAGAGGAAGATAAGGCAGAGGAGGAAGTGGAGAATGTGCCCGTGACTGGCCTCATATTTTTCACACAGTTGGTATATTGGTACTTAGTCCTTCCAGTGCCTCCATGCGTATGTGCTGTGTTGCATGGGATTGTAACTGGGTTCATTCTGGCTTTGCTGGTTCTTTGGCTATCTTCTCCTCGACGCTCCTCATCAGGGACCAGAATTGAGAGGAGGAGGATAGAGCTGTGGAATGTGGCTCAGCTGGATATTAAAGAACCAGGAATATTCAAGGTGAGACAACGCACAGCATTACTTACTAAGAAGATTCTTACTTTATTTATTTGTTTATTTATTTTTATGTTACATACTTTATAGAGATTCACACTTTGTAAATGATTGCAAACTTGCAAGACAAACAGCACTGCGTGGATGTTGCTTCCTTTTTGTTCCATTTTATGTCCAGATTGTCCCACAATGCTTCAATAATATTGCGGTCTGGGCTCAAGGCAGGATTCATCACTCCATCAGACCTGCTGTCACTGATTTGTTTAGTCCAATTCTTGTGTAATTTGGCATAACTCTGCTTTTTGTAGATGCAACCAAAAATATTGTAGTGGCAGTCTGCTTCTAACAGGCATTACAGCACTTTGTGATTTGTATCTGTGAAAAGCGCTTTATAAACAAACTTTACTTACTTACTAACAAAAGTGCCTAAAAATTTAAATTAAAATGTTTTTTTTCTTAAGTTGTCTGTTATCTGTCAACACAGCACTGGTTCATTCTCCAAGTTACGTGTCTATTTATGCTGGATTGAGTCACAGGTCTGTGTTAAGTGGTTAGCAAATGAAACTAAAGCTAAAGAAAAAACACATTTCTCTAAAAATAGTCAGGCACAAAAACAGGACTGAAAATTGATACAAAAAAATATATAAAATCTTTGAAAGACCTTCAGAAATCCTGGGGAGCTATCGCTCAAAACTACTTAAAATATTCCATGAAAGTCTGGCTCCTTGGAGGCATAATATAAAGAACTGAAATGCAAGACTTGCAGACTACTGTAGTTTTAAGCCAAAAATCAAGGTAACCATCATACATGAAGCTTAATGCATCAACATAAACTGTCATTGGAAGGATTCCAGTTAAGCTAATAAGTAATTTGAACATCCTTTCACTCTCAGCACTGAATTTTTTCCCCTTTATTTTAACTAAATAAGCATTATTCACTCAGTGTCCTTTGAGCTTGATAAGACAGGTATTAGAATAAGAATTAAGTTACATGCAGCCTCATGAGGCACTGTGAGGTTAAACAACACTTTTTTTTCCAGAAATGGGCCCAGTTTTTCTTTTTAAACAAATACTTTAAGAAGAAAGCCGCCAAAGATGGCAGTCTCCGTTAGAGACTGAAAAGAAATGTTGAGAGGTTTAACAGAGTTTATGTAAGCTTATGTAAGCTTGTGTACTTGTATGTAGGTATCAATCTGTTGCAAACAGGGAGCCCTGTGGCTAGAGGGCACAGCTGTTCTAAAAGAACTCTGCAGTTGTGCAGAAAGTGATGCATGCAGTGGGATGATAGACCCTACAGCAAACAGGAGCAGAGAGACAGCAGTGGGGACTGACTTCCATCATTATCGTTTTCTTCATCCTCGTCTTTCTTTGACAATCATTGGAGTCTGTTGCCTTTTTTTTTTTTTTTTTTTTTTTAAATATTGTCTTCTACAAACTCTGTACTGCAACACTGGAAAAGAGCTGTATTTTGAAACTAATGGTATGTGATCAATATTAAAAGGAATAAAATTCACATGCAACACAAACAACATGTAACATTTCAGGAAGTCCTGAGAAGAGTTAATCTTGACATCTTGTAGGGCCAAAATCAGGGCTGAATAGCAGAACTCCTCAGGCAGCACTGCATTATAAACAGACTGTCTGTAATGGAAATCACTGCAGGGCTAAGCAACACAAATCCTCAAAGAGCTCTACTGCACAGAGACAAAAGAGCATATCTAAACAAAACCCAGGAAGGCCTTCACTAATGTCAGTAATTGATGTGAGTGATTCTGCTCCTCTCAATCTCACAGGGCTGGATGAATGAAATCCACAGCTACGACCCAGAGATGTACCACGCCACCCTGACCCATTCTGTTTACGTCCGGTTAGAGGGCTCAGTCCTACGTCTGTCCAAGCCCAACCGAAACATCTCCCGCCGTGCCACACACAACGAGCCCAAACCTGACGTCACTTACATCAGCCAGAAGATCTACGATCTGACTGACAGCAAGGTGATGCGCTTTTAGAAGTATGCCTGTCAAGAACAGAGAGATTTTTGTTATTCTTGTGAAAGCTGACTTTACATTTGAAATTAGATATTAAAGGGTATTAAAGTATGAAGTATGTGTGTATGTATGTGTGTCTCTGCTGGTTCCCTGGTGTATTTCTGTGCTTGATGATAAGCTTAACAGATAGTGACATCGAGCACACGTCCTCTTACATCTGCTTTTTCCTGAGTGCATGCTTACTAATAGGCTATGTCCAGTGACAAATCTACTCATTTTCAGAGTTGCACACTGTGTATAAACATAAAGTGAGTATCGCAGGTTACTGACCTTGAATACACAACTCTGTGTCTTTTGAACTAGAATTCAGAATTAATGGTTTTGCATATCTGTAAGCAGAACAGTGAAAAATATATATATTTTTTATGTTGGTGAAAATTTTCATTATACTGTGCTTGTGATGCAAGTATACAACTCTGCCTTTTTGTGGATACCTAGTTTTTCATGAGTGCTACCCTCCAAAACATCACATGGCTACAACCTTTAGCTCATACAAAGTGTTCAATGCTACTATTTGTGTTAGAGATGTGTTAGACTGACACAAGCTTGAAAAATACAAACAGAACTGCATCTGACATGACAAAATATTGCAAAGCAATGTCTAATGGCAAACAAAGTGCACTTTTAAAAAGCATAAAACCAATTCATACTTGACAACCTTTTAGAATATTGAATATTATTTCTTGAATATGATCAAAAAGGGGATAAAGATCCCATCAATCTATTTCATATACACACTATGGGGGAAAGCTGGAGCCAGTCCAAGCTGTCTTCAGGTAGAAGATGGGGTACAAGTTGTGTAGGTTTGTGTGGGATTTAGGGTATTTCTTTCAGCACACATGGACAAACAAACAATACCAAACACCTAATAGTCTTCTAAAATGAATGCTGATTAGCTGAAAGTTAGCTCGAGCCTGGACATTTAGTTATACTCAAAAAACAGACATATATCAACCTTGACTAATGTTTGTTCTGTTGGTAAAAGATTAAGTGGCAACATCCCATGAAAATAAGCTTTTTGGACAGATGTGCATAAATTATAACCTGTTATGTTGAATGTTTGAAGAAAGAAAGTACACAGCATGCAAACATAACCTCATATGTAATTTTATCATAGTTGTTTTATAGTTAAATTATATCAGGGACTTCAAAATAATGAAGTGAGGACATCTGTTCATATGCTTCATCCTAAAAGAAAGTCAGTCAAACCCACATGGACACACATGTGCATACAATGACCCAAAACACACACAACACAACACGAATGCTGCCCCATAACTGTCATGTTACTGAATCTATTTACTCCATACATATACTCCACAGATCTACCTGATGCCCCAGAGCTTGGCTAGAAAGCGAGTTTGGAACAAGAAGTATCCCATCTGCATTGAGCTGGCCAAGCAGGAGGACTTTATGTCTAAGGCTCAGGGAGAGAAATCAGAATCTGGGGAGGACAAATCAACAGGTCTGGGTGAGACGGTAGAACGAACAGACAAAGCTGAGAGAGCTGAAGGCTCAACATTAACAGAGGAACCCAAAAGACCAACTTCTGGGGGAGGGGATCTGACAATCTACTTATTTGGGAGGACTGGTCGGGAAAAGGAAGAATGGTTCCAGAGATTCCTTCTGGCGTCCAGAATGAAGTCAGGGGGAAGAGGTGGCAGTCTCTCTGGCTTCTGCAAGAGTGGTAAGCTTCATGTTGAGTTGTGTACCCTGTCACAGATCAAGGTGCAAACATGCACAGTAGAATAGTAAGGGTTATCAAGCTTGCTCACCCTTTACCACACATGTATTATAGTTACATGGGCCCACATCACTTCTCAAGTCAGAAGAACCATTCTCTTGAGTGTGTAACTGCACAGCAATCAGATCTGTGCATAAGCCTCAGCTTAGGGACCGCCAATCCCCTCAATTGAGTGAACAGCTGAGTGTGAATGGGTCAGCAGGATTACGTGCACAGAGAAGCAGCATATTATAGTATTGGTTTCCACAGTAAGATATAATCCTGTAAGGATAAGTTATTATACAAAGAGAAACTCTAGCACTGTGTAGGTCCAGTGATAAAAAAAGTACAGGGTGGATAGGATTATAGGAATGACAATTTAAACATCAAGCTCTTTTGTGAACATACAGAGCCATTATGAAAATGACTACATCTGTTTTAATATGATGCATTGAGAGGATGCAGTGTGTTATCCATAGCTAATTCAGTATTCAGTATGCTAATTCAGTACCGCAGCATATTGTGAGAAGGGAATACAAAGGAGATGCTAATTATCTGAGGCTTCTAAAGATCCCTAGCATATATCATGATGTATTGATCAAAATATCTGAAAATGTTGATGGTGCATAATTTTCATTACAGTGCTCCTTCCCCTTTATTCACTACATCCTGCTTTTGCCTTTTCCACTTGTAGCCTTCTTGCCCTCCCACAGTCGCAGTGGCAGCACCCAGTCTGTTGGCGGCCTGGAGGCTGACAGCAGGAGCAGCAGCAGGGGAAGCCAGGAGGAGCTGTCTCAGCCTCGTCACAGAGAGACCCCCGCTTCTCTGTCCTGTGGCTCCACTGGAGGGATGAAGCAGAAGATGCTTTTGGACTATAATGTCTACATGGCTAAATATGTTAACCCTCAGGCACCACCAAGAAGCCCCGCTGAGAGCCCTGGAAACAGCCCTGAGAGCAGCCCTAAAACTACCAAAAAGGTATGAGATGCATGGATGCATATCAAGCTGAAAAGCAGCTAAGAAATGTAGGCATCTGACCTGGAAAGATCCCAGACATGCCCCCTGATTTGCGTAATATTAATTAAATCATTCCATTGCCACTTAAAAATACTCTAGGGAGTTTTTGGCCAAAAGTGGAGCAAGAGCTTCTTATCCATACTGATGTTCTGTTTATATGATTGTTGGTAGCATAAAACAAGCTATCTAGTCTGAATAATGACCTCAGATCCCCAGGCCCCTTCTCTGGTTTCTAACTACTATCTTTTTCATCCTGACTTTTTGTGTGTTGTGGTTGGGTCCCAACATACAATTGGACCGTTGAATGGGGCTGAGAGACATGTAATTAGACTCGGTCTGGCCCAAGAGGCCTCTACTAGATGGGAGTTATTTTCTGCAAGGAAAGAAGTAGTATATCACCTGAAATTGGTGGTAGCTTTTGCTAGGATAAAGGTAATATTACCTTTTACCTATTAAAGGTAATAGGAAGTTGCAGAGGTGTCATACCTTACTTACTCATCTGTAAGTTTACATGATTTCTGTAAGGTCCTCATGAAAGGGTGTGTTCAAGACTGAGTATGATCATAAGACTTAATTTCAAAAATAGATTACCTTTGTTTGAAGATGTTACTTTAAGGATCTACTTGAACCAGGTCCTGCAGGGGCCACTATAAGAATAAATAAAGTTATTACATGACTGCCGTTGTTTATATGAGCATCCCCAACCAGGTGTAAACATACTGTAATTAGAGACAAGCAGGATACTGAGATGATTAACACTATCACCTCACAGCTGGGGTGCAAAGACATGCATGTTAGGTTAATAAGTCATTCTGAAATGGCACTTCCTCAACTGACAGTATAATTTCTTTAACACTCAAGTATTTCTAAGGTGAAGAGTTTAAGATTTGTTCAACTTTAAACCATAAACATAAATGGGGCATGAATCAAGCCAAAGGTTGATGTAGACTATTCTTACTTGATCTAAACGTATTGACTTCACTTAAGTCAAGAAAATAAAAAGTGCTCCACATTTATATCTGTGTCTCCTTCAGTTGCACAGAAGTTCAGAGGTCACTGCAGAGCCGGAGGCCTGGGTCAATGCTTTTCTAGGAAGGACATTCTGGGACTTCCTGGGAGAGAAGTACTGGGCCAATGTGGTCTCCAAAAAGATCCAAATGAAGCTCAGTAAGATCAGGGTGAGTAGTGATACCAGTATAAGTATAAATTAAAAACTTCAATCAAATATGAAAGATTTCAATGAGGTCACTTCAAGGCAGAATTTTTAGTTTCTTTTCGCTGTATTTATGTCTGTTTATTTTATTTTTTTTACCCATCCAGTAAACTGTTTTTGTCTTTCAGCTGCCATATGTGATGAATGAGCTGACTTTAACGGAGTTAGACATGGGATTTTCCATTCCTAAGATCCTCCATGCCTCCAAACCCTCTGTGGACCACCAAGGTAGGAAGAGAAACTAAGTAAGATTTGCTTCGGGTATCACCGTTTTGGGCGGTCTCCTATAATAGCCACTTATTATCCTTCAGCCGTCTTCTTATGTTCTTTATCTGTCATCTTAGCACTACTTATCCCTTGCCTTTCTGACACATAACAGCAGAACATGCTCTCATTTTTTTATTTTACTCCTCCATCCAATTCATCCTGTTCCCATCTTCTTCTTCATTGTTTCTCCTCTCACTGGATTAAGACATCTGATCTATTCTGAAACCATCTCTCCCCTTCTCCTCTAGAGTCTGTATGCCTTGCAGTATTAATCCACAGTAATTAAACTTCACATCTTGGTTCCCCCTCATCCTTCACTGAGACTCTGATTCATCCCGCCAGCCTTGAGCACCGGCTAAGGAACTACTTTAACACAGTGACTTTACAGTGATGTGAGGCATATTAATTCCAACTTAAGCAGCCAGTTGTGGGAGAAAATAAGAGAAGCTTAAGAAGAAACCAATGAAGAGTTGTCAGTATATTTCAGTGTTTAGTTGTAATTATAGTTTTGTTACATTCCTGTAAAAATAGTGAAAGTGTGCTAAATGTGTTTTGTCTTGTACACCTCTCCCAGATATGCCCTCCCTTTATTGGGTACACCTTGCTAGTACCAGGTTAGCCCACTTTTGCCTTCAGAACTGCTTTAATTCCTCATGATACAGAAACATTCCTCAGAGATTTTGCTCCATATTTTTTCTTTTTTTTACTTGTCCTGTCAAGCATCGTAGCAGGCAGAATAATGGTCCAGCTGCTGTTTTGTGCTAAACAAATTTGCTTTGCCAAGGGGAGCTTTATGGTTGCTGCAGATTTGTCAGCCGCATACCCATGAGGAAAATCTCCTGTTCCATCACATCCCAAAGGATCTCTGTTAGATTGTAGAGGTTACTGGAGTACAGTGAACCTATTGTCATGTTCAAAAAACCAGTTAGAGACGACCTGAGCTTTGTGATATAGGGCATTATGGGTACACTGTAGTCACTAAGGGATGGACATGGTCAACAATAATTCTCAGGTAGGCTGTGGCTTTTAAACTCAATGGTCAGTTGGTATGGAGGGGCCCAAAGTGTGCCAGGAAAATATCTCCCACATCATTACACCAACAACAACCTGAACTATTGACACAAAGCAGGGTGGATTTTTATGTTGTTGTTTGTTCTGCCCTACCATCTGAATGTTGCAGCTTAACTGGACACTCACCAGACCAGACCAGACCAGACAAAGTTTCTCAACCTTCTGTTGTTCAATTTTGGAGAGCCTGTGCGAATTGTAGCCTTAGTTTCCTCTTCTTAGTTGACAGAAGTGGCACCTGGTGTGGTCTTCAGCTCCCATCTGCTTCAAGATCTGGTGTGCTGAATCTTCAGCGATAGTATTCTGCAGACCTTTGTTGTAGTGAGTGGCTATTTGAGATTCTATTGCCTATCTGTCATTTCGAACCAATCTGCCCATTCTCCTCTGACATCAACAAGACATTTTTGTTCAGACAATTCCTGCACACTGGATATTTTCCAGGACAGTGCCAGCCTTCTCTTTCAGTATTTTTTTTCAGTTTCTCAAAGTCTCTGGCTTTGGTGCTGCTGCAAAGCAGATTGTGCTCTCTGCCACAAACTTGCAGAAGATAGCCAATATCTTGCTATGAACAGCAAAGGACCTAATTATCTTCAGACAGTAGATTCTGCTCTGTTCCTTCTCACTACTCAAGTTGTCCAGGTGAAAACCCAGGCATCTGTAATCCTCCATCACTTTCACCTCCTCTTCCACGATGGAAATAGTGTTTGGCTCATTTCTGGTCCTCCTAAAATCCACAATAATTTCCACTGTCATGTTCACATCCAAGATGAGATAATAAATCATCACAGTTGCCGACTTTTGAACTTAATGCTGTTAATGAGCATGATGGTACATCTTATCTTTAGCCTTTAGGATGCAGCCTCCATTATTTTCAAAAAGTATTAAAAGTTTTAATTTGCCAGAGCACAGTTTCCCGCTTTCTTTCATTCCATATAAATTGGTTTGAGCCCAGAGACGGTGTCTGATGTCTTTTTTTTTTTTTTTACTCTTGATGGAGTATTTATTTGTACTTTATAGATGCAAAGTCTTCATGAACCCATACAGTAATTCCCTCTGCAGAATTGGGTCTGGTTTTAATACAACGATGCCTGACGCTGCAAAGATCATCCATACTCAAGTCTTGGTTTTCACACTTGGCCCATGTAAAAAAGAAATATTTGCCTGGATGAATTCTTTAACGACATCACAGTAGATGGTGAAGTTTTCTTTTTTTTTTCTTGCAGATAGCATTTCACATTAGCTTTATTAACTTTTTCAGAATTGTGCTCCTATTGTCGGTCACGTGCACCTTTGTGAAACACATACAAATTAAAGAACATGTGTAAAGATGGAGACTGGAAGAAAGATGGGGAATGGAAAACAACAGCTATCAGATGCAGAAGAAAGTGTCCACGTAAAGTCAGTTACTAATGAGCCATAAAGCTAACCCTTTCAGTGTTTGTAAGAGGACAGGTGTTCTTTCTAGAACCCTCCAAGAGATTTCTCACAAAACACCTGGCAAATGATGTATGTTCCTGTAAAAGAAGTAGCAATCAGAATGATTTGTTCCTGCCGCTGATGTGGTATTGTGAAGGATGTAAACAATCATCACTACATATCCATATATTTCTCTCATTGTCTGTTCCAGGCCTGTGGTTTGATCTGGAGCTCTCGTACTCGGGCTCCTTCCTCATGACACTAGAGACCAAGCTGAACCTGGCCCGTCTGGGTAAAGAAGGCGAGGGGCTTGGAGAGCATGGGAAAGAATGGTAAGTCATTTCTTATTTTAATAATATTGCTTCTGAAAGAGAGTCTGATTTGAGAATGGCTTGACTGATTTTTGAGCATGATATTCTGCAGTTTTTCCCAAGTTTTTTTTTTTCTATAGACATTCTAAGTGGTGGACCAAAATAAAATGTTTGAAGGATTAAGAACTTTTTCTTTTTTTTTTTAAACCAACAGCTCTGAGCTATATTGTAGTTGGACAGATTTGCTTATAGAGCCATGTTAGTTATGTCTTTTTCACAAATCCTACCCTTTTTTTTTGTTGGCTCTTCCTCCCCTCTCTTTATATACTAATCCCCCCCTTTTGGATGCCTACAATTATGGATTTGTCCAATGAATGGTGAGTTTAGGAATGAATGTTTACAACTGCCTGCCACTAAAATTATACATTTTGTTTTGCATTTGAATTATTGAATCTTAACTGGAATTAATCAGTTGAGATTATGTTCCTGTGAAATATACTTTAGTTGGGATTAATTTGATTGGAAATGGTATTGATTTATAATTGTTCTGTGCATAGCAGTCAGTGCCTGATTTTGTAGAAGTGAGTGTATGATTCTGTGTGTGTGTGTGCGCGTGTGTGCAACAGGCCAAGGCCACGGACATACTGTCTGGCAGACAGCGATGAGGAGTCGTCCAGTGCAGGCTCATCAGATGAAGAGGATCCCCCAGAACTCCTCAGTGATAAGCCTACTCTGCCTGGAGCTGAGGGGTGAGCAAATGTCTTGTTACCATGACGTCAGCATCAGTCAAAAAAGAAAAATGGCCTGTACAAGATTCGAACTGACGTGTTAAAACTGAATTTTTTTCACCTTCTCGGTCCACCTACCTACTCAGCAAAGCATATTTAGAGGCTTGCGGTTGATTTAATGGATCACCTACAGTCACTTTCCTCCATCGTGGGTGCTGAGTAGTGAGAGATGCTGTTATGAATAAATGATGAACCTGACTCACTCCTCGTTCCCCCCTCCTCCTGTGCTTACATCCTCTGCCCCTTTAGCTATGTAGGAGGCCACAGACCCAGCAAGATCATGCGCTTTGTGGACAAAATAGCCAAGTCCAAGTATTTCCAGAAGGCCACAGAGACTGAGTTCATTAAGAAGAAGATGGAGGAGGTATCCAACACACCCCTGCTCCTCACTGTTGAGGTGCAAGAGTGCCGGGGGACACTGGCTGTCAACATCCCACCTCCCCCCACAGACAGAATATGGTACGTTTAAAAGTACACCAGAAACTGTTGTTTGTAAGCAGTCCTTGTGTTGTAATCAAGGCTTGAGAAATTGACACAGCACCCTCTGCTGGGCAAATGCAGACATGCATACAATGATGGACTGAAAATGTTTAATAATTTTAAGAGTTAAGAACTGAAAGCACAAAAGCATGCTTCTCACTGAAGATGTGTGGCATTATTACCTTAACAAAACGAGAGAGGAAACAACATTAAGTTGATGCAACTCTAAACCTGTCAATGAGGATAAGATAGCATTCTGATCAGACTCCATGTACAAAATGTAACGTGCAATCTCATCGCTAGTCAAGCTCTCTGCATGAAAGATAGACATGCTTGATGAAGTTAATTTATTTAAAAGATATAGTTATATAATACTTTACACAAGCACATCATTAACACACACATTTCAATTATAAATGGGGTTTACTGACGATTAATGGATGATTTTAAAGTTAAATATTGGTACTGTGTGGAATGCTGGATCATGGTAATTATGGAGAAATGATACCGTACAAGAGCAAATAAATAAAATCTGCCTGGTAGCTGAATCTAAGTGAAATAATAGACAACTCTGCATAACAAATGCACCTGTAATCTATGTTGAACTTGTGTAGGTATGGTTTCCGAAGTCCTCCTCATCTGGAGCTGAAAGCTCGGCCTAAACTCGGTGAAAGGGAGGTCACTCTGGTTCATGTAACGGAGTGGATTGAGAAGAAGCTGGATCAGGAGTTCCAGGTATTTAAAGCTCATATTGGCATTACAGTCTTTGATCAGTGTGGATGCGAATTTAGGTTATGAAAGCAGACTTCTTTATTAATGTATGACTTCCCATTTACATGGACTTAGAATCTGTGTGCCTGTGGATTTCCCAGCCAGTAATGATATGCCTGCCTGCTGTTAGATAACGGCCCTTATTCACCCCTGCAAACTACTGCAGCAAGGTGTCCTCAGATCTACCACACATCTACATTAATCTCTGCCTGACTCCTCTGGAGGTGTAATTTTTGCAACACTCCCTCTGCGCTATGTGTTAGCAAAACACTGTGATCTTAGACCTAACAAAACAAGGCAATTTGTTCAGTTTGTTAGAAGTTGTTTTTTTATTTGATTATATTTTTTAGACTTATAATATCCATATTTTTGTGTCCGTTTTCCAGAGCAGTCACTCAAAATACCTTTCTTCTCCTACAGAAAATCTTTGTGATGCCAAACATGGATGACATATGGCTACCCATAATGCACTCTGCCATGGATCCACGTTCAGATGCCAGCTTGATGACTGTAACAAATGATACCTTGAAGGATCCAGAACAGGAGGATTCTGAGGTCTCTGATGTGTGAAGACAGCTGTTCAGTGACTGATATGTTATCACCATGACAACATATGAAGCCCCCATTGCCTCTCAGAAAACAAGGTGCAACAACGGACCTGGCCAACTCTTCAACATGTTTTTCAGTCATGAAATAAGCCCTCAAAGCAGAAAAAAAGAAGCCCTAATGAACTTTTCTCAGAGGTGATGGAAAATAAATTGTGGCATGATTAGACTGTTTAACACAAAGATGGCGTGGTGGATTGACAAATAGCCATCTGATTCAACCAGAGGAACCACAATACCTGTGAAGTACAGCTGCACCAAACATGATAGTTGTACAGTTCGAACTTTCTGTGTTATATTTCTATCCAGGCAGTTTTATCATTGCTAAGATTCTGAAAACTAAATGGACACTGATGAAGAATGAGTACAATTGACAGAATTATCCTAAAACTCAAAGATGATTTTGCTAAAAGCCCATGCAATGTCACAGGGATACCACCACCCTCCTCTCAACTGCTCACTGCTACCTGGCACTTTTTATGCAAACCGATCAATGGCACTGTGTCCATAAACAACGTTCACAATGGACACAGTCCTGTCATATAGGCTGTGTGCTTTTGACTGTGCGTTAGTAAAATCTATCTGCAAACACAGCGGTCCAACGTTGCCTAGGCCCGTTGAATGTATAGAGTAAGACAACAGCTCCCTGGCTGTGCGTGAAGTAGCTCAGTCACTGACAACATGCTTTTAGCAACATGTTTTAACTGCTCTTTCCATGTTTTATTCAAAGTTGAGTAAAAGTAATACTTTTTAAATCTTTTTTGCCAAAGCAATCTTTCAGTCACATTTTGAAGGGAAGTTATTAGGTGGCTAATAAAGCAATCAGTTTGTAATTTTCTGCTCTTGAGGCTACTTCAGTGATGTAAAGCCAGTCTTTTTTAATAATCAAAGCTGTAAATTCGAAGGATAGAAAAATGCTCTGCAGGGAGAAGTTTTCTTCTGGGCAGTAACAGACTAAAACCCTCTCAAACAGAAGTAGATAAATTTAAGAAGTGTAGGTAAAACAACTGTTTTATCTCAATAAACAGCATTGTGGATATCAGCCATACTATTTCATGATGTTAGCATTGAGCTAACAATCCAATTTCTTGTATTTTCAACTATTTATTAATTTGCTGTTTTGTGTTGTCCATGTGCAAGAGCAACACCGCCAGTAAGCTCGAACCACGTGAACTCTGTATTCTGCCAGGACACCCATCTGCTTCCCAGGTGACTTTTTAGTTTGTTTTCTGTTCAGACGTGTGTTGGCTAGTGTACGAGGCAGAAAGTGCCTTTAAAATAATCAAACATTCCTTCATAGTGAGCCACCACATTTGTTGTGTCAGTTGAGGGAAGAGAGAAATAGTCTTTGTGCCATTATCGTCTGTCAGGACATGCCCTTTAGTTTTCACATGTTGGTGTTGTTCATTTGCACAGTGATTAAAAAATATCAAACATTGCTGTTGTGTTCAGTGATGTCGCAGAATGTTATGGTTCCGATCATTGTGGATCAATAAAATGTTTTGCTTGGATGAACAATGTGTTTTTGTGTTTCTACTTCATTAAGCCCATTGAAAGGTGCTATTCCCCATTAAGCCTTTTACTTTTGGAAAATGTTTAATGTCCTCTAGTTCCCAAATGTTCTAGGCTGTCTTTGGAAATAACTAAGCTGTCATCATTACATTTAACTTCATTTGCAGACCTTATTCCTATTTAAATTACTTTTAACCTAATTTAGACATGTGTCTTGCTTTAAAAGAGAAACTTGGTGAAAATGCCAAGAAACTCCAGTTATAACAAGACTTGATGCAATCTGGCACTTATAGACCTGTGTGAATGGCCAGGGAAAAGGCCATTTCAGCTCATGAAGTGCACAAGACATGTAAAAGAATCATATTAAGACAAAGTAAGGCTTTATTAATATTTATTAAAAAAAAAAAAGGGGGGGGGGGGGGGCACTAAAAGCAGAGATATGATTGATTCAATATCAATTGAAGTTTTGAATCACTGTCCATTTCTTGAGCATCCCATTGCAGTACCTGAGGAAATTTAAAGACACTTGATTAGATCAGTTGTGATAAAATGTATTATGTGGGTCATGTCAGATACGTCTTAGAAGTCTAATGAAACATGATAATTAACAAATAAATTTTTAAAAACTGCCTACCTATGATGATGCTACTCCAGATATTAAGCCACGTCTGGTCCAGTTGCTGCATGAAAACAGAGTCTAAATGAATTCTGCTCACTGAAACAGATTACAGACTAGTGCTGACGGATCATGTCAGATTTAATTGTTGACTTCATATTTATATCAGAAGTCTAACGCACAAAACAATCATCATCCATGGAACAAAGATAAACACGATCTTTTTTTTCTTCTTTTTTTTTTTAAACGCACCTTTTGTAAACCATGTGGAGCAAAATCCGACCACGTGAACACGTTGTGACTCCAAGAACCAGACATCAGTCTCAAAATACCATCTGTGGAGAAAATATAAATAGGATTTATTTATTTTATTTTTATTTTTATTTTTTTTGTCATTTGACGTTATAAAAAAAAAACTTTTAAACCACCTCACCTTCACGTTGCTTTCCGATGCGGCCTACCCAAGATGCAGCGACATGCCATTTTAAGTGGAGTTTTAAAGGATTTACTTATTTGTAGTTAAAAATGTTTTGTATCATGTAAGATCATAATCACTTAAAAAAAACTGGTAAGCAAATAACTTGCTACCAACATTTTCGAGTCTATCTGAATTGGCTGGAAACCACATGCTCTCAACAGTGTAAGCGCTTGCTGAAGGAAATGTCTCCCGGATGTAATTTATACCACATCCGCTGTCAGTGAGCTTACCTGCCATTGGCTCGAAGTGTCCCCACGTTCCCCCTCCTTCACTCGTGTGGTTATGAATCCCAAAGTCCAACCCCCACAGTGTTCATTTCAGGAAGAAGCAGCTTTAACGTTTCATCCACAGTTGCTGGCTCAGTCTCTGACGTTACAACATTGATCAAACATTTCGAAACATCTGCTCGTAAGCCAAATCACATTGTCTATGTAGTCAGTTACCGCCCGGACTAACCAACCGTCTATCCCGGTTTGAGACCTAAGAATATGGACTGGACAGTGAGCAATCAGACTCTGGTGTGCTGCATTTTAACGTTGCTTTGCTACGCTGGTCTCCCACTTAAGGTAAGGGTGCTGAAATATAAGCTAGCTTAGACAACATTAGCGTGTAGTTACCCGAAAAACTACACATTTAACCTAACACCTTATAATCCTGCCTCGAGTCCCGCAAACAACAATATGTGTCATTTTGTGAATCTGTGATTTTTTCCTAATGCTGCGTGTTGTGTTGACTTGACAGCAGCTAGCTAACACAAATGTTAGCTACATAAATGTTAGCTAGCTGGCTAAAAGCAGTCATGTTGACAAGATTTTAACTTTACTGACACAAAAACGCCTTTCTGTATTGCTTTGTTATCATGAGTCTAGTTTCAGAAATAATGGAAACCCACATAATTAGACTATTTAACTAAATTACTGTAACCATGCAGACTTCATGGCCCCAATACTGCAGCTATTTTGTCTTCCTAATGCATGCTTTATCATACTTTTTCTCATGCTTTATGATAGTTGCTACCAAAAGTTCAGCTCCATATAGATAGACTGTCTCTTTAGATAAGGTCACATCACAAATTTAAATCACTCTTAGCGAAAGCGTGTAACCCTATACTATTGAGAGGATTTTGATAGCAATAAAAATAACTTAAGGGTAAATTTTAGTCTGGATAACTGTGATAACTTCATAGACAGTGCTAGGTCAGCAGTCTTTGATATCATTTTTAACTTCACTGAAGGTGATTAACAGATAATTTGATAACTACATGTCATCAAATACTGGCATGTTTAGAAACTTACCATTTGCAAGAGTCCAATGCATACATATTGGTGTAATAATAATAATTAAAAAAAGTTTCACAGTTTACAAACTATCCATGTGGTTAAGGTGGCCCTGCCTAATGGTGATAAATGTTGGTGAAGTCTGCCTCTGTTTGTATTCATCTCTGTGGGTTAACACTCTTTAAACACTAGACACATTTATACATGTCTGCCAGCGTAGACCTTTAATTATATGTATCTGCTTTCTATGCTGAGGTAAACCTAAAAAACATTATTTGTACCAGTATATTTCATATGCATTTGTATTTTAAATATTTTTCTCCTGAGCTATTTGTATCTTCTATTTGTTTTATGTTCCTAATAATTTCAGATGTTCGTCATTGAAGAATGTCATTGTTACACATGATGATTCTTTGCGGTTAGGTTGGTCTTATCATGCAGCAGGCCACTTCCAAATAGTCATAATCAAAATGCAGCAAGAAGAGCTGCATTGTACGTAGTGCAGGTAAACACTAACAACCTTGTAATCGTGGTAATTTTAAGCAAAACACTTCTTTAAAGTGGGCCAGAACTGCAGAAAGACTTGAGGACGAAACCTATTTGCTCCTTGATAAGTAAGCCACTGCAGCTAAGAAGCAGATTAAAGTGGCTTTATAATCCCCTATCATGTCTCAGGTTCCTCTCTTAGCCTATTAGAAAGTCTGAGTGTAGTGGGGGTGACAAACGATAGGCTAACTATTCTAACTTAAGTGTGTGAGTGATGGTTACAAATGGAATATCTTCATAAGAAATGCTCATTGTGAGTTTATTTTCACTATGGCTTCTTAACAGTTTAGCTGTCTGTAAGGTCACTTGATGTACCCTTGAAAGCATGATTTATCTGGCTAAAGGCATGATAATGTTTAACTGCTGCCATTCATATTTTTTTTTTTAGGTATTGCTTCTTAAATTATGCTTATACCTCACTGCACGCGTCTGCAGGCTGTTTACACCAACATTCATACCTTAATACTTTAACTGGAATTAGAAAATGATCTGTCCTCAAATGTAGTTCAGATTCATCATTTTAAAAAGATTGTGATCCTACAGTATCTTATCACAACAGTCGCCTGGCTATGCGTGTGGCTGAACACGGCCAACACGTGACATCTTTTCTCTGAGGCAACACCATGCAGAGAGTACTTTATAGAGATGTACTCATCTGAAAAGTTAATAGAGCTCCACTGTTGTATGTAATTTTTAAAAAATATTATTTGGCACTAGTTGCTGGGGTTTAAAGCCAGGACAACTGCAATGGGAGGTTTTAGCCTCTGCACAGATGCCACTGGTTCAGCCAGTTGCATTACCAAGCATGCTTTATTCAAATTTAAAATGTGAAATATGGCTTTTGAACAGTCATCTCCCTATGCCATAGTTTATCACATGTCCTATTGTAGTGACATTGTATGTAGTTGTGCCTAAAGATGAACTTCACATGCTTTCAGGCTGTTAGTGCAGGTGCTTCATCATGTTCATTTTGATGACTTGACGCTTTCACAGCACTCCCCATGTCAAGTAAACAGATGTGTGATAATGCTTTTTTTCTTGGTTCCTGTGTTGGTTTTTGCCTGCACACTGGTAAGCTGCTAAACGTTTGCAAATTGCTGCAGACAAGCTATTAGCAGGTCTAGAAATTGTACTTTTTTTTAAAGAAAACTATAATTTATTGCCAGTTTTAGTGTATGTAAGATATATTTTGCTAGTAGTTTGCCTGAGCCTGACATCAAATCCACATGTTAAGAGATTTTTTGATATTTTTGCAGTGCTTTTCATACCAATCATCAAGTCATTTTTAATTAATAATATAATATCTTCTCTCTCTGTTATCACATTAGTCTTCCTATTAGATGGTCCTCAGTCTGGCTCATCGTGGGAAGAAAAATGTTTGAGCTAATGTTGAGATGTGGGATTAGTTTTTACCCCAATTTATTCACTGGCGATGTACAATTAAAAGTTGTTTAGACTTGATAGGGAAGCTCCCAATTTCAGCCAGTCTGTGTTGAGGGTGTTCTGCCAAGCAGCAGGCCGTGAGGCAGAGATACACTCCATTGACCTCTGTTAGTGATAGCATGAGTATTGTAGTCTGTGTCCCTTTAAGGTATATCTGGCCTCATTGCAGAAGGAAGAATTAAGATCTTAGAAATTGTAATGGGTTTGGTTTCACCCAGTTCTGTGGTGTTGTGCAACTCTGTTATGCAATAGTATTTCTGTGTAACACAGAATGGGGAAACAGTAGAAAAGACACCAATATTTTAGTCTTTAGCTATATGGAGCTTTTCATTCTGAGCAGCCAAATACTGTAAAACAGATGTCCTTGGAGCACAGTTCTTTAGCATATTCACTAGTTGTTGAATGTCAGTGTCCATGCAAAACTAAGAGGGTAACAGATGTTTGGAGAGTAATTTGTTTGTGAAACCAAGTGTGCTTCTAGAGGTTATGAGGGGCCCAATACCAGGTTAGTTATGATTCTCCAAACACAGTTGTGTGATGCTTGTGAGTTTGGAGCCCAGTGGGAACAGTTGCAGGTGCACATTATTTACACAGAAGTCTGTATATGATGTGTGAGATTACAGCAGGGGATCCTTAGGCAAATTTTGATGGATCTAGTTTCTCTCTGCAGATAGGATGAAACTTTCAGGGGGTTGTTTTGTCTTGGTTTCTGTTTTGTTAGGTATAAGAGATTGATATTTTTCCTCAACTGTAAGATTGTAACGCACAGAGAGAAAGAAGTGGGAATTACAAAATGACTGTGTTGGGCCGTCTGGCAGTGGTCACTGACATGGGTGTTAGGGGAAATCCTAAGTGTCTAACTTGAGAGGGACATCCTGAGTAACTCTATGGTACTGGTGCATTTTCTCTCCATGCCATAAACGCAAGCCTGACTCATTAGCTCTTGTGTGTTTTCCACTTACATCTTAAATGTGTCTTAACTGCTCAGCAAAATGCACTAGTAATTTTTAACTGGTGAATTGCACTTGTATGGGCTGTTTACACCACCCTGAAGGAGCTGTTAAAGTGGAGAAGTAAGTGATGCAGATCAATAATATCACTCTAATTCAGTAAAACAGACCTAAACCAGCTGTTCAGGTGTTTTAAATGTCCTATGCCTAAAAATCTTTTTTCACAAACAATTGAAAGGTACTGACAGTGTATGTCTGGATACAAATGTATTATGCCTAGGAAAATGTATGGTTTGGTAATGCTTACAGTAAGTGCATAAAATGCAAATGTATAAAATGTAAAAGGAAACAGTTGAAATACTACAAGTTGAGTAACAAATATAGAATAATATTATTAGTTTTAAAGTAAAGCTGATCAGACTGACATTGTGCAGTTTTCTTTGTTCGGTCAGCAGTCTGCACTCTCAAACACCCACTCTGGACCTCTTCCTTCCCACTTTTGCCCAAGACCATAAGATGCCCAGAGTTGGTTATCATGGGTTTGTAGCATTCTATAGTGGATGACTAGAGCACACACCACCCGCAGTGTTGTTTTTCTGGCATAGGCCAAGTCATGAGCCCGGATAGCGTTGCTGCAGCCGTAGGTTCAGTTGTTTTCACTCGATTTGCTGCATCTTCATTTAATAATACTTCTCTGTGTTTTTATCTTTCCCTCAGAAAACTGTCAGCATTTTGCTTTTGCTTTGTCACATTATTTCATTTTCTGAACTGATCCAAATATTTTGTTCCCACGTCTGTTCTTGGCCCCTATATATCCGAGTAGGAGTAAAAGGTTTGGGATAGAATGGAGCCCATATGGCCTGTCAGCCTACAATTCATCTGTGCATTTTTTAAATGGTCCACCGCAAAATAGATTTTTCTTTTAATCTAACCAAGTTTATAGGTTATGATGGGTGGCGATACGGTATTATGCATGATGTGTTGACTACTTCTGCAAGTGTTTTGGCCTTGCAACGTTATTTGCTCACTTCCCAGCTAATCAACCAATCACAATGTGGCATTTCAGTCATTGCAGTCAGTGGTAGTTTTCCTGTTAAAAACCCAGTATAACCCTTATACAGCGTAATTGTTTATTCTAAGATGACAGATTTCAACATTCTGGTTATGGTTTAAAAATAAAATTGCACCTGTGCTGAGGAAAATGCAAGTATTATGACCAGCAGGGACTGTATGGTGGTGGTTTCATTTCCTCTCCAACCGAACACACAGACTTTACTTATTAGCTGTGTTGTTTTGTTTGTGTTTGGCTTAAGAGCATTTCAGCTCTCCAACCTCCATTTGTGTTTTCTCGAATGCATCTTAATGCTCAGGGAGTGTGTTAGTCATTTTGAGTGTGTGAATTACATTTTATGTGGGGGCCATTTACATCGTCACAAGGGACTTGTTTTGTGGGATTAGCCTGCTTTGATCAATACAGCTGTGGATCACCGGGACAGTGAGGACAGCTTCAGCTGCATAGGTTTCATGTAGTAGAAGTACATGCCCTAATGAAAATGCCAAAGAAATCTTTTTATGTTCCAAATTTACATGACATAAACAGGTGTGTGTTTTTCCTATGCTCTAGCATAAAAACATACTGAACCATGACCCCAAGATTTTGATTATAGATATTGCCTCAATAATTCATACTCCAGGAATATTTGTCTTTGTGGATGAATAATATATATATATTTTCGCAATTACATTCACTTATGCAGTAAGACCAATATAGAGCTGAGCTCATAAGGGCCCAGCCTCATGCACTCTCCTTCTTTAGTTCAAGTTTTGACTCTGGATTTTATTCATAACATCTGAAAACTCATCCAGTTCCCTGCCTTAGTCACCAAGTCTGTCAACCGTATTCATAGCTTGTTCTTTTTCTATATTGATCTGAAGTAAAGCATTCCAAGGTGACATATTCCTCCTCCACACAGTCAGGTGCCCCACCCAGGCGGGAACATGCTGTATTATCTTACTATGTGATAATTCCTTCATTTTAATAATGTTTGCTCTAAGTCTGTGAGGATAGTAATGGCTGAGTGTTTAGTGACTTAAGTCATTGTTCTTTGCTTTAATGCACAAGCACATACCTGTGGATTTAAATAGGATAATGCCTGTCTACACACCTGTGCTTGTCATTGGCTGATTTTTAACAGGGATGTCTGTTAATGTTATTATGTTTTATTACATTTGCGTGTGTGGTGTTTCTGTAGGGGGTTTGCAGTGCCAGCACAGTTTCCCTTCCTGAAAGCTTGCTGTTTGTGTCTACCTTGGATGGAAACTTGCATGCCGTCAGCAAGAAATCTGGCTCTATCAAATGGACTCTGAAAGAAGGTAAGAGGTGATTACCAGAGTCAAGTGTTTGTATGCCCCCCCCACCCTTATTCTTAAAGCTCTTTCTTATTATTTTGCAATTTTTTTACTGCCACATGGAGAGCAATGAAGTTCTCTTATTTGTTTGTTTGTAACATGGAGGTGCATTCAGCTTTTGCTACTTGCAGTGTGGTTTTCTGTCACATATGCTACTCTAGCATACATGGCACTGAATCACCTAAAAGTTTTAGAATTTTAGACACATTAAAAGCAGATTTTCTATTAAGTTAAATTTACATGACTGAAGCAAAGACCATGTTTTTAAGTGGCCATGCAATATCAAGACTTTTATACTTGTTTTTGTTTATTTTATTTATTTATTTTAAAGAATGTTTATTAGTGTTGTTGAATTTTTATATATATATAAGAAACGTTTTCTAAGATTAAAGCATGTGTTCACACCATACTTGAAGAGAGCACTGAGTGAGGTTCTCTTAGGCACGAAACTGGGTAATTATTAACAGAGTGAGGGGCAAATATAGCTTGTAATCAGGGCCAGAGTGGGTCCGATGTCACCTGCACACCGCATGTACTGTACTGTTTTGTTTCTGTGTTAACGCACTACACACTTGGGAATTACATTAGATAAAGGAGACTTGGAAAGCTTGAGGTATTTGAGGGTGTTTTGTGAAGTTGAAGACAAGACGTAATGGAACTTTCTAAGTCTTCATCTGTTTAATACATACAGTTTAAGCTAACATTTTGTTATCAGTTGACTTATTTCTTATTTAAGTATCATTAGACTGATTTAGATTGTCCTGTCTGAATCCACTCAATACCCAAATCACTAAGTCTGAGGCCGAGGCTGACTCCCCCGCGTCATCTGTTTTCCTGGAACGGCTACTGAATATAAATTTCAGTGGTTCTGTACCAGGCTTTGCACACACCTGTTGTTGTGCTTCAGCCAGTCAACCAAACACCCACATAATGAGAGTGAAGCTGAAATCTTTTACCTTGACCAGTGTTGAACAGGACTGTAACCACAAGCATCTCCTCCCACTGTTTACCTGTCTCGCTCTGTTGGTTTTGCAAACACGTATTTATATTTCAGCCAGTCAGGTTTAACATCCTTATATGCAGCCTATAAAAACATTGTTTTCACAACACCTGCTCCAGTCACATATGCTGAATACTAATGTTTATTGGATACACCACACATTTAACACCTTCAGATTATCCCGCACCTTAACCGCTTCCATTGTTGACCTCTTTGGGGCACCACCCCAGAGATGTGCTCCACCTGCTCCACACCTACTGTGTTCACACTGTTAGGTGTGTGTTTGTCTAGTAGCAACAGAAGCTCCCGTTTTAGTAGGATAATTGATTTAGTCACCCACTAAAAAGATAATATAAGGGCTTTTGTCAAAAGTCTAAAGTAAACTTTCTCAGCTAACAGAACAATAAAATGATCTTGTCAAAGAAGAAGTGGATTATATGAGAACTGATTCTTCTATAAGTTTTAAGTTAGTTTTATTATCATACAAATATGTATTATTTGATAAATTGCTATCTTGTATTATTTTAACAGTTGTAGCTAATTAAGTTAACTGATCTCAAGCATGCTTGTTTTGCTTACAGCTGTTTGCTAACATAAATGTTTGCCTTTCATGTTGGCCGTGAGGGGGATCCAAGTTCAGTTGGACTTTGTGTCCTCAACGGTTGAATGTCACCAACGTTCATGTCATACTCTTACTCAACAGCTACCGGCCATGCTTTCATTTGTTGGAAGATAATCTTGTCAGTCCTGACTAGCATCTTGTCTTCTTTTTTCTCCCTCCTCACAGATCCAGTTCTTCAGGTCCCCACACATGTAGCAGAGTATGTATCCCGGAGTTATTTTTTCTTATTGGTGCATATATATTTTCAGTTATAGCTTTTGTCTGTAACAAAAGATAGTATATGCAAAACTTGCTGAACTTGATGTGTCCGTTACTTGAACTATTTGCTTGCATGATCTTGTTTTGCAAGTCTCCTCTTTTCTTCCCACCAGGCCTGCATTTCTGCCTGACCCCAATGATGGCAGTCTGTACTCTCTGGGAGGAAAGAACAACGAAGGCCTCACAGTAAGAGGAAATAACTTTTATAAAAAATTGTGATCTTCCGTATTAGAGAGACACACTTCTCATTTCTTTCTTCCATTGAAAATGGAAAATTATGCACTATCATAACAGACTTACAGCTGCTGTTCATACATGCTGTATTTGATGATCTAATGTTTATTTGTGATGTTTTTTTTTCCCTCTAACAGAAATTACCGTTCACTATCCCTGAGTTGGTCCAGGCCTCCCCCTGTCGCAGCTCTGATGGAATCCTTTACATGGGTAGGAATTCATAAATAGCTGCTCTTATCAGGCTTCAACAGAATATGTAGTTACCTTTTGTTCCACTCAACGACTGCTCTTTTGAATTTACTACTGTTATTGCAGGACAGGTAATCTTAAATACTGACTATGTGTCATTGTTTAAAGGGAAGGCGGTTGAGATTTGCCTCTCACTGTCCTTATCTGCTTATCAGTGAACGTTTTTTTTGTCTGTCTCGCTTCTTGGATTTCAATTGTAAAAGTCATTTGATTATGGAATGCTTACAACCCAGTATTGTTAGTTAAATGTCTGCATGTCACTTTACATACTTGGACTTGCACATAGTGGGTCTAAATACTGGTTTGACAATTACTTACAAGTATTCCAGCGAGATTTTGCTGCTGTCTCTCATCACACATTTGTTATAAATAATGCAATCAGCAATGAATTGTCCTGCAATAGGTGTCAAGTGTGTTTGAGCTATTAACATCTAGAAGCAGTTGTTATAAAAAAATATTAAATGTATGTAAATATAAGTTTATTTAGATTTAAATAAATCTTCAGCTGCAGCATTGGTAAACAGTTTTCTTTGTGTGTCTGTGTGCTCGTATCCAGGTAAGAAGCAGGACTTGTGGTATGTGGTTGACTTGTTGACTGGTGAGAAACAACAGACTCTGACTTCCTCCTTTGCTGAGATGCTGTGTCCCTCTTCATCTCTTCTCTATCTGGGACGCACAGGTAATAACAAAAGAATTGCAACAGCACAATATCAGCTATATTGCTTTTTTTTTTTCTTGCTCTTGGTAGACACTTGACATAACAGCCTATAACATTCAGTTGATTGTTTAGTCTGGATCTTATTTGTCTTGTATACTTTAACCTCACACTGTTGGCAAACCATTATTTACTTCCTGCTCATCTACCTCCACTAATCTCCAACCTTATCTCAACAAGATCACCAACCCCCAATCTGTCCCTGTAAATTTAAAAAAACTCCGAAATATGGTGTTAAGTTGAAGTTCACTTTGTCACTCAACTACATATCAGCTGCATTTTGTTATTTTAATTCTTTATTAAGAAGAACATTTAACATAATCCAACATGACACTCAAACCCTTGCTTTTGTGCTAGTTAAATACGTAATCCCTTGCAAATGCACGTTCCCTTTTGTGCTGTCCGTGGCTCTGTTAGAGTACACCATCACCATGTATGACACCAAGAGCAGAGAGCTTCGCTGGAATGCCACCTACTCAGACTACGCCTCCACCCTTCCTGATGATGACACCAAATATAGTAAGATTACTAGAATAAGTTGACTCTTTTGTAGCTTTAATTGCCGGTACACATTGCCCATCATTTGTTTGCTTATTGGTGCTCCACAGAGATGGCTCATTTTGTGTCCAATGGCGACGGACTTGTGGTGACTGTAGACAGCGAAACTGGAGACGTTCAGTGGGTCCAGAACTACAACTCTCCAGTGGTGGCAATGTATATCTGGCAGCGCGAGGGTCTCCGTAAAGTTCCCCATACTAATGTGGCTGTGGAAACCCTGCGGTACCTCACTTTCATGTCTGGAGAGGTTGGCCGCATCACTCAGTGGAAATATCCATTTCCAAAGGAGAAGAAGCCCAAGAACAAATTCATGTAATTTAATTTTTTTCATGCCTTACCTCTAGGGAGATATTTAATTCCATTTCCTTTTGTGTAAGAAATTTCTATTTGCAGATAATATGTTGTTTATAGGTCTGTTTTTTGTATTCGGTTTTTCCTCCTGAGCATCATTCAGAGACAAAAATGTTGCCCAAGAACTATCTTTAACATGTTAGAGCATTTTGAACCCATGAATCAAATTTTGACAGGGTAAACGTGAAATGCATTTTTATTAAGATAATATAATGTTCAAGCAGAGTCAAGACATGAACTTTCAAACAAGTAGTTGCAACAGGGCTGGTTTCAGCTCTGGTTTCAGTGTTGTTTTTTCTTTCTTTCTTTGCAGTATATTGTGTCCACACCTGCTTCTGTGTAAAAGCACAAAGAGGACTTTCAGTACATGTTCCCATGTGCAAATTTAACCTCTTCTTATTTGGGTTGACAAGTTTATACTTTTGTAGCCGTGCTCTTTAGCATTAAGCATGATGTAAAATGTTTTTACTATAAAGTAAAAGATTGTTTATTGCATTTTTTCCCCCTCAGGGCCACTTTATATGTGGGCAAATACTCCACAAGCCTGTATGCATCTCCCTCTCTGGTGCATGATGGTGTTACTGTTGTGGTGAGTGCTGTTTTATATTATTAGTGAGTCAGTTTCTCAGATGATTGCCTCCATGTTCAAAGATTTCCAAAGAAGTCCTACTTTTCAAAGAGAATTGTTCCAGAGTCTCCCAGTGAGTCAGTCTGCTAGTATCCTTTTCTGATTGTGTCTTAGCTTGCCTAGGCTCAGATCATTTTGCAGCACAGACTCACTGTTTTTTTTTCTTCAGTGGCCTCATATTTAAGACCATGAGAGGTCTGATAGCAGGTTGTTTGTGTGTCTTTAGCCTCGTGGCAGCACCTTCCCCCTGCTGGAAGGCCCTGATAGCCAAGAGACAGAAGAGGACAAGGAGTGTGTCATCACACCAAGCACAAGTGTGAAATTCAACGCTGCTCTCCGAGAGCGAAACCGGATCAACTATATGAGGAACTACCTGCTTCTCATAGGTATTAAACCTGCTCATAAACATGTTAGACTGAACTTGGTCTGAAAAATGACCAATTTTTAGTTTATATTCTTAGATAATGCTATGAGGGAAAAGAATTTTCAAGCCTTATTTTTTACTTATTGAGATTTGACATCAGGATTGTATTTTGTCAAAAATGCAGTTTAATGTAATCGTTTACACCATTCACATTAGAAGCTCAGCACTGGATGTACCTTCAGTGAAATATACAGAGACTGCCATCTGCTGGATGATAAATGAAGTTGTAGATATTCTAACATTATACAGTCTTATTGTTTTAACCCCAAAACTATCAATACTTTATTACAATTAAAACAAGTGTTTTGATGAATGTAAACAACTGTTCTGTTTTAAAAGTTTTCTCTTGACATTTTAGGTCATCATGAAACGCCCCCCGAAGCTCACACCAAGATTCTGGAGAAGTTTCCTGACAGCTTCCCTCGCAATCAAGGCAACGTCATCCCACCTACTACTGACAAGAAAGTAGAAGAGGTTTGTGTGAATGTGTTTGCCTGAAGTTATCACAAGTTTTTGCAGACATGTTTAAACATCTCTGCAGATTTTCTCATCCACTTTCTTGTCATTGTCATGTTTGTGCTCCTGTGCCTCCTTGCTGTAGAAGGTCAATGATAGCGGTATGGATGATGGGCCACCTTCAGCTGTGCCTGAAACATCGATCCAAGAACCTGGAACAAGTGGTCGCATTGTGCGTCCAGAGGCTCTTGTGGATTCGATGCTCAAAGACATGGCCACCATTATCTTCTCCACTTTCCTCCTTGCTGGCTGGCTGGCCTTTGTTATTATCTACCCCAAAGTAAGTCTCAGATGAGGTTTTGTGTGTGTGTACAGTTACTACACATTAGTACGGTCTGAGAGTAACAGGATCAGCAGCTTATTCCACCAAGTCAGGGAAATCTTAAAGTTTGAGGCTGCAGTGGTGGTCTGGGAAAGATGCATATACAAATTTTAAAAAATATATACAAAATGACCTTGTATTCATAGCTATGGGAAGCAAGTGGGAGGCACGGGGAATGGACAGTATAGAGGATAGATGATACAGCATACTAAAACTCCAAACACAAAGGTTTTATTATTTTTTTGGAGCTTTTAATGTGGTGTCATGTCTCACCTCAGAGTGTGCATAAACAGCAGCAGCTGCAGCACCAGGAGTTCCAGAGACAGATGGAGGAGAGGTTGGAGCTGCTCCAGAGGCAGCAGCCCTTCTCCGCTGCAGATGTGGGCCTGGGCTTAGCTTCAGACAGCGACTTCCTGGAGGTGGCTCGCACTCGCTCGGATTGCTCAGACCACAGCAGCCCCAATGTCACCCCCCGCGCATCCAACCACTCCAATATGTCTGTGTCAGAACTGGGGAGCTTGACCAATGAGCATGAAGATGGAGGTAAGCACTGTGAAATTAAATCTTCTGCTAATATCTGTGGTGTTTCTCATTTGAGTTGTTGTAACCTGGTTTTTGTCTGTTTTGAAATGCATCTTCTCAGAAGAGGAGTCCAGTATTGTCCGAGTGGGCAACATAACTTTCCATCCCAAACAGGTCTTGGGGCATGGTGCTGAAGGAACCATTGTGTACAAGTAAGCAAATAAGTCACGACTGCTTCTGGTAAGTTTTCCTAGGTGCCAAAGAAATACTACATTTTTGTTGTTTCCAAACAAGGGGCCAGTTTGACAACCGTCCAGTGGCAGTGAAGAGAATCCTCCCAGAGTGCTTCAGCTTTGCAGACCGAGAGGTTCAGCTGCTGAGGGAGTCTGATGAGCACCCAAATGTCATCCGATACTTCTGTACTGAGAGGGACCGTCAGTTCCAGTACATTGCCATCGAGCTGTGTGCTGCCTCTCTTCAGGAGGTGATAATTAGCTTATTTGCACTTTTTTGCAAAAGGACAAAAAAAGCTGAGTTAATACTGCTTTGCTCTTCAGCACAATTTAAGTGTTTTTTTTAAATCTCAACCAGATTTCAATGTTTCCATAATGATGCATTACTTTATTTTGATGTAGTTTAAGTTCTCAACATTTTCTTTGTTATATTTTTACAAAAAATAGAAATCTACTGTGTTAAATTAAAGTTGGGCTGTTACAGTTCTTGTACTACAATGGCTATCTTTTAATCTCACTAGTATGTGGAAAAAAAGGATTTCAATCGTCATGGACTTGAACCTGTGATGCTTCTTCAGCAGACCATGTCAGGACTGACCCATCTACACTCTCTCAATATTGGTATCCGTCACTGAATCCAAAATGCATTCACATTTTTATTGTCACTTTTTTTTGTGTGTGTGTTGTTAAGCTGTCTGTTCTTGTCCTTATCGTCTCGCTCCACAGTCCACAGAGACCTGAAACCCCACAACATTCTTGTGTCCATGCCAAACGCCCACGGCCGGGTCCGGGCTATGATTTCCGACTTTGGTCTGTGTAAGAAGCTCGCAGTGGGTCGCCACAGTTTCAGTAGAAGGTCTGGAGTTCCAGGCACAGAGGGCTGGATCGCTCCAGAGGTTCTCAGTGAGGACTGTAAACACAATCCGGTGAGTTAGTGATGCAGCGGCAGCTCAGTAAGGGTGTAAATATCCTCGGTTGTCAGGCTGTATACTCAGTGGAATGTTAGCATTACCCTTTTGAAATGGTGCTGTCAGACCAGATGATACTGATGTTTATTGTTTGGTGCATTCTGTAACCTCACATATGCTTTTGTCCTTTCCTTTGTTAGACCTGCGCAGTTGACATCTTCTCTGCTGGTTGTGTCTTCTACTACGTGGTGTCGCAGGGAAGCCATCCTTTTGGCAAGTCTCTGCAGAGGCAAGCAAATATTCTACTGGGCACCTACAGCCTCGACTATCTGCAGAGTGACAAACATGGTGAGAGTTATGCTTGTGGGTGTTTTGGTTGTTTTTAGTGGTTCTCTTATCACTGCCATTAATTTCCAATAAAGTAATGTGTAGTAGTCATTGTCATGATCTCAGCTCTGTTAATACAGCAGCAGAGTTTTTTTTTTTTATTTAAATTAATGTATTAAGTTTTAAAACTGATTTACTGGCTTTAGTTTTGCAGAAGGAAATTGTGTGCACAATAAATTATAGTCCCTATAAATGTAGTGGATCACAGAGACTTTTTTTGCACTCCGCTGCCAAATGGCCAAACCAATGTGAGAAACATGGAGACTCAAAATTAATTTCAAGCGCTTGATATCACTTAAGTGATTTGTTTATTCAATCAGTGTCTGAAACGTTTGAATCACAGTTCAAGAACACCTCATCAATAGCAGCATGCTTGTGTTTTCATTAGGGGATATTGTAGCCAGAGATCTAATAGAGCAGATGTTGAGCATGGATCCCCACAGACGGCCTTCAGCTGAAAGTGTTCTCAAACATCCTTTCTTCTGGAGTCTGGAGAAAGAGCTGCAGTTCTTTCAGGTTAGTCAGTGATTTCACTGCTATTCTCTTTCAGGCGTGTGCATATCACATATGCTGGTTGCATTTTAGTGTCTTGGCATCTTCTGTAAAAATACAAGGAAATTCACAAGCAATAATAGATTTCCATGCAAATTATTTAAATTATGTTTAATGAGTGGCAATGAGAGCATCTTACTGTTTCTCACTTTTGTATATATTTTTTTTGCCTGCAGGATGTGAGTGACAGAATAGAAAAGGAGCCTTTGGACGGACCAATTGTAAGACAGCTAGAGCGAGGTGGGAGGGCTGTTGTCAAGAGCGACTGGAGAGAGCACATCACTGTTCCACTGCAGACAGGTAACAGAGTCATTTAAATGTTTACAACTGGTAAAATAGGGACTTCTTGTTAATATTTTTGTTAAACTTATTCTTCCTCTGGTCTCTGTGGAGAGTTTAACTCTCCAGTCTATATTTTTGTTTTATCAATGCTATTTTTGTTGAAAAAAAATGACCAACTACTCTCAGGTTCTGATTGTATTCCATCTCATAGTTACTTTGATGTTTAGTCATTGCTGAATTGATGTATCCTGTCACCGGAAGATATTGCAATGTGTGTTTGTGTGTGTGTTTGAGAAGGCTTGCTACTTCCTGTTAGCAGTACTACCCACTGAACATTACGCCATCCCACTAATGATCAATATGCTGTGCAATTAATGAGTTGAACAATATGGCAAAGACGATTTAATCAGGGTCAACTGCAAAAAATTACAGAGTATTGTGATCATTAGGCACTTACCGTGTGGCTATCTTATTTTATGGATTAAATAGTACAGACTAGAGGTATACTAATGCTTTTTCAATCTTTTTAGAAAAAACAAAATATGCCTTTTAAAACTAGAATAATTTAACTTTTTGACAGTTGTATCATCTTGGAAAAAATAGGATTAAACTGAATAAAAATCATGCTTTAATCTCTTATAAACTGTTTCTATTATTGCCCTGATTAGCAAAGCTAAAAAATAGCAACGACAAATAAAAAACAACTTTATTTCAAGATCTTCTGTATACTAATATGTGAGTTTGATCACTGTGGTGAATGTGCACCAGGTTTTATCTTTCTCTGTTTTTGGCAGATCTGCGGAAATTTCGTTCGTATAAGGGTGGGTCAGTCAGAGACCTGCTGCGTGCGATGAGAAACAAGGTAAGAGTGTTTTTTCTATAAGAAACTACTTTGTGATTAAATTAATTTCTTCCCTTCTGTCAAATTTATTGTTGATCTTCCCTCAACAGAAACATCATTACAGAGAGTTGCCTGCTGAGGTGCAGGAGACTCTGGGCTCCATCCCTGATGACTTTGTCTCCTACTTTACGTCCCGCTTTCCTCACCTACTGATGCACACCTATCTGGCCATGCGGACCTGTGCTCCTGAGAGGCCATTCCTGCCTTATTACTCTGCTGCAGTGCAGCTTTCCAAAACGCATACCCAGTGTGTTCATGGGCCACAAAGACTAAATGAACCATGTTCTCAACACCTGCCAACACATGCATCACAATCTCCGTTACAGCCGCAGGAACCTTCACATTCATTCCCTTCTGTTCAGATCTGTAGCACAGCAATTGCTGAATCAGCACTGTCATCACCAGATGAGCCTGTATCTTCACAGTTTCCAGTTCAGACAGTAGAGCCCGTACTGCCAACACAGATCGACTTGAACCCTACATTTGCCTCAGAATTGCCTACAGTTCCTCTCAGGCAAAGAGAGTCCTGTCAGCCTGACGTGCCCACACTGTCTGATACTCCTACACTGGACAAGAAACTGGTGTGAACTGAATCACAGTTAGGTGGACCCAGCAAAAATGGGAGCATTGCCTTAAACAGTGGAAAACATTTGGGAGTAAGTTGCTGTGCCCCGAGCTGGTGAGGACCAGGCCTGCAGTGCCTGGGATCCACTGCAAGACACAGCAGCTAAATAAAAGTGCCTTCTGCTGACCTGGCTAAAAATGATCCCCAACACAAGTCTGTCCACAAGTGTCTCTGCTGAGAAGAAGTCGCATAGCCAACAGGATGCTTTTGTATGTTTTCTTGTAGCTGGACTGAGCAAAGAAATGCTTTTAATTTTATTACACCTTGTCCAAAAAAGTGTTTGTCCAAAAAATGTCTGGTGTCCGTTGTGGGAAAGGTTTCCAGATGTTGTGGAACATTTGGGTAGTTTTATTGTGCAATGTTGTGTATTTTTCAGTGAGTATTTGCTGCACAGATACTGTAAGCATAGTTTTGTACAGACTGATTCAGAATTTGGATCATAAATCACTTAATGTGGCCCATGTGCCTTTTTAAATGGAAACATCACTGTGCTCTTTGGTACAGATCTTTAAAATAGACTATGCTAAATGTGCTTGATTCCAATTAATGCTGCTAGACTACTTCTCTTTTGTAAATCAAAACTATTGTGCTGACTCAGTGAGGGTGGACCGCTCCAAAGGGTGTTCAGGGTGGCATCTGAATACAATAAGTAATTTAATCTTAATGTTTTTGGTCAAATATGAGTTTAGAAGTCAAGCCACAGAATGCTCATGTATATTAACTTTTTAAAGGTGTCAAAGTGAAGTTAATGAATTGCACATTAAATTCTATTATTTTGTTTTCTACTAATATTTTGTGTGGGAAGTTTTTGCTGCATCTCAGGTTGGGAATTGGGAAACAACAGTGACACTGTTTCTGCTTATACTTTGGTTAGATGAGCCTAGTGTATGTGCCCTCAGCCTGATCTTATAAGACTTGTTTTGATTTTAAGTGTTTGTTTTTAATAGGTTATTGTTCCTTGTTCAGCAACACACATGCAACCTTATTATTTTCCACTCATCGTTCATATTTGTTTATTTATTGGATACAGCATACTACTTCATTATAAACATTAGTTTCGTATGTGAGATATTTTTGTTTTTAGTTCTTAGAGTTATGAGTTAAGGTGTGTTTGGGTGTATCTGGGCTATGACTTGAGCAGGCATTTCTTGATAAAACGAAACTTGCAGGACTGAGCAGGCGTAGTGCGCGCGGGCAGCACAGACCGGAAAGCAGCGCCGGTGTGTAAGAAGTGCAGTCGCCCGGTATGCTCACGGTACAGAAAGGAGACAAAATGGATGTTTTTTTTTTTTTGTTTTACTTCCAAGGTAAGAGACGTGGTCGTCACCCCTTTTAACTTCTTTTCCTCCCATCGTAGAGTCAGAGTGAATGCCACTTTGGACTGGTCGCCATATTTACTACTAGTTGAGATACATTTGCCTAGTTTCGACTAGCTGTGTCTGGCTCCACATTGTTATAAAGGGACGCACATATGCAGCTTGTTTCGTGGTATTCGTATAAACGTAGATTTGATATTTCCTCTAATAAGTTGAAGTGATGATTGAGATGGAATTGGCACCATTTTTCTCGAATACAGGAATTTGTACTCGGCATCCATTTTTTTTATTTTTATAGCAGACTAATTCAGTTAGACGCACATAAGGTTCTTGTGAGGATGCAAATGTTGTAGTCTCTAGTTTATATGAGCAATGAATTGGAGCCAGAGGAGCCTGAAGAACCTCACGACTCACTACATAACTGGACATGCTTTGGTTGAAACTAGATGTGACGTTCATGAACGAATCGATTCTTTTGAACGACTCATACATGAACGATGGGAACCGATTCACAGCTGTGAGCCGTTCATTTGCGAGCCATTCTTTATATATACAAATTTTTGACACTGCCTTCATCAAATCAAATCGAACTTTATTTATAAAGCACCTTTCATGCCATAGGCAACACAAAGTTCTTTACATGATAAAAAGATAAGAATAAAAACACTCAATGAAATCTTTCACACAGTCACACACACACATGTATACATACACACGCCAAGCCCAATCCCCCCCACCCTCACCCCCCTTCCAGCTAAAAATGACTGAATGAATAAATAAATAAAGAAGTAAATAAGAAGTGGTACAGTTGAGTAAAATGAAAATGAAATAAATAACATTTGTGACATCATAGAAGTCTGATGTCCAACACTCTCCATTCATGTGAAGTATCTATGGGTAGAGAGTATTGTTTGGAAACAAATACTGTGAGTTCTATCCAAAACATTTACTAAAATTTGCACAGACTGCTCAGGTTTATCCTTTTTTATCTATATTTTTCCTATTATTTTTTAATCTTGTCTAGTAGATTTTATATAGGTACATATTTTGATAGTTTGTCATTCTTATATATTGTGAAATTTTGTAAGATATTGTGAGAACGAGCCAGTCTTTTGAATGTCTCTTTGAAAGGAATGGCTCCTCAAAAAGCCATAAATCCCATCTCTAGTTGAAACGTCTGTAGTATGACTGTCCTAGCTCACTGCAGGCTGTAGACCTGAAAGGCACATAGAATAATATATTTTCAGACCTAGGTTAGTGACAGGGCTGTGTTGCAATGGAGTTTTTGAAATGCTTTGTAATTTTAGATATATTTGCCCTTTAAGAGTGAATTTATGTGTTCAAGACCCAAAAGCCCTTTGGCTCAGACTGCTTCAGATTATAAGAAGGATGGAGTGATGGATGGGTCTGAAAGACTAGAACTGGCTGAATTTAACTGAGATGTGTTTTTTCTTTCAGCTAAATGGTGATGATCAGTAAATGCCAACACTGATGATAAAATGGTGATAAAAGAATAAAAAAGAAATCATGGGTGAGTTAAATTTACACAAACAGGTTGGTTTTAGTGAGATGTCCTTTTCTGACATTTATGTTATGTTTAAGTGTTACTATAGAAGATATATTATGTACCACAGGCTGTACTTTGGTAAAACAGGTCAGATTTACCTTAGATGCTACTGAAAGCTACCATCGCCAATTAAATGCTATCATTACTTTGCATTTACCTTGTGTTGAAATAAAATGTGTAAATAAAGTCTTAAGTAGCAATTAGGAATCTTGTGGTTGAATGATACTGACAGGCTTAAATTAGAAAAGTTGAAACCTTGATCCAGACCAGCACATCATGTCTTTTTCATGAAACAAATGGACAAATTTGGACTATTATCCAAAGTATGTATACTGCCAAACATTGATTATATTTTTTTTATAATCAAATTTATTTAATCTTTTGTCTCTTTTCGTTGTTCAGCTGAGAAACCTCAGCATTCGCCAGAGACCTGGACTGAGTCTGAAGTAAGCGACTGGCTAAGAGAGATTGGACTGAAGGAAGAGTACATAAAAAAGCTCCACGATGCAGAAGTAAATGGACGATACCTCCTTTTAATGGATGTGAACTTTTTGAAAAATGAGATTGGTATGAAATCAGGGCCAGCTCATTTGGTTATACAAAAAAGAGATGAACTCCTAAGCTCTCAGCAAAAATGTCAGGTTAACCAAAAGCCCACTAATATAAAAAAAACTGAGTTGGAGCAAAAGATTGGTCAGAAATCGGCTCAGGTTCTGTCTGTAACAAATGAAGGTCCTTCACTACAAGTTCCTAAGAGGGATCAAGATGCTGTTGAGGAGAAACGAGCATCTCAGGAGCAATGCATGTTTGCTTCAAAGGAAGACTGCAAACCACGACCATTTGATGAGGAAGGGATCGATTTCATATATGTAAAGCACAGAGTGCTGCAACCTGAATCAGGTGCTTTCAACTTGACATCTCCTTGCCATGAATACAAATCTTTTGCTGTAGCTGCTACACTGGACCGCACAAGACTCCAAACTAAGTTTGCCAAAGAGGTACTTAAATTTGCAACTGGCTGCATGAATATCAGATCAAATGGGACTATACACTTTGGTGTGATGGACAGCAAGGAAGATGCAGGATATGTGCACGGAGAAATCATTGGGATCCCTGTAAAGGAGAAGGACATTTTTGTAGATGCTTTGGACTACATTGAAAGAAGCTTCTCTTCTGACAAAGAGCATGTACGCCAGTGTGTACGACCTCCAAGGTTTATTGAGGTTTTAGATCTAGAAAGTACTGAAAAGAGGTATGTGGTAGAGGTTGACATTGTGCCTTTACTAAGTATCGTAAAGAGTAAGGTGTATGCAGTCCGTTTGCCAAACTTCAAAGAGGCGAGTAATAAAGTAGAATTTGAGAAGGAAACTATTCTACGAAGAGTGGGCTCGAAAACTGAGCCAGTGAGTGAGAAAGACATAGGTGATTTCTACCAGCGAATCAAAGATCGCGACACTCAGAGAGATGAAGCAGAGAAAAATCAGTTCCTCAATGCTCCAGAGAGCTGCTTAGACCTCGGCAGGAAGCTCACAATGCTGCTGACTAGTGGAAAGAAATTCATTGAAAAGGAAAAATGGTTCATACTTGTCACTAACAAATTCAAACCTGAGGATCTTTGCAACATTGACTGGCTCCTCAGCATGAATGTGTTCTGCGTGTTTGACTTTGACCCAGACTCAAAGATATCAGGCCTTTGCAATAGATATCTTCAGCACCATGCCGCAAACCTGCACTTTCTACAGAACTACAGGATATCCGGAGGCACAACCATCAAAGAATTCACAAGCCGCTTGCTTCTGTTTGAGCAAACTAGTTGGATTTTCTGTAATGGACGCACTGACTTCAAAGGGAATGAAACTCCATGTGATGAAATGACCTGGATCAAAACAAAAATGACTTTCCTGCGGGAATCTGTATCTCTGATCTGTAAACAAATCTTGCCAAAGGGGACCTTTCAGGTCATTTTTCTTCTCACATCACTGGTTGAGAAACCCCTCTTGCACACCTTCTATGAGTTTTTCACAGACATGGAAGGCCATGAAGACATCATCTGCATCTGTGAATCTGAGAAGAATTTTCTGAAGTGGCAAAGCTTTGCAGAAGGTTCATGTGGAAAAGAAACCGTGAACAATTCCAGTGTTGTGGGGATGAAGATGAGTCATGTTAATGCAACTCTGCAGCATGTCCAACCTATAAAAGCACGTGTCAGCAAGCATCTTCCAGTCTATGTTAAAGGGACGTGTCTTCTTGAAACACAGATAGAAGAACAGATGTATTCTCTGGAAATTCTCACAGTCAACCATTGTGACGAAACGACCAAAGATTTCATTAATGAGGAGAAAGCAAACATTGAACAACAGTTTTACCGAGGTGGGAAAGTCACATGGTTGAATTTCTGGCTTTCTGAGCACAAGTATGTTGAAGAGGTAATCAAAAGGGATGCCTATCACGAAACCTCCAAACTACTCAATGATGCTGTGAAGTGTAATGTCGATCAAACCCCAGTAAACAGTATAAACATCTACCATCACCCAGGAAGCGGTGGAAGCACTGTGGCAAGACATGTGCTGTGGAACAACAGGAAAGATCTGAGATGTGCACTTGTGAGGCCTTCATATCCAACTTGTGATGTTGTACAACATGCAGTACAATTAAGAGAATATGAAGAAAAAGATCCACAGAAGTGCCTCCCTGTGCTGCTTCTCATTGAAGACACAGACAAAGAGTATCTCGATGATCTCAGGAATGAACTAGAGGTTGCTATCAACATCAAACGAATCCAGTACGGAACTCTGTGTTTCATTTTGCTGAGCTGCAGACGTTCCCACAATCCAGAGAGGAAATGCAAGGAGTCTCCATTACAGAACGTGTCTGTTACCCACAAACTTTCTGATCAAGAGAAGAGGAAGTTTGCTGGAAAACGACAGGTGCTTGAGGAGCGATATGAGCCTCAGTTCATTCTCACGTTTGTTTTGATGAGTGAAGGATTCTCCAAAGATTACATTCAAGACTTTGTGAAACATTTGCTCCAAGACATTGAGCGGCACTCTGTTGTCACTCGCCTCATGCACTATGCTGCATTGCTGAACACATATGTTCAGAACTCTTTCATCTCTCAGTCACATTGTGAAGCTTTGCTTGCCTTGACCATTCACATGGAGAGGTTTCGCCAGCATGAGTTTGAAAGATCTCTCAATGATCAGGCTAAACTAGTATTCTTGCATCTCAGAGATGACAAGACACACATTGAATCAGTCAGAATTATCCACCCACTTGTGGCAAAAGAAATTCTCCAACAGCTTCTCGGAGACCAACAGACCCAAAGCGGTTTAGCGATGAATTTGCTCTGCGAGGATGTGCTTTTTGAGCACAGATTTGGAAGGGAGGAGTACCTGTCATTTTTGAGACAACTCTTCATAAGACGATCCAGAATAAGTAAGGGGGACGAATATGACAGTTTCTTCTCGCCTCTGATTGAGCATGTGTGTGAAAATGAGAAGAACCCCAACAAAGCAATTGAGTTACTCAAAGAAGCATTCCAGCGTTTTCATCAAAACCCATTCTTTGCACAGCAGCTTGCTCGTCTTCATTATACATATGAGAAGTTTGAAGAAGCAAAGCACTGGGCAGAGACAGCAGCTAAACAGCTGCCCAACAACTCTTACATACTGGACACAAAGGGGCAGGTGTACCGGAAATGGTTCCAAGCAAAATGCAAAGCAATAGAAAATGACAATATACCAAAGACGGCCCAGAATACAGCAGATGCTGTTGAGACTGCTCTGAAAGCCCTCGAGTGCTTTCAGGAATGTGAGAGGGCAACTGATGCTGAAATGGAAGATGTTAACAGTTCAGGGTTCTTTTCTGAAGTTGAAGTCGGATGCAGCCTCCTCAAACTGATCTCCTCCCTGCAATTGTTTGCCAACACAACCAAGGGCCACTCAGAATGTATGAAGTACCTGGTAACAGATTACATCCCTGAGGAACTTGAAGAAATATGGGAACCATTTCATGGTCGTTTAAAAAAACTTCACAAAACAATGCAAGATTCCTTGGAATGGATTTCAGATGATCTAAGTTACTTCCAGACAGATATTGGTGCAGATGAAGAGACCACTGAAAGTCCTGAAGAGAAGATTAGCCATCCACTCACATGGTTGGCCAAAAAATCCTCAGAGTATGGGAAGTACTTCAGTGAAGCAGATTCTGCTGCACTTCTGCAACGAGGGCAGCTAAACCCAGCAGGACTAACTCCTTTCCAAAAACGCATGATCATTTATCATCTTGGTGGAGGTAACATCATATCCATTCTCTCCAAGCTAACCGATCCAGGGGATGCGGTACGCCGTTTGGAGCATATCCTTACTCTCTACCCTAGCAACCCATTAAAGGCCAGATTTGGTCAAAGGGATGTTGTCAATTACATAACAGCCCACATTTCTCTGAACTGCCTGTCCCCACAAACTCAAAAGGTCGCTTCACTGAAAGATCTACAGGCTCTTTGTCGTCAGTTCCCATCCGATAAAAGGAAATGCGTGCCAAGTGCCCTGTTCTTGCTTACGTTGCTATTCTGGCCAGATGATCATGACACAGAGCGTGAGAGAGAAAGCAAATATGAAATTGTGCAATCAGCAGTTGAGCACCTGGAAAAAGAATACTGGAGCAAAATGAAAGACATCCCTCAGCGGAAAAGAAGGATATACACACATTTTTTTCTTGGAAATGGCAATGGATTGGATAAATTTGTCCACAAGAGGAAGTTTGACAATATCACGAAAGGCTTCTCAGTCTCTGAGAAACGCATGAAGTGGTTCAGGGGTGAGGCGTGGAAAAGCCCCGAGATTGCCATGATGCTGAAACGTGTTTGTGGATGGACAGAGGATGGAGTGGTGTACCTTGAAGGCCCTCAAAAAAAGAGGTTTAATATCCTGCCTCTTTTTGTGCCTTCAGTGCCCCATAGTAATGAAAACATCACCTTCTACCTGGGATTCACCTTCAGAGGCCCTGTTGCTTGCAACATCCTTGTGAACAGATAGTTTGCCTTGATTCACGTTATTACTAAGAGCACAAGAACTCCCATGAACACACTTTAAAAAACACACAAGCCTTATGTTATTCATTTAGGCAGAGTTGGCAAAATAATACAAACTAAAATATTGATGAACAAAGTTTGATGTGTTTTTCTAAGCTGTAAAGTCAGTCAACATACATTATATACACTTCTTTTTTTCCCTTTATTTGCAAATGTATTTGTATACATGAAAACTATTAATCAATTCTATATTGTAATTCACTCAATAAGGTATCATGAGCTTACTAATCTTATGCACACACAAGTCAGTGAATGAGGAAAATAAGGCTTTCAGTGTGCAAATATACAGTACTATATTCAAGGAAATACTGCAAGCCACTTATTGTGCATACATTTGTTTTAAACTGGATGACATTTGCTGATAATGAAATATGCTAATATTTTTACCTGTTTTTTTTAATAAACTTTTTAAACATGTACCTAACTACAATAAACATTTTCCATTATTCTTATTTTATGGTGTCATATCTTGAACAAATTAGCCTCTCAGATTTAACAAAAATTGAATATGGAAAGAACTAGAACTAGATTTATATTTATTTACTTTGATAAGTCCACATTATGCTTTTGAATTAGTCATTTTTGGACTTTGCAATGTATGTAAACTACAAAATATACAAATCTTCGTTGCTGTACATTCAGGGGAAAAAAAAGATCTCTTACGCTTTTTTAAATGACGATTCCTCATTTGGATACATAGAATAAAAAAAATTATTTACGGTATAAACCTGATGGCTTAATTAAGCTTCAGTAATAATTCTTAAGTACTGTACTTGGGAAGTAGTTTCCTTTCAAACTTTCGGGGGGAGCTGATGTGGAGGTGTTGTAGTAGTTTGGAACATTTTTGTCCCATCATCTTGCCGTAGTGTTTACAATTAGCTTTTATGTTGCTATCATGGACGCGTCAGTTACGTCTTCGGCAGGCTTGTTCGTACCTTTATAACGGTTTATTTTATCATAAAGGTTTTTTATATATATCTTGCTTTGCTGCCATGCTTTACTACTTACTTTCCCTGGTAATAATTTGGTTTTAGTTAAAAGTTAACAGCGCCAACAGAAAATGTTTAGTTAGCTACATCACTAGCTAAAATATTTACCCAAAGCAACAGGAGTCATTTGGTTTTACTTTTTAGGATGGCTCTGTTGTGTGAACTGACTGTGACTGTACTCCTCCTCGCCTTGTCTTTGCTAGTATGCTTGTACAGCCACCACTTGTCCAGCTATGAAGAGAGACTGGTTCGGTCAGTTAGTGACAAGTACAGTGGGAACATAGTACACAAACAGCTTGTTTATAATCCAGCAAAAAGAAAGAACATGTCAAAGAGCGATATTCACCCAGAGATCCATCATGACTTTGGAATTTCCAGAGAAAGTGAATGCACTATGGCCCCAGAGAGTCGGTTTGACTGTGGCAAGGACAGACTTCTGAGCAAGGAGGAGTGTGAGGAGAGAGGATGCTGCTACTCCCCTCTGCCATTTTCTACAGGACCGCCCTGGTGTTTCTACCCCCATTCCTATCCTGGCTATGAGATGGGTCCCCTCACTCCAAGCACGCAGGGACAGGTTGCCAGCCTGACTAGAACCTCCCCCTCCTACCTTCCTAAAGATATGTCCACTCTGAGCTTAGAAGTCATAGAGGAGACTTCAAGCTGCATGCACATCACTGTGAGTACTTGAAACTCTGTTTTTCCTCTGCATGACCAAGTAAGTATGTGATAAAGGAAATGAAAACTTACACACAACACATTCAAACTGGGGTCTAATCTGGTTTACATGAAGTTGTGAATTATTTTAAGTTGAAATGGGATAATAACACAAATTGTATTTTATATTCCATATATCTCAGACCAAGACAATGCTTCCTCTACTTTAGTAGATGGTGTATTGGGTGATTTTTATTTTACTGATATAATTGATTAGTCTCCTCTTAGTTAAAGGATCCATCTCGTCAGCGGTATGAAGTTGACCTCCCAGCTGGCATCCCTCAGAACAAAGTTTATTCGCAGGACGTCCTCTATACCACTGAATACCAGTCCAACCCATTTGGTTTCATAGTGCGACGAAAAACCAATGGAAGAGTGATGTGAGGGGTTTTGCCCACTTTTAATCTCAATATATAAAAAATCCTTATCATAAAAATGTCTGTCTATTAACCTACACCTATACCTTCATTACCAATGATAGGTTCAATGAAACATGTAAACTGAGAAGATTATTTTATGCTTGTTTGCTCTCTGTGTCCAGTATGAACACCACTGTTGCTCCCCTACTGTTTGCTGACCAGTATCTGCAGCTGTCCACCACACTGGCCTCCTCCCTCGTGTCTGGCCTTGGGGAGCATTACACCTCTCTCCTCCTGGACCTCAACTGGACTTCTCTGACTTTCTGGAACAGAGACATGGCACCTTATGTGAGTCTATTGCGCTGCTCCGAAAGACTATGTTAGTGAAGCCATTTATGTAAAATAAAATTACTCATCTTTTAATTAACAGCAAATCACATTATTTCATGATATCTTTGGACCCATATACATACACAGTGCCTGCACCACTGTCTTTAACAACCTTTTCTGCTCTGTGTAAATGTCTGTTTCTGCAGGCTGGTGCTAACCTCTATGGCTCCCACCCGTTTTATATAGTACAAGAAGGAGATGGCTTGGCACATGGAGTTTTCCTTCTTAATAGCAATGCAATTGGTAAATTTGGTTTTTTGTTTGTTCGTTTGTTTTTATTCACACATAAATATACAATAAGAAAGCCCCTTTTATTTACATGTAAAATATGCCATGTTCACTTTAATTCTAGATGATATTGGATTTCTCTTTATATATATCAAAAAAAGATAGTTTAAAGTATCCGTTGTTTGATGTTGATGTTGGTATGATTGTGCAAATGAGGACAATATTTATTCATATTTGTTTTCTCAATTATGTCTCTAGAAGTGATATTGCAGCCAACCCCAGCTCTCACCTGGGTATCTACTGGTGGAATCCTAGATTTGTATGTTTTTTTGGGTCCTGATTCCCAAAGCGTCATACGGCAGTACCTCCAGATTGTTGGTATGTCTTTACTGTGTGAGTAACATTCAGTCACACATTTGAGGTAGCCACCACAAAGGACATCTATAAGTACCAAAAGTGACGTGTAGTTTTTAAGTGGGAAATCTTGAGGAAAACAGTGATTTTAATTGTGTAATTTAATTTCTCCTAGGATTTCCCATGATGCCTCCCTATTGGTCATTGGGCTTTCATCTCTGTCGCTGGGGCTACACAACCACCAATGCAACTCGGAGGGTTACACAACACATGCACAATGCTAATTTTCCCATGGTATGTGTAGCTCATACATACAGTATATACCAAAACAATGTCCACTCTGATGTTTGCACACCTGTACTACATATATACTGCCGCTCAAAATTTGGGGTCACCCAAAAATATGTTTTTTCCATGAAAACTCACATTAATCGAATGGGATGCAAAATGAATAGAAAATATAGTCAAAACAAAAAAGGTTAGAAATAATGATTTGCACTTGAAATAATAATTTTGTCCTTCAAACTTTGCTTTCATAAAAGAATTCTCCATTTGCAGCAATTAAGCCTTGTAGACTTTTGGCATTCTAGCTGTCAATTTGTTGAGGTAATCTGAGGAAATTTCACCCCATGCTTCCTGAAGGACCTCTTACAGGTTGGACTAGCTTGATGGACACTTCCTACGCACCATGTGGTCAAGCTGTTCCCACAACAGCTCAATAGGGTTGAGATCTGGTGACTGCTTCTTCCCTAAATAGTTCTTGCATAGTTTAGAGCTGTGCTTTGGGTCATTGCCTTGTTTTAGGACAAAATTGGCTCCAATCGAGCGCTTTCCACAGGGTATGGCGTGGCGTTGCAAAATGGAGTGATAGCCGTCCTTATTCACTATCCCTTTTTCCCTGCACAAATCTCCCACTTCACCAGCACCAAAGCATCCCAGACCACCACGTTTCCTCCACCATGCTTGACAGATGGCGTTAAGCACTGCTCCAGCATCTTTTCATTTGCTCTGCGTCTCACAAATGATGTTCTTTGTGATCCAAACACATCAAACTTAGATTCATCTGTCCATAACACCTTTTTCCAATCTTCTTCTGTCCAGTGTTTGTTCTTCTGCCTTTTGTCTTAATCTTTTCCTTATGTTGGCTAGTCTTAGATATGTCTTCTTCTTTGCTACTCTGCCTAAAAGGCCAGCATGCTGGAGTCGCCTCTTCATTGTTGACATTAAGACTGGTGTTTTGCGGGTACCGTTTAATGAAGCTGCCAGTTAAGGACCTGTGAGGTGTCTGTTTCTCAAACTAAAGACTGATGTTCTTGTCCTCTTGCTTAGTTGTGCACCAGGGCCTCCCACTTCTCCTCTTATTGTGGTTAGAACTAGTTAGTGCTGTTCTTTGAAGGGAGTTGTACATACCATTGTAGGAGATCTTCAGTTTCTAGGCTATTTCTCTCATGGAACAGCCTTCATTTCTCAGAACAAGAATAGACTGACTAATTTCAGTAGAAAGTTCTTTTTTTCTGGCCCTTTTGTGACTATAATCGAACACACAAATGCTGAAGCTCCAGATATTGAACTAGCCAAAGGAAGACCAGTTTTATTGCTTTTTTAATCATAACAACAGTTTTCAGCTGTGCTAACATGATCACACAAAGCTTTTCAAATGATCAATTAACCTTTTAACATGATAAAATTGGATTAGCTAACAGAATATGCTATTGGAACACAGAAGTGATGGAAAATGGGTGTCTGTACACCTTTGTAGATATTCCAATAAAAAAACTGTTGTTTCCAGCAATAACAGTCATTTACCACATTAACAATGTATTGACTGTATTTCTGGTTAATTTCATGTTATAATAATTGAAATTCTGCTTTTTATTAAAAAATCACATTTCTAAGTGACCCCAAACTTTTGAGCAGTTGTGTGTGTGATATGTGTGTGTGTGTATATATATGTATATATATGTATGTGTGTGTGTGTGTGTGTGTGTATATGTGTGTATAGGTGTTTTACTAGATTAAAAAAATTATCTAAATAATTACAGCCATAATAAATATATCAATGTAAAAATGAAACTCTAATACAAAGTGTACAAAAAATACAAGTATAAGTGCATGAAAAGTTATATAAATCTTAATTTTCTCAGTCTTCTATACAAATTATGTAAAATGTAATTGTGCCAAAATAAATTAATGGTTTGCTGCATAGTTGGTGTTAATTCCTAGCTGCAGTTGGATTCCTCTTTAAATGCTTGGTTATAAACAGTTTTCAATTATTTTCATTACCAGGATGTACAATGGAATGACTTGGATTATGCAGACAAGCGGAGGGTCTTCACCTTTGACCCCTGGAGATTTGGGGACCTGCCAGAGATGGTGGAAGAGTTTCATAAGGAAGGCATGAAGTACATCCTTATTCTGGTAGGTCATCATTGAGTTTAAAGACCTAAGAAAGAATGGATTTTGATTTAATTGTCCTATTTTTGCATTTCAATTTAAACAGACAACACAAAAGATCAGCTAATTATTGTGATTAAAGCATTTCGTAGGTCTGTAAATTAGTTGGGGAAATTAGATGGATGCAAAAGTATCTAGGTGGGTAGCTGAGGGGTTGTCTCATGATTTGTGCTTCAGGACCCAGGTATCAGCAGCACCAGCCCTCCTGGGACTTACCCTCCCTTTGATGATGGACTGAAACGAGATGTTTTCATTAAAAATGCTACAGGACATATTCTGATAGGGAAGGTAAGGCCTGCATTTTACACTGGGATGTTTATTGTTTTGCTCTGTTGTAAGGCATATGCAGTACCTCCATAATGTAATTTAATCTGGGTGTGGTTGTCATGAACATAATCGGCCCGCGTACACAGGTTTGGCCCGGCCCAACAACCTTTCCTGACTTCACTAATCCAGAGACCAGACAATGGTGGGAGGACTGCATAAGGGATTTTCATACCAAAGTTCCTGTTGATGGTCTGTGGATTGTATGTACTTGTAAACACAGACTCACAACTAAATATTTTTTTTTTACATCTTCAAATCTCTAAATTAATAACTTGCACTGTTTTTTTTCTTGCCCTCATGTTGCACTCAGGATATGAATGAACCAGCTAGTTTTGTCCAGGGCTCAATGGATGGCTGTCCTGACAGCGATCTAGAGAATCCACCATACACACCCAGTAAGTATATTTAATTTGAGTTACACATGATTTGTGTTTAAAAGAATAAAAACAAACATGTAAATTAAAAACACACATGTAATTAGTGCTGACCAAAGCCCAAGTGAAGCTCTTGTTAAATCTCATCATGGTGGGGTGGCTTGGGTTCGTGCTCCGGGATTGCTCCTGATTGCCCGGGTCTCTGCGCCGCTCTAGTCTTCCTCTAGCCTCTGGAGAGGCGTGGTTGCATTTGGACAATCACACTCATCACTGATCACTCCTCATTCCTCATACTCTGCATGCTGACACAGTCACTGAGTTGTCCTGTGGGTTTATACACTAAGAGCTTTTTTGAGTTTTTTTGTGTGTGTTTCTGGTACTTTGGTTGTTGCTGTGATACATGTTGTTGTTGCTGTCTTGTTTATTTTTTATTTTTTTAGAAACTCCTGATGACTGTCAGCTTACCTGTAAAAGTTGTAGGAGATTCTCGGTTGTTTCTGTACAGGTGTAGCAGTTGGTTGTCTGGTGTTGGGTTGGATTGAAGGTCGTTGCCTCTATCTTGTGTATCTTTGTCTCCTCTTCCTGTTTTTCTATTTTCCTTTTAACTTCTCATTATTCTCCTTTTTTGTCTGTCTCCTCCCGGTCAGGTCCAGCAAGATCATGTGAATTCCACAATTTAAAATAAATAAATAAGATAAAAAAAAAAAAAAGAAATCTGATTATCAAGAGCAACCTTATACCCATAAATCTTCCTTTGGCAAAGCAAATTTGTTCGGCACAACACAGCAGCCAGACCATCATTCTGCCTGCTACCATGCTGGACAGGACAAGTTAAAAAAAAAAAACAAATCTCGTCCACCCAAAATATTGGTATTAATATATGGTAATAAATAATACAATATGGACTGCCTTATATGAAACTGTTGCAGCAAATAATTTAATTATATTTTAATAATGCATAACACATAACATTAGTGATTAATTTGAGCTTTTGAGAGTTTCTTTGAGAAATTTCACTTCAAACTTCAAAGTTATATGAAAACTGATAATTTAAAATTTAGTTTGGTGCCATGTTTTATTCAAACTTTTAATAGATTTTAGATGATTTTTGCTGTCAAGTTCTAATATAATAGTTCACATGCATCTTCGTCAATGTTTAAAAATATATTTGTGCTTAACCATGTACTGTATGTATGTGAAATACACTGACAGATGTTCTGTTTTCACATTATTACCTCCTTCTTCCTGCAGTATAAAATCTGGATTAACTGGATTAATGTTATTAATATTAGTGCAGTAATTAAAGGGATAACTTGAGAATATGTATGAACATTGCCTACAAAACACATTAAAACTACTCATTTATTCTTGGCTGTTAAATGTATTGTCTAGGATGTGAACAGCACTAATAGTTTATATAAAAGCTGCAAATGACAGAAACTTCATGTAAAACAAAAGCAAAAAGTAAGCTCACAGCCTACTTTAAAAGCTTATTTAGGTCATTTCACCAACAGAAAAAAACATAAATGGTTAACCAACTTCTTCTTTTCCTAAAAAAATGTTCATACTCTGCATCTGATATATTTACCTCTTCATTTTTATGATTATAGAGTCCTGACCTGGGGTGTCAAATTGGGGAGTGGTTAGACAGGTGGACTGGGGACTGGAGGACCCAGGTTCAAGCCCCCCGGACTTGTGACTGAAGTGAACCACTGTGGTCCCCTAAACAAGGTCCTCAATCCCCAACTGCTCCCTGGGCTTTGGAATCTTCCCTGGCAGTCCATTGGTCCTAGTGTAAAAGCAGAGAAAAAAAATCCCAGCTGAGATTAATAAATTCAAATAAATAAATAATAATTAACTAAAATTCTGCTTTACACCTGAAAGTAATGTGAGTTACTACAGCGGCGTCCCCACTAGATGGCGCCCTAGGCCACCACCTAAATCCAAAAGGAAAGGCCAGCACTGCAATCAATAACAGATCTGCTAAGTGTCACATGTAAAAAAGCACATTCATATATAACATGTGTGATTTTCTGTATTTCTCAAAAACAGGGGTGGTTGGAGGCCAGTTGAACTCAGGAACTCTTTGTATGTCGTCTCAGCAGAAGCTGTCTACTCACTACAACCTGCACAATCTTTACGGACTCACTGAAGCCTATGCAACACACAGGTTAGCCCACGCAGCGATGTGCAGAATTAGTAAAACTATAGTAAATATGGTACTAGTAAAACTAGAGTTAAAAAGAAATCTGTCTTTTGACATCAGTTGACAGACAGTACATAAATACTTTTACTTGGTTAATATATAAAAAATCCATGTGTAACACTTGTTTAAGTACTGTTATACCTTTAAAATGTGTTTTTGTAATTATTTTTAAAAAGATAAACTATAATGACAGAACTCTGCCATCTTGTTTAAAAGTGGGAGTACTTTCCCCCAGTGTTAGACGACGTTACTGTAGAAGTTCACTGTGCATTTATCTCATTCAGTGTGTTGCCATCCTCAGTGCGCTCTTGAAGATACGAAAAAAGAGGCCGTTTGTATTGTCTCGCTCCTCTTTCCCTGGTATCGGACGCTTTTCTGGAGTGTGGACAGGAGACGTCAGGAGTGACTGGGAGCAGCTTCGATTCTCCATCCCTGGTAAATGTACCTTAAAATGCTGCATTTTTGTTAATATGTTTAAGCATATTGAACTAATGTGATAATTCAGAGCTGATGTGTTTGCTTGAGAGGGATTCATCTTTAGGTTTTGAAGAATTTAAAGAGCTAATCAAGCCCTCAAAGTTTTGTTCTTGTTCTTTATTAAGTCATCACAGTTTAGAGAGTAGATAAATTTCGAGTTACTTTTTGTCTCTGGCCAGTGGTGCTGCAGTTCAGCCTGTTTGGGGTGCCTCTGGTGGGTGCGGACATCTGTGGCTTTGGAGGCAACACCACTGAGGAGTTGTGTGTGAGATGGATGCAGCTTGGAGCCTTTTATCCATTTATGAGAAACCACAATGACAAGCCCAATGCTGTGAGACAAATGTATTGTTTATGTGGTTGACTTTGTGTGTGCTGTGTGGTCATTTTTTGGATATGCATGTGTTTAAGTTCACTTCTATGCACACATGTGAAAAGTTTTTACTATTATATCTGTCATTGGGTTTTATGATTAACTTGGAGTCTGGTCTGTGTGTTATTTTCCAAAGTGTCTTGAACCGAGCAGTCCATCTGTTTCATGTATGATGAATATAGGTAACTGCCTATTCTAATTGTCTGTGTGTTTCTGCTTTCATTTTCCATCAGCCTCAAGAACCCTATGTATTTGGGCAGAAGGCCCAGGCGGCCATGCGGAGTGCACTGAACCTGCGCTACTCCCTTCTCCCATTCCTCTACACACTCTTTCATCATGCACACACTTCTGCTGACACCGTGGCTAGGCCTCTCTTCCTGGAGTATGTCATTTCATCTCCCTTCCTCTCATTCCCATCCTCCGCTGCAGAATATATAACAAGGCATCTTTTTATCTGCTTCATGTGTATCTTTCACTCTCAGGTTTCCTACTGATCCTTACTGTCAGACCATAGACCGCCAGTTTCTGTGGGGAAGCTCACTTCTCATCAGCCCAGTTTTAGAGCAAGGAGCAGTGAAATTAAATGCATATCTGCCAGCTGGCACGTGGTACAGCCTGCACAATGTGAGTCTCCACACAGTTTCACTAAATGTTTATTGTTAACTGTTGAAACCTATCACAGTGGAGATGTATGGCAACGCGTGAAATTAGTGTTAAGTATGCCATTTGCGTCCTCTCCAGGGTCAGCCTTTCTACAGTAAGGGTCAGTACCTGCTCCTGCAAGCCCCTCTGGACACTATAAACGTTCATGTGCGGGAGGGACACATTATCCCCCAACAGGTGAGTGACTGCGCTGGAGGACACTGCAGAACATAGCTTCAATGTGGATTATTTTTGGTTCACTGGGAGAGAGCATCCGATAACAGAATTTTAAAAATTGTTTCTGATAGTGATATTCAGCACAATGACCACGGGGTTGTTTTCACCTACAAGTATCAGGAAATCCTACCTGAAGTTTGATTTTTAAACAGTATTTGAAAGAAAGAGTTTTAAAACATTACGCCATGTTTTGTTTCATCCTCCTTTTCTTATGAAGGAGCCTGCTTTGACAACCACAGCATCACGCAGAAAGCCTTTCTTCCTGACGGTGGCACTGTCAGCAGGTGGCTGGGCTTTGGGTGACTTGTTCTGGGATGACGGAGACAGTCCTAAAACCTTTGAAATGCAAAATTATTGCTACGTTATCTTCAGTGCTGAACAGGTAGGAAAGATGAGAGATGTTTGCATTTTGTAAGGTACCAAGGCAATGTTTTGAATTGTACCGTTCTGCTAATTTATTTAAAAATCTGAATCATAAATAAACCCCTGAGATCAGTTAGTTAAACAAATATGTAAATTATTCATACATTTTTATATTTTTGCCTCAGTCTCAGATTGTAAGTGCCCCACAGAAGCTGAATGGGGACTTGGACAGTCTGGTGTTGGGGGGACTTCAGGTATTCGGGGTGCCCTCAGCGCCTCTGTATGTATTAGCAAACGGGGAGAAAGTCAGTGATTTCACATATTGTACTGACACTAAGGTGAGTGTTTTTTTCCATCAGCAATGATTTCTTTGATACTTGTGATCCACAGGAGGATAATGATGTCACTGTGTCCATCTTCATTTGCATTTATGTCCACTTACTATGCCTTTCTATCCATCTTTTCAACAAAACAAAATGATCTTTGTATTATCATTGTATCTTTTCTCATAGGTTCTGACAGTGACTAACCTGGCCTTACCTTTGCCAAAGCCATTTACAGTCCAGTGGGCTCTCTGATGCACTGTCTTTATTTCCTGTGGGCCTTAGGGAGCCTTGGCTTCTGCACTTCTGCCAAAAGGATCCACTGCATTTTCCTGCAGTGACACCAACAGATTTCTTTGTGCCACTGCAACCTTACCAGAGTGCATTATGCACCGTATGTATGCGCTCTGCCTCCTCTTTCAAGGTGACAAGCTCTGTAACCAGCAGGCTTTTTAAAAACTGTGGTACATCAAGCCACAGAAGATTTTGTGGTATTTGGTTCATCCGCTCTGTAATTTTGTTGCTTACTTGTACAAAGAAATTGGACATTTTGATTAAGAATAAATTGCTATAGTGTTCATAACTATTTTTGTTGCTTTTTTTAAGTTATTAAAATATGTTATTAAAAATGCCTGTGGCAAGATGTTAAGTGTACTAATTACTAATAAATGCTTTTGGTTGCCTTAAACTTCATACAACTTAAGATTGATCAAATTGATGTTTTTCTCTCTGAATGTCTAGTTTATTGTTAGAACACACACACACACACACACACACACACACACACACACGCACACACACACACACACACACACACAACAATTGTGAAAAGATAAACGATGGGTTCCCTAGATTAAATCCCGTTTTAAACAGGCAGGCGACGGCAGCAGTGTTGGTGTGAGGCGATTCTCTGACTCCAGCTCTTGTCCTGATGATGCATCAGCCTAGCCTTTGCCAGTGACCTTTAAAACGTCACTTATGATGAAAAAGGTCAGGTTTTATGATAGGATGGTGGGATGACGACTTTATCAAACATGCATATCTTTTTTTTATTTTTTTTTTACATATTTTTTTTATTTTCAATGCGTTATCATTATGAAATTACAATTCTTAGCCCGAGTAAAAATGAAAATAGAAAAGCATTCGCGCCGGAAGCAGCTAAATAAGAAGGGTTTTGAGCTATGAGGTCAAGTCACACAAATAAACATGAAGTATCAAGAAGTGAAACACTTGCGCCTTTCAAGTTAAAGCGTCCAGTCTAAACGTACACGCGACGTACTAGTCAAAAGCGCATTTACATTGAAAGTCAAACCGGAAGTGAGCGTTTTCTGCTATAAAAACCTACAGATAAACGTGTAGTGTCATTGTCAAGAAATACGGGAATGAAAACAAGACAGGAGTTCGTAACAACGCGAGCTAAATCCACGAGAAAGCAGCTGAAACTACCCCGGTTCGTACTGTTCGGCCTCTGCCTGCTCAGTTGAGATGGCTGTCCGGCATGGGCTGTAGACTGCTGCGGTGGGACTGAAGGTGAGACTCAGCCCCGTTTCCCCCATATGCTGCTGTCTTTTCATTCATTTTTAACCGCCCAGCTGAAACAAGTGCCAGCAGTCAAGCAGGACACACTTTATCCTAAACGAGCCAATAATTATGCGGTTGCAGTGTAACTGCTGGATTAGATCAACTTAAAAAAATGTGAACGTGGACATCGCTAAATGATACAAGTGATTTCGGCCATGGTCTAGGCAGCTAAACTAAAATATTTATGTTAAAGGTGGGACAGATGGAGTCCCTGCTCAGGGATGACAGAGGCCTGTGTAAATAGCCCTGTCCATCCTCAGCTCCTGTCAGGCGGATGCTGCTGACCCGGCACGCCTCTGCTGTCCAAGCTATTACTATTAAGACTTGTCCCGCCACAGTCAGGACAGGGAGACCTAATGTTTCGGTAGGAAATGTTTTAAAGGACTAACACAAACATCTTGCAGTGTAATTCACTTCAGAAGACAAAATACCACCACTACATCGCGACTTGCTGTGGTTTTTGAATTGGATTGACTTGCAGTTTAAATGCCTTTTAATAAGCAGGTTTTTGTAAGATATTTTACAAGGATAAAATGTCGATAAAGAACTCTTTCAGATTACAAACCATTCAATCACAAATATTATAAACATCACAATCACATAATTTTGTCTTTGATGCCTCACAGTCAACAGATTAAAACTTTATAAACCCCTTTTAATAATTTACTTTTATGTATTTCTATGTGCATCTTTGGTATTTTGTGCTGCAGCAATTTTGATTATATAGTTCAACATAACCACCCGTAAGGGTTGAATATAAATTTTTTGGCCAGATTAATCACAAACCGAAGCCTTTCCTAATTTTACATCACAGTGCAACTATTTCATTTTTTCATTATTGTTGAGATAAGTGGCTGCACGGATTATGCGGCTTTCATTGCTTGAACTAAATTGAGAAAGGTCTTAAAATTTTAGAGCACTGAGTGACTTTATGATGTGAATATAACAGTATCACATTCTTCCTGAATGGGAAATAGTTTGTCATGTTTTAAGTGTCTCCAGATGTAGCAAAGCCTGAACAGTTTTCCAATAAATCCCACGGTAAAGTTTCCTTTAACTCACTCAGACTGTGGAAAGCCTACTTCTTTTTCAGCCTTCTTTGTGGATGGTGTCTTTTCAGCTGCCCCAGGCATGTTGGTGTGCAGCCTAGATAAAAGGAAAGGGGGTTCACCATTGGCTCCTCTATTCAAATGTCAGTGTGACAACTTAATTAATGTTGCCCTGAGGTGAGAAACTGAGACCCTAAAAGGTTTTGGCCGTTACACTTTTGCAGCTTAGGTTTTATACTCTTCTCCTTTTTTTAATGTCAGAGAGTCTGTTAAAAGTTATAAAATGTCACACATTCTGTAGGTCACAGTGGGAATAGAGTGAGTCCAGAAGGGTGTTGCATGAGTCATTTGGAAAAACATTGAAAGGTCAAAGAGGAGAAGCAGAGTGTGAGCACATGGAGGTGTTGACACCATTATGGATGGAGTGAAAAGAAAGGAGGGACAGGACACTTTCCCTTATCAGTCTGAACACGAGACTGCCATGGGTCACCATACAGACCAAAATAACTACAGCATAGAAGCACAGCAGTGTGTTTTTACTGTAATGAAACAACTGAAAACAGCAGTGTGATATATCTGAGAACCAAGCTTGTCATCATGTTTACAATAAACTGCCATGTTTGTTTGGACATCTTCTGCAGATGCTGCTTTCACTTTTCTTTTTTTTGGGGGGGGGGGGGACTGGTTTGTTGTCATTTAAAGCAGAAGTTAGCTTGGATAGTAAATAGCTCCGGTGTCGGTCAATAATATTCTAATACTAAACTACTACTAATATTCTAATAATAAACACAAATATTCAGTGTTGTGTGATGACTTGCTGTATAGCAGAACTGTGGGCAAGCAAACTTTACAAAGGGTACTTTTTTTCTTGGCTTAATTAAATCAGATGTGTTCAGACTAGAAAAATCTTTTAAAACAATCAAAACTTTGTTTTAAATTGATTGCTGTAAAAGATGTGACAGTTAAGTGGTCATTGAATTATTGATAGTTATTGAGTTTTGATGGAGGATAAATTGTTTTGTATTTTTTAATGTAGTAAAACTGCCATAGATATTCTAACTCAAGCGTCTTGTTTGAGACAATTTGCTTACTTTATCAGGTGCATAAATCATGGTATATCAACTTTTTCATTTATTTATTTATTTTCCATTTTGGACTGTGAAAAAATCTTGCAATTGCAACCATTCTCCTGCTTTTCAAGATGACTGACATCTGCAAAAAACAGCAAGCCACTTTTCTGCAAGATGTTCTGTGCCAAAAAAAAAAAAAAAAAAGCCAAATTCAGCTTAAAACAAAGTAAGTCACACGATGGCCCACAGCACTCCTCTGTACGACTGTGCCCAGACTTTGTGCCAGCACACTTCCTGTGTGAAGCCTGGAAGAAGGAAGTGGGGTGCCAGCTTAATCAAGCAGCGGTAAACATAACCCTTGAGGAAAAAGGAGGGAACATTCCTGAGATAGAGCAGGGAGTATGTGTCAGTGTTCAGCCAGCAAGAAAACAAGGTTAGAGACATGAAGCGGATCCAAAGGTACAGATGTAAACAACATGGGGAACTCTCAGACAAGAGGTCAGTGAGTTAGACTGTAGAGTAGATGAGCCAAAGAAGATGTAAGATTTTAATTGCTTTAAGATCTTTTTCAAGCCTGGAGAGCCTTTGCAGAGAAGAAAGTCTTCAACATGCGGCAGCATCAAAAGAGCTTCATTGTTAGTTCCATGTGAAGTTTGTTTCATCACACAAAGCTCTCTTGCTGAAACAGACAGTTTAAACACTGGTGGTGTGACACGCTGATCCCTGTTCAGCAGTGATGTTAATGACATTTGTTGACTCCAGATAACCACTTGGAATTTCACACGGATGGAGGGGAGTGTTTGTGTAGTGTTTTTTTTTTTTCTGTGTGTGTGCACACATCAGTGTGTCAGTGTGCTGTTTGCAAAAGGTGGGACACAGGAGCCGTAACTGTGTGAGCTGGTGCAGGTGCATGGCTCAGAGAAATGCTGAACAAGTACAGAGAGGACAGGGAATTCCAGGTTGGAGTGCTGCAGTAAGGATTCTGCAGTAAATATTAGCATTAATGTAACAGAGAGAATGAAGTGTGGATCTATGCGGCTTTAAAGCTATGTTGTCTCATTTGTCCTTAAAATATTTTATTAATGGTCAGTTTTTTTCTCTTCTATTTTCTTTCCTACTTCTTAATGTTGTCATACGATATCTGCCTAATAAATCATGTTGTTTTTTCACTCTTGATAATCAGAGGATGGGCTCAGTGTCCCAGCGCCTGAGGAGATGTCTCTGGGTCGGCTCCTACGGCGTGCTTCCTCCAAGGCGTCCGACCTCCTGACCTTTAATCCCGGGGCAGGGGGCTCATCTTTACGCTCAGGCCTGGACGGCGAGATCATCTTCTCCAAAAATAACGTCTGTGTCCACCCTGCAGAGCCCCTGCCTGGCCTGGCTGAGCACCATCCAGGTTTGGCTGCACTAACACAGTTTCAAAGTAGATTATTCAGGCCAGCAGGAACAGCTTACCCGTTAGCTTAGTTTTTACTGAGACTATTACCAATGTAAGAAAATTATCTGGTTATATTTGCACAAGTTGCTACCATGTAGACAACGGCAGTAGACCCTGTCCGTGTTTGTGATGTGGATCTTGTGGTTACCAAGCAAGTGTCTACGGATCATTCAAGCTATTTCATTTGTATCAAAAAGACATTTGCGCTCTTCTGTGTACACCTCAAATTTCAGATTTTTATTCTATTCTGAAGTAATAAAAAAAATATTTTACTGCCTGTAGAGATGTGCATTTAGGTGCAAAAAAAACTACATTTATTTATTTCATAAAACAGATTTTTTTTTTTTTTTTTTTTTTTTTTTTTTTTTGCTTTTACCAAGTTTTTGCCCACTTTTAAATCATCGTAACCTTGAAACTAAGCATATGCCTTCGAAATGTTCTTATAAAGCGAAATAACAAATATTAGCTGTGTATATTCAATACATTTTGAACTGTAGATTTAAAAAAAAATGGCTGAAATTGCAGCTTTCAGATTTAAGGATCTTGTGCCTCATAAAAATCCTGATTAGATTTGCCACATTATTCAGGGCTTTGTAGGCCAGCTATAGTTTGATCCCCTGTAGCAAAATGCTAAATATCTAACATTCCAATGCAGAGATTAACCTGACGGACCTCTCAGCCCCGTATCAAATCAGATTCCTAAGCAAGGCCCGTTCAATCCTTACAGGCTTTACGGATCAGAGCCACAATTTGGCTCATGGGTTCTTACTGCTTCTGTCGGGGTGCAGAGACATCCTGCCATAAAGCAGGACTAACAGATACAGGTATTATTTTGTCCCTGCTGCCATCGCTCTGCTGAACAAGTAGCTCTTTATTTATTTATCTATTTATGTATTTATTTATTTATGCTATTTATTGTTCTTTCTGTGTGATTGTTGCACCAAATGCTTTACTGCTTGCTACATAGCAAAATACCCCATGGGAATAATAAAGACTCTCTGAACCTTGAACCTTCCAAAGCAGCACTTTGAACCCCCAAATTTGCTCAATAATCCAGTTTGAAGCAGTAAATCTGACTCACCATCTGCAAAAGTGATTAAATGGTGCCCCCATGGCTCTATTACACGTTGATTTGCCTTTCATCACCACAAAAAGAAAAAAAAAAAAAACATTTAGACACAATAAAGCAAAAATACAAAAACAAATAAATAATTGAACAGATTTGTAGAAAATGAAGAAAAAGTAAAAGTTGTTCAGATAAAATATAACAGGAAAAATATCAGAAGATGAAATTGTCTAACTTCATTTATTAATAGAACTTGGTTTGGTTTAAAACCTTTTTAGTGTGAATATAGAAGATAATAAGTTCAGTTTTAGTTTGGAAAAAGGCTGGAATTAAAATAATTTTATCTTTTGTGTGCTTGCTATATTGTTCATGTGAGGGCTGTATGAAGATTTATGCTGTTGCTGGTCTGAAACTTAATATTTCATCTCTTATCTTCTGTCATTCTCCTTTTTGTTTGAGTTCATTTCAGGGTCATAACTCACCTTTCAGATTTTCCTCCATGTCTAGCTCTTGTTTCTTCTCAGATTACTTGTTTGTCTTAAAGTTGCATCTACCCTCTACTTATAAGAAGAAATCACAGAACCTTTTATATTACCAATTTTTCAAAACTAATAACTTGTAACACAGGCAGGGTTTTGTTGCCCTCTGCAGGTTACCTATGTGTGCATGTGGAGAAGGATGAGAGCCTGGGTACTACTCTGATTTTAACCTGGGTCCCTAATTCCCGCATCCAGAGGCAGGATGAGGAGGCATTGCGATACATCACTCCGGAAAGCTCCCCTGTACGCAGGAACGCCCGCCGCAGAGGCCGACGGTACGAAATGCCATGTCTTAAAATATATCTAAATCCTAATGTAATAGAGTTTTGAACTTGATCATATTTAGAAAACTAAATAAGCAACTTGGAAAAATTGAAGTATTAAAAAAATCTGAAGGTTATGAAAAAAGCTGGATTTGTAATATTTTGATTTTGTAAAATAGTATAAATAAAGAGGATGAGTATATGTTTAAAGCAGTTGTTTCCAACCTGAGGTCTTCAAGGAGCTCAGGGGGTCTGCGAGGCTTTGATTGTACAGAGCCTGTGTGATAAAATTAAGGTCATGTACTCACAGATGAGTTGAGGTGTATCTGCTGAAGTTTTTTCTCATTTGGATGTTTCATTCACATGGTGTTTTGTAAGCCCGAAAACATGAACCAGGTCCTAAAGTAAAAAAGTGGTGGTCATCAAAATCTGAACGAATCAAAACGTATGTCCTATAAACAGGACAAATAGAAATGCTACTTAGCAGGCCAAACCTTGTGCATCCAATCAATTTTTGACCATGTGCTGTGTGGTTTGGTGAAGTTAGAGAGCTGGTGGAGAAGTTCTCGTCTATCCAGTTAACCTTGATTTTCCTGCACTGTTTCATTAGTGAAACATGTCTGAGAAACACCACAGGGCAGATGATTCGTCCCTATTATAAAAAGATATATTAAAAAAAAGGCTATGTATTGATAGTTATCTTAACTTTGATTTAATTGCAAAACAGGAAAAGACTCAGCCAGAATTCATAACGTGTGTTGAGAAGCTAGCTAATTCTAATGCAAGTATAAAGCCAAGCATAATTTCAGCATTTTCCTTTTTAAAACCAGATTTTAACATGTTGGTAATATTGATAACCATTTCTCCTCTCCAGAACACACTCCCGTCCCCCAGCAGCTCAAGAGGAAGATGAGGATGATGAAACTAACATTACTAGTAGCACCTCTGCAGACAGCCACAGCTTGGTGGTCGAGGCCGGGACAGACCCCTCCTCACATCAGCAACAGCTGCCCTCAGCTGGAGAGGAGGGCGACGAGGGTTCCTGCGAGCTGTCGGATGAAGTGAGCCGGGACAGCACCATGGGCTCAGACTCGGACACCTTCTCCTCCCCTTTCTGCTTGTCTCCTGTTAGTGAGGCGCTGTGTGAGAGCAGCGGCTCTGTCTTCCTGGACAGCGAAAGCAGGTGAGTGAGAGGGCTGACATGAGGTAATATTTAGATATTACCGATAGCATTATGGCTGTTTTTGTAGCTTCTCAGAGATCTAGCTCGTCCTACCCAGGAAATGTGGCTTTGATAGACTTAATTGGCGGATTAATTGATAAAGTGCCCCCTGCATGTCTCCGTCTTCACTCTCAGCTTGAGATAAAAAAAATAAAATAAACTGCAGTAGCTACTGATTCTGCTGGGACGTTGATTCAGGAACATCTTTAGGAGCACATCCTGTACTGTTAGACATAAAAGCAACGACTGCTCTTATGTTTGTGTTTTCATGTCATTTAATTGTCTTCAAAAGAAATAAAACAAGTCACCTTTATACCTTTTTTTGTTAAAGCTCTCACATGCTGCTGCTTCTAATTTGGCTCAGTTGTGTCTTCCTTTGTAACTAGGACTGCAAACAGCTATAAAAGCTGTAAGCCTGATGGATAGATCAGAGAAGCTGTTCTACAAGTCAGTGACTATCAGACTTGGAAAAAGACAACTAAAGCCTTATATTCTATTTATTTTATAATTTTAAGGATAATTGATTTAAAAATAATTACTGCGATTATATTTATTGATACACAGAACATGTCAGGATGAAACATTTAGTAAAAATTGCTCCACAACATCCTATGTAGTTAATTCAGTGGTTGTATAGGTTCTTAACTTGAAGGGGGAACAAACCATCTGAGTGGTCTGAGTGAACACTCTTCTGGAAAAACAAACTAGTGTAAATATTATTTTAGTTAAACATATTTTAATAATTTAAATATTATATATTTATATATCTTTTTTCTTAATCTTTGCACATAGTTGTAGCTCATTTACAAGTTTTCATCATCTGTGCACCATAGTTGATGACTGGGTTTTTCAAAAACATTTAATTTAATAATGACATTTTATTTTCAAAACTCACAAGGAAACTGTGCATTATAGACAGAATATTATTAGAACAGGTGCAAAAGGGCAAGATAAAAGAAAATAAATCAATAGATAAAGCATGGCGGAGTGAAGGAAATTTTGTGCAGTGGACAATTTTGAACAGGTAAATTTGAGTCCAGAGCTGGGGAGCAGAGCCAATTAAATGCTGTGTTCTCCATGATGGCAAGGCGAGGGGAAGGGAGAGGAGTAGGATCTGAGGGAAGGGGATTTAGTGGTGATCTGGACCAAATCAGACAAATAAGGGGAAAGATGGTGGATGTATACAGAAGGATTTGGAAGTTGATGAAATGTTGAACCAGAAGCCAGTGATGCTGCTGCAGAATGGGGGTGATGTGGTGGATGGAGGGGCTTCTGGTTGTAATGCAAGCAACATGAGTTCTGGGCCTTATTAAAAGATTTTTGAGTAAAACCAAATTGATTAAATGTAAATTGTTGTTGTCATCAGTCACTGCTTCACACAACCTGGTCCTCCTGGATGTTATTAAATCTGGGATTAAAGATTTCTGTTCTTAACATGCAACATGCTGTAACGCAAAAAAGCGGGATAATCATTGTTTTATTTTAAAGCTTCTTTGTATTTTTTCTTTCTTTTTTTGGGTTGAAAAAATTACATTACTGATTATTTTCTAACCCTTTTTTAAACCAGGAAAAGTCTGACTGCAGTTAAGTCTCTTTTAAAATAGCATTTAGGCTTGTGGTTTCACAGACAAGAAATATATTCACATGAAAGTCAGAAGTGCACAATGAAATCATGATAACCATATTGATAAGGATGCAAATACTTTTTCAGAGACCTAGACTGTAGATCTGTGGGGACCTGATCCTTGAAAGCCTCGTGAATAAGAACATTCAAGCCGACTGAATGGAGCATCCATCTTCAGCATATAGGATTTTATGGACATAATAGTGCTTAGTGCTGGTGAATTAGGCACTATGAGGAGAATAGTATACATATTGTCATAATACAGCACAGACTTAAGTGACAGAAACTGGCCTCATTTATTAATCTAATAATTCATTATGCATCACTTTGAATAGACGTTAACACCTCATGAAGGTCAGTGTCCTTGAAACATGGTTTAAAGGACACATTTTATGCAAAATTCACTTTCTAAAGTTTTTTTCTAACAGTTATATGTAGTCTGTGTATAAGGCCCAAAAAATGAAAAAATTCTGTCTCCGCTCTCACTTGCTTGCTCCACTTTTTAGAGAATGTGTGCTCAAACGGATGAGTTTGAGAAATTTCCCTTTGTGTCACAACAAAGGGTTCAGACACAGAAACAGCCCATTCTCAGTAGAGCCACATCTGGAATGGCTGAAATTAAGGACCAAGGCTGAATTTGGGGTAATATTGAAAACAATGTTGCTGGAGCTCTGAAACCCATATGAAATTGTGGAAAAAATGTATATTATGGGGCCTTTTAAAGGTGAAGTAGCTGCTAAGGTCTGGTACACACAACGATTTTTGAGCAGTTGTTGTCCCGATTTTGCCTCTTCCCGACCTCGGACAGCAAACGTCCGATCATTGTGAGATTTCCCTGTCCAATCATTATTTGGTCTGTGGTGTCTTACTGATTTGTCCAGATAATCCGCTCCGAAGCGGGTTGTAGTCGACAATTGGGAATATTGAACATGTTCAACATTTTAGAGCCGATTTCTGAAGAATGCCGACTCATGCATTGCGACTGCGTGGATGGTGACGTGGTACGGAAGGTAGCCAATCAGAGAGCGAACTGGCTGGGGAACAAGGAAGTAAATAAAGTCTGTGTTCATGCCGTCTCCAGTCTTATTTTTTTCAGTTCTGGCTTTTTCTGTTAACAACAGTCCCAAGACCACCATCATTCCCTCGTCCTGTATGTCCTCTTCCATGCTGTGTGTTGTGTTTCCCGATTGTTACTATGTTTCTTCTTCTTCTTTTTTTGCCGGTTGTTGCTATGGTTCTTCTATGTTTTGACGTTTGTTCTGTGATTACATTTTTGGAGCACACCACACACAATACAATCCAAACTGATTTTTTTTTTTTTTTTTTATCTTCACGTTTTAGGTCTCGATCAGATAAAAAATCGTTGTGTGTGTGTACCAGGCCTAAACTTTTAAACCCATTTTCCCTAAGAATTAATTAATCATGAGTAAATCTCTTAAGGTTATCAGTATTTGACCAGCAATTCTAGTAAAAGACAAAAACAAATTTGATTGTAACATTTATTTTGATATTGAATTGATCAGTGGATTAGTATTAGTAAAGCTTAGAGTAACGTATCCTAAGCTTTATGACTGAGGACAAGATTTCTGATTACTTCTTGTCTTGTCAGTAATTACAAGCTTGAGTGATTTGCTGTGGAAATGAACTCTAACACAGAAAGACACTTATTTGTTGTCAAATTTTGCATATTCCTTCTAAGCTACCAGAAGGTGGCGCCAGAAAGAAAAGAATTGATTGCATGTGGGATGGTGTACTGTTTGCAGCCACATGGTGGCTCTCTGCTCTACAACTGAAGGTCCCCAGAGAGTGAAAGCAGGTAGATGACTTCAGCAGGAGGCATGAAAATGTGTTCACTCATTTAAAGCAGCTCTCAGTCTGAGATTTCTGAAATGCCTTAGATTTACTAAAAATGAAACTTCAAATGATACAAATGTAAAAACCACAAAACTTCCACAGGCTGCTCTTTAATCAGCGGAGCCATCTGCACAGCGATTGTGTTGCTGTTCGGACCTCAGAGCCATTTAATTTTATGATTCCCTTCGTGGTTGTTTCCTCATGCAGCTATTTGGCGTGAGTTGTTGCCCAGAATTTGTGAGGCAGTGTCAGTGAGTCTGTGTGGGTTTTTAATGTTTTTAGTGTTTTTTTTAAGGACTTCTCAGACCCCAGCTCACTGTAAGTGCAGAAAAAGTTCGACTTGGCAGCACTCTGCTTCACAGCTTCTAACCTTTACTCTGTTACCTTCTCTTCTTTGCTCTTAGTGTCTCTTTTTAGCTCTCTGGCACTCAAATCCATCCTTTCCTTTGCCTGTTTTTTCCCCCTTTTTCTTGTAAACTTTCTTCAGTCCCATATTCATCAGCTCCTTCCTCTCATTTTCCATCTCTCCCTCTTTTTCATTTTTATTTATTTTTTTCTTTCTTTATTGTTTCTTTCAGTATTACCCACCTCTCAGATATCTTGCCTCCCCCTCTTTCCCCTTCTCTTCCTAAAGTCTGTGTGAAGCCCTTTGATTCCCAGTGCTCCCAGGGTTGTTGTGCTGGGCTGAATGTCAGCTCTCCGGATTAGAGGACTGAAGAGAGCAGAGCAGCAGCCAAAACCCTGGAACCCACTCAATCTCTCTTTCTCTCTCGCTTGCTTTAATTGACACTGTTAAGGGGCCAGGAACTGGAAACATGTCACTTGGAATCATTCAAAGAGAAAGAACCACGTATGGGAGAGTGAGAGCGGATGAAAAGGGGGCAGAAAGAGGAGAGTGGTGGGAGAGAGCAGAAAAGAGAAATCCGCAGCAATGTCTGTCAGGCTTCTTAACAAGTTTCTTTAAAGATTTAATTGTAGTTTACGGAACTGTCAATGTGTGCTGCCTTCCTGAGGCTTTTTTTGTAGAACTTAAACATGTGATTATAGCTCAGAACAGTGGTGTCCAATGGTTTTGGCTTGTCATGCCTTAAAAAGAAAACAAGCTGTGCTTGTAGCCATTTATTATACATTCAGACTTAATGAGGTATGTTTGAAAAAAGCTTATCAGCAATATTTTTTTCAGCTTTTGAATTTTGAATTTTAATACACTGTTCAAATCCTGGATATTTTCTTGATTTATTCTTCTACAAAGTTTAAATTGGGTTAAAATGAGTTGTATGACACTGATTAAAGCTTTCCAGAAGTCTCAGAAAAGTCTGACTTTCATGTGTGCCGTTTTGGGATTATTGACATATACAGTTGATTATAAATGTCTGGTGTTTTTCTCCTTTTTTCTAAAGTCCAAAGTGTACCGACCACCTTCCTTCGTGTGCCTGCAGTGCCCACACCGCCCTCTCATTCCGATCACTCTGTTCCCTTTAGGGATTAGTTGAAGGAACTTGAAGTCCCAGGAGGTCTGTAGCTCTTGGTCCTGGTTCTCAGTGTGACCTGGCAGCATGTTCCTCTGGGGTACAGCCTTATGTATGTGGAAAGACGTGTTATGAAGGGCCTCAGGGCAGTTTAATCTCACCCTGGTCTGGTGGGACATGCCACTAACAGCAGTCTGACTCCATCAAAACAGCTTGTTTACAGTTGTACAGCTTATGTGGTGTGACTGCTGGCTTATAAATGAACAGAATCAGTCTGTTGATGTTAAAAGATACTCATGCTTGAATGATCCACGCTTAAGCGTTTTCTCACTCTGTACTTAAAGAATGTAGGAAAGAATGAAGTAAATGGGCTTATAGGCCTTGTAAACATTCCCCACTTGACAGTTGTTGGAGTTATGAAAAGGAAGACTTCCACCATATTTCATATAGCTTAACTTCCTTACCAGATCCCGCTGTGCCTCTCTCCCATTTCCCTACTGGTTCTTCACTGTCTGGTTTGTGGGGTGATAAATGAGACAGAGAGCAGTAAATCACCAGATAGCATAAGGAAGCCACACAGCCTGGATTGATCTGGCCTTGTTATGTTCCCATTCGCCAACAGGGAAGCGATCAGCTGAACGTGACTGATTTAGGCTGAAAAATAACCGGCCTGGCCCACTCATCTCATCAATGCACCAAAATGCAGCTCCTGTTTGTTTAGGTGTCAATGGAAAACGGTGAAAACAACTAAAGATTTTTTTTAAATGGGTTTACTTAATTATTCAGGCTCAAGGGAAAAATAAATCTTTTATAAATCCTGAATGACTTCTGGTTTTACTTTTTTATAGATCATATGTGTGTTTTACAGTAAGTAATGAGCAAGTCTACTTCTCAGATGTCAGCAGGCTTCACGCATTTCTGTTCCCTAGCCTTGGCATGTCTAGAGACGTGTTTGAGAGTGCATTATGGTCATTAGTTATGGTCCATTCACTTGTGTGTGTGTGTGTGTGTGTGTGTGTGTGAGAAACTTGGAGTAAATCAGCAAGAGAGAGATTCTTGAAACTGACAAACTGGTGTCTATTTACTTTGCTGCACAGTGAATGTTTGTGTTAGCATATGTCTATTTTCCATGCTGTCACACTTTTGCTTCTCTTTACATAAATGTTATAGTGAGTGTATGTGTGTGTTTGTGTTATTGTGTGTCTCCTCCTGCAGCAGAGACCCTCAGCTCAGGTTTCAGTGCCGGGAACAACATGCTTGCCATAAGGGAATGACAAGGGAAATTGTACGGCAGACAGTGTGATTTGTGTGTGTAGATTTCCATGTGTATGTACGTGTCTATGTGTCCTCAGAAGCTTCCATGCATTCCTCATATTTTCAGCCTCTTGGCAGAACCACACAGAGACAAAACATCATGGCAGATCTGAGCTGCACAGTTGTCACTGGGCTGAGCACCACCAGCCCCCTGTCTTCATGTTATTTATTATTAATATTCCATATTAAAGAACAACTGTCTAGATCTAAAGGCATGAAAAATTCATTTTTTTGCACAGTGGGGGACAAGTCTCCCTGCTTTCATGTCATAGAAATCATTAAGCGCTTAAGAAAATAAAAAAATAAATAAATCCCAATATTTCTGTCATTTTGATAGAGAGCTGTGCGACGAGTCCATGAACCATTCAGTCAGTTCTGCATCAAGTCTGGACAGCCACGCCCCCTCTGACAGCAGCGTCCACTCGCAGGGCATGCGATGGGAGGAGCAGCAAAAGTTGTTGGCTTTGGAGCAGCTATGTGGAGTCTTCAGGGTGGACCTGGGTCACATGAGGTCACTGAGACTTTTCTTCAGGTCAGCAGAGAGTTACAGGGAGGTCATGTTTGTGGGGTGGCTTTCCCCTGCCACTCTGCAGGTTTGCGAATTTTAGAGTTATTTTGTCATTGTTTGTTTGCAGCGATGAGGCGTGCACTAGTGGGCAGCTGGTGATAGCTAGCAGAGAAAGCCAGTATAAGATCCTCCACTTCCATCATGCTGGTTTGGACAAGCTAGCGGAGGTCTTCCAGCAGTGGAAATGCTGCAGAGAAACGCAGCCTAAAGACCAGGTCAGCTTACAAATTCCAGGTGTTTCTGCTCTTCTTAGATTTTATTTAAATTTTAGCTCCCTAGCAACATTTTTTTGTCCTCCATTTTTCATTTTCTCCTTTACCTTAAGGTTTCCGATGAAAAGTCATGCATGCAGTTCTCCATCCAAAGGCCCACTCTACCATCAGCCGAGACCCACCCAGAGGAAAGGCTCTATCGACGGCTGGATGTCACCACCTGGCTACGTCACCTTAACCACAATGGACAGGTGGAGGAGGAATACAAGCTGCGCAAGGTATGTGCAAGGGTGTATTTCCATGTTCATGTAATTACAGACTTGGGATGGGATAGGTTAGGAAAATAAATCAGATCACACATCTGGCTAACATGCTATTGTCCATAAATTCAAGGGTCACATTTTCACACTTTACACACACACTGAAAGTCAACTCCGCTGTGTTAAACTTTCAGTTTTGATCATCATCCCTCTCTATAAATAATGAGAGGTTTAGTCTTGGCCAATGTACCATGTGAGTCATTTTAGTTCTCCAGTATTGACTCAGCTCATAACTTACCATCTTCCAGAAATGACTCAGTGGCAGTTAGACCATGACCAAGATGTTTCCTCTCTAAATGCTCGAATGCAAAACCAGAAAACAACTGTTCTTACTGGATGTGCTGATTTAAATTGTGTTTTTGTTTGTTGCAGCATTTAGCAGCCCTCATGAACATTATGCATCCACTGTAGTTTAGTGATCTGATAGTCAAATGCAGGTTGTCTACTTGTTTGCATACAGCTCTGATCTCAGTTATCACTTCTGACCTTTGTTTGCCCTCTGAACGTCCGAGAAAGAACCCTTTGTGCTCATCGTATCTGTTCCCCTCCCACTCGTCGCTAGGCCATCTTTTTTGGCGGTATCGACCCATCCATCCGTGGTGAGGTGTGGCCCTTCCTGCTTCACTACTACAGCTACGACTCCACCTCTCAGGAAAGGGAAGCCTGGCGGCTACAGAAGCGAACTCACTATCATGACATCCAGCAGAGGAGGTGGGCTATAGAAAGACCTGGCTTTCAGTGCAAGGTTAAGTTGATGCGGTGGAAATCTTTTTGTTTAAAAAGTCTAAGACACAGACTCTGTCAAGCAGCAGAGTACCTGTCAAGCGGCCGCAGCGTCAGCTGCCAAATGCTCAGGCAGTCAAACATTAAACCATATGTGAGTCTGTTGGTGCTTCTCATCGCAAGCGCTGAGCAATCAATAGACACAATCAGGCAAGTGTTAAGGGGAGGTGCTGGGTGTGATATAAAAGGTCTCTGGAGAAAAAACATGTCAACGCTTATCAGATCATAGTCTCTTGTCAGAGGTAAAAAGAAAAAAAACTGCTTTGGTATGCACAGACAAGCACATGCACACTAATCCCACATATACATAGAACCCTCCAGTCTTTATTATCTCCACTCTACCACCAAAATATTAAGTGACATATTTTCACACATTCTACTGCTCTGTCTGTAATGAATATAATAATCAGACAGGTTTAATCTGTATGGCCTCTTAATATTTTGAGTATACCAGAAGGTCTTATTGAAGTTGTTTAATTAGTGTCCTTGTTCTGACTTCGATGTGGAATCCTTTAAAGACCCTTTGACTAAAGCAGCCTCCAGGGCCACAAGTTGTTCATTAGGAGCAAGGATACATGTCTGTGGTTTTTTGCTCCTTATCTCCTAACCTCCTAAGCAGCTGGAACTGGAAGGGGTGCAGCTTTAATGAGTAAAATGGTTTTTAACAGTCAAACTGGATATCTGCTTAAATGTCCACATACAAGCTGACGCGAATGAATAAAAGTGACAGTAATATACATGTAATAACAATAAATAAATAACGCAAACCCTAAATTTATAAAAATATAAATAATGAATTAGGTATTCAGAAAATGCAGAGTTGGATGTTTCCGGATAATGCACCAAAAATCCCTTTATTTGTCTTTTTTTCTTAAATAAAAATATTACAAATGTTACACATGTGTTATTTCATAGAATGCAACTGGTTGATAAGAAGATGTAGCTGGCTTGAAGGTGAAGTCTATTCGTTAAGGGAGATGACATTCAGAAGAACTCTTAGTTTTGCATGACATTTGCTTAAAGGAAGAGGAAGTTTATCTCGGTCAGTAATGTTCCCCTTTGTTCATAAATACTTTCTTACATATGTTCTGATTACGTAGAGCAACGATCACAATTTCCCAGAGTTCAATTTAATTATTAAAATATCTCCTTGAGTCAAACCAACAATCCAAACACCAAAGCTGCAACCAGAAAATATCTCTAGTCTTTGTTTGAAAAAATACATTATTATTACAGTTATAAGTTGATAGAATACTTTTATGTGGATAAAGTTAGTAAACCCATGGGTCTAGTAAATATTGTTGTTTTGCAGATAATATCATTTTGCATGATTGTCCATCAATCTTCTCCAGCGGTTACATGTTTTGAAGCTTTCTTACATGTACTGCCTACTTTACATTCCTGAAAAATTTCACTGGGGCTCAATTCTGAGCTTTGACTTAGCCATCCGTTAACCCTCAACTGCCTTGTCTTTGAACTATTTCTTTAAGTATTTGTGTCTTGTGAGTCCATATCTGCTTAAAATGCCAATTTCAGGTTCAATCTCAACTTTCAGGCAGATGGCATAATCTTGTCTTCAATCATTCCTTGATTTAAAGCAGATATTATAGTTGTTGATCAATGACAGAAAGCTGTACAGTCCCTGAAGGCAGCAAAGCAACCCGTATCATTGCATTTCCACCGCCATGCTTTGTAGTTGCTGAGCTTCTTTAGGTTGCACCTGAAAATATTAGGTCTGCACCAAACATGTCAATCATTCATGTGGCATGTCAATTAATCTGCCATTAAGTAATTACAAAAGGTCTGGTTCTAGTTTTTTTTTTTTTGTTTTGTTTTTGTTTACTCCAACCGAAATTTTACTCCAATGTTCTTTTCAAACAGCAATAAGTTGATCTTGTTTTCCCTCAAATATGTTCAGTCTCAATCTGCCCGGACGTGTAATTCCTTAACAGCTGTAAAAGTTACCTGATGATCCTTTGGTGAAAATTTGGGACTCTTTGGAAACTAATTTGGTTTCAAATGGACTTGTCTCTGCCTCAATTTGGTGCAGCCGTCAGGGATGGAAAGATTTTCATTTGTTTAAAGTCCGTCTCGCTTTTAGATGATTTTCCTGTAAGTGGCACGGATGTGGTAAATTTTAAGGCACCGTTAAGAAAAAAGTTCTGTATACAGACCTCTTTCTCTGTTTGGGAGGATCAATACGTAGAACGTCTCTCCACAGAATTCAAAATGACTTGAGCTCATTTTCAACTAAGGACATGTGAAAAAAGCTGCTGCTAAGATACTGACATTTTTATAGTATAGTTGTTTTGTGTCATTTCCTGAATGATGTGTGAATGTGTTTTGATAAGTAATAAATTATGTCAAATTGGTTCATGCTTTGTAATTTTAACTGTTGTTGAACCATAAAAATGACTGAAATATTAAGTGATGAAAACTGCTGAGCAGCATCCTCCAGAGAAGAACTATAGAAAGGTTGGAAGAATCCAGCAACACACACACGGCACCAAAGCTAAACAGTTGCGTGGCGTTGCATCAGGTGTGCGTGCATTATTCCTGGTGGGGCCAGATGGAAAACAAACAGTGTTAATTAAATCCCCTCTGCTTGTTAGGACTTGAGTACATTAGTGCCACACACAGAGTACATTGTTAATGTAGTTCCTAACATTTAAAGGGACGGTGGGGGCTTTTTGGTTGTGGTATTATCCTCAGTGGAGCTCTTAGCTTGCCCACTCCCACATTTTCATGCATTTGCAGCTAGAGCTTTACACCAGAGTAACATTTTTTAGCAATTACAATATATGTCTAGAATAACGATAGAGGAAAAAAGAAGTTAAACCCACTAGTTACTGCCCTCTTATCAATTAAAACGCAGAGTTAATTAACATTAGCAGCTGATTTTGGTCAAGAAAACCGCTGCAGCTTTTTCAAATTTTTCCTCCTCAAGTTTCTAATTGATATGTGTGTGTGTGTGTGTGTGTGATTCCTCAGATTGTCCATGAGCCCAGAGGAGCACAGTGAATTCTGGAGGAAGGTCCAGTTCACAGTGGATAAAGATGTGGTCAGAACGGATCGCAGCAACCACTTCTTTAGAGGAGAGAATAATCCAAATGTAGAGATCATGAGGTCAGACCAAGTTCCTTCTCCCCACTTCTTTTTTTCAATCAATCTGTCTTGTAAATTCTTGCTCTGTTTCTGTCCTCTCCTCTTGGGCCGTTCTTATTCCCTCTTCCTCATCTCCACACACAGCCGTACCTACAGTATTCATTTCATATTCTGAACCCTGGGGGAGCTGCAAATGAGTTTCATGCTTTATTGACTCTGACTAAGCCGTCTGAGCACTTTTGATGCATACTCACAGCTAATGGCTTTCTAAACGAGGAGCAAGAGGATTTAAATAGCATATTAGTTTAGCGACTCTCATCGAGGCTCCTGGTATTTGTCCTGGAATTATGTCTGAGGTGGGGGATACCAGAACTGCCCATGTTCCTATACAACGCTTCTTATCTCATGCTTCCCACAGTTATCTCACATCTATTGCTGATATGTTACAAGTATGTGTGCTTGGTTTATTCAGTTCATGTTGTTTGAGCAGGGATTCTCATATTGCAGTCTCTAAAAATGATCAAACTTGCACTTTATTGTTGTGTCAAAACAATATAATGTCCTCAGGGTTTCCCTTTGTTTATATGATACTTATGCATAAAGACTGCAATGAAAGTTTTCTTCAAAGTAGTGCACATACATATACATAGGAAGAAGAAAAAGCCATTAATTAACTCCCTGGCTACCAAAAGAAGTTGGCATAGCAACCACTAAAGCAGAGATTATCCTGTTTTTCTGGGCATTACTAGCAATGCTGAAACACATGTTGGCTCATTCAGTGTTTGGGTGGGACTGTAGGTTTCAGGGGTTTTGGCTGACATGTATAGAGGCTCTTGTAAAGACTGTCAGAAGAATTGAAATGTTTCTGATTCTGTATTACCCTGTTGCATCAGAAGTTCTGCTGAAGTTTTTTTTTTCTTTCCCCCTGCTAAGAAGTTAGAGCAGCAATGAGATGTCCGTGGTTGTTCTTTGCTCCAGGCGAGTTCTGCTCAACTATGCAGTGTTTAATCCTGACATGGGTTACTGCCAGGGCATGTCTGACCTGGTGGCCCCTCTGCTCACCGAGATCCAGGATGAAAGTGACACCTTCTGGTGCTTTGTCGGCCTCATGGAGAACACCATCTTCATCAGCTCCCCGCGGGATGAAGACATGGAGAGGCAGCTGGTAGGAGGTTTTACTGTGCCTCTTGGAGTTAACCAGATAACACATGACCACATCTTGTGGTTACTGCTTCTCTGAGGGATGTGTAAAGCAGTTTCTGTACATTTGAAATTGGGCCTCCTTTACATAGAATGGCTGGTTTATCATTTACCCTTTAAGTGTGTTGTTAAAGAGCCCATGATCACTCTTTTACAGGTTAATATTTTTATTTTATGGGTCTATTAGGAAAAGTTGACATGTAAATTAAGTTTTAAAAGCTCATTTCCCCCCACCCACCCTTAACTGTACTGTGCTGTAATAGTACTTTTTTTCTTTACTCTATTTTAGCTCCTCTTAAGAGACCTTTAGAAAGATATGTTTTAACTAGTATTGACATAAAGACTGAAAAAATAGATCTTAAAAAGCACAATAAGACCTCTTAAAAAATGGTTATAAACCCTTTCTGTTCTTGACATCGTCAGACAATATATTGTGTCAGCTGTTATGTCAAGCATGAATTGACCACAACAGGCTTCATGAACCTGCAGATGTTAGAGGTAACAGAGGGACCTACAGAGGATCTGATAAGCAATCTCATCAACATGTGCACAAATCTGACCACCAAGGCGAGCTCATTTCTTTAGGCTGAAACTGCAACAGGTGGCCTCCAGCAGAGCTCAAGACAGTAAATCTTTACTCCACAGATGTACCTGCGGGAGCTTCTGCGTCTCATGCTCCCACGCTTCCACCAGCACCTGACCAGACTCGGAGAGGATGGCCTCCAGCTCCTCTTCTGCCACCGCTGGATCCTGCTCTGCTTTAAGAGAGAGTTCCCTGACACAGAGGCCCTGCGCATGTGGGAGGCCTGCTGGGCACACTACCAGGTCAGGGCAAAGTCCAGACTGCTTCTTTGCCTACGCAAGCTAGAAAGAAGACCTAGGCAAACGCTGGCTCTGTGCACAAAAAAACATGTGGTGTTTAAAAAACAACAACAAAGTTTGTATTGCCTTTCAGGAAGGCATGCAAAACAGAGTTCATGTTATTCCTTAAGCCTGTCACTTCAGACTGTTGTAATCCTGCTAAATAGCTATAATGTGTGCTCTTAGTCTTGAAGGGATTTAATCACCTAATTCTGTAGTGATTTGACTTAAAGTCCCACATTTCTCACATTCCGACAGATTTCAGTAAAAGCATATACGAAACTTAAAATTGATCCCAAAGGAAACTGTGATGCCTAATTATAGGAAAAATAATTATATAACAAAAAAGGCTGTTCTACATGTTATGTTTTTAACATGAATTATAAAGATTGTAGCATGCATGCATATATATATATATATATATATATATATATATATATATATATATATATATATATATATATATATATATATATATATATATATATATATATATATATATATATTTGCCTTAATCAGGATCCAGTGAACTTGTAACTGTGTCATGTTCCTGACTGAGCTTAACACCTCCCTAGGCTGAGGCCGAGTCAGATATCTCTGTCTTCGCTTCATGCCATCTGTTCAGACTCTGCTAGATGTTCAGATCTTCAGCTACAGGTGGTGATAGAGGAGATGGTGTGAAACCTTGGTTTAGACAGTTTAAAGTCATATACCAGATGGGCTATGAGCAAAAAAGTCTGATTGATATCAGATTTTACTGTTTAGAGGACGTTATCTTGTAATACTAGGTTGCAACTGATTATTTTCTGTTCTTGTCATTTGAAATGTGAGATTGTAACTGACAGTCTTTATGTGAACCAACATGATGAAATAAAGTTTATCATTAAGTCAGCACATCACTAAAAGATGAATAGTATTCAGATCTTGTGCTTAAAATGCAATATACAGTCTTAATCCACCAGTTATTGCGTGAGTTCTCTTTTTCAGATAAACTTAAACAAATCAACATCAAGCTTAAAGTTAAGCAAGCTCTATTGTTTCACTCATTTGTGCTTGTTTGTCCTTTTTGTTTGATGACTTCCACATTCAATCCAGTTACTGAGAGTTATGTAGAAGTTCAGCTGAAGTCATGTACTTACTGAAATTTGCACAACTTCCTGCATTTGTCCTCTGCCGTTGACCTTTGTTTTTTTGTTTTTTTCTGATACATTTTCAGACAGACTACTTCCACCTGTTTCTCTGCGTGGCCATCATTGTTCTCTATGGGGAGGACGTTTCAGAGCAGCAGCTCGCTACTGACCAAATGTTGCTCCATTTCAGCAATCTGTCCATGCACATGAATGGAGAACTGGTGCTACGCAAGGTATCGCTGTTGGTTTTTGGGCCTTTTATGTCATGTTTCCATCTTCTTATTTCATGGCTTTGTACCTCTGCAAACCAATATATTAGGTACTCTTAAAATTACTCATTGTGCTGCTCATTTAATCCAAACCCAGTGTTCTTTGCATCATGGGACCCAGCCCAGTGCTGCAGCAAAGCAACAGTAAACAGCAAACAGTAAACTGCCCACAGAGGCCTTGAGGTACTAAATGGGATGCTGCCACATCATGCAGAGGATTTATGATCTGCATCCCTGCTATTGTGCTTATGCTTGCTTCCTCATGTTTATGTATGCTGTGTTTATGCTGCAGCTAGTTTCTCTTATCATGCTGCGAGTGTAGTTTTGTTTGTTATTTCCTGAGATTTTGCATTCTGTTCTATGAACAGGCACACCAGTCTTTGAGCTTTAGGTAACAGTGTGCAATGCTGACCTTGACAGTCTTTTGTTATCTTTTAGCCAGAAGAAAAAGATATTGATTTTATTTTAATGTTTCAGTGTGCTGTGTTTGCCCTGCTCTTCCAGGCCCGCAGCCTTCTCTACCAGTTCCGCCTTCTTCCCAGGATCCCATGCAGCCTCCATGACCTTTGTAAATTGTGCGGCCCAGGAATGTGGGACAGTCGATACATCCCCACTGTAGAGTGTTCAGGTGAACACCCAGAGTCCCAGAGCTGCCCCTATGGAGGCACATCCACCTCACAGCCCTCTTCTCCCTCCCCATCGTCATCACCAAACCCCACTCCAACACCTCCACTGGACGGCAAAAGAGGCTCCAAAAAGCGGGACATTTTCACCTTCAGGAAGCATTACTGAGGTGGAAGCTTGTGCTTGTTTTGGCTCATGCAAGAGCTGCCAAATGTTTGGATCTCCAAACTGCCCCTGGACCCATCTCTCCTCTTTCCTATTTTTTTCTTTTTTTGTTAATGAGGATTTTTGTCACTTGATCTTTTCATGTGATGCAATGATGAACACTGCCTTACAAAAATGTTGTTTTTGATGTTCAGTATCATGTGAATCTGCAATGAGGACAGTTGGCTATCAAACAGATCAGAAGTCAAGTAGCTGCTTTCTTCTGGTAGCAGAATGGACAATCACCAGCCGCTGTGTTGGTCTTGAGCTAGTTCAGGTTCTGCTGCTGGCTTGGCATTCTTCCATGGGCTTTGTAAGCAGGGGAGGTCACATCAGGGTCTCAGGCAACTGGGCTAAATTCTTGCAGACTCTGAAGGGTCAAAAGGAACTGGAGATTCATTCACAGGAATTTTCTAAATGTTCCTGTGTTCTCACAAAGGAGTATTTGTGCGAATATCAAGTTATATGTGCGTATCTCAAGTCTGAGCAGGACATGAAATCCAAATCTTTGGTGTTAACAAAGAAGAATTGGATTAAATTAGTTTTTGGTTGGTTTTCTTTTAAGTTTTCATCAAGTGAATGTTTGCGTTTGTATCAGCAGTTACAAATATTTAGCAATATTCTAGCCTTGCATGAGCAATTCTTTACATATAGTGGGGACAACACATTTGTTGTTGGAAAGTACTTCAGCCCAAAACAGAAGTAAGACTGTGTTTATGGTGCAAACACTCTGTGATAGGGCTGCTCATATTTCCTCACAGGATGACGGTATGGAACGTCCTGAGTTTTTTCCTGATGAGAAGAAGGAATGAAACTGTCAAAAATCTGATACACATGATTATGTTACCATTTGCACATTAGTATTGTAAAATATGAAATGCCTGTGGTATCATATGGATGTGCCATCAGTGTTGCCAAAGACAACAAAGATCATGGTTTCATCAATGCAGAGAAATGAATGGCTCTCTTTTGTACCTTCAATTTTGTCCTATGTTGAACCAGGATTGTGAGCATTTGTCATCAGTTTTGTTATTCTTTACACTTTCACTTTAAGTGGATGACAACACACTCAAAACTAAGAATCAGTCCACATGAATGTATCTGTTTTTTGCCTCTTTTCACTCAACATCAACACTATGAAAACCTTGGATGTGTAAATGTTTAAACTGGAGTAGTCGCTAAACACCTGGTAAGCTTTTGAAGGCTACATGCAGATATCTTAAGAAGAATCTGGGAGGGAAAATAGAGAAACTAGCCATACATTATACCTCTGTATGTTGGCTGCAGGGTATACTGTAAAGTGATGTTGCCCCAGGTGTTAAGATGGTCTCCACTCAAGACTCCACCCCGGAAAGCTTTTAAATGACGCCCTCAGGATTGTAACATCTGCAAAAAATGCTGCTAAAATGTAACATTGATTCTTTTGGTCTGCTTTCCAGCAGTTTCTGCAAAAGACATCCATGTGAGTTAAGTCAAGAGGTGCATCCGGTGATATGAAGGTTGCAGTAAAATGAGCTAAGTTAGAAACACGTGATGGAAAATGATTCATTGTATGTGAGTGACTTTGATCTCATGGATTTATTAACATTAAATTCACATTGTTTACACAAACAAGTCACACCTTTTTAAAGGGGTTGTTGTAAATTGTGATCACGAATGTATAATGTTGCTGTTGAATATGTTGATGTATTACTGTAAACTTCACAGCAAAACGAGCCTATTCTTATCATTGATATTAATAAAAACGAGTAATAAACTACAGTCACATTTTCATTCATAACACAAATGCACCTGCTTAGTTTCTAAATGCTTTTTATTAGAATTATTTTTTATTGTTTTAACAAGTGGTGGTGGCATTGTGGGCTTCACCACCACCACCATTATTATCCATTAATACCAATATTTAAAATACTAATACAGATATCACTATTAATATTAATAGATCATTACATACAAAATAAAACCATTAGCATTTTGTCTTTATTCTCAAATTGCTTAGTTATGGCCTAATTAATGGAATTTGGGATAGCTTTATAAACCACTGGAAAGACTCAAAATTATTTGTTTACCTTGAATAATTTAAGATGCCCAAGTTTATTAAACAACAAAAGACATTCATATGGTGACATTATGGAAATTTAAGAGTTATTAGTACTGTTGACATTTTGAAATAGTTTCCTTAAACAAAGAACAAATAAGACTCATCTGCATTTAAGTGTTAAATTGACCTGAACTTATCAATTAGCTATGTTTTGTTTTGTTTTTTTTTTTGTTTTTTTTTTGCAAAAAATGGTCTGTTTTCCAGTTTCTTTTCCACAGTGGTGAGAAACATGTACTTGTGTACTTGTTCTGTTTTTCTTCAGGTCAGTTTGACCTGAATGCCATATGAGGTGAAGTGAGGAAATAGAGTCCAAAATGAAAAGTTTTTCTACAGTAACACATGGTAGAGATTGGGTCATAGTGTGGGTCTACTTTTGTCGTCTCTTGCAAAAGCACTGAATGGATCAACAGTGTGATATTTTTAAAGTTAAATGTGGTAAGGGTCCTTAGTCAACAATCCAGAAGCACACATCCAACACAAGAATGGCTGAAAAGTAAAAAGTGGATTTTTTAAATAGAGGCCTGACCTAATTCTTACCTATCTGACTTAGTTGCTTTTGGAAAAGGCAGATCAGCACATTAAAGGGAGGACCTTCTGTCATACTAGCTGTAGGATTGTAGCAACAAAACCTCAACATGTATTTGGCCGAGAAGCAGCTTTTAAATTAAAGTTTTCAGTCATAAGAAGGAAAATGTTCTTCTTTTAAGTTAACTTACACTCACTTTAGTAGTAAAGAATACTAAAGTAATCAAAACACACTTAAAAGTTCCTCCTCCAGCATTTTTCCTTGTTTCCTATCAACCAGTTCTAGACCTGCTTCCTGAAATGATTTGGTTTCCATCAGCGTTAACTTTAACCTAAGGCATGATGAGAGCAAAATGTTCAGCAATATCCCACATCTTACTATACTCATTGCATTAGCTGGGAAAATAATGATGTGCAAAAATATTTCTACACAGCTGACCGGCTTTGGCACTTCTGTTCCAAATTATGTGTTAATTATGTGTTTCCCTAAATGTCCATTTAATAATAATAATAATAAACATTTATTTAACAAAGAAGAAAAAGATAACTAAACACAGCCTCTCGGGGAGTTTGAATTCCTGCTTTCTGACAAGCAATGCATGGTATCCCATGAGAAAATTAGCAGAGGTAGATGGTGTATTTCGAAGAGTTAAACCTCAAACAATCAGCCTAAGCCTTATCAGCCTGTGCTGTTTGTTGTAGCTGTGTGACAGTGTGTGTGTGATGGCTCAGGCAAGTGGCAGCGATTAACTGCCTGTCAAGGGTAGCTAAGGAGATGGTATCAGACCTCACCGTCAGGTGGCTGGTTTCTGGAGAAAGACAGAATGTTGTTGGGCATGGGACGTCTTCAGGAAATGACTCTGCTAGTGCAGCTATTCCGGTTTAGTCACTTTGTGGTGTTAGGAAAACAAACGCTTAAAATATTTTCTTTGGAAGAATAATACACGCCATGTGTCACTTTTACAGCACCCAGTGACTAATTAATCAGGTTATTCTTACCCTTTTTATTTTTCCTTTCGGTATCCTCATCTTGATGAGCTCCAACCATAAATGAGATGGATTTCAACAGAAAAATGAGTCAGAAATTTTTTTAATTCACACCCAGGGATCACCAGGGGACCTAATTCATTGTGGGCAAGTCTGTAGTGTAGGTGTGATTATTCTGCTATTGAGAGACCTGCTGCTTTTGATGTGGGGGTCTTCCTGCCTGCAATTACAACCCATTAGTCTCTGATTAATAGCTTTTCTCAGGGCTAATGCACTTCTATAACATAAGACATGAGAAAGGGAAAATTAAAATAAATACATAAATGAATAAAATGCCACATCTGATTAACTGAATCATTTGCCTCTTTTGTGTCATTGCAGATTATTAATCTATAGAAAAGATATAATTACTGCATACTGTACGTGGACGATGAGGAATAAACTGAACATCATAAACTGAGAAAGTCTATCTGTAATACTTGCTGGAGGTTTTTTGCTTATGTGTTAGATTAGAGAATTTTTATTGTATTATGTTTAAAAGATATGTGGTTTAATTTCATAATGTGTGTGTGTGTGTGTGTAGAATGAAATGCCCAACCTGTTGTCTCTGCTGTGTGTTACAGCCTCTCATTGTTAGCTTCAGTATCACAAGCACCACACACACACTATCTGTGACCTACGCAAAACACACGAGCTCTCATGTGAAGGTTCTTTGTGTTGGAGTAGTACTCAAACACTCTGTCTCTGCTCTATCACTCTTTGCATACATATCACACTTAAACCTGCCTGTGTTTTCATGTGCTATTGCTTCAGTCACCTCTTTCTTCCACTCCTTTTTCCACCCATCACATCCTTTGCTGATTTATAGCTTTTTCCTCCCCTCCTCCTCAATTCTCCAGTTTCCAATGCCTCTGACTGAGTGACAGTGTGGGGCCTGTCACGAGGCCGGCATTGAACGGTGGGTTATTACCCTCTAATTATCAATTACAGGGCTCGGCTTCCACACCTGGAGCAGGCCAGGCTGGGAATGAGCTTAGCCCATTAGGATGGACCTCCGGCTGGGCTGTTTATAGAGGGGGCTGGGCTCTACCCTCTGGAGGTGTTAATGGGCCTTTCAGGGGTACAGTCAGCAGGCTGATCCATCAGGGTGTCTGATAACAGAGAGCGTAGATTCATGCTGAAATGCTGTTGGGTTTTTGGTGTTACTACAGGGATAGACTGACTTCATGAGTTGTTGCTATGCAGTTTTCCACATTTGCAGGTCCCGGCATGAATTTTCTGTGAGAACACATATTTATTAATTTATTTTAGTGACCAAAATATTGTCAAGATTGTACAAGACGCACATACATATTAAAGGGAAACTTCTCCAATAGCACGTGTGATGATTATTATGGTCAAATATTAGCAGCTGACTGCACAAAAACATTTCAAATGAGCTAAAAACTACTACTGTTTATTTATTTATTTTAGATTTTATGCTTATTTATCTAGAAGCATTGTTGACTTTCAGAGGTGAAGATGGGAAATTATTCCTCAGCTGAGCCTGTTTCAATATGATGTTTGGTAGAGCATGTTTTGTGATCCTATACTTTATCTTACTAAATAATTTGTGGAAATAAATCAGCCTGGTTTACATATATAATGCCAAAAATTATTTATATGATGCCATTACTTTAACTAATTTTAAAACCTTACCATGAAGCCTCCCTCCAACCATTTTGGGGGGAAAAAGAAAATGATTTTTCATTATTATTAACCCATTAAAATGAAGAAATAAATTAACATTAAAGAAACATCTTATATTTGTATTTTTTTCCAATAATTAAAGAGTTTTAGATGAACTAACATGAAATGGAAAACTCTTTTCCAGTCTGAAATAAAATTGAAAATTTGTGTTTACTCTCATTGAGAGTGTTTGGCTTGTTATTCCTGCACAGTTCAAGTGCAAACATCCGTAGAGCATGATAAGACAAACTTGAGCAATTGCACACACAAGCACAAACACACACGCAAACATGCAATCTTTCTTTAAACTCACACTGCTTTACAGGACAAGCCACATTAACCCATTCACACATTTACAGTTACATTAATGGACAAGGTCTCACTGAGCAAAAACATGTTTAATGGGTTTGACCATTGTTACATTCTCTTTATTTTTTAATTTTTTAATGGTTATAGTCAGTTCCAATATATTCTTGCTTTTAGAATATACCATTTAATACAGATATTATTTTTCTTTTTTATTTCCTCCTCTAAAATTCCAGTCATTCCACAGCTGTTCACTCTGTTCCTTCTACAATACAACCTGTGCTATTTCATTACTTAGCATGCTGAAAAGCCATTGAGTACTGAATATTAATTTTTGAATATTTAATGCTTTACTATAGGGTAAGCAATGCAAAACAGTGGATCCTGCAATTCTCATGATGCAACCCAAACTGCATACATCCAGTTTGTAAAGTCATCCATTAGTAATTTGTAATATTAAATGATCTACAAGTCATTGTTTTCTGTGTGCATTTTACACATTTGCAAGTCAACCAACCTTTTGGAAATAATAATGCTTTATTTGTTTGAGAACTGTCAATGAGGAGAATAATACTGGGAACTCGTGGGCAGGGCAGATAATGTTTACAGACATGATATGTGGAGTCATGTGAACCTTGGATTTTCAAGGCTAGGATTTTGCAACAGTATTAAAAAATATTCTGCTTTTCCAACAACAGCTCTTTGTTCTATAAAAGAGCTCATCTTGCCCATTTTTAATTTAGACTTTAATTCACTTTAACTGTTCAGAAATGGTGCAGTATTGAAAGAATACTATTATCATTTCTCCATGTACAAATTCTACCCTTCATGTAGTGTGTCATTTGCTTGTAGCTTCTGGTATTTTTCTATTTATCAGGCATGATAGAAAACATGCACTGATCCAAGTCATGTGTATTTTCCACCTTTTTCTCTCTGTATTCAAGCAGGATGATGCACAAAAATAGATTCCCTTTCTACCTAGAATGCAAATAGATTGACTTGGCTTCTTATCATCACAATAGACACGTTTTTCCAAGCCTGTCTTGTCTGCGCTCCATTCAACTGTTACAGTCGTTTAGGTGAAGGAGTCAGCTAATGGCAGCCATGCACTATATCATACAGAAGATTGAAATGAAAATGAGGCATGTCTCAAAATAGCTACTGGGGAAGCCAGTCGTCAGAGGATTGAGGGTGACAGGGGTGAAGATATATGCTGTGACTTTCGGTGTATTGTGGAGCTTGCTGCTTGTTGGGAGTCGTGCTGTACGCCGCTCAGATATGTCACAGGTGTTATGATGGATTGTGGAGCATTATGTGTGCAGCATTAACTTCTGTGACCAGTTTACACTTTGCGAGCACGCAGAGAATGCAGAGGGTGTGTTTGTACTTGTGAAAACAGGTACACATTATGGTTTACATGTTTCAGTCATTCTTCCTGATGGGTTCCTGGTGGTTTTAGTGGGGGCAGAACAAGGAAGGAAATGAACAACTAAAACATAGCTCTGCAGTTATCCTTATATTAGAAAAGATGAAAGACTGAATGTGTTTTGTTTTGGATTTTTTTCATTTTATTTATTTATTTTATTTTAATTTTAGTACTGTCCAAAGATACAAAAACACACATTGTGTCAAACTGTTGGACTGTGTGACATGCTCCTTCATCATATTGAATGCAGATACAGTGCATGCAGTGCACATTAAAGCGCCAAATGTGTACAAAACCACAGCTGAAAATAAACCCACACCCCCAACATAACCAGAAAGCATAGAACATTCAGATAAGCATGTGGCTCTCCTGTAGTTAGATTAACAAGAACCATAAATGACTGTTTAGGGAACGTTTGCACAGGGTAATACAGGAGAAATACATTCCCTAAACATGACAGGATCATTAGGGGAACAAAAACATATTTCTAAAAACTGTTATTCTTTTTGTGCCAGAAAAAAAAAACATTCCTGATGAACCACAAGACAACCAAAACAAACCTTTAAGGGAAAAGTTCCTGAACCAAAAAACCCTCCCAGAACCTTCTGGGAACCAAGATTTGTTAATTAGGTTTGCAGAATAAAATCCTGATTTAATTTTTTCTTCTTTACTTAGTCAACTGCTAAAATAATATTGATTTTACACGACAGCATATTTAGAAACGAATAATAGAAATTCCTAAGGTACTTCACACCTTGTTACATGTTGTGATAGAAGGACCATTTTGTAAAGAATCACCTCCAATGGCCTCCTTTAAGAATTATTGGTTAGATTTTGTTTTGTTTGGCTAAAACCAATTAAATCTATTGACTGAGGGAAGAGATGAAAAAAGGGAGATAGAAAATGGCCCTTACCCACCTGTATTGCAGAACTGAATGCAAGAATTGTCACTTAACAAGAAATGTTATCCCACTCAAAATTAACAAATTAAATTATAATATCTTCTTAAAACATTAAGCAATATATGTATTTTATGAAGTCATGTAGCAGATTGTATGAGCCATGATGATAATAAAGATGTTTTAATTATTATGGTGTGCATTGATATAGTTAACATTTGGTTAAGAGGATCTGAAACAAATTGTATGATTTAGAGGTTGCTCTTACAGTTACAGTGTAGAAACATACTCCTGTGGCCAGAATAAAGCAGTGCTAATAGATGAAAGACAGCCTCAGAGCAAGTAAGAATGCAATATAGCACCTAAACAACTTAAAATTTTTTTTTATTATGTTAGTCCAGCTGGGTTTTTTTTAAATGATTTTTTAATGATTGTTCACATGAGGCCAACAGAAACAGCATCTACATATTGGCTATACTTGAATATAAAATGATCTACAAAAAGAAAGTTTAAAGCTGCAGAACCTTCCGTACATGTAAACTGCACGACCAGAGCCATGTGATGTGTCAGTTAAATGATCAGGTCAAATGAACCAGGAGTCGACAGATTGAGGGCCTGAGGGCTTGTGACTTAGAGAATATAAACAGATGCTTTTTTTGTCCTCTAACAGGATTTGTTAAAACTATAGAAAAGCACCATCCTTATCTTTAAAAGTAACGTGTGGCTGCAATAAAACTTAACTGACCTCGGTAAAAAAACAAAACAACCTGTCCATTGACGTAAGCATTATTGGATCCATTATGACAACAAAAATAGAGCAGACTGCTGTCCTTTAAGCAGGATGAATCACTGTACTCTGCATGTAACCGCTGATCAAATTCAAAGTTTGGAGCCATGACTCATCTTGACAACCATTAGCAATGTTGCCATGAGGTGTCCACAGACAGTGCATTAAACATCCCTGCCATCCCTGTTGTGCTTCACTGGGGCCATGGGATATGTGCACTGACGCAAGCTCTAGTCTCTGTTGGGCAGCCATGCAGGTAAATAAACTGGTGATTGTGTGCTGAGGGAGGACGTCATATGCACAGATGAAAGAGCCTGTTTGGTTACTGATTGGGCAGCCACTGCAGTAATACTCTGTGTCTCAACTCTTGGCCTTAGAATGAGCTTTGCATCAATTCTTAATATGCTGACTGAATTACAAGGCTTGTACTGACCTGCAGGGAAATTCTCCTGCAACTGGAGTCATTTATTTGTATCCATACATGTGCTTGGATAATGAAAATTGCCTTTACCCTTCATGACCAATCATTAAAAAGCGAACTGAAGGCCTCCTCTTGTTTAATATGTAACTTAATCTCTATTTCATGCTTGAGCTCTCAGTGATAGAACTGTTATGGATGACTTTTAGGGATTTTAGTTTCCTCATTTCTGGCAAGGCTGCAGCTCTGACACATTCCACCTTTTATTCAGAGGATTGTCATACCTCTGGTGTGAAGGATCAGTCTCAGTGTGACATGAATAATTTGTCATTTCTGTGTGGTTTCTCAGCAGACAGTTTGCTATCATGCATAACTGTGACATAATGGTGTGTGTTTATGTCTTATTTATTCATCAAATCTCAATGATGATGTTTAATTAGACTCAGCTGAAAAACAACAGTTTCTCTAATCCATTTTTCCAGGTTCATCAGCTTTCCTTTTACATTCAATTCTTTCTTTTTGTCTTAGCTGCATGCATGTTGCAGCAATAATGCAAAGGTGGGAACACATGTCATGGTTCTCATTAAGACAATAGCTGCCATTTCCAACAATACATCAATTAGTGTATCTTCTGTGAATAAAGTGCTTCGTTGGGGGCTCAATCCCTCCCAGTCTCGAATCCAAATCTTTGTCACCTCAAATGAAAAGCACTTGTAACATCACAAGGCCGATCCACCATTATCCCTCTTAACCATTATTCATCTCCAAAAAGCACTGCAGTTCCCCTCAGGGTGACAAGGCGAGGTTTGAAGCAATTCAATCCTAATCAGACACTGTTTGCCTGTTTTCAGATTGGCTGTTTTGTCCTCTTACGATGTTAAAGGCACAGCGCCTCAGGCACAGCTGACTGTGATGGGGCCCCCATGAGGGACCCCATGGCCAGCTCCACAGGGAGGAGTTGCTAATCCAGGATTATTCTCCCAGACCCGCAGCCAGCTGGATTAGGGGATGGTGGGTGGAAAAGGGCACCGTCAGCACTCTTTCCTCAGCACCTCAGTGGATTAAACTCATGCAGACGCTGAGCTGACTGAGAGGTGCAGCCACCGAGAGCTGCAGTGAGCCTCGCAGGTCCTCTTGCTGCAATTCAGCAGCACCAAACATGGAAAAAGGGGGATGGCTGAGTGCACACTCATACAAGATGAAGAGTTTATTTTTCCATTCTCAGCTTGGGGTGATCAAATATGGTGTGGCCTTTATGGGTGGATTGTGCTAAAGAAAATTGAAGAAAAGGTAATTTCACAATTATCTTCACAATAAGCCATTTCTATTAGACCTATTTACAAGCCAAGGACTCAGACTGCTGACTTCTATATAGTAATAGCATCCCAGCACTCACTTTATAAGATGTAAGAACAAATGGAAAATTAGGTAAGCAGTGAGTTTAATTTAACCTGCATATCTTGTCTTCATTGTGGCTTCTATGTGAAAACCCAGTGCATGATCACAGCAGCAGAGCAGATACCACAGCTAGTTTCTCCAGCCTGTAATCAGCTACTATTGATTGTGAAGTAGTCAATGAGTGTAAAGTCTCAATGTGCCCTCAAAGCTGCTGCTGGAGGATCGATCAGGGCCTGCTGCTGAGCCTTTGTGTGACTGGCATTGGGGAATGTGCATGTAGGGTGCAGTGTTTGCTTTTCCGGCTAAGCAAAATAAAAGGCAAACATCTTATTCAAATTTTTTGTAGTTGTTTATTTTTCTGCATGGATTGCAAGTGTGATTTCTTTAGGGGTTTTTTACAAATTAAAAAGCACCATGTTTGCCACTGTTGAAACAAATACATGAGTTCATCCATGAGTCTGAGATGCTAGAAGCCACATTACCTTCCCATCAAAACTGCATCCCATCAACTTAATGTAGATAAAGAGGCCATATTGAAATTGCCAGGTGCCTAATTTGGTCTTTGTCGTGCATAATTGAAACCACTCATCCCTCCCCCCTCTGAAAAGGAGAAAGACAGAGGAGTGAGGGGGAGAAAGAGAGATAATTGCCTTATAAGGCAATAGGCTGTTATGAATGTGACGTCTCATTCCCAGCAACGCTCTGGCAGATGATACGGCAAAGCCCACAACTCAAATCCATCTGAAGAAAGCTGGCTTGCACTGGCTTTGGTCTGATAGCTCCAGCTGTCTCATTTAGCACTGCATGTATGTGTGTGTGTGTGTGTGTGTGTGTGTGTGTGTGTGTGTGTGTGTGTGTTCATAAAGTATATAAGTGTGTGTGACTGTGGGTGCTTCAGGCGAGTATGCTGCATGTGTACCATATTATTTACTTCTGAGTTACTTCTCTAAAGCTATTTTGTTGAAATGTTGTACATGTATGTACGTGTGCATCTGTGTGTCTCTCTCTCTCTCTCTGTGTGTGTGTATGTGTGTGTGTGTGTGTGTGTGTGTGTGTGTGTGTGTGTGTGTGTGTGTGTGTGTGTGTGTGTGTGTGTGTGTGTGTGGATGGACGACTGGTAGGTAGGTGGGTGGAGGTGCACACACAGACATAGGCAACATAAATTTTCTCCTCTTAATTTTCACATAAGATCTCTCGTCACACTGTTTTTTTCTGACTCTCCAACTCTCTCTCTTTTATTCATGTCTTCCCTGTCCTTCCCATCTTGTTGCATTCTCCTCGATTATTCTCACCCTTCTTCCCCACTCCATCACTATCCATCTCCCTGCATCGTAGTGTACCCTTCCCCCAACTAGACAGTCGGGCTTGATGTGTGTGTTTCTGTGTGTGCACACTCCCAGCTGGGGGCAGCAGTAGGGAGGGATGTTCTTTGGGGAAATGGAGGATGATATGCAGTCTGCTCCTCTTGGAAAACCATCCGTTTATCATCTTTTCTTCTCCACCTCTCTGTCCTTTGTTAGCTTTATATTTCTTCTTCTTCTCTGTTTTAAATCGTCTATTTTGCTTAATCTCAATCCTCAATGGTTCCAGGATGCCTGTCACCGCTCATCCCTGCTCTCTGTTTTCTTGTGATGTGCCAAGATTTTTTTTTTTTTTTTTTGCTCTTGCTAGTGTCCTCTCAGCATGCATTGCTGTCCCCCACAGAGTGGGTTGTCTCCCATCACTACACACTCCCCACAGCGTATCCTCTCACTACCACCAGCCCCTTTAAAGCCCAGCCCTCCATTTATCTCAGCTCTCCTTTTTATAGAAGAGCCGCAAGCTCCCTTTCAATTATCTTCCCCGTCCTCTTGGCGGTCGCTGGGAGACAGCTTTTCTGTGCAAATATTTGCTTTTCATGAATATGCCATCATTAAGCACCCTGCATAGGTGTGGGCACGGCACTGACGAAATGTTAATTGAGCCTCGGAGAGGCCCTCTCCTGCATTCCTCCCCTTGCAGGAATCTGGCAGGAGCACAGACAAGGAACAGACGTCTGGGTCAGGGCAGGCTCAGTAACAGAGTCTGAAAGAAAGGGACAGAAATAAGTGGTGCAAATGAGAGAGATGTACACATGACGATGTACTGAAGCTCTTTCAGGTTTGGCATCCATTCCAATCCTCTTGAGTTCTGGTTGAACAGAAACCTCAGGTGTTTCAGAAGAGCTGCTTTGTACACGTTCGACTACCTGAATGCACATTAGACACTGGACTCATTTGAGAGAATCCTGAAAACATAACTAATTATAACAGCATTCCCAACTCAGTTCAACCTAATAGCTAATTCTTCTCCCACATCTTCAGATTTTTCTCTTACTGAGTTGTTTGTACCTGCTTTTAATTACCATGTAGCTCAATTGTCCCATTTCCCCTCTGAGATTTGCATGTAATGAAACATGTGTTATTTATAAAATGCATTATCACTATAACTATTAAAGCCAGAAAAAATGAAAGTGTATATGCCCCAGGGAGTTCAGCTGTCAATTCTCGACAACTGGATGAGGACCAAGAGGCCAGCATGAAAAGAGGGATTAGAGTCCATTTCAACATGGAGCTGGTATCTGTTGCAGATCGCCTTAATATGGTGAACAGCAATGGCTTTGTTTTAGGCAAGGAATGTAGCCGGTCCAGCTAAATTAGAGACGGCCATTTCCGCTGGCACAGGACCTTGGCTAGGTTGGCAGAGCTCCTCTGTGGGGAGGCCATGTGATATGACCTAAAACAGTTCCAATCGCAACCAAAGAAAACTGAGCGGTTTAGCCAAATGAGGACAAACTCTTTTGCAAAATCATCACATCTCTGCAGTCTGCAGGGGCATAACTGTCACTGGTTTTGTTTCACTTCTCCAAACGAGAGGGAGAGAAAAAAACCTGTTACTGGTTTAACAGCAATAGAGGATGATATGCAGTCATATCATCCACCATTCCACTGTAGACTGCTGGTCTACAGTGGAACTCATTCCTGCAGGGTTGCTCTGGCAGCAGTGTTTCCAGAGTTTGCCTTGTCAACACGTTTATGTTTGAGGTTATTAGAACTTGCATCTAGCATGTATTTTAATTAACAGATCAAGAGCTAAAAGACTTCCTGAAACTCAGTGGGGCCTGAAGCAGCATGCTGTTTCCATTGCAACACTGAGTAGTTCCAATACAGGTCTTGTTTTGGACCTTAGGCCTGCTTAGCGCTCTACTGTCACTGCAAAGAAGGAAATCTCAATCCAAACTCTAATGTGTGGTCCCTCTGTGGGAATGAAGTTCACTGGATCAACAGAACTCCTCCATTTCTTCTTCACAATATAAAAAGAAAAAAAAAGTGTTTCTGTCTATCGCTTGAGTGTTCTTTATGACATTGTCAGAATAATATATATATATATATACATACATATGTTTCTACTTTTAACCATTGTACTGAGATTTTTCATTTTTGAGAATATGTGTGAAATTCCTGCTGCAGACAGATGGAGCAAAGTCACACTGCTAACATATGACACAGTGACCTCTGCCCCTGCTAAATGAGGCTGCTTTGATATGTTATTGCCCATTGCAGCAGCTGCATGTTGCGTTTGTCTTCAGTTTGCTTCACTCCCTGTGCAGGCTTATTTTCATTAGTTTTACACAGATTAAGTTGTGGAGGATGCTCCTTCTTATTTATTCTTAAGCCCTTCACTGAAGTCTATCAAGCATGCACATGCTTGTTTCTTTGGAAAGCTTCCTGTTTTTTTTCTTTTCTTTGCTTCTCACTTCATTTTATTTGTGACTTCCCATCTAAATCCCTCTTTTCTCCATCACTGTCATTGATAACCATATTTAAAAGTGCTATGTGCCTGCAGTGCAGGTGCGTGTGGGCGGAAAGATGTTTCCTCTTTTGCCAGATGCCTCATTATCCTCTGTCTTATCCTTTTGCGTTAACCCCAAAACATCTTGTCTTCTTCTCTCTTCTTTTTCCACAGGTGAAATTTTCCTGCAGCCTCCCTTTGTCTCTGCGCTGTCACCTTCCCCCTCCCCCTCTCCCTGCCTGCTGCTTTCCCAGAGAAGTCGACCTGTTATCGGCAGGGTCTATGAATAGAACAGGGTTGGAGCTCCGACCCACTCACCTCCCTGATATTGCACTTGTCTTATGTATGGCTCTTGCATACTAAAATCATTTCGATTGTACATTTTTGCTCTAATTCCAAAAAAAATCCTTTGCAATAGAATATTTTTTTAATGAATGAAATGCATATAGTGTGTTTAATAATGCAATTTAGCACATTTAATGGAATTATTTATTTAGTGCTGAAGTACTTGTGAAGATGTTTCATTTAATTAGCAGCACAGTTTAAATTTCCATTTTCTACTTCTCCCACCTTTTCAGTTTCAGACGCCAGCAGATACTTTATATTCATCTACAGATTGTTGCTCAGCAGTCAAAGCTGTATACTGTATGTACCCAGATGCAGCATGTAGATAAGTACCCACTGCTGCTGATGCCATCATTTTTCCTCCTGGAAATTCAGATATCGCAAGGCGCTTGTTTTCCAAACACTGTTTACAATGCAGTGAGCGGTGGCATCCTCCTCCCAGTGTTTCTCCTCGATGCTTCAATAACACACCAGGGACAAGGAGCTTAGCAGTGACAGCCCCAAATCCCTCTTTCCACGGTGCTGATTTCTGAATTAAGGAGCTAAGATTTCCACACCTCTGAATTGTATTGTGCTACGGGGATCACACATCTTTTCATGCATCTTCTGCTGTGTGCAACCAAATGGGAGCATTTCCTTATTTACACAGATTTGGAGAGATTCTGGATGGGGCATAGCAGACTACAACATGGATGATGTTTGAGGCGGGGAGAGGAAGGAGAATAAGAGTAATTGTCGTTATAAAGCCCTTTTATGGGGGGATTTTGGAACCTCATAATAAAGAAAGCAACTAAAGAGAGAGTTTACACATGTTTTAGATCCTGAAAAGTATGTTCCCTAAAGGCAAGGAGGTTTTTTTTTCCTCCTTTGGTTCTAAATGCTAGATATGCCTCAAATCCGGACTCTTGTTCTACCATTATTTTGACAGATTTGGATGCCACTGAAAGGTAGAGAATATTTTCATTCCACTGAGATAAAAAAGAAAAAAACAAAAAAAAAACAAACTCCCACTTCACTCTTCCTTTCCCACCTCCTCCTCCACATCTTGGCCACTCCTTTATCTCTCTCCATTGCTCTCCTGTCCTTCAGGACTCTCCTCACGTCCTTCGTCATTTTTTCCCTCATTCCATTGCTGAACCTTGTTTTGGCTTTCCAGGTTCCGCATTCCTCTGCACAGCATACCAACCTGCCCGTCGGACCGCCGGAAGAATTCCTGGCCTGTGATTATCCACTCGTATTTCATGTACACACATATGCGTGCTCACACACAGAGAAGTGATACAACGGGGTTTACCCTTCTATCGTCTCTGAAAACAAGTTTATTGTTTCTAGACGCAGGAAGCTGAGTTGATTTACTGTCACATTCCAACTCCAAGTGCCATAGATTTGCTTTTGAGTGATCAGTTTGTGGATTTTTGTCTGGTTTTAGTTGTAGTTGTTTAAGAGATGTTGTACAGCTTCAAATGTCTTATTGTAATTTTTATCCTTTGTGAGGCTTAATTAAAATGCTTTACTGCATGTTTGTTTTACATTTACCACTAAATTAACTTCTGTAGAACAATTAATTAGAAGATGATAATGTTGAAAATCTGAATAAATTAAATTAATATTTTCTACATGCTGCAACTGCAGATATATGTGCATTCATAATTGAGGCAAAACACATATTTCATCAGGGAAACTGTTTTGTTTCTTTTGTCTGGAGTGAATAAACAAGTTAAATCCCTTTATGTATGTAGAGCAGACACATTAATGAATGCTCTCTCAGATACATGCATACACTCACACAACCTACCAGTTGGCAGTGGGTGTTAATTGTGTTGGGCCTCAGGGCAAAAATAACATTGCACCAAAGACAGAAGGACGGAGAATGTCATGTTTTTCAGCTTAAACCTGTTTCTGCCGAGACAAAACAACACATTACTGATAGAATTTGAGCGTAAACCAAAGCTTCTTTATTAGAATGAAAATAATTTCTCCCTATACAGCATATGCATTTTAAGAAAGACACTAATACGTATCCTTTGTTCAGATTTTCTTTTCTTATATACAGCCTCTATCCCCTTCATGTTTCCCAATAGACATTGTTTTCAGGACTATATGAGTGTTAACTGCTAATTAGGCTGGTGTAGCAACAGACCCCTGTGTGAGGTGATAGCACTGTGTCGCTGTACACAGAATAATTACAATGAAAGGTGTTGTAGTGGCGTGTCAACATCTGCTCTCTGTGTGTTTGAAACAAAAATGGCTCACACAAATATGGCAGGCTGTACTTATTGGCAGTGTAACTGTGTCTACTGCAACACAGTAGATGTGAACTAGAACTAGGAAAATGTTTAATATGTATAATGTAAAACATCACTTTGGGTAGTAATTATATTCTTCAGTTACATGAACTGCATCGTTTTATTTATGTTTGAGTAATTTTAAAGTCCTTAAAGATTTGTGGTACTAATGTGAATGTTATCTATCCGTCCGTCCATCCATTTTCCAGTAGGAGATTACAAGTATGTGAATACATGCATTTATTTCAGGAATTCCTGAAAAATATAACAAATTCATTTTGAAGAAGCAGTTTTAAGCAGTGATAAAACTAAATGGATAAGCCCATGGTGCAATTTTTATGTACACACTTTCAATATTCCATTTTCTATAAGAACAAATGGAAACACCAAAAATGTCACTATTAATAAGGATAGTTGATACCATTTTATTATCCACACTTTCCTTATTACGTTTTATAACACATGCACGTTTGTCAGGGGCTGTTTATGGGTTTAAATGTGGTCTTAGGGTTCAGTTTCAGAGTAAGTTTGAAGTTAAAGAGTAGGGTTTTGGGAAATGCATTGTGTCAATTAATCTCCTCGCAAATACAGCCACACAAGCAATTTGTTATGTTGGGACATTAGTGAAGGTAAAAATGATATGTTCCACAAATAACCAATAAAACAGATTTTAAAGGTTAAGAATGTCAAAGATCCTCTTTTGAAATAATTGCAGCACAAGTCCTTTGTGTTGCAGCTCTCATGCAACACAAACACATACACACAACCCCCACGATATTCTGCCTTTGTGAGGCGTGTGTTTGAGGTTTGGAGCTGTAGCACGCTGAAAGGCTTGTCTGTGGGTTGAACTATTCTGAAAACACATGTTGTTCTAATGGATTTAATATGGCTGTAAATTACAGTCAGCAGAGTGCAGCAGCATCAGTGCCACTCGTATGGAAATGAGCACTACTTGAGTGCCTTTTAGCGACGTATTCACAGCTTCATCAGCTGTGTGTGAGCAACATCTTCATTTTCATGCATATTTCAGCCAACCACACTCAATGCTTGAGGTCAGCTGTGTTTTTGGCCATAATTTTTCCCCCTCTGTATTTTTTACAATGACTTCCACTTGTGATCAGATATTTCGTGCTGGTTTTCATGCACTGGGGCAGATTACATGAGTCTCTTTTGGTTTATAATTAATGCTTCATATGAATGGATTATTTAATTATTCAGGCAACTGATTAAACCAAAATAGCTTGTAAATGTGAATTGCACTTCATCTGCATTTCCCACCATCTCTCATTTTGAGTCAGTGGTATTAAAAGTTAAGCACTGTCCTTTGAATTTTACCTCTGTATGTTAATATGGCACTAATATGCTATGATAAGAAGTGCGACATGATGATTGCATTGGTGTGTGTAAAAGTATGTAGGTGTTTATTGAAACTGTTGATTGTGTGAGTGGTGCGGCATGCGGGCAGATTTTAACCTGCGCCTCTGCCTCATTAGGCCTGCCTCCGTTGCCATGGTTGTCTATTAGAGCAGCGGAGATTAAAGACTCATTTACATGTGAAAAGGGAGAGCGGTGAGGGAGTACAAACTACTGCACTCTTCTCACTTGAGTGTATTCTGGAGAAGAGGGTCACATGGCCCTGAGGGGAATGTTTGCAAAGGCTTCGGCCAACATACGTTTTTATGTGTGTGTTTTGTGTCTCTATAAATTACACTGACCATGTTGTCAGCTTAGTTACTAGTTACTATGGGTTTCCACATTTGCTTTAATACTGTTAAACACCTTGTGCAGACTTCTTAGCTATTGTGTATGAGCGCCTGTGTGGCTTGTGGTTTTCATTTGAAGAATATGATCTATTTTGTCTTCTCATTGTATTTCCTGTCTGTCTGTAGCATCAATTGAGAACAAAATGTGTCATAAATGTAAAACCTTTGAAATTACTTATGCTAATTGTATACATTGGATTATGCAATGACATAAATCTCTATTCTATCTAATCCCATAAATCGATTAGGTTTGTAAGTTTCACAGCTTTCTGACAAGAACATACGCAGTGATCACTTTATTAGCTGCACCAACAGAGTCTAATTAATACAGTGCAGCTGTTCTGCCATTAAGTCTACTTTTTAAATATTTAAAATTTTGATACTGCACCAAAAGGGGTAATTAAATTATAAAATTTTAGCACTGAAGTAAAAGCTGTTCTTGAGCTCAGTCTCACTTATGGCATGTTCACACGCTGCCTACTTTGTCAGGATCCTTTGGTCACAGATACCCACACTTGCTGGGATAATGTTGCAAAAATGTGTATTTTAGGCCAAACCATTATCTTTTTCTAACACCAGCCAAGTTGCACCAGTCCCTAAACTAAACAGGACTTGTGCTTAAAGCAAGTAAGAGCAAGAGACAAAAACCATGTTGTCCAACAGGACTCTCAGCTTGAGATGCAAACCTAATATGCCTTTTGTGTGATAAAACACACAAGCCATTTCCACTTGTATTTTGTCTTCTGAGTGTTGTCTTCTCTGTCCAAGCTATAAGGCGTGACTCACCTAGTGTTGTAATGATGTGGTCCTGTAATGCTAAGAATAGGCTTCTCTTGTTCTGGAATGAATGCTTTGATCAAAGGACAGTACAGAGGTGCGGCAATTCACATTATTATGTTTCTGTGTGGGATTAAAATGTTCCTTTTCTGCCTACAATAGTTTTCTTCATGTGCTCGTTTTTTTCTCCTGCAGTCCAATGTTGTATCTTGCAGGTCAACTGATTAATCTAATACACTGAACATAAGCATGCACAGTTCTCGGTCTCTGTGCAATATTCCACAAACCTTAAAAGAAAATAATAGATATAAAAAATGTATAGATAGATTAAACAGTTCAGTTTATGGCCCTGATTATTTAACCTCTTCTCCAACATCCTACTTCAAAAAACAGTGTAATGGCAGCATTGACAAAGGACAGCTTGTGTTTGTCTCAGAGAAACTACCTGCTTTGATAAAATGGTGGCATTTGATGCCTTTGTAATCACAATCTGTTGGAGCAATTTTCTTGACTGCATCACACTGAGAAGTGTTTGTGCCCCCTCATTTATTAAAATGGAGTGGAAACCAGACACCAAAGCAACAATGTTGGCTTCATGCAGTATATGTAGAATTTAAAAGAGATTGCATTAGAGTGTACATGTGAACCTAAGCGCATTGTGTGGCAGAGACAGCTGGACATTTTGCATATTGAATGTGGATCAACATCTGGCATCTGTCACACCTGATCCACTAAGATAGAAGAAGACATAAGAGGAAGAACACAGACGTAGGAGAAAAAAGTAAGAGATGGAAGTAAACTGTGTCTAAGTAAATTAAAAGTGCTTTTAGTTATGAAAAACAAACAGTAAAGAGGCACAGAAAGAAGAGGAAATGCTGCACCGTGCCGTCTTTGCAGGAGCTTGTTGTTCAGAGATCTGCAAGGTGGACTTAATGACTTTAAGCATATAATCAGTGAGGCTGTTCGTGGGAGACACGAGTCACCTCCTTTTTCTCGACGTGTCTTTAATGTTCATCATACACCAATAGCAGGAAAGGCAAAGTGGAGCTCTCTGTTTTGCTCTGACTCACTCTACCATAGTGGCTTTGACCAAAACAAGCCACAAGATCAACCCATTAGCCTGTGAATTCACATGGCAGCACTGAACTGTGAATATGTGACTTCTTAGCCCAAGGCAGCAAATTCATTATAGCTCCCTCCAAAAAAGTCTGAGGTCTCACTAAAAAAAAAGATACACAAACAATGATGGCTACTGCAGCTGTGTTGTAGATTCATCACAAGATAAGCATGGCCTTCGCATTCATAGTGAAGTTAACACAGTCAGGCTATGAAAATCATAATAGCCTTTCCCACCAGAGAGTCTGCTAGCCATATTTTTGAGTCCAAATAAGGGAAGTCTGTGGGCTGCAGGCAGAAACAGACAGCACAGAGAGAATCTTCTCTATGAATATTAATGTGTGGTATGGGGGAGGTTGAGGGGCAGGAAGGGTGGGGAACCAAAGCCTCCTCCAAACCCTTTGCAGATAAACTGAGAGGGGAAGCGAGATGATTACACGCATGGTTTTTCACAAGGCTCCCCCAAATCTCATTTTCTGTAGTGCATTTTAATGGGAACCCCGCACACACCTCAGCCAGTTAAGTCTCTGGATGCTGTGGTTAAAGACGTTGCTTCCAAATTCCCTGCTCCCGTGAATTTTCATGCAAAATCACCAGGGCAAGCCACAGCGTGGTCTTGTCACGGTTTTTATGGGGGCAAAAAAACGGGGCCTTGTCGACCTTTTGTCTTTGTAATGTGCCGTATGTATCACTGTCATTTAAATGCAGCATTAGACAATGCAGGGATGCGAGAGATGGATGAGATGAGGTGCTGAAATAGGAATCAAAGTCCTTCTCTGCTGCTGATGATTGAGGAGGTCACCACACAGGCCCAGGGGGAAAAAAGAGTTGGACATATGTGTGACATGGAAACATGACAGAAAATTTGTTCATATGAAGAAGAATTACCCACATTTAATTATGTTTCATTTTTGCTCTTTTGTCAACTAATATCTCATTATTCAGAAATTTTGTTCCCTTTCACATATAAAAAAAAAGACTAAATTAACTTTTAATCTTTACAAATTCATGTGACATGATTTCCGGTTTTGAAATCCGACACTAATATTGATCTCCTTTCCCTCTCTGTCCACCTCCTGTTTATTGCTGATGGCCATCAGGGTGACCTGAGCACACACAGGGGACTATTTAATTACACACGTTCTCCAAATGCCTATCAATAACCCAAGCATCGCAATCATTCATGTGACCACTTTTATCAATATCGTCATAAGAAAAGCAGACAAACTCTCAGACAAGTTATGAGGCATCATCATTAGTTACATCATTTAACCATCTGCAGTTTACAAGCAGACATCAGTCTGTGTTTGTGTAGCTACAGATAGGAACATTTGCAGCTTTTGAAGCAGGGATCAAAAAATAAAAGAAAGTTTTGATTTAGTTAATAAAAGAGATTATTATTCTTAAACTTTACACATAATCCAGCTAAATAACATTTCTGCAGCTCTCAGTTTAAGCATGGATTTATTTTTTTTACTTTCTTTAATCCCTTTCTTCGAACTATACCTTAAATCATCATCTTGGGAGTCCAGTTTTTAAGCATTCACTTTCTAGAAAAATCTTTGAGAAGTGATGCTGTCTTGAAGAAGTGGCTTGCAGCTGTAGAGATAATTACATGTGCACGATCATTCATTGCCCTTATTATCAGAGGCACTTTATCTTTTCTCTCTATAGAAAACTGTAGATAATGAGCCGATTTATGTGTTGCTTAATGGCCTTGTTATTCTCTTCTTTGAAATATGCTCAGAGATATGCATGCGTGTGTGTGCGTGTGGTGAGCTGGGATAAACAATATTAGTTTTGCACCATATGAAAGAACAGTTGATAAGAAATATTATAAAGTAGATGGTGTTTGCACCTGTGTGCATGATAGCCAGACAGATTGTGTGTAATAAGAAGTGTACATTAAGGTTTTCTTTCATTGCCTGCTTGCTTGAGTTTCTGTAGCTGCATCCATCCTCAAGCAGGATGTGTGAACATTGTGGTGTGAGTCTGCCTAGACCACAAAGCTTTGTCTTTCTTACTTTCACAAGATGCAAATATATCCAGTCAGTCGGCTGTATGGCCTTTGTTATAGTTTTTCTCTATCAAAAATTGCTCCTCTGTGACATTGCAAAGTATTTTTCAGCTCTCTGTAGCTTCAGATTTTTGTGAGCAATGCCTGTCAATCTGAGAAAAAGGCTAGGAATTGGTGCCTATGTGCACATCATCCTCTTTCACGCGTGTCTGCCTGCTGCTATCAGTTATGAGTTCTTATGTGTGATAGGTTGGATTCAGCAGAAAGATGGAAACGTGTGAGTTCAGCTACTGAACTTGCACTCAAGCTCAGAAGTGTTAGATTAACATCACACACCCCAGCACTCCTCCTAGCTCTCTGTCATCTAGCAATCTGAGAGAGTCAACAAAGGCAATGCAGAAATTGTGTGTGCTTAAAAAAAGGGGGGAATAAAAGAAAAACTGCTCTCTTTCATAATTAACTTTCAGCCAAAGCAGCAGTGAGTTTCAGTGTGTGATTAAAATAATCTGTGGTGCACACACTCGATCAGACATACTGTTTGTGTAGAGTCTTTGCAGAGGTGTGAAACATACCCTGAAAACTGTGGTATGACAGAGTGACACAGTGTCTATAAAATGACACTTCAGCTATTCATCAGCCACTGTGGTGTACTGGTGTGTGTAGTTGTGTTTGTTTGTGGACAAGCTTGGGGATTGTTTATTTCCAGCTCATTGTCCACATCCACAAATGCTTTGTGTGAGGCATTTTCTTTCACACAGGTCAACCGAAACAACAACGAGAGGTTCATTAGGTTTGTTCTGATCATGTCCACACTGAGAAGAAAGGGATCACACTGACAGCTTGTTAGTCACTCAGGCTTTTCAGGCTGCACGAAGACAAAAGAGGCTCTTTAAAACAAGCCCCAGCCATGACCCAAAGAGTTTGGTAAGAGCTTCACCATGACAAGGTCTCTCCAACTTGGTACACAAGGAAGACAACCTTCCCTTTGTCAGTGTAGGAGTGTGGGCAAAGCAGAACAGTCACGAACTGTTACTTCAGCTGTCATCATATCTGGATATGTAGCGTAACTCCCTTATTTCCCACCCACAGTATCCGCATCCTTCATTCATACCCAAAGGCTATCAGCAGCAGTGCTGGCGGGAATGATTAAGCAGGATTTTACTGTTGATTCCCTCCCCTCCTCCTCCTCTTGCAAAGCCAGGTTTGCAGCACTTCAGAGTGCGGTGAGTCATTTAGGGATTGCGAGCTCTGTCAGAGATAAAGACGATGAAGGAGGCAGAGGGGAAAGTGTAAACACAGAGGACCTCCAGGCGTCTTGTCTTTTGACAGCTGCCTCTTCTCTCCCTGGGTTTTTGTCATTGATGGTGTTTTTTGGAGATTTGTCTCACTGTTTTCTTTTATTTCACTCTCTTTGTCATCTTCTGCAGAACCCCTCCGCTCTGAATAAAACAACAGCATTCCTCTGTGTAACCATTCCTGCTTTCTCTGCCCAGTAGGAAACTGCTGTCCAATCCATAAGTCATGATAACAACCGCCTTCCTCCTTCCCCCCCCACACACACACACAAATATATACGGACTCACTTTAACTTTAGCAGTGGAAAAACCCCTACTTGTTGACCTGATGTCTCTGGGCTGACACGCCTTGCCATGGGAAAAACATACGCAAACTGTGTGCACACACTTCTCTGGCAAATCAGCACACTTATCCACATGCTTCTCATGTGTGAAAGCACATTAAATAAACATCTACTCCTCTAACTTTAGCTTAATCCTTAATGTTAGAAAATTCGAGTTTAAGCAAAATGTGGCATAATGACAAGGAGAAATTTCACATTCAGCTCCACAGCAGGCAAAGATGATTAAACATTTTTTCTTCAATGTTCTTTTAAAACCATTTATTATTTTCTGCCAGAACTCCTCTTCAATTTAGCCCCCCATCCTTTAGGCTGCTCTATGAAATGCTCACTCTCCCCCGTAAGGCCTGTGTTATTGATTTGCCATTATGTTGCATGGGGGAGAAAAATCCATGGGGCTCCCTTTAAATAACCATCACATGAAGACAAGAGAGATATATCATGGAGGAACCATATCGAATGGGAACACAGTAGGGGACAACAGTATAAGGAAGGCAATCGTCTCTGCGTGTCTTACACCAGACAAAAAGGGGCTGGTGAATTATCTTAAGCTTTGCTGAATCAGGCTTTCCAAGAAACCCAATCGTCTGTATTGTAGAGGGGGATTTCTCTTAAGAAGCTCCACCAATAAATCTATGCATACTCATATAACCCAGTAAGCATGGTGTTGGTTATATGGATGCCTGAAAGTGTGAAAGATCTTTTTTTGGCTTTAGAAGTGCAGAGAAGTAACATCCATGCAGACACCATTTTTTAATTAATTTCATCCAAGCTTGTTTTATATAAATACTCACATGGCCATGTTAGTTATTGCTTGCGGTCCAACAATCCAGAGAAGAAATACATTCTTAATGTAATTTTAGTATGATAGATGAGAGACATCTTCAGTCCTACACACAAAAAAAAGCAGTTTGAAGTCCAGCCAAATCTTTTGTAAAGCTCAAATCTGACTGAGACTAATGGCTTGGGTGTCTTCCAAAATGATCTGTACCAAAAGAAAAGAAAGTTCTTTAACTTTGGCTCAACTATGTAGAAGTTTTTACCCCTGTCACTAACAATGAAATTAGAACAGCAAGCATGAAAAGTGCTCACATTCTAGTTCTCTTAAACCATTTAAAGAGTATCTGTCTGTATTTATTATGAAAATACACTAAGTGCCATAAGTTCAAATGTTTCACGGCACCACCAGTACAGAGGTTACCCTCACTATGACTCAACTGGATGTAGCATTTGTTTGGTGGACCTGCAGATAAGATGGTTTCATTTCCACAAATGCATGCATAGTTTTGATCAGGCAAAGTCAGTCTTGAAACAAGTCATCCGAACATTAAAGAATTTCCCTTTTCAGCCAGATTTAAACTTAATTTTGAGAGATTTAAAAGGAATGTATGAACTTCTGAATACGTGACATATTCATGATAGGTGAGTGTACCTTGAACTGAAAACAGAAAATGCCGGCATGCCTCAGTGGGTTAATGGTGGTTGTAGAAGCATATATGTTCTAATTTAATAAATAGTTCAGTTGTAAGGGAGACAGAGTGGGCATTTTTCTATTCTCACAGATAGACCTTGGTTATATTCACTCAATCATGCATTTATGATTTTATCCACTTATTGTACTTGGAACTGCAATTTATAATAATTTTTCAAATATCCTTTTAGCATAATATTTTTTGTTATTTATTTATTGTGATTAACTTATGATTAGGAGCCTTGGCATGATCTTTAACACCTTAAGTCCCTGCTGGAGGCCTCTAAGGTCTTCTGAGAGAGACCCTCCAATTATAACTCAAGACAGAAACTTTGAGAACGGTGTGTTTGCTGTTGTGTCACTAAAACCAGGCAAGTAAAATCTTCAGTGTTTTAAATCAGTGTATGAATAAATGTTTTATTGACTATGTTTTTACCATTGTGACTTGTGATGTTTTAATTTCTTTGTATTTAAAACGGTGCCTCGTTTTCTGCTGTAATGTTGTTTATACTCATCTTTTGGTCTTTGTTGTGTTGTAAAGCACTTTGTCACCAAGGTCCTGAAAGATGCCATAAAGATAAAATTCTGCTTATGTCACTCGGTTGCTTATCCTGTAAATGCAGAAACATTAATCGTTCAGCTGAATTAACAAAATTGGGATCTTGAAACAGGTTTTATTTACTTGTGCATGCATGAGTCCAAAGTTCGAACAAGTCAGAGCAAGTGCAGGATTGTTTGTTGTTTTTATACAACATCTTCCTTATCTCCAGTGATGTGATATTGATGTATTTGTTAAACAGAGCAGTGACAGCCAGACCTCATGGACAGCAGAGGGGGACATTACAGGACATGCAGCAGACAAAGAGCTGTCTGTGCTGTTGTGCTCAGGAAGAGGCCTTTTTTCTCTGATGTGGTGAGCTGCAGTACCTGTGACACACACTGAGTTCCTGTGTTGAGTGTATGATATCAAGAACACGCGCTCAAGAGTGGCAGGGTGCTGAATGACAGGCACACACAATGCCAGCCCTGCTTTTATGAGCCCTGACAGGCTTGCCTCAGGCGATTAGGGAGGGAGCTTGAGGTGATAATACAGCTGTACGGATATTCTGGCTTATTGTCTAAGAAGTTTTCTATAATGTGTTGCAGTTTTATGTAAATTGGAATAGAGGAAAGTTGGGTAAACAGGCAAAGTTGGAGAGGCTGTAATATTATTTTTTCAATGTGTATCTCAGGAATAAAAAAAATGACAAAGAAAAAAACCTTGAAAAGGAAAGATAATATTGAGCAGCAAAGTCTTTGTTTACAAAGAGATTTTAAAGTGCTGTGGAAGGCAGTTTATGAGTGACTGCCACCTTTTTGCAGGAAACTGCAGACGCTCCATGGCGAGCTGATTATCTCTCTAAATTGAATACAAATCTTAAATCCCAGTTGGGCTCTTTGCTCAAGTGAAGAAAGCTTGCTTTATCTCCCTGCTCCTCCTTTTCTCTTTGCTCTCAATGCAGCCAATCAAAACCCAAAATGAATTATGGAAAAAAAAAGAAGCAGCTGGGTGAACGCCCGTGTGACTGAATTTCCATATAGATAGTGGAGCACATTAAACTTGTCTATCTGCAAGCTCTGTCCACTCGTCCTCTTATTACATTTTGATGGAGAGATGGCAGCTTCATCTACATCATCAGCTCCCACCCAATACCCCTCCCAACTCCCTCAATCTCCCTGTTATGTTTCTATCTGCTCTGGACACTTGATTGTTCCTGGACCAGTGTTGACCTCATAAAGAGGAACCTGAGCCATCTTTTTTTTCTTCCTTTTCTGTGTGTCCATATGTGGTCTGCAGGGTCTTATTGCTCCATCCAGCCTCTTCTTCCTTTTGTGAAAGCTACCGTTTGTGGTGAGAGAAAAAAAAAAAATGGGGAAGAAGGCACTTCATGTATAAATCTGCTGCTTCCAGGCTTACATGTAAATTAAAACGCAATTAAAAACAGGCAAAATAAGCTGTTCCCGAGAGATTGGGAGAGGAAGGGGAGGGCGAAGCAAAACGAGGCAAGGGCTCTCAGGATAAGGGCCTGTGTCACTCATCATTAGCATGGCATTAGACTGAAGGGAACTAAATCTGAACACTGGGTCATAGACACATTTAGAAGGCTATGCTTGCCACTGTGAGGTCTCCACACTGATGGAAAAAACCATTCCGTTCAGAGGAAATCATTTTTGCCTCAGATCAGACAAAAATGCTCACAATTATTCAGTGGATTATTCAGCTATTGTTCTCTGAAGCGTGCTATTGTGTGCTTACTATTGTGCTTCACGAGCAAGCTTACTATTGTGCGTTCCAGCACAAAGCTGTTGAGTATCTATCGTTGATGGCAGAGAGCAAACGTTCCCAACATGCAGCAGTGGTTCAGATGCATGGCACTGTGCTAAATGCCAGGACAGAAAGGTGCAACCATGTCAGCAGTCAAACATCCATGTTACTGTCCTCACATATCGTCCTGCAGCTCAATACAGTATCGACAAGTCATGCATTCAGCCACAAACTGCCCAAATTCCAGTGCACCACCTCCTCCTCCTCCTCTTGTGGCCTTGGCCCTCACCCCAACCAACCCCCTGGATGCCTGGTGCTCTATATGCCCCCTCCTTCTCTTCTTTCTCCTCCTCTTCACTCACTCTCCCAGGCACCCTTCACCCCCACTCCCTGCTCAGGCTCTTGGGCAGGAGGTGGGGGGAATCAATGGGGGAACCGTATGGTGGTGATGGTGGAGGTGGGGGTGAACCCCACACGACGGCATCCTTGCAGGCGGTAGGGCTCAGAGAGGAAGAGAAGGGAGGGAGGGAGCATGGAGGAAGGGGCCCGAGGGTCGCCCTGGCAGAGGAGCACCCTTCTCTGCAGACCTGTCGCCCTCGGTGCAACAATGGCCATGATAATGACACTGGAGGAGGAATTTCCCGGGCCCCCACCACCACTATACACACAAACACCTTCCCACCTGATCTTCATTGCACATTCAAATCTGCAGAGGCAAGATGAATGACTTCCTAATAGCTTTCATTTGTTACAATTATCATGATTAAACATATGTCAGAAGCAGACAAAGGAAAAGGGAGATTTCTCTCTCAGTACCTGAGGCAGAGAGAGATACAGGCACCAGAAAGGGATGTTTGTCACAGCATAATTAGTCCAAATAGACATGTGCACGAAGTCAGGTAGCATATTAACAGTAGGTAATTAAAGTCCCTCTGTTGTAGCAATTCAGTGTCTAGTCGCTGTTTTCAGCAACTTCATTCTTTTAGTTTCTTTTACACTTGATTCATCTTCCTGTTGTTGCTACATCAGGACCGCCTGCTGAGCATTTTTAGTATCTGAAGGCCCTCTCAGCATTTTTCTCATACTCCCTTCCTTTTCCTTTTCTACCCCCTGCCCTAGTTTTCTGTTCCAATCAACTCTTTACTTCCTTGTTGCTGACAAGGAACAAACCAGGTACTCAGCTATGAAACATAAAGAATCTTCTTCTCTCTGGTCTTTATTTTGCCTCAGTATTTTTCTACTATATACCTGCTTTCTTTGCCTGGGTGCTGCATCAGTCACACTTTCCTTCTCTCCATTCCGTCAGTTGGCACCCCTGACGATTTAGCAGGTGCTTGGTGCCAGGAAGGCGAGGCCCCCTGACTCCATACAGTCAACATTTTGTGGATCACTCCTTGAGTGAGACAGCTGTGTGCATGCAGAGCATGTGCAAAAGACCTAAAGCAAGAGAACAGAATGATGAAATAAATTGGTGTTGCAATAGAAAAAAGGTCAGGAGGCTGAACTTTGCTGAGAATGGACCAACAGATCACGACTTTACCTGACCCTGGCTCTGCTGCACAGACATATATGAATATCAAACTTTTCAAAAAAAAAAAAAAAAAAAAAACATCCTTTCACATTTATGCATTTAGACTATTACTAGAATTCATACTCGGGTCTATAAGACCACCTTTTTTAAACTCAAATAAGTTACATGTTTTAATATAACTGTAGATTTCATGCTTCACACTACTTGATGCAATTTTCTCTTGCTCTTGTGTAATTATAGAAACCACTGACATAAACAACCTTGCTCCTGAAATGAAGTGACGCCATAGGTTGTTTGAAAAGAGTCCCTTCAAACAGGAGATAAAAAACAGACTGGGTGACCCTGAGTTTATCCTCATGTTTTAGATAACGGCTCATTTCACCTTGACGGGCCAAAGCAAGACAAAATAAACTGGAGAGGATTCTGCATACGCACCCATGCTGCTTCAAAAGAAGCAAAAGAAATAAACAAGTCCACAAATACACGAATTTCACAAAATATTAGAAAATCATACACTGATTTAGTAGGTGTACGACCACGATTATAGATCTGCGTTTGATGGTTGAACATCAAAGTTTATTTATGTCGGAAGTTGTGGGATGGCAAATATGGGAAAAATAAAATTCTCAAGCTAAGCGCTTTTTTAAATATAATTCTTCGACAAATCCCTGTTCAATTTTGATCCCTTCAGTCTTGTTTTATTTTACTTTACTTGCAAGCAGAACTCGTTTTTAGCCGTCAGTCATCGAATCTCACAATAAAAAAAATTGTCCTGATTTCCATTCAGTGACGTTCCACTCAGGGGGATTGAGTGCAACAGGACATGAGCTCACCTCAGTGCATCTCTGAGAGGACGCACGGAGCGAGATTCTCTTTCAAAAGACGAATTTTAAATTTTTAAAGTTGAAAGACACATCTCCAAGTGCTGCAAATGATTGAACAGTGATGACTTCCCAAAGGTGATCAGCAATTACCATGCGCTCCAGGGGGCAATATGTATCTCTTGACTAGTGAGAATAACAAATTCTCATAGCTTCGAAAGACAAAAAAAACTTGACAGCAGGCAAGAAAAGTATTTTTGAAAGAGAACGAATGCCTTATAATTCCTCAATGTCTTTTTTTATATAACTGTGATGATTATGTGTGTTGGTGACGCTCTAACTTTAGAGTTTATTGGCAGATTATTGAATGCAACGGAGCCAAAGTCCACAGAGTACACAAGAATTGTCAGATATATTAAGGTTATATTACGCAGCGCTGCACGCCGACGAGCTGAGTCAGAAGATTTTCTTTTAAGATTATCTCTGTCTTGACGCAGATGTCAGGCGTCTTTCTCATCAGTAATAACACTATATTAAACATAATTTGTATTTTGGGTACCTGGTGAGTAAACATAGCGTTCAACGAATAACACACAGCTCCAAAATTCTGCTGCTTATGCCGTCAGATCTGAATACATTTGAATGCGCATTTCGATTTAAAAAAAAATCTTTTGTGTCCCAGAACAATGTTGAGAGAGCAGCTTTGTTAGTGTTTATTTATTTTAATCAAGTACTGGTTTTGCTGTCACAAACTTAAATTCTTTCTCTCTCCCCTTCTCTCTCTCTCTCCGTTTGTCTTCGCCTCTCTCTCCCATTTCATGCTGTTGCTAGGGAAGCAGGGCGTATACGCTCTCTGGCCGCGGATGAAGGGCACAGCAAAAAAACAGACATAACGCACAGAAAAGAGGTTATAGTCGAGCACATTTATAAAGAACATGATCTTAAACCTGTCTCGCCCCTGATTCCAGAGCCAAACTCGAGAATGAAAGGATCTAAAATGTGAAATTTCATCGCTTTTTGTCCATTACCTTATATGGCAGGGCAGAGATATATCGTGCCTGTATTTAATAGGCTGGCTGCTGCCGCTCTGCTCGGCTTCATTTTAACCCTTGTGGTGCTGAATTATTTTTGGAGTAAGACAAACATCGGCTTTAGCACATTTTATTCTCCTTTGACGCCTTTGGTGTCACACATACAAACGAATTTAGCCATTTCGGTTAATCTTCTGCGCACAGATCACAACTGGTGCACAGAAACCAGTCATTTGAGCACAGAGAGACGTTTTTCGCTCATGTTTCCAATTAACCCCCTCTATAAATCTGTTGGCTTGATGTAGATGACATTTACAGCACAGAATACATGCTGACTGGTGATGTGGTTTATGCTACTGGATTTAAATAGTCTTGATGTAGATAGAAACCCAATATTTCAAGCGATAACAGGCAGCAATGATGTTTATAGGGGCAAATAAGTTGTGCGCTGTGGCAACGAATGAGTTTGTTGTTGGAAAGTCGCCACAGGTAGACTGAAAGCTGTACAACAACCCTCTGCTGTGTGTCAAATTAACGGCGGTTGAGCCCAGAAGACTTGGCATTGGTTTGACTATCAGACTGTGCGTGACCTACATTTGCAAAAGCACTGAGCAGCAGCTCGAACTGGGAGTAAAGCCTGTTCTGCACATCGACAGCTTTGCTGCTGTAACGGGGGGGTCGGAAAAGGAGAACTTATTCATTGCGTGTAGAGACAATAGAAGTTTTGGTCAAATTGCCACTTTCAAGAAACCCATCTTTGTTAAGGTGTTGTTATAAAAGACTGTTACATAAACTCTTTTTGGCTTCTTACAGGGCAGAGGACAGGTGTGAATTTCAGTTGTCTTAACTGTGTGGTTTTTTTTTTTTTTTGTTTTTTGCTACGCCAATATGCTCCATGTGTCAGTAAAAACGTCTTATTGCTCTAATCTGATATGGTGGTTTAAATTTCATATATGTGAAATAACTGATAATTATTGAAATTTACTTGTTAAGCAATGTTTGCCTACAACTCAGTGGTTTTGCCAACTGTGGACTGGTTTAGCTGGAGAAGGACTTCCTCCTGCTTTACTGAACAAACGAAGATAACTGAAAGTGTGGGTTTTTTCCTCATATGTCCTGTAACCAAGTGATAAATTTGAATTTCTAAACACAACCCTGCAGTCCAGCACGCTCTGGAGATAACCCCAACCTTTTTGCAAGGTCTCCACCTCCCCCTCCCCTTCTGACGTCATCTGCTGAGCTATTGCACGAGAAGTGCTGCTCAGAGCCGCACCACTGAATATCTCATAGCCAGGACTGTGGCTAGTGCAAAGAAGAGAGAGAGGGAGGTGGAGGGAATACAGTTGGATTTGGATACAACTGGAAAACTACCAAGCGCGCACAGCACGCACCGAACGGAAGGCACATCGACGGCGCGTAGCCAACATTTCACCTATACTCGCCGTCCTCCTGCGATCGGACTCAGCCGAGAATGGAGCTCCCTGCCGCCGGAGAGCACGTCTTTGCGGTGGAGGGCATCGAAAAGAAGCGCATTCGGAAGGTAACGTGGAAGCGATGTTTCCACAGGCGCAAAAAAAAAAGGGGGGGGGGGGGGACGCTAAAATGTTACGTTTAATTTGAGCCTCACCTAAATGTTTTCCTTTTCCACCATCACAGGGCAAGACAGAATACCTGGTCAAGTGGCGAGGCTGGTCCCCCAAGTAAGTCCTAATTACTGAAACATCTCCAATATGTCACCAATGCAACAATTTTAAGATGATCCAGGTTATCGACATAAGTGTTGTGCCTAGGGGGTGCGCGCACAGTCTGTGGTTGTTTGTGCGCAAAGTGTGTAGCTGGGAGAGCGCGGTCGGTATGTGTTTCAGTGTATCCGCGGATGCCTTCACTAATTTATGCGAGGGAAGGGGGTAGGCACAGCCATGTAATCCCGTTTTAATTATTTCTGCTCTGCCAGCGAATTTACGAGACAGTAGTGCTAAAATGGCCGACTCGATGTTGGTGCTGGAGGAGCGTTTGGAGCACACACACATGCACACTCTTTGAGATTGACATTTTTCTCCCACAGTTACCCTGTCCTCGCGGTTTGATGAGCTGTAGCGGGAATGTGACAAATAGCTTGTTGTTTTTTCCACGCTCTTGTCAGGGGGGTTATTTTAACAAGGGAGTTATAAAAAATAATCAAAATGACCCACTGTAAAAAATAAAAAATAAATAAATAAATTAAACGTGGGGTGTGCTTCACCTGTTTAATTTGACTGCACCTTGGGTGGTGAAGATGTGGGAATGTGGTAGAGGCTGAGGCCTGTGAGTCAGTTAGAAAAAGGAAGTTAGCACGTGACAGCTCTGACAGTTTTTTGCCCCTCTCTGCAGATACAATACATGGGAGCCAGAGGAAAACATCCTTGACCCGCGCCTCCTCGTCGCGTTTCAACACAGGTGAGATAGATGTGGACTTCGGACCAGGCCGCAGCCTCCAGTTCAGCCATGACCATATAAGGGCATGGGAGGAGGGGCGTCCCCCCCCCTTCCCCCCCTCTCGAACTCTCTCTCTCTCTCTCTCTCTCTCTCTCTCTCTCTCTCTCTCTCTCTCTCTCTCTCTCTATGCCCCCCTTTCTCCCTAAGGACTATCTCCTTGGAGAGAGACTAGGGCATATTGTAATAATGGAAAACCCCAGAGAATATGTTCGTGGGTATATGTTAGGAGATTTAAGTCATGATACTGAATGTCACATGGGCTAGCCTGGACTTAAAACACATGCCAGTGCATACTGCACGCCAAATGCTCTAAATATCACTTGCAATATTAGGCTTCTTTTCTGTCTGGTTTCTCTTTTTAAAAACAAATTGTATGCAACATTCCCATGAAGATCCAACAACAATTATAACAGTAACTTGTTTGTAATATGCTGAGGCAGGTGGTAATTTAGGACATGAGCTGCAGTGGAGAACTTAACCACGTTCAGGGTTACAAGCAAAGCTGTTTGTAGTGGTTTCAACATGAGGCCGTCAAGCTGCATGAGCATGAGCTCAAGCTGCACAACTCTATTTTGACACAAACATAGAATTGCCTGCAAAGACACTATCCCACCCTGGCAGCTTTAATTTACAACCTATTTTCAAGCTTGGGTCAGGACAGGCTTTCCAGAGGCTTGGAAAACAATTAGAAACTCATGAATGGCAATCTCGGCGGTTGAGATGTTAATTAATTTCAAATGCTGCTGTCATTTTATCTTTGACATGTGCATAACTACACCTTGTCTGGACCCATGAGGCCTGTGAGATATACTCTCTCTGTAGGCTAGCAGGCTGCTCGTGGGACTGAGTAACGACATGATGGCTGGGGAAAGGAATTCGCTTTTCTGAAAAGGCTAATTGACACGCAGTGCTCCTCAACGTTTCCAGTGTACCGCTCTCATATTCCCCTGCAGCCCGCCCGCCTGCCTGCCTGTCCGCCCGCCCGCCTGCCTGCCTGCCTGCCTGCCTGCCTGGCTCTGTGTGTGTGTCTGGTTGTGTGCTGATGGTCATGGAGAGCTGCTTCTGCGCTGTGTGTGGATTCCTCTCTGCTCCCAGTGGATGGGGGAGGGGATTCGACGAGGGAGTCTGTAATTGCCAAATCTTGTGTGAATAGGGGTCACCCTGTTAGACGCTGTTTTTAAAATTGCACACATTATAGCAGAGCAGACTGTTTATTGTGGCCATTTTCTGGCAGGTCTGATAGTTGGAACATCTGTAACCAGAGGCCAATATTAGGGAGGGTTCTTTGCATGTCTGGTGAAGCCTGTTTACAGCTGGCCTTCACCCAAAGCTGGTTATTTATGAGCCAATGATGAGTCAAGGTTTATGTCAGGGAGCAATATTTCACACGTGGCACAGCGCTTGATCAAGCCAGTTCAGCTAAAATAACATGGTTGTCCTCCCTCCATGGAAACCACATTTCAAGAGAGGTTTGCTATTAGATTTATATCACCATGCTTTTTTTATGTAGGCATTGTGTTACAGAATACCTGGTGGTGTGTGTATGTATTCAAGATTACAGAAACACTTAATAATAAAGTAGTATTTATGCTACTGCATTTATACCTCATGACCCTAATTAGAGAAGGACTTTAGGAAAAGGAAGGGTGTGCTGCAGGAGGGAGGATGTTTGAAAGACGAGAAGAGATTTTCCCTGCTGTAGCCTTAATTGAATTTCTCCAGGATAATGAGAATATGGAATGGGCCGATTACCATGGAGAGCTATGCAAATAAGGATCAGAATGCTTTGCAGCCGCTCGCTCACATGTGGTGTGGGTATTCATTAGTCCTCTGAATCACAATTCCACTTTTGACCTTGTGCAGGTAGACAAAAACAAGTGAATACCCTTCTTGTCAAATTTGTAATTTTCTATCTGACATAATTAGATTTTTAATGCATAAAGGAGTGTTTCACTCAATCTAATTATTATCTTTTGTTTTCACAGGGAGAGGCAGGAGCAGCTGATGGGATATCGAAAACGAGGGCCAAAACCAAAACATCTTTTACTCCAGGTAATTGTAGATGAATCATCACCAGCGCAATAGTTGCTGTAGAAATATAAACCTTCACCAACCTATGAGTTTTACTTTGTGAGAGGCCAAAACAGGAGCTGTTCATTTAGGTGTTTTACAGCTGCTGTAATTATACTTCAGGTTATTTAAAGATCTTTATTTAGAGAACGAGATGGCTCTAAAGCTGGATTTATCTTATTATTATCATGAATCCGTGTTTGTTGCCTGAGGTTATAGAAACTCTGCATGAGCACTCTCATTTTATCTGCATGTTCATTATCTCTTTGTGCCAAATACCTTTAGATGCAAAACAGTTTCTTACTTTTTGAAGCAATTTCATTAATTGAGGGCGTGCTCTTTTTTTATATCAGGAGATTTTCTTCCATATTTCCCCAAGACAAAATAAATGAGTAAAATGACTCTCTTAGCTCAGGCATTTACAGAACCACGTCCTGAGCCAAATGTGATTATATATTTCGAGAGTCTGAGCTGATTGTTATGCAGTGTCACTCCTTAAGAAGCGTACCACGCTGCCAGAGTCACACGTGGCCAGCAGTCAGGGATAAAGCATGACATGTCTGGTGGCACTTCTCTGACCTCAGGTCACAACCAAAATGTCTTGAGCGTTCTGCTGCACTGCCCCTCTGACGGCCATGGGGTCAGCATGTACAATAGGGAGGGGGAAGGGGGTGATATGGTGGGAGGGAGGATGTAAACTGGGTCCTGATTGGATAGTTTCGTTTGATTTCCTATGAGAGTTAGCATTAGGTAGTCATTGATTTCAAGTCCTGCAGGAGTGGTGAGACCTCATTTTCAGCAGATCATTCAGCAGCTTTATTTATAAAGTTTGATTTTTATGTTCAAACGTGTAAATGATTCTGATGATGTAATTATTAAATCAGGTTCTTTTAGTAACAATACGTGTCTTTTCTTTAAGGTACCATCATTTGCCCGAAGATCAAGTATTCCTGCAGGCTTTGAGGAAGCATCTCAGGATTCAGAAAGTACCCTTAAGTCCGATCCCATCCAGGTCCAACGTTCCCAGCCTCAGCAATACCAGCTGAACAGCAAGAAGCACCATCAATACCAGCCCAGCTGCCAGGAGATCCCTGCCGACCAGCTAGCCAACAGCAAGAAGAAGTTCATCTACCAGCTAAACAGCAAGAAGCACCACCACTATGAGCCTGACCCACATATGTACAATGCACAGGCTTCTAGGCTCAAAGAGGTGGTCAAAGTTCAGGAACCTGCCAGCAAACCAGCAAATCCTGGCTGGAACTTACCTCTGGCTTTGCAGCAGAAATGGATCCGGGACAAAGATACAGGCTGCTTGAGCAAAGTCAAAGAGCTGGCAGTGGAAGTGAGGAAACCAGCCGTTAAAGAGGTCCAGAGCGAGAACGCACTTAAACCCAATCCTAAAGATGCAACCCTGCCAAGTGCTATTAGTAGCAAAATGAAGATAATCAAAAATAAAAACAAGAATGGACGTATTGTTATTGTCATGAGCAAATATATGGACAGTAACAAGGTTCATGGAGCAAAGGGGAAACATGGGGAACCATCTAGAGAAGAAAAACCCCAAAGCACCAAACCATCTGAGAACAATCCAGGACACGGAACCAAAACGGCAGAGCATCCAGAAAATGGTATCCCCAAAGAGATGTGCAATGGCAGTTCCCTCTCTGTGGCAGAGCATCCCATAAAATGCTCCCCAAAGGACAGGCATTTCTCCAAACCTTCACCAAGCACAGCAGAGGAATACAACACAGAAGTTGCTCGCGGTCAGGCTGATTTACCAGAAGATTTGCCCTTACAGCTGACCGCCAACTCTCCTCCTACGTCTTGGACTCTTGACACCTCTATCCCAACCCCTACAGCTGTGGACCAGATCAGAATCCCCTCCTTCCCCATTGACCGCAAGCGGAAGCTCTCAGATCCCATTGAGGATAAGAATGTTCCTAAAATCTACCTGACATCAAGGAGCTTAAGTGTGCCCTGCACTGTGGTCACACCACCTCAGGACAAACCCATTGACCTCCACTGCAGCGGCCCACGCCACAGCAGTATATGTACATATGAGGTTGTGGGCAGCCAAGAGGAGCCAATGGACCTCAGCTGTCCAAAAACTAAGAAGCAGGTTGAAGCAAATACACAGCCAGAGCCGGAGCCGGAGTCTGCTGTTAAAGACACAGCTCCTGCAACAGAAGATACACAGAAATCCACAGAGAAACCCAAGGAAACACCTGCTAAAAAAATATCCCCTTTTATGGGAAATATTATCATCACTGATATCACGACAAACAGTCTCACAGTCACCTTTAAGGAATATGTTTCTTACTGAAGAATCTTCTAAGAAAATTGGAATACCAGTGACAGATTGGCCATCTTGTAGATATGTGGATATGTAAAATAAAGAAAATCAAAATTTTGTATAAATAGAAATTTATAATTTATCATTCAAATTCAATATGTTTCTTATAATGTTTTATACTATAACTACTCTGTGATGTTGTAGCCAAGAAAGTGCCCTCGAGGATTTGAGCGAATGCATTTATTTGAACATATTCCACCTAAAAAAAAAAAAAAAAAAAATCAAACTATTTGTTATATGGAGCTTAATGGGATGCTATTGCTGTTGTTTCATACTGTATCTGTACCAAACTTATATAACCTAAGATATATGAAGGTTTATACATTTTTTTCTATAAATAATATCTCTTCCTTTGGTCCTGATAGAAAGTGGAGAAGAAGTTGTTTAGTGTATGCTGATCAAAGATCGAATTGAAAGCACTTAATACATTTTTATACATTTGCTTGTGTCATTAGTAGAGAAACAGTCTTTTTCCGTCTTATTTCACAGATTTTTACTTTAAATTATAACAGACAGCTGCCCTTAGAGTGAATTGGCATATTTTGTTCCATGTTTTCTTTTTGACTGTATTAAAGAAGGATTAGAAATGACATGCATATTTAGAAATCCGTTTTGTCTGATGGGCATGATCACGTGTTTGCTCCTTTAAAGCAATCTCAATGATAATCTCAGTGTCTTCAGTTGCAGCCTGATCTGTTATTATATTGCATATTTTACACTTAAACTAATATGAAACAAACACTCTCAAAGGTCAGTTACTTTTTAAAAACTGTGTAACTGATCAAATGTGACTTACAGTTAAGATACTCGATTCTTACCACGAGAAAGTTGTGGTTTCCAGTTGTTTACTTCACATATTGAAGGGGCTCATCTACTTTTGTTGTTGAGGCTCTCTGTATAATCCGAAGAGCACATGTGAGCGATATTTGTTTTATTATAAAGGTACCAGAGTACTAAATGAGTGTGTTAAAGAGATTAAATGTGACTTGTGAGGCTGACTTTGTGTCCTGTTACATGCAATCCAATGAGTCCAAGCCGTTTTAATTATGCTGCTGAAACTTCTGAGCTGTTGGATGTAACCCACGTTTTGAGTCTAAACGGCCTTCCTGCACAACTAATGCAAATCCGGTCAGAATGCTAAAATGCTATAATAATGAAAATGAAGAGTGCATATTTATTGACGTTTAATATGTTTAGAAGTGGTTTGCAGCATCAGAAGCTGCAGCTGATTCCATTTAACAGCTTCGCCTTGAATGAGTTTTGAGTCTGATTGCCACTTTTTGTTTTTTCTTCTTTCTTTGCCCTCTGTTCAAAGTTAAAATGATTGTTATAAAGTATGTTCTATGAGCTGACTTGTTGGTTCAACTTCTTGGATGGTATGTTTAACAATAAAGACAGAGATCTGACCTCTAATGTTTTGTTGCGTTGATATTTGTGGGTGTGCGGGGAGGGCAGTCTTTCTAATTTTTGTTTCCAAACAACATATATCCACCATTGGTCACCTGAAGCATCTTTGCTCCAAGAGAGAGAGAGAATGGAACATTAAACACAAGAAATGTTACCATGGTGGTGAGGCATGGATAAGAAAACAGATCATGTTGCATAATCACAAACGATCCTGTACAAAGGGCTCTCTGTATTGTGTAACTGCTCTGGCCACTCGTATTATTAAAACCTTACCCATGCATTATTTTCCTGCTTCAGCTTGACCCCAAGCAGGAATGTAAACATGCAATGTGACTGGAGTGCAGCAAGAAAGATGATTATGTAATTCCTAGACTTGATTGTAGAGAAGGGCTTTATGGAGAGGATTCGGTTACAGCTTTGTTCAGTCTTACAGGAAGAAGTGTCAATGTGACATTTAAGTATAGTGTGTCTCTGAGTGTGTTTCATGTCATTTTCAGAACATTGTAAGTTGTTTTAAAGACTATTTTTAGAAGGTTTGTGTCACAATGACACAGAAGTTCTCCCCACATTATTAGAAGATTTAAGTAAACAAGTCCAGACTTAGAAAAAGAAGCGGAATCACATGCAAAGCTAATACACATGTTATGAACTAACTGAAAATCTTGACCTTTCTTGACACGATTAAATCTTGTGGGGCCTCCTTCAGCCTTAATGAAGGTCAGTGAAGGCCTGGAACCTGAAGTCGGGTCTCAGAGACAGAAATTTATTTATTTATTTATTTTTTTCGGTTGAATTGAGATCTGAAAGTGACTGAACTATTACCTGTTGCATGAGTGACAGACAGACCTTGGAATGTGTGTGAACCATGTTTGGGAGATCCAGATTAAGGAATGCTGACTTAGAAAACTCAGTCAGTGTCAGTGTTGTTGAGGAAAGACTGATTTAGAATCACTCTAACACTAAAACAAGTCAAGTTCTCTTCATGCAAATTTAATTGAAGAAATAAGTTGTAACTAAATTAACTGTTTTTAAGTTGATAAACCATTTTCTTACGTTCCTTCTGATTTTAATATACATTTCCATTTTAGAGCTTATAGCTTATACTCTTTTTGAAGTCCAAAAAAATCTAATCAAATAAATCTAAACCTAAAGCTGAACGTAATTAGAGGTAACACCATCTGTTAACGGCAGAGCTGTGCTAAGCTGTATCCATTGGTCTTCAAAAAGAATTCAAAAGAATTTAGTTCAAACTTGACCCGTCATCGACCTCCAAGGAACCTTCATTTCTTTTTCTCCCACTCTTCAGGGATTTTGTGATGATCGCTTCTAACCCGCGAATAAAAATGGATCATTTGTTTATCAACCCCAAATTCAACCAAACGTGGCTGTAGAATCATTTATTTCTCAGTGAATTTATAAATAAACGAATCTGATTGGTACCTTGAACCCTGGCGCCTGAAATTAAGAAGAAAAAAAAAACGCTTGCAAATAGATTCATCCTGTCAGACTGTCATGCACAACAGTTTTGTCGGTTGATAGTTATAAAAAAAAAAAAAAAAAAAAAAAAGCATTCACGCACACACAATCGAGTCTGCAGCACTTAGGGGTCCGTATCTCTCTAGGCCTGTCGTGGCTTTGAACCAGCTCTTTGAGTCGGTCATGCATCAGCAGCTATAGGAAGCTGAAATATCGTTGAGCAGGGGAACGTATTTATAGACCAAGTGTGATGTTTCACATTCCCCCTTTATCATCAGCAGCAGCAATTCGTGGAGCTGGTTTCATCTGCACAGTGTAGCCTGGCAGGATCACGTATCTAATTTAAATCCCTGTGTGACCCGCTGAGGGCCTTTGGAAATTATGGGAATACATATACAAACTGAGTTTCATTAATTCAGAAGTTAATTTATTCATTTTCCATTTCAAATATACAAATGCAGCTTTGATGGTGCCTCCGTTGCAATGAGAATGTATTATTCTTAGAAATAGCTCAGCCTATAAAACCAGTGTCAGAAATGAAAACTCTGATGTCTTTGATGGCGCGTGCTATCAGAGGATGTTTTCTAATACAAAGCATGCGCTGAAATAAAGCACATCTGCAGGTCAAAAAAAAACCGACTTCACAATGTTCATCCTTGTGGTTTTTGTGGCTGAGACACCTTCAACAGAAAATGTCGTAAGTAGGACAGTGAGCAGCGAGCTATGTGCAGCAGTTGCCCAGAAACCAGAGAGCCAATAATGTTCTCACAGAGCCAGCTCTGTTTATTCATGTATGGCTGTCGCCATTGCGGCTCCTGCAGACTCACTTTTCATCGACTCACGGCCAAATATGGAGAAACGCAGCAACAGCAGCAACGTGCAAGTCTGTGCGCGGCTGAGTCCCCTTCAGCGCGCAACCAGTCCGCGCTGTCTCTGCACAAACCGTGCAGGCTACAGCCATTCTACTACCGACAGGAAATGTCGGTCTGCACGCTATGAGTATCAAAATGGTGGTTCATATTTCGACGGCAGCCACAACGCATCTTTTGTCCGCGGCGCACCCGCCTTTGTCTGTTTCTGCTAAGGGGAAATTTAAACAGACAGATAGAAGCAAACACGCCAGCCTAACAATCCTCATCGAGAATATTAAAAGGGTGAAATGGCTGCTGCGTGCACCTCTCCACACATCAGCCTCCTCGTTTATTAGGGGTCTCAATTTTAACAGCCACCAATAAACCATTGCATCTTGATATCTTTTTTTTTTTTATTTGTATACAAATAACTGAAATTTATATAAATATACCCCTTGTCTCAAAATGTATGTCACAGAATAAAGTTTTAAAGCGGGTTTTATTGATTCGACCAGATAAAATGCACAGATCAAGAAACTGACCAGATAAATTAAGTCTAATTGCATTTTCCTGTACTCAGACGTAGTATAGGTTGTAAGTTGTATATTCATATCAAATAGCTGTTAAAAGCAATATAATTATACCTTTCAGCTATTTGTTGAAAGTTGCAGCTCTTTTCAGGTCGCCTGAGTGGTCAAAGTACAGTAACTGACCACACACACACACCTTTCATCAGAAATGTTCAGGTGGATGATAATGTGGGGTTATTTATTTACAAACTCATCAAGGCCTATGCAGCCTTGTTTGTTCTCATTACATACGAAGTAAACAGGATAAGAAAATCTGAAATTAGAATAATGTCATATTTACCGTAACATGACAGTGCATTGCATTGTTTTCTATAGATTTTCATTTTTATCTTAATTAATTATTTTTCTACTGCTCGAGCTTCCCGTTCAGTTCAGTAAGAAACAAATATGTGGATGGCCTAGAGAGAGTTTTGGTCTGTTGAACACGCTTTTAAGAAACACACGTTTCCTGGGTAGAAATGTAAGATAAAAGCGAAACTGATGATAATTTAAATTTATTTTATAATAAATGTGATGAAAGGCGGAATTGCCATTAAGCTCCACAGATAACAATTGTTTTTTTCTTGTTTGATAAATACATGGCCAATCCATATTCCAGAAAAGGGTGTTTATTTTTATTATTATTATTATTATTATTATTATTATTATTATTATTATTAATAATAATAATAATAATAATAATAAAATTTTTAAATACATTAATAATCAAAACATTTCATAAATAAAATAAATAATTACATTTGCAGTTTAACACCACAAATAGATTAATTAAAATGTTATTCATATTTAAAAACAATTTTATAAATATTTATCATAACATGTAAAAGGGAAAAAAAAGGACATTTTGGAAGCATCCATTGTGGCCAAACAAAATGCGTAAAAACATATTTCCCAATAGATTAAACTACTCAGTTATATAACTAACGCTTCTCTGCTTTCACAAAACAATTTGACCAAAATGTGGGACGAGCGTTTGTCTGCGACACGTTATTAATGCTGAAAATTTGCCTCAAAGTTAATATTTCTCCCAGCATGAAATATATTTTACTGACACTTCATTTGACCAACGCCCACCACTGATCTGATTACAAACCCAATACATTTTTTTCCCCACTGTCGAAATATTTCTCCCTACCTTCTGTTATTTCCCTTTGAAATCCGCACATTGTAGTGTTTCCATAATTTCTTCGTTGGGCATAAAGGCAGTACAGATGGCGGGTGAACCTGCACTCTGCGTGCGCGCAGGTTTGACTGACATAAATAAATAAATCAATAAATAAAACATCCCCTATGTGAAATCTTTTCTGCTTTATTCACAGCCAAATCTCAAAATCTCATTTTAAAGCTTATCTCCTGCAGTATTGACCTTTGATTTGCAGAGCCAAACAAAATAGGACATCATCTAAATTTGTTCTGAGCTGAATAAAAATGCTGTACTGATTCAATAAAAAAGGGATGCCAGCTCAAAAAGCCAGAAAGTATCCAGTAGGCTGACCTTAAAATTTCATTCAAGCCCAAGTTACTTTGGTCTGTTCACACAGAATTAGGCTATCTTGTAATTTCAGTAATTTTCTTCCTTTTTTTTTTGTTTTGTTTTGTTTTTTTTGTTTTTTTTTTTTTTGTTTGTTTTTTGTTTTGTTTGTTTCTTTTCTTTTATTTTCTTTGTTCGAATATTTAAAAAGCGTATACTGAATCTAAAGTTGCCAGGCTGTCATAATTTCACAGAGCTTCTTAAATTTGCTCTATAGTTAATCCTTCATTAATCGTTCATATAACTGTTGTTGGAATACAAATCGAAACATTTCGATAGTCATTAAGATTTGTCTGTGCTGTAGCCTCGATTGTTTGCGGATTTAAAACTTATATCACGTCTGAAATAATCAATTAAACCCAAGGCTATAATAAGTACAGCTGTCTCCATCTGTATTTTTAGTTAATAATTCTAAAGCTCAGATCTGTCATCAGAGTAAACTTAATCGGCTACTGGTCAAATTACATCCAGAGATAGAAAAAAAAAAGAAAAAAAAGGAAAAACAATTAAGCCAGTTTCAAACCCGTAAGATTTTTTTTTATTCAGTAAATTGAATTTGAGATAGCTCAAACTGTAAAGTAAACATTTCTGTATTATTTGTTGTCGATCACAGAACTCAAATTATTTTACATAATCAATTATAAGACGCAGGTCAATAAAAGTGTTTCTAAGGGTTGCTTTAGCCAAAAATGGTAAAAGGTACCACATCACACATCTTCAACCTGGACACACTTTCTACAGTTGATTAAATATCTGCGTGTTAAATAATTTTACGTTGCTGAAATTGCTTGCTATTCCAAACAGGCTTGTAATGGTTTAGTTTTGGTGGTCAGGTCCTATGTTAAACAAATGCTGCTTTAATTGTTTTATTACATTTCAATAGAAATGATTTGTTTCTACATCAGTGTGAGTCTCTTTGAACCCCCTCGGAGACCTCGGGGGTCGGCGGAGCTGCTCCGGGCGCCTCTGACTTCGCTCGTTCCGCTGTGCCAAACATTCCTGTACAGCAGCCGGAGCAGCGGGACTCCTCCCCTTCACTCAGAAAACCGGAGCACGTAGCAACAACTGAGCCAATGTGCTCCACCACGATCCGTCCTGCCGACTGCGGTGCCTGGCAACAGAAAAAGACGTGATGACGTCCTCTACAGATTACGTATTATGGGATGTGCGGAATTAAACAACCCGAAGAGGACGAGGGGAAAGCCAAAAATAATAAAAGAGACAGAAATAAACGAGGTTCATGGTGAATCATGGAGCTGTCGGCTGTCGGTGAGAGCGTATTCGCAGCCGAGTCCATCATTAAACGGAGAATCAGACGGGTATTCGCTGCTTTTTTTCCCCTCCCCATACACACATAGGCTGTTCCTCTACCTCTATTTCGTAAACATGTGTTTGTGTGGGGTCGGCAGGCAGTTCTCTGATAATCGGAATCTGTTGCGGATCTGTTTTGCAGGGTCGTTGGGAATACCTCGTAAAATGGAAGGGCTGGTCTCAGAAGTGAGTATAATAGCCGAGGCTGTGAAGGACAGCGCTCCATCCTGGCCGCTCGTACAACTGCACCACCCCAGTTTGTGTCGTTACTGAGCTTATGGATGTTTTCTTTTTATTCGTTAAACGCACTATGTGAGTTGGGGCGCAGTCTGATCCGTTTGTTGTGGCTTGTGTGCGCCACTCAGGTGTTTAAAATGTCCGAGCTTGAGCTCGCTGGTGTGATTTTAAAGTCCACACTAGCTTTAGCAATGGCTGGGTTTCACCATGCGTCACTGTCCGCTACGTAGTCTGTAATTGCAGCTGCACGCAGCAAAATTGCTTTGATAAAAGTGTGACACCGCGCCTGCAGGCGCGATGACATGTGTTTTGCTCAAAATATGTGCCCAACTCTCGGGTGTTTTCACATAGGTACAGCACTTGGGAACCGGAGGAAAATATTCTGGATGCACGCCTCTTCGCTGCCTTCGAGGAGAGGTGAGGGTTTGACAGCGCAGAAGTAGGCCTCTCTGCAGAAACGAGATGGCATCGCGCACTCTGCACGTCTAGATGTCAATTCACAATGTCAATTAGTCTATTTTTTTATCTTTAGAGCTTACTTGTTCTGAAAGGAAGTGACATCAAGCCTCATGTGGCTTATTTTCCACTTCAAGTAAGATGTGGGCAAGCTTTCTCATTACAAGAAAGTTGTCAACTTAATTCGTATCAATTTAAGTTCAATGTATTATTATTTTTAGAACTTTTAGTTAAAAAAGAAAGTATAACTTTGAACCACAATGTCAGATGTATACTGTTCCGTTAATAATTTGATTTCCCGGTTGAGCTAAAAACTTGATAAGAAATTTTAAGTAAATATGTTGATGATTGTTCTTATTTGTACAGGGAGCGAGAAAGAGAGCTGTTCGGGCCGAAAAAGAGGGGACCCAAGCCCGAGACATTTCTCCTGAAGGTGGGGTGAATGTTTTTGGTGCATTTTTCTCCAGTTTCCATTTCATATTTTCGAATTTCTGCCACGAAATGGACAGATTGCTCATTCTGGCTACGTTCTTAGTCATTTTAAAACTGCTTTATTGTGTTTCAGATTCACTTAAAACCTTAAAACACCAAACTGCAAACAACTGCAACACTATTTAAACTCTTCCACATAGCGCGTGATTTTATGAGATAATGTTTTTCAACCAATTGTACATTATAAGCTTCTATAATACATATTCTAAAATATTAAGCATCTGTCCCATTTCTGTTATACAAACATAATTGTCATTAGGAGTTTATTATTTGCAGATGGCCAGTCCGTCACATAAAAGCACCAAACAAGCTGTATGTGAGAGGGGAAAGACGCCGCATCTTTTGCAGGCCAATATTTATACTCATCAACGGGAAAATCAGGTTAATTTTTAACCTAGCTGTAAAGAGATTAAGAAACCAATCCACGTAATGATAGTATCTTCTACATCACAAATGGGACAACCGATCCACGTAATAGTATTATCTTCTGAGCATAATCATAAGTAGGACACGTTCTGCAAGAATATTATCTCCTGTACATCATTACAACTGACACACACCACTCAAACCACTAAGAGAAAATTCATTCTCATAGGCCTTGGGTTTTGTAACCAAAATATGTCTTCCTATGATCAAGCTTTAAATATCATGAAAAAGATCTAACATTTTAATTTATAGAAAATCTCTCCTTGTAAATATTTTTCTGTGTCCTCAGGCCAAAGCCAAAGAAAAGACGTATGAATTTAGAAGAGAGAGTCCCAGAGGAATACAGGTTTCTTATCCCATCCCAGAGCCCGTCATAACACCGAGGGCTCGGGAGGGTTTACGCACCGTGGTTCCAACAATCTTCCCACCGAGTTCAGTCAACAGGGGGGAAAGCTTCCACGTCCGACCACCAGAGTCAGAAAGGAGGCCCAGACCTTCGCCAGCACTTATAGACCAGAAATCCCTGCGGTTCCCCAAAAAGCGAGGGCGCAAGCCGAAGCTTTATTTGCATCATAACAAACATGATGCCAGCAGCTCAGTGGAGCCGGACACCAAACGGAGCAGGTTACAGGAGGAGCCGACGTCACACGGCCTGTCCAAACTGTCTCAACGCCTGCATCATCCCAGAGATGCTCCAGATCACAGCCTCGTCCAGCTGACCAAGAGGTTCCAAGAAGAGACCACGATAACGCCAAAGTCAAGCAGCGAGCAGAGACATGTGGGAGGCGCAGGGCGCTCTTGTGCTTTCAGTCCATATGTGCGTAAAAGTGATCAGGACGGACACAGGACTTATTTGAGTAGAATGGCTATTCCCCAGCCCAACAAGGTGAAACACCCCACAGAGCAGCGGGTCTATCAGTTTAATAAATGCTGTGCTCTCCGCGAACTAGCTCGTGCAGAGTCGTCACAGTCCGAGTCCACCCAAAACACATCCGCTCTGCCATCCACTTCCTGGACCCCCTCTTTCACCAACCTGGACACGGTTACTGTGACAGATGTCACTATGAACTCCTTAACAGTCACTATCAGAGAGAGCAGCACAGACAAAGGCTTTTTTAAAGATAAAAGATAAGTGTTTGGTGTTCTGAAGAGGACTGTACTATACCGAGGTAGCTGTTATATACAACTAACAAACAGGCCAACTGTTATACTATATTTTTTCTATGTAACTTTTGAACATGTACATAAGTATTTAATACGTTGAAGAAATAAACTGAAAGGTGGTATTATAAAAAAAAACGTTTTGCTTGTTTTTATTATTTTTTATAGAAACATTGACTGCTCATCATTAACAGAATCTGTCGGCCTTTGAGGAATAACCACACAACTAATTAGATCAGCTCCAACAACAGTTACAACGATAAATTCATTTAGATGAGGTTAGTTGTACAGACTCAAATGTTCGGTTTTAACTGTAGCAAAGTTGGAGTAAAATTAAACTTAACACAATTTGTCAAACAGCACGCGAGCCAAATAAAGGTTTGAAAAAGAAACTAATCATTATTTCTATTAGTAGTTGAGGGCATTTTCTTTTATATGTGTAACGCACTCACAAATAGGAAAACAACGTGTCGTTCGGGGCGGGATTGACAATAGAGGATGTTTTCAAGGAAGAAAATTATTGTAGTTTCTATTCAAGAATATACCAACTTTTAATTCTTTAATTGCACACGATTTGGATTTTTCTAAACATAATTGTAGACCGTATTGAACGGTGCACTATGATTTTCTTATTGTAAAGGTCACATTTAAGTTTATTCTTTTTGGCTGCAGACATTATTTGAGAATTCTGAGGACCACAGGGCACACACACACGCACACACACACACACACACACACACACACACACACACACACACACACACACACACACACACACACACATATATATATATATATATATATATATATATATATAAGCCCTCTTGTGACTCATGACTTCCTTATATGTTAATAAGTGAAAAATGGATTATTTCCGTGACACCAACCGGTTTAATTTAAACCATGAAGGCCTGGTATTAGGCTGAAGAAATACTGACTCTTCTTCCTCATGTCAGAGTTTCACCTCCTACTTCTTCTTTTCGCTCTCTTCTTCATCTTTTTAATCATTCAGATGAAACCGTTTGTAGTAATGTGTGAATGACCAAGCAAGTTTCTGTCACTTATTTATTTATTTATTTATTTATTTTTACCTTCTACATTTTTCTTCTCACCACCAATGTGGTAAATTTCTCACAATGACTCCAGAGGTCGTGTTGTGGGCTTTAAGCATGACACCAAGCCTATCCGCGTTAGATCAGAGTTGAATTAAATTTTATAGTAATCTCCGTATCACAGAGGAGGATGCGAAGCCTGCATAGAGCAGAGACTTCGTGTCTTTATGGAAGAACACACTTTTTTCCAGTGGTGTTTCCCGTCTTCTGATTGCGTCAAATGTATTTTTTAATGGTGACATCTTGTACAGATCGGAGTTTTCAATTAATGTCACGTATCACCTTCGTCTATTAGGCCCGTAGGAGCAAAACTCCAGTGTGAGGATAAAAGGCCGCTTCTCAGATACAAAGCAGCTATTCACGGACTTGTGGCTCTGTGACATATGACCCAGTCTGATTGTCCTCAAAAATGATTCCAACCAGTTTTTCACTCTCTGATGATCATCATAATTGGAACTGAAGCTCTATAAAAACTGAAAAAAAATACTATTATCCATAAATGTGTTTAAGGAAAATATTTCACGTTATCAAGTAATGAATCCGTAACATTAAACTGACAGTTGTGGATATATTTGTCCAGATTTTAAACATTCTGTGACGTGGTCGTTAGCTAATAACTAAGACAACGTTTTACTCGACTTGACCAAAAACTCACCCTGGGGGGTCATTTGCCTCGGGCCCTTTAATAAGCTAACCTTCAGAAATGCCTGCGTGGTCTACTGTCACGGTCCACAGAGTTTACCTCCACAAGATGTCGCCACCAGCAAGACCTTGAATGGGTGCCAGCTTATTTATTTATTTATTTATTTATTTATTTTTGCACAAAGAAATCTGCAGGTGGAAAAAAGGAAAGAAAAAAAGAGGCAATGCAGTTTAGTTTTTGGTGGATTAATCGTTGATGAAAGTTGGTGACGCGTTCCGCTCTGTTTTCATCTGCAATATTAGAGGTCGTTGAGTTACAACCTGCTCCTCCTCCTCCTCCTCCTCAGGCCACAGTGGCCTGCAGCGAACTATTGTGCCTTACAGATGTGAGAAGATTGCGTTGCATCATCCTGCCACTAGATGAGGCTCAAGTACAAAAAACTTAGTCTGTTTTTGTTCTTTGCAGCTAAGATGATCTCAGCATGAGAAATTTGGTTCCCGTTAAAGTGGGACTGAAACACGTCTCGTCCATAGACTCAGACTTTACCAGTTGTAGATACACTTTTTCCACTTTCGCAAAAAGACAAAACAGCAATCTGAGAAAATGAAACAGCGGGTTATAAACTGCCACGTAAAGCTTAAGGACTCCAGTATAAGTGAAATAATGGAGCACAGAAAGTGGGAGTGAATGAATTACTGCACAGAAAAGCGCACTGCTCTTAACAGATGGCTGAAGCCTTTCAAACGCATTGTCTCCTTAGAGAGCAAAGACAAAAACCTGCAGAGGCCAACAGTCTTCAACAACTGGATCGGTCCTAATTAGAGCCTGAGAAAGAGAAAGAAAGTGTGTGGAGTGATACTTGTGTGTGTGTGTGTGTATGTGAGAGAGAGAGAGAGAGAGAGAGAGAGAGAGAGAGAGAGAGAGAGAGAGAGAGAGAGGAGGGAGGGGGGCCGCAACTTAAGTCGAGCGACTCAGTCTTTTTTCTTTTCTTTTCCTCCATTAGAAGCTCTGTCAGCCCCACGCGACAGCAGACCGCGCGTCCTGTGGTTTAACTCTGTTGCCATCTTTTTTCTGGATTGTCATTTTTGTGTGGATGAGATGTTCTCAAATGTGATCATTTTAATTTCTTTTCTGGCCCTTCACTGTGCAGCTGATCTGTGTAACTGGACTGGAAGGTAGGCGATTTTTATTTATCATTTTAGACATTTTAACAAACTTTTCACGAGTGAATTGTGCATTTAAATGATTATGCAAAATTCTTTATTATTGTTAATATTCATGGGGACTGACGTGTGACAAATGAGGACTTACGTTTTTTTGTAAATCATTTGTGAATTTCTTTAAGATTTTTAATTTACTCTCCATCATCTGGACACGAGTCCATTTAAAGGCCTAAATATATAATTTAGGATCTGGTGGCTAAAGCAATTCACTATAATTTATTAACATCTTTTGCATTAAAAATGAAGACTTTGTTTATACTACTACTACTACTACTAATAATAATAATAATAATATTAATAATAATAATAATAATAAAGTAATTGGTTTACACTTTTTAAAGCATGACCAATGACGACATAACGTGTCGACTTAATCACCGGAACTAATAAAGACCCTGCGAATCCAGCGGTTTTGCAGCTGGTGTGGACTCTAGGATTGTTCTCCAGGTGCGGCTTCGCTGTACAGAGGGCTCTGTGAGGTGGGTCTACCCGGGTCAGGCTCTTAGGGTGGTTCTGGAGCCAAATCTGTCCTCCGCCCGGCGCAGTACCATCTGCATCAAACCATATCCGTCCTTTGGCGGAACCAGCGTCTTCATTGAACGGACCGGGGAGTTGGAGCTGCTGGTGACGGAGGGCGGGCGTCCCGAGCGGCAAGTTTTCTGTTTTAGGGCTGATGGGCCCCACAGACCCGCTATCTACCTTCAGGCCAGTCCACAGAGTGATCAACCCTGGAGCAGACGTACGATGGGTTTCAGATATGAGCTGGTGAGCATCAAGAATGCTGCGCCCATGGGCACCGGCGTGCTGCAGAGTGAGTATATGCACCCAATCAGTACTCCTTATTTCTAAACACATTACATACTCTTCTGTCAAATTCTATGTACATTAGTGTACTATACAAGAGAAAGAAAGAAAGAAAGAAAGAAAGAAAGAAAGAAAGAAAGAAAGAAAGAAAGAAAACAGAATAAAACATTGTAAATTGTCACATGATTAACCTGATGTTAATCATGGACCAAAGCACAATTTTGCTCATAATAAATTTCATGTGAATGGCCACAAGACAAAAACAATCATGAACAACAACTAAAGAAACCCTGGTTTAACCACTTTGTTAGATTTCTACTCATTATAGTGGATTTTAAATGAAAATGAATTAGTCTAATAGAATAATACAAGAGTTTTCTCTTTAAGAGAGCCAGCATGAAGTGGTTAAATACTTACCGAGAGTACCTCAAATATCTGACAACAGGTGAGAAGCTGGATTTATTTTCCATTACAGCCCATTAACTGTTGTTACAAGTTTTGGGTTTGAAGATTATGAAAAATCCCCTCCACTTAAAGGAACCTCATGAGCCTCCCTTTTCATAAGTTCAGTTTTAGCTATTAATTATTAATGAAGATTACTCCTTACACACATTTTCTGAAAGATTCTCTAAAAGCATGTGTACAGGTTCACAGCTATATTGTAGGGAGTTAAAAACATTCACAGAGTAAGAGATTGTTATTTAATAATAATTTATGATTATTGTTATTATTATTATTATTAATAATAATAATAATAATAATAATAATAATAATAATAATAATAAATAATTATAATTGTAATTATTAATAATAATTAATAATAAAAAGGAGATACTTTCATATCAGAATCTTGTCTTGCTGACTGGAGCATGCAGCTGCTGGTCAGGCTTGTATTTTGTCTGGTTGTCTGGTTTCCATTAGGGGACAAAGCAGGGAGGACACAGCATACCACAGGGCAGCCGGAGGGCACCGGGGCAAGAGGCCTTCATTCAAACTGCAAATACTTTGCAGATTCCACAAATGCCTTATCATTGTGCATGTCTGTTTATTAGCATTTATCAATGTGTGCGGCCTGTCCCAATGTGGTGATGTCATTCTGTCTCTTTTATCGACAGCTGCCTGTTTATCTTCCCTGTATTGCCAATCTGACTGAGTGTTTGACTCCTGCAGTTCCTCACATTGGCACTGGGTCATTCAATTAGGTGGATACAATAAAAGTCAAACAAGGGGTCAAGACTAGTAAGGGTTTTTGATGTGGAGGTGGTGCTGTGGGTAGAGTGCTTAAAGAAGCTCAAACACAAGAGGCAGCATTCCTCCATCTAATCCATGGTTCCTTCAGTTTGTGATGTAAGGATGGAGATGAATAGTTGGTATGAAGGTCAGTAAGGTCGCAGGCATAAGTTACACCCTTCTATCAATCAATGTCAGTCATCATGCTATGGATTATGCATGGTTTGCAGAGAGCGGGAGTTACATTAATGAAAGAAAAACACTGCAGACAACAGATATGACATACGGTTTTCATCTGCTTTCACCCCACAGCTTCATGCAGACCCTGCAGTGACACAGAACTGCTCATGGCCATCTGCAACAGTGACTTTGGTGGGTATATCTTTGTTTATAAATTCAAGACAGGACACATAAATGTCAGAGAACAAATGAAAAGACTTGTTAATGTACATTAACAACTATTTTAATTTGTTCTCTGACATTTATCATTTGCTCCACTGAATTCGCATACTGAACTGATGACGAAGAGGAATTTCTTGCAGTGATGTGTTTGTACATCATATTGCCTGCAATCTAATGTAGACAATGTAAAAAAAAACAAACAAACAAACAAACAAACAAAACAAACAGCTGTTTGGGATTCAGTTGGGATGTTGAGTAAAATGTAAAACCCAAAAAGCTTTTAAAGATATTATACTCTATTTAGATGATGAAAATGATGATAAATGGTTCTGTTAATCCCTGTGGTTCTGCTTTGTCATCTTTTTAGTGGTTCGAGGCCACATTAACAATGTCTCCCACGACTCTCAGCGTCAGACATCTTTGGTGGAGGTGTCAGCAACAAGGGTGTACTGGCAGCGCAGTGGAGTCTTTGAGCAACAAGTGAATCCGGCTTTGTCTTCTCGGTTGTCTCAATCCTGGCATGGACACATCCACACGCTCATGCAGTGCCATGTGAAGCCTGGGGCTGGAGAGTTTCTCTTCACAGGATCAGAGCACTTTGGGGAAGCTTGGTTAGGCTGTGCCCCCCGATACAAAGACTTCCTATCTGTTTACTACAAGGCTCGGACAGAGCATCGGAACTCCTGCGACTTCCCTCCAGACTGAAGGGCCACATAGTCTATCCCCAAACAGCTCTGTACTGACGCTGTGGGATCCTTGTAACGCTGTCATGTGCCAGCAAGGTGGCATCCAGCCCCACCAGCAGGGGCAAAGCTACTGAAATGCTGGTGAAAAACACATTTGGAGCAGCAGAACAGGGCAAACAGCAGGGCCTCCTGCACTGAAGCTCCAAAAGGGCTGGCTTTTGTCTGTCTCCCATCACTGCCCTCAGCCCTGGGAGACTAAAGAGGGGTTGGATTGCTGCTCTCTTTTTGTGACTCTCCCCTCATCAACTGTTGTTCACTTCGCTGGCTCTGTGTGACAGTTGCCCTGTGAACTTTTATGGGGGGGAAAGTGGAGACGCATCCATTCATCATCATCAATGTGTCTTTGTGAGCAGGCTTGTACGAATATGCTTGTAAAAATGTGTTTAACCTTGACTACAGTTTGAAATTGTCTTCTTTTGTGTCAATGTTCAAAGTTGACATTTTCATTCTTTTGTAATATATATCTTGGTTTGAATTCACATTTTTTTACAGGGTTGCTTTGAATAAACTGCACAAATATAACATATTTGTCATTTGGACATATGATTATTCTTTATCTCACTCAAATCTAGTTTTTAATGTCAACAGTTATAATTAAAAAAAACTTTAAATAAAGATGTCACTAAATTTCTTAATAATCTGAACTTAAATGTTAAAAAGGCATTATTTCATCAGCCCCCTCAGATCAACAGCATCTCCTTCTTAATAGTTGACTTTATGGTCAAAAATTAATCTGTGCCTCTTTTCTTTGTCATGTGAACCATGATTGTTAGTTTCCAAGGGGAAAAAGGATTCATAGCTGAAGTGTCCATCACTTAGAGGGAAGTCCCTTTTCCATCTTCATTACATCTTTCCCATGAAATAAAATTATTATGATGATACAATTGCCTTTCCATAAAATGTCTCTAGATGGCCAATAACTCAGAGCAGATTGAATCAGGCGTTTCTTTTGAGTTTTGCCCCTGCATCTCAACCTAAGAAGATGAATGAACAGATGTGAGGCCCCAAAAAGCCTGGGGATCCTCCCCCTTGGCCTCTCACAGGAGAGGAGAACAATTAATTGACTTTTAAAGCAACTGCTTTCTGAGCTTTTCTACACTTCTCCTTGGTTGAGCAGAGCTCACAAATTGGTGTGTTGAACTTTTTATGAGCACTAAATAGCTGCCAATGAAAGTGTAAATGACTGAGTAGTGAATGGGGCCTACACAATGGTCCTGCAGAGACAAGGCCTCTAGCAGACATAATGACTGTTGTTGCAGTTGCTGTCATATAGAAACCATCAGGGTGCATGACTCCAACAAACCACAGGGATGAAATGTTTCTTTTACTTTGACTCCAGCAAGTTTTCTCTTTGAATGCAATAAATAAATAAATAAATAAAAATTAAATAAATAAAATAATGGTGGTAACCATTTTTTAAAAATGGGCTATTCTGAATATTCCCGGGTACAGCTTTGTATGTGAGACATGGCTGCAAAATGTCTTATTTTGTCTAATGTTGCCTACAAATCAAGCTTTCTATAAGAGTATTTCATCCTGCAGAGCCCAGTTTGACATCTCCTCCCTCAGTATTGTCCCCGGAGGCCACCATGTCAAATTTCCAAGCAAAATATGGTCTCTCTGCATGCTTTTGAGACCAAACAATTCTCATCTCTGGGAATTCCAGCAGGCTCTCATGGGGATCAAGCCTAGGAGGGCTCAGGCCAGGAGCTGCTGCATGGTGCACCGGCAGGAGTCCATCCAGACTGGGGGGTAATTGGTTTATCCCACCGCCTGGCCTGCTTTCCCATGTGGGCCACTGCTGCGGGGAGGCCCAGGGGTATAATATGGAAACAGCATGACATCCTCCAGTGCCGAGCAGGCATTCAGTGCTCCAGCTATAGAGCTTGAGGACGGGATAGCAGGAGCACAAAGCTGAAGTAGAGATGTCGTTTGGCTTTTGTAAAGGTTGCCATTTGGTCTCCTTTTAACAGTGGGCAACTTATGTGGTTGAAAATGTGAAGTAATTGAATTTTGACTGATGCTTTAGGAAAAGTCTTATGTTTAGTAGTGAGTTGGTGAACTTTTCCAGAGACCCACATTTATCATACACATATATTCATAGTGTCCTCCTGATCTGATCTAATTGAAAGAGAAGTTTATATCTCAGAATTACATAGAGAAAAATAATATATGATCTGATGAAAAGCAGCTTTGAGACATTGACTTGTAAAAACAATAATACACATCATTAACATGCAAAACACTGTCTAAATTCAAGCCAAACAACTTGTTCTGCAAAGCTGTTTTTAAAAAAAATAAAAACAAAATATAATGATGTATAAATCATTTATAAATCAGATCAAATATATATTATTATAGCTCTATCTATCTATCTATCTATCTATCTATCTATCTATCTATCTATCTATCTATCTATCTATCTATCTATCTATCTATCTATCTATCTATCTATCTATCTATCTATCTATGTCTGTCTGTCTTTTTTTTCTCTCTTTTATGAGAACTGTGACAGGGGCAACAGAAGACCGGAAAAACTGGGTAATACATAACAAACACCAAGTGAAACATCTCACATTTAAGTTAATGGGCAACAGGTTGGTGATATGACTGGGTACAAAAAGCACATTCCAGAGAGGCTGGGGATGGATTTGAACTGTGTCAAAGACGGTTAGGGAAAAATTTTAAATGAGTTCTGTTTTAAACATAAATTTGCAATAAATAAATAAATGAACAATTCACCATCAGAGGTTGAACATATTAAATGATCATCTGAGATAAAACAGAATCCAGATAAATCTCCCAGACAAGATGATTATGGTGCTGCATAACAAGCTTCTGCTCTTGGTTTCCATGATCCCCAGAAGCACCACCACCATTACTTACTGTCTGGATGTAGCACATCTAATGGAAACCTTTTTGCAGATCTTTCTAAAGTAATTGGTATCAGTCAAGGTCTACATTACTTACACAAGATTGAGATAATTTTAAGTGGTTCACAAATGTGACAGGTTAGCAAAAAAAAAAAAAATCAATTTGCTTCAGTATAAATACTGAAACTTTCCTCCATCCATTTCAGCAACATGAAATAAGCCATAATCAAGAAGGAATTAAAGGAGCTTTTGAACGCAGCCTGTTGTGACAGAGTAACAGCCACAAGATGGCAGCAGATTTCTGTGACAAGTTGAGTGATGGTCAGTGGCAATCTTAAACCAGTCCCACTTCCTGCAGGCATGCAGTCAAATCTTAAACTAGTATTTGTCATATTCGCCAGTATAGATTAATTCCTATCTGTTATGATGCACATCATCAGCATGGAAGGATTACTGAAAGGGCCTAGAGCATGAATTGAGGCATACAAGGTATGAAGTTCCTCCTGATCCAGCGCTGCTGTTTGTGTTCAACTGTTCATATTGGTCATTGGTCAGTCAAAACACCACAGAGGCACAAACCAACCAGCTCCTCCTACAAGGATGAAAATTACCTCTGAATTTTGTTATGAAGACTGACTGCAGGCTGTTAAAAAAAAAGGAAAAACTCACCCATCTCCCCAGCCCCCCCGCAAGGGAACAAAAACCGAAAAACGGGAACTACATTAATTGTGAAACAGGGAAACAGGAATAAAGTAAAGCCAGATTTATCAGTGCAGACAATTTCTTAACTCACTGAGTCTGTGTGACAGCAAGATTGCTCATAAATCAAATAAATGAAACCACGAAACTTGTTCTTTAACACCCACCAACCTTATGAGGTCCAAAAGTTGTCTCTGTGACTCTCTGTACATTGAAATGAACACACATATTTTTCACCTAGCATTTTATAATATATTATTATATATCACACGTGTCATATTCTATGAAGCAGACAAAAACTGATGGAGAATATTTTCATATTTACTTCCCTTAGATTCAAATTCTAAATCTTGCCTACCTTGCTTTGTGACCCACTGGTTATAATCACATCTCCATAACAAGAACTTAACAGAATAAATATTAGCTGTTCTTCATTCTTTTAGTTTTTTTTTTTTTTGTTTTTTTTTGGCTGAAACACAGAATATGTTTTATATTTCATTACTGAGGAAATTATATTAAACTTAGCTTATGAACAGAACCAGTCATGACAGAGTAACAGCCACAAGATGGCAACAGATCACTGCAACATACAGTGTAATGGTGGAAGGGGAATTGTTCTTAACACAGTTTCTGCAGGCATGTAGTCAGCATTTCTTACTTTGCCAGTACTGATTCATTCCTATTTGTTATGAGATGCACTGACAGGGGGCCCTGATCCAGATGCTTCTCTTTGTAGTAACTGTTCATATTGCTTGTTGGTCAGACCACCACAATGCGGCACAAATCATTCATCCACCAATTTTCTGAGTTGAGGTAGGTGGTTGATGCCTTTTCCAGCGGCTATCAGGTGACAAGCAGGCCAGACCCTGCACAGGTCATCAGTCAATCACAGGGCCAGTGCAGACAAAATGCTCTGTCTATGCACTGGCAACCTTTTCAAGAAAATTATCATTTTCCATTGCAATTGAATACCTCCTCAATGTTGGTGGGGTTGTTAGATCAAGGCAACCAGAAAGTCACGTGACATCATTTGTATGCAACAACAACACAAGATCGCAGTGGAGGAAATTGAGGCAATGGTATACCTACTGCTCAGTCTATGAATTTATGTCAGACACAATGTAAAAGCATAGAGCCAGAGAGATGAAGGCAGAGAGATGAAACTGGAAAAGTAGAGAATTTAAAGGGATTCTTGTGGATTCACTCTTATGACTCATCCTGTGACATCACTCCAAAGGCCAATCAGTGGCCTGCAGTCTGTAGACATCAAATTTCAACCTCCACGCAGCTCTCTTGGAACCCCTGCCCAGTAGGTAGTACCTGGTACCAACAGCTGCTACCTACTGGAAAACCCTGAAAGTGGAGTCGAGCCAAATAGAAACTACTGGAAAAGGACCTTTAGAGGCACGAAACAATTACAATAATATGCAAAACTATACAAAACAGCTAAAAATATACCCAAACTTAAAAAAACCTCAAGAAACTTGAAATGATAAGTTAGATTAATACAAGAATATTTTGCCTCTGAGAGTCATTAAGTCAGCGGAATAGATCATTGGCTGTCCCCTGCCCCCCATGGATAACCTTGAACATCATTAAGGACCCCTCTCACCCTGGCCACCACCACTTTGAACTGTTGCCCTCTGGCTACAGAGCTGCCAGAGCATAGACATCTTGGTTCAGAGACAGTTTTTACCCATTTGCCGTCAGCCTACTGAACAAAAAGTGACCAATTCATGACCCCTTGCACTTTTTTAGAACATGTTACTTACTTTAACACTAGTCACTTTTATGCTGTTTTTATCTTTTTTTTAAAAAAAATAGATTTAATGTATAATTTATTATATGTCTTGTGTCTTTTCCTCTGTGTGTTTTTGTGTATTCGGAGTGCCGAGCAATCTTGTTGCACTACTATGTGTAATGACAATAAAGGCTTTGAACTGAATTTGTAAAATAATCAAAAACAACAAAAAGAAAAAAGAATAAACAAAAATAAAAATGAAGATAAATAGATCACTAACTCAGATTTTAAAAAAGATAAGAAATAATTTCAGGGAATCCGAGTTTCATGTCTCAAACTGGGCTTTGTCCATCTGTGTTGGTAAGTGTGTGGCTACAGTTCATAATCATAACCAATATAATAAGTGTTTAACTTTTCCCTCTGTCTATTAGCACTTAATCTTAATGTCGTGCAGTGATTTTAAAATTCTTTATTCCCACCTCTAAAAGGTCCAATAGCTGTGTCAATGGCTTTTTTTCCCCTCCCTCCTACCCCCCTAAAAAGGTATCACATGTCACCAGTGGGCCATGCGGCTTACAGTCGGGAAGTAGAGGCACTTCCTTCTTCCTAACTCACAGGTCTCACACAAACCAGTCATTTCAACTCAGAGCGCCTGACACTCGTAGCAATGGGCAGCCTGACCCTTGTCAGAGCTCGTTCCCGCTGACTTTCCTGCTCGTTTGTGGCAATTCACTTCGGCGGTTAATGTCACCAGGTTCAGTGAGAAAAAACAATCAACTTAAGGGCGTAAAAGTGATCGGAGCGCGACTCTTTTAGCCACAATGGCTGCGACGTAGCGCAACTTCTGCTAGATCTACAGTGGATGATCGACAGCTCTCTGCGGTGCCGCAAACTTTTACAGACTTCAAGGAGACGCCAAGAGGACGCACACCATGAAGAAGCAGTTTAATCGCATGAGGCAACTCGCCAACCAGACTGTTGGAAGGTGGGTGTTTTAATTTTTTTTTAAAAACAAGACCACGTCCTACAAGTTCCAGACATATGTTTATGGTGGTGGTGAAGCATTGTTAGAGTTTTGTTTCTTTTATTGTCAACTGTGTTCTGTTGTGGGCGGTGTCGGAAGGGCTGGGCCACGACAAGAGATACCTGAAGTTTACTGAGAAATTAAAGCAATAGCTGTGAGTTAAATGATTTAGAAATATTCTAGGCCGGCACCTCATGCCACGTGCATTTTATTTGAATTATCATTATTTTAGAAAAGAGAAGAAAGATGAAACATTAAATTGGCCTCTAGATGCAGCTTGACTATGTTTTTCTGAAACATTACTGAAAAAATATTATAAGTTGCATTAAGTCAGTTATTTTTTTCATTTTTGTTATAATGAAATAACTAAAGCACATGTATGCCCTGTAGAACTAATTGTAATAAATCCAATTAGCTTCCTAATTTTCTGACCTATAGTGCTTTTCTGAGCTTCTTATGAAGGCATAAATGTGCCAAAATAAACAAACTTGTAGATTTGATGTGAAAACCTGTAGAATACAATGTGAGAACAAAATTTTCTGCTGTAAAGAAAACTCAAACATGTGAACTGAATTTGACGTTTCAGAGAAAGATAGCCCATCTTGTGTCTGAAGATGTGAGAGCAGAGGATGGGAGGTGTGAAAGTCTGTAGAATACAGTAGAATACAGGTTTTCACATCAAATTTACAAGTTTGCTTATTTTGGCACATTTTTACTTTCATACTTCTTAATAATTTGGTGTCTTGACTGCACTATTTCCACTTCATGCACTCGTGCAATGGGATTTCTTTCAGATGTAGGCTTGGTTGTGCACATAAACACATTTTATAATGTATAATGGCAGGGACGATTAGACTGTTCTTTCCTCTTCCCTTCTTGCCCTTCATCTTCATCCCCACAGGGATGACCAGCCCCACTCTCCCATCGGCAGACACCATTGAAAGCCATTACTGTATCAGTGAATTGATCTACACTCCTCATAGTGTTTCTTCTAAATTACATTCTGACCAATACCCTGTGGGATCTACCCATGGATTCCTCACATTGCTTCACATGTTGTGCAAGAGTAGTAAAAGGGGATGGAGCAGACTTGACAGTTTGCTTACTGAGAGGAAAAAGTGTTTGCAAGCAACCAGACACTCAGGATTATAGCTGGGAAGTTTTACATGCCTGAAATTCTCAGGTGTCATCTGTAACATTGCTAAAAAGAAGTGACGAGATAGAAAACAAACGGAAGGGATTAACATTTTTGCCTTTTTTTTCTCACAAAAGCAAAATATACTCAAGGAGCAACTGGTTCTGGTTAGTTAAGTTGTCAACCGCTGTCTTATTTTAACTGAAAAGTTGGCGGCTTTTGCATCATATAAAGCTGAAAATGAAACCTGACAGCAAATACACTAAATGCAACAGGCTTAAATAAGATTTAAGCTGGTCACAGTAGAGAATATCTGGTGAACAAAGCCTGACAGACGAGTTTGTGATGATTTGCGGTTTTCTGTTTGGCTCATGAGGGGCAGAGCATGAGGGATTTTGTGGAGTAAGCATTTCCACAGTTGTTGACGGGGACACAGAGGTGGGCTGGATATGTCACACAATCATGGAGAGTTGCTTTTCATTAAAAAAAGGAAGCTATTTTGTTTTGTGTGGAATTAATAAGAGGAAGCAGTTCGAGTCACATAGATACATTGTGATAAAAGACAACAGGGTAGCAGTGATCATGGACATATAAACAGGCTGGGGTTGATTCCATACAAGTTATCATTTTGCAAAATCTATTCACATTTTATTTGTGCATGTTGCAGTTGGTTGTGAGCTTCATTGTTGAGGTAGTTTCCTCTTAGAACAAAGCTGCTGTATTCTAGTCAACGTAATGCTAATTCACTGTTAATAAGAATCTAAAGATTGTTCATGAAGCCTTTTTCTTCAGAGGCAAGTCCCTAAAGTCTGATGTGTATTGCAATCATATGGATCAGTGTGTTGGTATTCTGCCTGCAGATTGCATAATACCAGCTCAAACTGACCATCTCAACATTGTTACTGCAGGAGAGTTATTTATTTTCATTTTTATACTATATACTAACTGAAACAGTTCCTGAGTTTTGGTTAATTACTTTGATCAGACAGTTTCATTAATGAAACAAATAATGTTTTTCTTCTTTACACAACACTAAAAGTAACCACAGCTGTCCAAACACAAACAGACCATTGCTATAAAGTCCTGCTTTAGCAATTATTAAGCCCTTAAAAATGTGTCTGTGATCCTCAAAATTCTGATTTATGTGTATGCTAATATGATCTTGTCCATATCTCGATTAATTAGAGAAGGCATGGCTGTGTTTACTGTCTCTAACACAGCACTCTTTTAAACTCTTCCACTGCTGGGCTAATAAGGTTTGAAACAACGATCAATTTTCATGAAAAGGGAACAAGTTTATACAAAGTTACATGTAAAAGGAAGAGACAGAATGGGATTATATTCACCTCTCACCACTTTCTGCAAAATTAAAAATGCACCACTCAGCCAGCCGCCTTCACGGATCGCCCAACTCACCCATGGCTAAAAGAGTTGCGGCTCCTCACTCAACCTGACTTTTACTGCTTTTTCCATCTAGCTTGTGCTAATTTCTCCTTTAGCTAAATTAATTTGTTCCTCATAGTGTGTGCAAACACCCCACCTAGAAAGTTGTTAAGATTGGTTCTTCCAGTTTTTTTATGTAGAACAAAAGTGAGAGAACAAGCATAAAGTTAGTTTATTCTCATCCAGTTATTTCATATTTTACAAGAAACCTTGTTGGCAGCAGTTTGCACAAGCTGATGCATTTATATTACATCAATGTTTCTTAATCCTGGTCCTCAGGACCCCCTGCCCTGACAATAAATAAATGACTCATTAACAGGTTTGCAACGAACTTGATGAGGAAGTTTATTAATTTGAATCAGGTGGGTTGGAGTTGGAACACGCAGGGGAGTCTGAGGACCTGGACGGAGAAACACTGGCTGACGTGATATGTCGTATAGATTTTCATACTTTCTCTTAAAACTATCCATTCACCATGATGAACCTTTCACATCAGCGGAAAAGCAGATATCACCACTTCAAATTTTTGACCAATCAGAGTATTTGTCGGACACCACACAAGAAGAAAGTTCTAGAAGGTATTTTGGGAACAAGCTGTGAGAGCTCCCAAACCAGATCTGCAAGAATAAAAATGACATCATTTTATTCTCGCAGACCTGGAAGAGGTAACAAATTTTCTCCGTTCATGCAAGGTACTGTATGTAACGGCCTTAGGATGGTAGCGCTGTGCTCTGAAGCACAATTCTTCTTTTTCTTGCAGGGACTTTAATAAAACGTAAATTTTTTTTTAAAATCAGAAACTACAGATCCTGCACAGACATGTTACTACAATAGCCCAGGAGAGACAAACCAAACACTGACTCTGAAGAGGTCTGTTCATGTTTTTGTTGCCTCATAAGAACCTAGTTAATAAATGGATTAACTAACTGATCCTTGACAGCTTTCAGTAGTTTTGAGAGCTCTGTCTTCATTACTTGTATTAACACTGTTCAACAGCAAATTCAATAATCAGTATTCACTAAAATCTGCCTGTAAAACATTAAGCAATAATCTTTATTGTTCAGCTTTTTAAAGCTTCAATTTAGCCATTGATCAGCTGAAACGAAATATTTGCTCATGGTTTCCAGACAGGAGTGTTTTTGATCAGCAATGAGGATATTTCGGTCATGGATGAGGTAACCCCATGCTGGATATTTGATTGTGTAACCCGAAGACCTTATTCTTGAGGCATACAACAGTATTAGGTAATAACTCATGCATGGAAGAGGGTTAATTGATCCCTGTGAGATAGTGTGAGCCTCTGCTGGTAGAGAAACGGAAGAGGTCTTCAGGGGTTTGTCTGTGGAGACACAGTATATGTGTGTGGATGTCTTTGTTAGATATTGATGGGCTGAGCCATTACCTCAGTTGTAGATCTTACTTGCTCATCGAGACTTAAAAACAAGACCTAAAGAGAATAGTGACCGTTTATGTGCATGATCACATAAAACAGTGAACTTGTGTTTTACTCCTCATGTTATTGGGGTGATTTTCACATTTTGTCAACATTTGATCAAAGTTATGAAGTGATGTCAAGTTGTTAATTCTCCACGAACTGTCACAAAGGTGCAGTATGTCTCAGACATCAACAAGCATCTTGGCAACCCTCTTTTTCACACACACACACACACCTTTCCCTGTTGCCATAACAAACAACGTGCAGACAGATGGCTCGAGAAGAAGTGTGCTTTTGGACAGGGTGGAGGAATCTGACAGGTTTAACAAAGTTATTGGTGCATACATGTTGAGTATACAAATGGTACCCAGTACATTAAAGTGCTCATTCACTTCCAATGAAGTATAATATGGTTTAACTATTTTTTGCATTTTAAGTTTTTTGCAGGCCCACACTGCAAACTGCAAACAGGTTGGGCTGGGTTTACTGACCTGCTGTAGGCCTTGTTCATCAGCTGTTTTCTACATCAAGTATAAAGTGAAGCTTACTGTATGAGAGTCAATTTCACTAATAGAGAAAATGGTACATTAACAGGTTGGCTGGGATAAAATTTGACCACTAAACAGCACTTTCTGTTGAAAAGCTGCACTGCTGTTACTAATACAGAAAGTCAGAAAATTCTTGAAGAAATCACCTTCAGTCTGTAAACATGAGCTGCATTTATAGGCATGTTGGTGGTTGGGTGTGTATTGTTTATAAAATGTGTTAAAGGTATATTTTTGACGTCAGATGTTGATTGCTGGTCTTTTTCTCTCTACAGGGCTGAGAAAACTGAAGTCCTGAGTGATGACCTCCTTCAGGTAAAGATCCAGTTTTGGTCCCAATGTTCATGTGCATCTGGTGTTAAAATTATATTAGAAGCGTTGAAATATTTTGAAATATGCATCTTAAATAGTGTTTACACATTTATTCTTTCTATTTGAAATAAACAAGGATTTTTTTTAAGTTTCACTCAAATATTCTTTTTATAATTATCAGTGAAACCAAAAGTGAGTGTTGTTGCACCTCTAGCACCCATATTGTTGCATCCCAGTTTATTGTTAAACTGCATGGAAACTATGCCTTCAAGCCACTTTTTCAGGAGGCTTATAATATGGATGTTTTTAAAGGTCTTACAGAGCCCCTCAAAAACTCTGTTAAAGCCATCATGCCTTAGCAGCTTGTTGATACCGACTCTCTCTGCAGGCTTGGAGTAAAAATGCTGTTATTAAAACATGACTGTGGTAGTCTTTCATTTATTAATACCTTGCCAGCTTGTGGTTGGCACATGGTTCGCTCACAGTTGTCCAATCAAAGGGAATTCTGAAAATGTTTCATCTCAGAATTGCCATGTGTGCATACTGCAGTGTGTATGTGTGAGTGGGGGATGGGAACAGTTTGGCTTGTAAAACTGTGAGATCACTTTTAGGCAAAGTGTGTGAATCAGTGCAGCAGACACCAATACATAAAGAGCATGTTCAGAGAAAAAGGGAGCTTTTTTGGGAAGGCAAGTAAAGGTAGACGAGGGAAGGAAAACGCTTCAACAAGCCTCATTTGGTCTTACAAGTCGGCGTTTTATGACTTGCAGAAGTGAACTATGAACTTGGTGCAGTGTGAACTCAGTAACACACATTTCTGCTGTGCAAAAATATCTTTTAAACATGAACCAATACATACATAGACTTGATTTATTTATTTAAATTCATTTATTTATTTATTTTACTGTGTTTAATTTTCACCATGGGTCCAAAAACACATAGAAGTAAAAAAGACCCAGCCCTTCTACAGACTGCGTTTTCTCGTCTTTGGTGCTGAATGACAGGAACTTTGTGCTGCGTTAGACATTCCTTAAGCTCCAGCTCTCTGTAAGGAATGTGATTGTCAGGAGGTCAACATTGTGGATCACTTTTGGCAGCTTGATCTTCAGGTTGTCTAGTGGAATCTGTGGGTTTTGAAAATTAAAAAAAGAAAAAAACAAAACATCCTGTACTCACATTCAGTTAATAGCTTTTAGATCTGCTGCCTGATAACAGTCATCTATGTCATTTACTGATTCATAGACCAGTGAATCAGTATCAGCATTGTGATTTAATCACAGTAACTGGAAAATTTGCTCTCCCTCTTTCCAAACATGAGCTGAGAAAGAATCATTTTTCCTGACCCCCTCCCCACAAGCTCCTACAACCCCCTTATGTGAATAGTCCAACTTGAAATTTGACACTATGATTTCCATGCTGTCATAGGAGTCTTTTCTCTTCCATTTTCCATAATGTTTTGCATTGGGTAAGGCATTTATCTTGTTTGGACATGTCTTGCTTCAGTGGGAGAGTTTTGGTGGCTGTCAGACTGGATCCATGCCTGCTTGATTTCACCCTGGAGAGTCACATAGGAACTGGTTCCAAATTTCAGTACTGTATTTGAATACAACTGAGAATAAGATGGACTGCTAATGTGACAGATACTGCACTAAAATCTGATTGTGTATGTTAAGCAGGTAATTGTCTGTTGGCCAGCTGCTGAACAGAAACAATAACTTCAAAGTTATTGTCAAGTTTTGCATAAGAAGAGAGAAGCTACTCGTGTGAATGCCAAATGTTTAGTAGCTAGTTAGCTTAGTGTTAAAACTTGACATGGGAGAAATGGCTTAAAAGTTATGTGGTAGATGGAACCAGTCCAGCTGTTTCCAGTTAGCCTTGCTAATCAGCTCAGGGAAATGGGAAACTGTATTTTCTTAGTCTTTGGGCAGGTTTTAAAAGTAAATTAAATAACATGATTAGTCTGACCAAAACTGTAAACATACTTGTAAATATGCTAGTCTGGCAAAAAATTGTACAATCAAAGCACCTAAAGTTGGACTAACACACCCAGTTAGTGCAGACGTGATTTAACTCAACAATTTATACATCGACACATACAACTGCTGAATTAACTAGGATTTTAAATGAGGAAATAGAGTTAGCAAAGAAATGGATGAGAAACAAATTAGTTCTGAATAAGGAAGAAAAAAAATATGTTGTTTTAGGTTCAAAATATTCATTGAGAGATGATTCTATGCCATGGGTGATACAGTAATAGAACAAGTATCATAAGTTAATTTATGAGAGATTATTGTAGATAGTCAGGTGTCCTGGAACAGACAAGTTCATTAAATAGTACAGAGTGGGTAGAGGTTTGGCCATGATTAAATACTGTAGGAAATCCATGCCTAATCATCCAATTAAACAGGTGATACAAGCATTAGTCTTGTCATATTTAGATTATTGCTCTGTGATTTGGTCCAGTACAACTTAATGTAATCTGGCCAGGCTGCAGGTATTTCAGAACAAAGCAGCTCGCTTAGTTCTTCAATGTCCTTATCATACAAAAGTAAGTTAAATAAATCACCATTTGTCCTGGCTAAGTGTGGAAGGTTGTAATATTTATTGATATCTCTAATCAAAAAGTAGCTAGAAACAATAGAAATATTGTAAATGATCATTGTTTTTAGACACACACAATCATTTCACGGGCAGATGTCAGCAGGTCGTTTTACTTAAAACAAAAGAAAATGAATTACAGAGCAATGGTGGCATGGAATGAATTACCAGACTAATAAGAGTGTGGTAAGCTCTGAGCAGGTGTCCTTGTGTCTGTTGTCTTTGAGTTGTTGTGAGTTTGAATGTGTATGTATTTAACAATTTGCTGCTAGCTAAACCATTTGGCAGTTGGTTTTTGTCCCAGTTCTAACAATGTGGATGGAGGTATTTTGACACATAGGGCTGCAGCATTGGACGTAATTTGATTCCTTTCCTGTGCAAGTATACTGGAACAAAGGCAATTGGCTATTTAAATTGATCACTTGAACTCTAACTCAAACTGTAACTTGACTTAACTTTACATGCAGATGCATTGACTGAAATGAAATTAAAAATATTTTACCAATCTCTGAAGTGAAATTATTAAATAAAAATGAAATGAAAAGGATAAAATTGTCCATAGAGCCTCATGTTAAGTTAACATCAGGCCAGGAATGTCCACTGAATGCCATGTGGATAGATCCTTTTCTCATTAACAATAACTTTATGAGAGGTGAATTTCTATTAACTTAACTAATTTAAGTAGTGTGAAAACTTGACCTTTTGCATTATTTAAGCTTTGGATAGTTTGAGCTTTATGTATGTATAATGTTCTTAATCAGTTTACATCCTTTAGATCCTTTACATGTCATTTATAGCTTAACAAATCCAAGATGGTAATGGCCAAACTCAAGGCTTTAAACAAAAATTGCTGCTTATATAATTCAATAATTTCGGCTTTATATTTCAATTAAAGTAGGGTGATGCTTGCTACTCCCCTTCTGCAAAACTCCCACTGTTTTGATTTGTCATTTGTTCGGCCTAATCATCATTAAATATAGCTCTGCTAAAATGATTTCCTTCCTAGTGTATTTTCTAAAATGTGAAACTATTATTTTTTTGGCAAATATAACTCTCTGGACGGTTTCTGTACTTGAATTCTATTTCTTCTCCATCATTATTTACTCAGACGGTTTGCAGTCCTGCCAGCAAGGTCAGCCAGCTAGTTTTTGGAACAGTCAATTGACCAGCTTTTCAGTCGGCTGATGCAACTCCAATCCACAAAGCAAAACCCACCCATCCGCACGGTTCCTGCGTGACTCAACATTCCATATTGTCTACTGTAGCAGGTCAGAGGTCGCTGGCTTGCTCCGTTCACTTTTTTCACTCCTATCTGGAAAGAAAAAGGGCAGAAATGAAACTTGGCAATAACAGTAGACCTTTGGACAAAGCTGTTACTGGAGAGTGGAAGAGATCATGTGTGTTCTGTTAATTTTCAGTATATGTAGGCTTGCCTGGGTCTATGATCAAGAAGTTTTTCATACCACCCCGCCCCCCCCCAAAAAAAAAAACTAAACTATTTGACAAAATTGGTCTCTATTATACTAGCTTGTTGTTCCTTTAACTGAAGGTAATTTTCAGAGAAAAATCTCCTCATGAGCAAAGTGAAACCTGCAATTTTAGACATGAAACTATCTGAAAACATTAGATCAGTAAATCTTTCTTGTTTAAGGGCTGTTAATAAGGACCACACCCCTCCTGTGTTACAGCACCACTGATGCTTATCAGGCAAACTGTCAGTAAAGTGTTCTCTTTTTCTTAGTGGGTGTTTCCATAACGGAAATGACTGCACTTTGTAACATATGAAAATATACCGTATGTGTATATATTTCCTATCAGCATTTAACCTTTAAAAATCATTCCAGCCCTGTGACTTGGATGTGTAACACAAAGCGGGTGTGATTAAATGACAGTCACATGAGAATATTGGTAAAATCAAGCAGAGAAGGATGCTAAATCTGTGGCAGATGGTAGCTGTAGATTGTGAGATTCCCCATTATATTTTGTATATTCAGGTATAGCAGCAGTACTCGGTGTATAAAAAACACTTTCTGTACACATCAACTGTATTATATGTATTGTATACCACGTATATCCAGTCTTCAGATGTGCTGCCCACACTGCTTACACTCAGGCCTCTTTTGTTCCATCTTGCCACAGAGTGATGGAAACCTGCTAACAATTGAGCTGTCACCAGAGAGAGATACACTTCCATGCATTAATCAGAGTAAGGGATCTGCTGAAGAGTGAAAATCTATTGGATCCAGTGGAAGAATACAAGTCCAGCTGTGGTCTGGCCTGGTGCAGCAGCTGAAGGAAAGATGGAGGGAGGAAGGGAGGGAGGATAAATGTGTATCAACTGGTGCCGGAACATTAAATTAGTCAGGATAAAAGTAAAGGAAGAAGATGGGATCATACAGCAATTGAGCTCAGATGTCGGGACACAGCTGGATGTTTACACTGAAACAGGAAGAGGAAGTGAATACTTCACTGCACAGACAGGCAGACAGTTTAGTTCAAGACCAGCATGTGACAAACTTAAGAGAAGGAGGATTTCAAGAAATCACAGCAATGTTGTTTTCTTTTTTGCAGGGTGACTATTGCATTATATTCTAGTCTATTATATTCCTCTGTTAGTTTTTGGATGTCAGGTTTGTAAATGTTTGATTGTGGTATTTGTATGAAAACGAATTATTTCAAATTGGTCTGCATTTAAACAATTCTCATGTGTTGAAGGTCCATTGTTCCATTTCATGAATTTCTTTCATGATATCCAACCAGTTTCTTACTGTGGGCGGGTCAATCTGTAGCCATTTACGGGTGATTGCCTTTTTAGCTGCCACTGTCATTATTTTTAGAAGGTATTTATCATTACCTGTCATCTCATCCGGAAAGTCCCCGAGATAGAGGGTGGTACATGTCCTTGAGATCTGCCATCCTAGTGTATCCTGCATAGCTCTCCACGTATTTTCCCAAAATGAATCTAATTTTGGACAGCTCCAGAAAATGTGTAGGTGGTTTGCTACATCATCTCCACAATCTCTCCAGCATTTATGTTTGTTGGGGTACACATATGTTTTCATTACGGGAGTAACAAAAAATCGTATAAGGTTCTTCCAGCTAAATTTACGCCAGTACCCAGAACAAGATGTAGTAACACTGATATACACATATTCCCCCATTGTCTATCGGTTATTTTTAAGTTTAGTTCCCCTATTTTTCACTATACCTTGATACAGTTTTGAGATAATGGATTCAGTCCTACCCTTATATGCTTTCACTATTATTTGTGTTATCTCACTGGGCTCCGAGGCTTCCTCTTTTGTCCGGAGTACTTTAAGGTAGTTTTGTAGTATTTGTAGATACCTAAAGCAATCATACCTGTCTAAAATGTATTTCTCTCTTAGTATCTGGAACACAGATTAACAGTTTAAAGGATTAACTTTAGCTTCAGTGTTAGCCACCATGTACAGTTTGTATCGAACAGTTTTTATTTACTGATGCCTGTCACTATTGCTACGTTTTATTTTAAATTTTATTTTACATGCAGTTAATAGTACTGTGACTGTCAAGTCAAATACATCAAGCAAGCTGAGAACACACACACACACACAGACAATTATGCAGCATTTCTGTATTTGCAGATTGCAGATCATTTTTGCATAATTGTTGCTGATGGGATGTCAGATTGGGAGATTTGCATCCATTTTTATTCTCATTTCCTTTTAGAGGCTACTGTTTGAAAAAAAAAACAGAAAGAGAAAGGCAGAAGTACCTTGAGTTTTGGTACTATAATCAAACTCAGGAAGTTCAAGTTCATGTTTTTTCATATAGCACATTTACTGCAAACCCAGTTGCCCAAAGTATATTACAGTATGACCTGTGTGTCTACTGTCAGATCTCTTAAAGACGTACAACTAATCTGAAGTTTATTATGCTTGTGGAAAACAAGTCATAATATTAACTGTTCTGCAGAGTTTGTAGTTGAAGGGTAAAAATGTGAAATGCCACCTAAAATATCTCTATTAAACCTGTTTGAGACTTTGATCCCGTAAACCCTTAAGTCTGCCATCAGAGTTATGCACGTCTTCCTTGACTGTATCTCACCATATCTCCTCAGGAAATATAAAAATCCATCAGTCTGTGTTATCTATTGTTTCTGTCTCTTTCCATCTGTCTGTCAGAATTACAGAAACTGCACCTACATCCTCCATCTTTCAATAACAAGAGCAGGATGGAAAGATTTGGGATGAATGTCTGCTTATTCAGCATATGTGCTTTGATTTGTAGCCCTCACCTGGGTTGTTTCTGTTGAACAGGAAGACGAAACGGTCATTCCACTGTTTCCTTTTGTAAAGGTTTAAATCAGTTAACTGAGCTCTTCCCACCATCTTGTTTGCTGTGACATAAAAGCATTTTGCATCTCATGGGTACACAGATTGAGAGGAGGATGGAGCTGGTACGCATGGCGTCGCACAACACGCACAAGAGGCTGGTTTCCTGTCTGCAGGGTCAGCCGGGCACAGACACGGAGAAGAGACATGTAAGAAGCACTTTTCCTTTACTCTTTGTGTTTTTCTTTGAGCTGATCTTTGACCTGACTTTAACATCATGTTGGCAACAGGCCGCATTTTGCTGTCACTCCGAGATATATGGTTTGTACATAAATTAAAACCGTGTGACAGCCATCAATGTTTACACAGGAGGGGCTGATATCTTGTGCAGTGAACACGTAGCATCTTTTCTTATGTAACATAGATATGAGAAAGACTCAGAAGAAAAATATGCAGCTCTGGCCTTCTGCCAGCATCACAGTCCCCGTGCAGCAGCCCAGTCAACACAACCACTAACACTGACAACACAACCAAGGAATTACTATACTTTGCTGCACTTTTCTGTACATTTTTGCCTAAATCATCCAGATGGGGTACCATTTGACTCTCCTGCAGTTGCATCTGGCGTTTTGTTGAAATCAAATCCAAATCATGTTTTCTATATATTGTATATGCAGAAAAAGCTGCCGTTGACATCACTGTCCCAGGCCATGCAGGAGGGAGGCAGCCAGCTGGGTGACGAAAGTCTGATCGGGTGAGAATTTATCACAAGCAGAAGCAGCATTAAGCACTGATTGGTATTACAATTAACTGAATATAGAGAATATATATATATATATATATATATATATATATATATATATATATATATATATATATATATATATATATATGAGTGAAAAGAATTCGTTTGGAGTTCATCACTGGAGTTTTGTGTGTGTGTGTGTGTTTGCTTGCATGACTTCTTTCCATTGTCTTATTCCTCTTTGAGAAAGGATACATGTCAGATTTGCCTATTTTTCTCTTTGTATGTATATGTAGGAAGATGATGGATGTATGTGGGGAGACAGAAAGCCGGTTAGCCACTGAACTGATGCAACATGAATTTCAGATTCAGAAAGAAATTCTGGATCCTATCAACCAGCTGGCAGAGGTCAGTATGCAGATGCTAACTACTCCTCTGACACTGCAGATCATACATCGCATCCATGCAGCTGTAGTCGAGGATATGTATCCTCATCACTCGTCTTACCGGCTTGATATTTAAAGTTGTTCTTCTAAATGAAGCGTTCACTAAGTTTGTCCAGGATCTATTTGTCTTGTATAACATCATGATTGCCTTCAGTAATAAATTGTATTCAAAACCATTTGTTTTGATCCATGTTGAAAAAGTGTTCTCACAGGAAAATTGTGCTCAGACGTTAGGTGATCATGCTGCTCCCATGATCCTTGCTCTTTCTCCCACAGGTGGAGATCCCCAATATCCTTAAACAGAGGAAGCAACTTGCTAAGCTGGTTCTTGACTATGACTCTGCAAAGACGAGGTACATTTCCATACACACTGGATATAATAATGCAGACGTTATGACGCTCCATTAGATTTAAAGTTATGCTTTCCCAAATTTGCATTGTTAGAATTTTACAGATTATTGTGATTTATAAATGTTCAAGGGTGAACATAAGTTGTAACTTGCTTTTTCTGTAAACATGTTCTAGTGTCTAAACATGTGTGTCTTCCAGGTGGTATCAGGCAACAAAGTCCAACAACCAGGCCATGGCAGCTAAGGTTGATTTACTCAAAGATGAGATGGATGAAGCTCTTAATAAAGTAGAGATTTGCAAGGTACTTTTTTAAAAATCATCTTTCCTCCAATTCAGTTTAGTCAGCTACCCACAGTACTGGTGGAATATAACAATGAAGCAGTCATGGTGGTTTAATGTGCCGTATATAATAACATATTTAGACTAATAGCTGTACCTCTGCTTAATGTCAGGATCATGTTTGATGAACTAGTTGAACAAAGGAAGCCTTGTTGCTGACAATCATGCCAGGCATGTTATTAGGACTATGTAATTAAAGGTCATTGCTTTGTCATCTGGAGTTCAACTGTGTTTTAATGAGGAGTTTGTTGGTAGTCCACTGAAGAAAGGTTAAGGTTGTCATCCTCATTGCTTTGTATGGGGGGAAAAATTGTGTTTTTCCATCCTGCAGGACCAGCTCTCGGCAGACATGTACAACTTTGCTTCAAAAGAGGGCGAATATGCACGTTACTATGTCATGGTGGGTGCACTACAGTTTATTGTTATGACTTGGCACAAAAAAAAACTAATCGAATATGATGTGAAAGTGGTTAATGTTTCATATATGTCAATACTTTGTATATGTGATCTGTGTCTGTGTGTGTGTGTGCATGACAGTTATTAGAGACCCAGGCAGATTACCACAGGAGGTCTCTGGCAGCTCTGGAGGCAGCTATACCAAACATCCAAATACAGCAAGGTGAAGGACCACATTTACTGACTCTGGAAACAGTAGAAAATAATATTTGAATCTGCAGCTGAGAATGCACTGGTTTGATATTTCTTACTGGCTTGTATAATGTGTTCTGGTTGTAAGTGCTCATATAAATCTCTCTTTCTATGGATGTTTCCTTAAAAAGGTTTGGAAGCTGTCAAAATACATTAAAACTGAATGCATTGATTTGCAAATAATTACTATATATAAATTCTACAAAAGAAGCAAATGACATGATGAGATTTTAATTACGTTTTGCTTTTTTTAATAGATATCCAGTTTGATGCTAGAAACACAATTAATAGCTCTAGCTTGACCACTTGGTAAAAATATTTTATTCTGGCTTTATATTCAAATTCAACTTGAGGCTTATCTTGTATTTTTTGTTGTTGGCACAGTTATTTATCATATGTGATTACCCATCCTTACATCAACCAATCGTGTGACTGGTTGCATTTATTTACTTATTTATTTTAAATAGTTCTTCTTCTTCATTGCTGTTCCTGTCCAGATTTCTTTAAAATGTGTTACTGGTTTCAAAATCAAAATTAACATTTATATATATTATTTAAAAATCAAACTAACAAATGAGTAAAAAACTATATTATATATTTATGTTTCTATGTGTGTTTTAATTAATTTTCAAATATTTACAGTCTTTATTTTATAACATTCCAGCAACTAGATTGTTAAATTTTGTGATATTGAGATGCTCTGTAATGAAAACTAAAAATAGATTTCTTTAGGAGACCACAGTAGAGCGGTTTCCAGATGACTCAATTTATGAGCAGAGGAATGGGATAAAATGACAGATCATACAAAAATAATTAAGTTACCCAAACCTGACTAAAACTCAACAAAAGTAACAGAAGTTTGTAAAAAAGAAAAAGACACTTTGGGCTGTTTTAAATGTTGAGATATTTCCTGCAGGTGTACCAGTGATTTTTCACTGATGATGCTCTTTTCTTCTAGACTCCTGGATGGAGAAGCCAGCATTTGGAACGCTGCTGGAGGAGCACCTGAAGAGGAGCAACCGTGAGATTGCTCTGCCTATAGAGGCCTGCGTCATGATGCTCCTGGAGACCGGCATGAAGGAGGAGGCATGTATACAGTGATGGCAGGCAAACTTAGCAGAAACTTAGCTAAAGTAGGGCAAAGTTGATGGTTAATAGACCAGACTATATTTTGAATTTGTACCCATAAACCTGAAACCTCCCTCTTTCTGTTCAAGCTAGAAGGAGATGTGGACAGCTTTAGAAAAGATGGCATGTACGATCTGAAAACATCTGTGATCAAGTTGTGTTCGGCTAGTTTTGGGCTTGTGGGAATAAATACTATGTGTGTATGGACATCTGCAACATATCAACGTGTTCACTGTCGACCTCTTAAAATGTAACAGTAAGAGTGGACTCCCTGAGGAGGATGATTTAAGGTGTTTTTATAAAAAGGAAACAAAACTATTGTGCATCTCTGTGGTGCTCATCCTGAAAGAGACATAACCTTGCTAGCATCAACAGGATTGCTTTCTTGATTCTGTTTTACATTTACTTCTCCATTCCTGTAACCAACCCAGACTCGCTTCTTTAATCTTTGAAGTAAACCACATTTGGCTTCAAGTACTTGTTCTCTCTGTATATTCCCCCCAGGGGCTCTTCCGGATAGCTGCTGGTGCTTCAAAACTGAAGAAGCTGAAGGCGGCACTGGACTGCTCCACCTCTCAGCTGGAGGAGTTCTACTCTGATCCCCACGCTGTTGCTGGTACAGGCTCCTCTACAAATCCATGGAAAGTGAAACCATCTGCTCCAGATCTTTTTCTCATAGCATTTTCCTACTTACACAGGAGCCCTGAAGTCCTACCTCAGAGAGCTTCCTGAACCTCTAATGACTTTTAGCTTGTACGATGAGTGGATACAGGCCTCCAAGTAAGACGGCGCACACACACAGATGTGACTTTTAATATCCTGTAAAAAGACACCCTCGCACAGCATTACTACACACTTTTAAGTAATATATGCTGACAGGCTGCTTTTTGGTATGTACGTAACAGGCCAGCGTTGCTTGTGTGTTTGTGGTTTTAGTGTGTCTGACCCTGACAAGAGGCTTCAGGCCTTGTGGGTGACATGTGACCATTTGCCAAAGACTCACAAAGCTAACTTCAGGTATGAGAGCCTTCAACTATATTTATTGTTGGGAAATATGTTCTGTGCATGTTGAAAAATTATACAGTACACAGTATTGTTAACACTGTGGGAAAGTTACACAAGTTGAAAGTAAAATGCTGAATGTTAATTTGCCTTATCAAGGTCAGTTAATGGTTTCTCTGTCCAAATGCACAGGCTGACTGGGACTTTGGATTTGGGCAGATGTTGAAATGTACAGTAGATGTAGATTATTGTGGAAATTTGAGGACTTGCAGCTGTGAAAACCATGAGCTGGCCCACAGATGCCTCATTAGAGTACGCACTCTGTTCAGTAAGGTCCAAATTCAGCTTTTCAAGATGATTCCAGAAAGAAAAAAAAACAATTCATTGGGAAATCCTCGATGTTTTACCATTTCTTTTGTAATTTAAAAAAAAATCCTTAATCTAAATCAGTGTGGAAGGGAGACGTCACGTCAATGTAGATGCACATAAATCACATTGAATCATTCGCTTTTTTCCAGTCTGCATGATGTAGTGACAGCTTGTAGCAAAATTGCAGATAACAACCAGCTTAATACCCCTGGCTCCTTAAGTGTGCTAAAGTGTGTAGTACACTATAAAAATGTCAAAGACCCACACTGGAACCAGCTGTCTCTGCTAGGCTATGCTACAGGTAGACCTGTGCCAATTGTGGTTATAAATATCATGTTGGAGGTTAACAATAACACAGCAGTAAGAGTTAGGCTCTAATGACTTAAAGTGTTTTATTACCATAATATGTAAAACTGTTTTCGTAAACATTTTAAGGTAATTTGAGTGTGTTGCAGGTATCTGGTGAAGTTCCTGGCTAGGCTGGCTCAGGACAGTGAAGTCAATAAAATGACTCCTAGTAACATTGCCATAGTCTTGGGGCCCAACTTGCTCTGGGCAAAGACCGAAGGGTGAGAAAACTGCACATTGTTCAGCTCATATCTATGTAGCTTTGCTGAATACAAAGTGCATAGGCTGATTAAGTAAGCTGACCCTCATCGTCTTGTTTTGGACATAATCAGGACATTGGCAGAGATGGCAGCAGCTACATCAGTCCATAATGTGGCCATCATTGAGCCCATTATCCAGCACGCTGATTGGTTCTTCCCTGATGGTAAAACAATCTGTTGGTTGTATTTGCAGTAATATTACCTGTTTGCCTTATCTAAAAGAGCCCATATTGTAGAATATAATTTTTGTAGAATACACTAGTTTCGGCATGCTAATTTCAGACATTAACAGCCCAAACTTATACAGTGCTGTTTTATTTGTCTGCTGAATGCAGCTGCAAAATAAACAATTTACAATATTTTCCATCCATGCTTAACAAAAAAAAAAAAAATCTGGCTTTGTTCTCCTGGTTTCATTTTCTCTCAACAAACAACATATTAAATACTTTAGCTCATCTTCTCTATGCTGCCAGTGGGCATTAAGAGAAATGTTGGAAATCATGAAGTGAAGTGGCTGAGCCAGCCTTCTAGTGTGCTAATATTAGCAGATGAACATTAAACACAGCATCTACTTTAATAAATCTGAGGATTTTAATAATCAGCAGTGTAAGTTGTTTTGTCACACTTATCTTCACCATCTCCTCTTTTTCTCTAGAGGTGGACTTCAATGTTTCAGGCATGTTCTCCATGCCCTCTCATCCGGCAACCCCAGACCCTGAACCCAGCTTGGACAGGAAACGGCCCGGCAGTCTGGGGCAGGACGGAGACAGTCACGCCCCCCGTAAAGACAGGTACCTGTCTCGCCCCAACCTCAGCCTGCCCCTCACCCTCCCGTCCCGTCCCAAGACACTGAGCAGGCAGGAGTCTCGGGGCCCCGCCGTGTCAGCCCTTTATGTAGTGGCTGATGAGTCCATCACAGTCACTGAGACGCCCACTGAAGATCTGCCCAGTCCAGACTTCAAAGCTGTGCCTTAGTCTAATGTAGCCGTCTGATATCGAATTACAAATAAGTGAAAAAAGGGATGTTTTGTTTGATTTGTGCACTAATTTGTGTTTTGTTTGGGCAATTTCACTACAAGCTAATCAGTTATGCTATACTAAAGGTTGGTATTGAACAAGGGTGGCCAACGTTGGTCCTTGAGAGCCACAATCCTGCAGGTTTTACATGCATCCCTGCACCGACACCTGACTTAAACTAATGAGTCATTGTGCAGATCCTT